>NC_063353.1:27848890-27925580 GCF_021869965.1 Rhincodon typus | reverse complement strand
AGCCTTCCTGCTCCTCTGATACTGCTTGGCCTGCTGTGTTCATCCAGCTCTACACCTTGTTATCTCAGATTCTCCAGCATCTGCAGTTCCTGCTATCTCTGAAACAATTGGAAGCATTCTTCTGATTGTTGATATAATTAGGTGTTCTGTGCTTACCAGACAACAGCCTTAGAAACAGAAGACAGGAATAGGTCAGTTGGCCCACTGACCCCATTCCACCATTCAGCATGATCATGAGTGATTCTCTACCTCAATTCACACCAGCTCTCTTCCTATAGCCCTTGACAGCTCTAGCTTCCAGGAATCTACTTCTTTCTTGTGATTGCATATCATTCACTTCCACTTGATTGAGGTGATGACTGTACCTCACAGGTTCCAGTTTGCTGCTTGAGCTGATTCTTGTGGACAGCATTGGAGTTTGTATCGTGACTGGCTTTCCAAAGCTCTGGCAAAGGTTCGGCAGTTTGTCAAATTGAAATTTACCTTTCTGCCATTTCACCTTGATTTTGTCACTCACACCTATAGCTATTTCTTGCTTCAGTAGCTTTTTTTAGCTATTAGAAGAATAGTTTGGGAGTGGTGTGACATTAATCTTTGTATACTCGACTACTTTCCACGTAGGTATGTTACTCGACTTCAGGATTTCACTGCGCACATATGTGCTTGAACTTTCATTATTTGTTGGTGAATTTCTGCAACAGACCCTTTTTTGGTTGATTTACTTGTCCCATTTCCAGCTGCTTTTGTTTTAACCATCATCACGTTCATCATTTGCTCACTTTGCCTTTCACCCCATCAGGCTTCCCTTTTTGTCTTTCTTCTCTTTTGCTCTTTTCCTCAGTACTTGCTTAAACCTTATTATATCTCTAGCTTTTACCAGTTTTGATGAAAAGTCATTAATATGAAATGTTAACTTTGTGCCTTTCTTCACAGACGCTGCCTGGTTTGCCGAGTATTTTCTGCTTTATTTCAGATTCTCTGCATCAGCAGTATTTTGCTTTCGAGAATCGAGAGGGCAGTCATTGCCTGTCATTCTCATATGTCAAAGAGTCATACAGCATAGAAACAGGCCATCCAACCCAACTTATCCATGCTGACAAAACTTCCTAAACTGAAACAGTCCCATTTGCCTGCATTTGGTCCATATCCCTCTAAACCTTTCCCATCCATGTACCTGTCCAAATGACTTTTAAATATTGTAATCGTACTTGCATCTATCACTTCCTCTGGTGGCTTGTTTCATATCTGCATCACCCTCTGTGCGAAAAAGTTACATCTCAGGTCCCTTTTAAATCTTTTCCCTCTCACCTTGAAACTATATCCTCTAGGTTTGGGCTTCCCTTGCCTTGGAATAGACCTTGGTTATTCACCTGATCTATGCCCCTCGTGATTTTGTAAACTTCTGTAAGATCACCCTCAACCTCCTACACTCCAGGGAAGAAAATCCCAGCCTATCTAACCTCTCCTTATAACTCAAACCTTCCAGTCTCAGTAATATCCTTGTAAACCTTATGTGCATCTTTTCCAATTTAATAACATCTTTCCTATAGCAGGGCGACCAGAATTGTACACAGTACTCCAAAACTAACTTTACCAACGTGTTGTATTGCTGAAACATGTCATTCCAACTCCTGTACTCAATGCTCTGACCGATGAAGGCGAACATGCCAAACGCCTTCTTCACCAACCTATCTACCTGTGACACCACTTTCAAGAAACTATGTAACCTGGTCCCCAAGGTCTCTGTTTGACAATGCTCCCCAGGGATCTTCCATTAACTGTGTAAGTCCTGCCATGGTTTGTCTTACCAAAATGCAACACCCTGCATTTCACCAAATTAAACTCCATCTGCCATTCCATGGCCCAGTTGATCAAGATCCCATTGTACTCGTGGGTAATATTTCTTCACTGTCCACCACACTACCAATTTTGATGTCATCAGCAAACTTACTAACCATGCCTCGTATATTCTCAAACAAATTGTTTATATAAATGATGAACAAAGGTGGTCACAGCACCGATCCTGTGGCACACTGCTGGTCACAGGCCTCTAGTCTGAAAAAAAAACCCTCTATCACTACCCTCTATCTCCTACCATCAAGCCAATTTTCATATCCAGTTGGCTAGCTGTTTCCAGTTCCCATGTGATCTAACCTTACTAACCAGTCTACCATGTGGTACCTTTTTAAAGACCTTGCTAAAATCCATTCAGACAATGTCTACCACTCTGCCCTCATCTAACATCTTGGTCACCTCTTCAAATTTGAGAGACACAATTTCCCACAAAGCCATACTGACAATCCCAAATCAGTCCTTGCCTTTCCAAATGCATGTAGATCCTGTCTCTCAGAATCCCTTCCAACAACTTACCTACTACTAATGTTAGGCTCACTTGCAGCATTGACTAACATAATGCCATTATTAAGAAATCTCCAGTCTTCCGGCACCTCACCCGTGGCTGTCAATGACACAAATATCTCTGCTAGGAGCCGCGCAATTTCCTCCCTAGCCTCCCACAATATCCTTGATCAGGTCCTGGGGATTTATCTACCTTTATGTTTCTAAGTTCTGCATTGTGGATTCTTTCAAGACATCACTATTTACTTTCCCAAGTTCGCTATCTTCGATGTCTCTCCACGGTAAATACGTATGATTAATATTCATTTAGGATCTCACCCATTACCCGTGGTTCCACACATAGAAGACCTTGTTGATCTTTAAGAGGCCCTATTCTCTCCCTTGTTACTCTCTTGCCTGCAATATACTTGTAGAATCTCTCTGGATTCTCCTTTATGCTATCTGCCAAAAATATCTCATGTCCCCTTTTTGCTCTCCTGATTTCCCTCTTAAGTGTACTCCTACATCCCCTATATGCCTCAAGGGATTCACTTGAGCCCATCTGCCTATACCTGATATATGCTTCCTTCTTTTTCTTGACTAGAGCCTCAATATCTCTAGTGATTCAGTGTTTCCTACTCCTGCCAGCCTTGCCTTTCACACTAACAGGAACATGCTGGCCCTGAACTCTTGTTAGCTCGCTTTGAAAGTCTCCCACTTGCCAGAAGTCCCTTAAATGGCGAACAGCTTCCTCCAATCAACCTTTGAAAGTTCCTGTCTAATACCATCAAAATTGGCCTACCCCAGTTTAGAAATTTAACTTGTGGAACAGACCTGTCCTTTTCCATAACTATTTTAAAACTAATAGAAATATTGTTACTGGTGTAATGCTTTATAGGCTCATTTCAGGGTGACATCAGCAGGGACCATAGAATATATTAGAGTCATAGAGCTGTATAGCATGGAAACAGACCCTTCGGTCCAACTAGTCCATGCCGGCCACCTGTCCTAAATTAATCTAGTCCCATTTTCCAGCATTTGGCCCATATCCCTCTAAACACTTCCTATTCATGCACCCATCCAGATGCCTTTTAAATGTTGTAATTGTACTGGACTCCACCACCTCTTCTGGCAGCTATTCCAGACACCGACCATCCTCTGCATTAAAAAGTTGCCCGAGGTCCCTTTTAAATCTATCCTCTCTCACCTTAAACCTATGCCCTATAGTTTTGGACTCTCCTACCAGGGGCAAAGACTTGGCTACTCACCCTATTCTTATCCCTGATGATTTTATAAACCTCTATGAGGTCACCCCTCAGCCTCCAACGGCCCAGGGAAAATTGCCCCAGCCTATTAGGCCCTCCATTTGGCTCAAATCCTCCAAACCCGGCAACATCCTTGTAAGTCTTTTGTATATGTTTTCAAGTTTCAGAACATCTTTCCTATAGCAGGGAGACCAGAATTTAATGCAGTATTCCACAAGTGGCCGAAGCGGTGTCTTGTACAGCTGCAACACGACCTCCCAATTCCTATACTCAATGCATTGGCCAATAAAGGCAAGCGTATCAAATGCCTTCTTCACTATTCTACCTACTGCCACTCCACTTTCAAGGAACCATGAATCTGTACCTAAAGGTCTCTTTGTTTGGCAACACTCCGAGGACCTGGCCATTAAGTGTATAAGTCCTGCCCTGATTTGCCTTTCCATAATGCAACACCTCATATTTATCTAAATTAAACTCTATCTGTCACTCCTCGGCCCTTTGCCCCATCTGATCAAGGTCCGGTTGTACTCTGAGATTATCTTGCACGACCTCATGTAACCTAAATTGTCACAAGAAAAGCTTGTATGCAAAAGGGTATTTCACTGTTATTTCTTATTATTGTGTTTTCATAATATCAAACTGCTAGGTACAGCCAGTTTAGGGACAAAATTTTATCTTAATCACTTTTCTAGCAAGATACAATTGTTTATCCATTAACCACAGCAATATTTCTAGCCAAGCTGTTTTATTCCAACATAAAAGCTTGGCTGAGTTCAAAGTTGCAACAGTACTGATGCTGAAACCATAGGCAACACTTACTTGTTTTGAACTCTTCCAGGGTGAGAAAAAACCTGCAAAAGACAAAGAAAAATTCTGAGATTGAAGTGACTGAACACAATGAACTCCAATTTGTTTAGATATTTTTGTTTAGGGTATCAGGTGATAACATTTGTGGTGCTTGATGGAGCGGAGTGCTACAAATACAGTGATGAATAAGAATGCACATAGTAAGCTTAGAATTTAATTGAGTTGTGCGCTACTTAATTTGTTTTGCACCGCAAAGGTCCCAGAAAATGATGGCAGAATTGAATTATTCATATTGTGGCAGAACTTCTTAACATTTATGGGCTTCTCCATCAACACTCTTGTGGAAACCTTGCAGAATTGTTATTCATAGACTCAACCCCCATCAAGTAAACCAGGACCACGATAATCAGTTGATTAACTAAAGAAGCAAACAGGTGATTTGCTAAACTAGACTAATGAAGGTGAAAGTAACTCAAGTGTCACTTTTACTTCTGCTCAGTCATTAAGGCACACAATGTGGCTGTTTCTTCAGAATATTCATCAACTTAAAATTAACTTCGAAGCGCATGTTCCTATTCGATTCATAATCTTCAAAAATCCCTGATGAATTGCAATTTAATGACATTTTCACATTATTAGTACATGATATGAAGCGTTGAGAAATATTTTAGTTAACTCCTCACAAAATAAGCGTATACATGAAGATGAGAAGGAAGTGTAGGCCATTTGGCCTGTGAAGCCTGATTCTCAATTCAATAAAATGATGGCTAATCTGATTACTCCACATTTCTGCCTATCTGCCTACACCTGATTGTCTTTCACCCCCTCCATACCTACAATCTGTCCACCTCGGTCTTAAAAATCTTCAAAGACTCTGCTTCCAATGTTGTTTAGGAAGAGTTCCAAGACCTTCTAAATGAGAAATTTCTTATTCGTCTTAAATGGAGGACCCCTTTTTTAAAAACAGTGACCTCTAACTCTAGATTTGCCCATAAGAGGAAATGTTATTTCCACATCCATACAGTCAAGATCCCTCAGGACCTTACATGTTTCAGCCAATCACTTCTTACTCTTCTAAGCTTCAGAGGATACAAGCCTAACCCATCCAACCTTCCATCATTAGGAAACGCATTCCAGGTACTGGTATAATAAAGCTTTTCTGAATTAATTCCAACACTTACCAGATCTTTGCCCACTCTACAATAACTCTACTTCCCTTCATATCCTCCTTTTTCTCTCCACAATTTACTTTCTTATCTATCTTTGTGTCATCAGCACAATTTGGTCCCTTCATCCAAATCATTTACAGAAATTGCAAAATTCTGTCAGCACAAGGGAAGCAGCTGATCTGTAACTGGTGGTCTGCAGTTAAGTCTTAAATTGGTTTCTGTTAAATCAGTTATTAATCTTCGTTTTACTGTTCATGGGAAGTGGTGACTGCTGACTGGGCCAGAATTTTTGTCCATCCCTTGCTGGCCTGGACAAAGTAGTGAGGAACTATTTTCTTGAACCACTGCAGTCCTTGGGTGTAGGGACACCCACAGTTCTGTTATAAAGGGAATTCCAGGATTTGAGCTGAGTGTCAGTGAAGGAATGGAAAAGGTGAAAATTTCCAAATCAGGATGGTGTGCGGCTTGGAGGGGAATTTGTAAATGGTGGTGTTCCCTTCTTCTTCTAGGTGGTAGAGGCTATGGTTTTGAAAGATGCTGTTGAAGAAGCATTGGTGAATTACTGCAGTGCATCTCATAAATGGCACACACTGCTGCAATCATGGTACAGGAGTGAATATCGAAGGTGGAGGACGGGGCGTCATTCAAGCAGGATTTTTTGTTCTGGATGCTGTTAAACATCTTGAATGTTGCCTTCAGTTGCACCCATTCAGGCAATTGGACATTTTCATCACACTCCTGATTTGTGGCTCATAGATGTTGGACAGTTAGTGAAGAAATGGGAGACAAGTTATTCACCACAGAATTCCTAGCTTCTGACTTGCTCTTAAAGCCATAGCATTTATATGGCTGGTCCAGTTTAGTTTCTGATTAATGGTAATCCCCAAGAGGTTGACAGTGGGAAATACAGCAAGTGTAGTTCTTTTGAATATCAAGAGGTAATAGTTAGATTGTCTCTTATTGGAGATGGTCATTGCATGGCACCTGCATGGTGTGAATGTTACTTACCATTTATGAGCCCAAGCCTGGCTGTTGTTCAGGTCTTGCTGCAAATAAGTACTGCTTCAATAACTGAAGAGTTGTGAATGGTGCTGAACATTATGCAATCATCAGTGAACATTCTCACTTTTGCCTTCATGATGGAGGGTAAGTGAAGCAACTGAAAATAACTGGGCTGGACACTACCCTCAGGAATTCTTATAAATATGTTCTGGAGCTGAGATGATTGACCCCCAATAACCACAATCATTTCCCTTTGGTGCTAGGTACAACTAACCAATTGAGCATTTCCCCCAATTCCCATTGACTAGGGGCATAGCTTGAATGCAAGTCTTCAGCACTGTTGCTGCAATGTTGTTAAGGTCGTTTTTTTTTCAATATCCTGTGCCTTTAGCCATTTCTTGATATCACATGGAGCAAATGAAATTAGTTCATGATTTGTGGAAGGATATAGACCATCGCCTGACATGGTGGAATGGTTTTGGAAACTGAGAGGTCTCTCTGAAGTGTCTATACAATGCTGCATAGGTGCACGTAAGTCCCAACACAATCTAAACTGAGGACCTCTCCTATGCCTCCTGTGATATTGATAGAAGAAATCATGATCCCAATATCTGAGCAACCTGAACTACCTCACCCTCACAACCAATTCCAGAACCCTCATGTACTCAGCTAATGAAGTTGGGTGACGAGTATATCGATCATCCAACAGGTCCTCTACACGAATGTTTCCCATCGGATGAAGCCTTTGCTTTTGAATTCTTCCTGTATAATACTACTACAGGATGTTCTCATGAGTTTCAAGGCTGCATGCAAACCTCCAAATGGTGAGCGTGCACCTGAAAGGGGGTTGAGGTAGAATATATAAATATGATGTCTTGACTGACACAGCAACTGTACATGAGACCAAGACAGTGACGATAAATCGTTTGGACATAGAAGCGATAAGCAAGAATGTTAGCCAATGTACCTCTAACATTAAACAAATAGCCACAGAACTAGGAAATGAGAAACAACAGGGCTTGTGAGATTCAGAGCTACAATGCAAGACAACAGAAGTCCTGAAACAATATTCCCTGATAGTTAATCAGATAACAAGTTATATCCAGGATGTATTTGATGTAGGGAGGAGACATCAACCATGTATAGTCTAATATTTCCTTCTTGAATATGTTTCGCTGCTCTGACACAAATTTACCCAAAAGTTCTGGCTCCCAGACTGCTCTGGCCAAATCATATTAAAATTGGCCTTTCCCTAGTTTAGAACTTTGACTTCAGGCCCATTGTTGCCCTTATCTATCACAATCTTAAGTCTGATGGAGTTATGATCGTTGTCTGCAAAATATTCCCCCACTGATACTTTAACTATGTGCCTGGCTTCATTAACTAAAATTAAGTTCAGAACCACCACCTCTCTTCTAGGGCTTTCTACATGCTGGGTTAAAAAGCTCCATAGATGCATTTTAAGAATTCTGTTCCCTCTTAACCTTTCACATTATGACTACTCCAATTAATATTGGTGAAGTTGAGATCCCTTCCTATCACTGCCCTATTACTTTTACAGTTCTCTGAATTCTGCCTATATATCTACTCATCTATTTCTCTTGGACTATTAGGGGCCTATAGCACACTCCCAAGCAATGTAATTGCTCCTTTTTGTGTTTTAAGCTTTACCCATATTTGAGGATGTCATCCCTTCTTCTTACTGCTGTAATCAATTCTCTGATCAATATTATGACACTCCCCCTCCTCGTTTATCTCTTTCCTAGAGTTACCTAATGACTGTGTATCCTGGGAAAATGAGCTGCTAATTCCACCCCTCTCTCAACCATGTCTCAGTGATAATGATGACATCATTCCCCCATGTTATAATTTGTACCCTACCTATCTGCCAGGTTTGTCAGACTCCTTGCATTAAAACAAATACTATCTAACGTTCCAAAACTCCCTTGTGCTTTAAGCGGCTTATAATTTCTACACCTTCTTGACTCCCTTGCTGCCTCTTCTGATTTTGGCTGTTCATTGTCCCCGCTGAATTTTCTCTCTGGATGCCACCTCTGTATCAAGTTAGGCAAAACCCTCCCTAACAACACCAGCAAACCTCCCTGCAAGGATGCTGGTCTCACTCTGGTTCAGGTACAACCCATCCAGGTTCTAGTGTCGCTAAAAAAAAAGTCCCAATGGCCCTCCCTCCTGCACCATCTCTCCAGCCATGCATTTATCTGAACTATCCTCCTAATTCTTTACTTAACAGCACATGCTACCTTTTGGGTCCTGTTCTTTAATCTACTTCCTAGCTGCCTAAATTCTACCTGCAAGATCTCACTCCTTTTTCTATGTGTGTTGTTGGTATCAATATGTACCACGATCTCTGTCTGTTTCCCATCTCTCTTCTGATGTTCTTTCTGCAGCTGTTCAGTGACATCTCTACACTGCTACCAGGAGGCAACATGCCATTGTGGAATCTCTTTTGCAGCAACAATAATACCTGTCTGTTCCCCTTACAATTGAATTTCCTACCATTACAGCCCTGCCTTCCTCCTTCCTTCCCTTCTTGGGCAGCAGGCCATGAAGTTAACTCCCATTGTTTTCCCCTGCACTGTCATCTCTCCCAATAGTATCCAAATTGGAATATCTGTTAGAAAGGGCATTGGCCATATGGGACTCCTGCACTATGTGTCTTCCTTTACTCTGCCTGGTGGTCACCCATGCCCGTTCTGCCTGTTGATATAAATTCCCAACCACAATAAAAACACCCTCCCCTGACGCTATCCTCTGCACAAAAACCAACATTTTCCAAGCTGCCATCAGTTCTGAGGACGGGTCACTGAACCCGAAACATTAACTGATTTCTTTCCAGACCTGCTTAGCTTTTCCAGCAATTTCTGTTTTTGTTTGTGACAACAGGGGTCACTTCTGGCCTCTTAGTCTCTCAGAAACATTGCTCTATTGTCCTTTTGTGGATGGTCATCCTGGTTAATCACCTGATCCTTAGCTTCATCTTCATTCTCAGAGGATTGCTCTCACTCATTTTGGCTTCACACAGGACTTGCCCCACTTACTGGTTAAAATTGTGAAGGGGATACCACAGTGACATAGGTCACGCTGTCTGGGCTGTATTGCAAAGTTCTGAAGGAGTGTTCTGGGCATCGAAATCTCTTCTTCAGGGAGGCTATGGTTTGTTCCATTATGTCCCTTGTGGAATGGTGAACAGGTTTGTATCTTAGATCTGTATCCATCCGTGCATTTTCTACACGTATCATGATCCAGGTTTGAAGGGAGTTTCCCTGATTTCTCAGCAGCCATCCTGAATGGGCCAAGGACTTTGGAAAGAAGCAGGGCAGCTGTGAGTGCTCTGGAAGGCATCATGCAGACCTCCAAAACATGTCATTAATGGTCGCCAGCTGGTGAGCATTCAGGAAATGGAATCCTGTGGTAGGGAATTCTCTAAGCCATGTGGGTACAATCGCTCGCACTCTGCCCCAGAGATAAGCCAGAAATAATTGAAAATCATCACACCCTAGGCTGCTTGATTTTCATCAACAAGATTCAAGGTGATGAAGAGGTGAATTCTGGTGAAAATGTATCAGTAACATCCAGGATACACTGATGAGTGGCGGATTGGCACTTGGTCCCTTACACAGCCACTAATGTAAAAATTAAAGATAGCTTTTCCTTTGGCAGCCATTAGGATGGGATTGCCATCCAGTCCTTATAAGCGCAAGTCCTCAACCAGCAGCTAAAATAGATCTGAGATGACAGATGGAGACATCCTTAATCTTCTGCTTCACTACCATTCCAAAATTTGCAGATAATTGCAGTGAAGCCTACAAACCTGGATCTCACCATTCCTCTGTGCCTCCCTAGTGGATCTTGTCCTGCTGCTTTTCCCCCTGGAGGCCTTGCGGCAGCTGCTGGAGTTTGGTAGTCTTGCTGAAACTCTTGTCTCCTGTTCATTTTTCATAAAAGCAAGGCTTTAAGAAAGGCAGGCACTGCAGCTGATTACTGCAATTTTCCCTTGCAGCAGCATAAAAAGCATGTTCCAAACTCCCCTGCTGTTACGATGTCGGCTGGTGGTAATACTGGGCATGTCATATCCGAGAGTGATCTCCTCTATGTTGGGGAGACAAAGTGCAGACTGGGCGAGCGCTTTGCAGAATGTTGTCTGCAAAAATGACCCTGAGCTTCCAATTGCTTGCCTTTTCAACATACCACTGTCTTCCCTGACCAATTTCTCTGTCTCAGGCTTGCTGCAATCTCCAATAAAGCTTAGCACAAGCTGGAAGAACAGCACCTCATTTTCCTCTTAGGAGCCCTGCGGCCTTCAGGACGCAATATTGAGTTAAATAATCTTAGGGCCTGAGCATCTTCTCCAATGTCCTTCTCTCAACCCCCACACACAAGGCCTTGTCATCACATAAGCTGCTACCACAAACAACCTATTGTTAGCTACTAATGGTTCCCATTAGCAGCTATTCATTGTCCCCTGCCAACTTCTACCCTTTCCTTTGTCTGCCTAACTGTTTTTCCTTCTGTATGGGCTCTATCTCCACCTATTGTTTACTCCTTCCCCTCCCCACACACTTCTTTAACATATATACCAACCTTTTCCTAGCTACAATCAATTCTGAAGAAGGGTCACTGGACTCAAAACAGTAGCTCTGCTTTCTCTCCATAGATGCAACTTCTGTTTCTGTTTCTGGATTTCCAGCATCTGCAATTCTTTGGATTTTAAATTACAAGCGATTTAGTTTAACTTCAGCAGTGGGCCTTTAGAAACAATGATCTAGGATAAAATTAAGTCATTATGATGAAATGAAGTCTGCTCCTATGATGCTGCTTGGCCTGCTCTGTTCATCCAGCCCTGCACCTTGTTGTCTCGGATTCTCCAGCATCTGCAGTTCCTACTATCTCTTACTTAATGAATTAATTGATTAATTTGAGACAGCCTCCACAGATGGATAAAGGGCAAATCATGTTTAACTAACTTGATTGAGCCATTTCTCTTTATTATGCTGATGGATATATTATGCATTTCCAATAATTTTATAAAATTTAGGTTTTGACAAAGTCTTTGACGCAATGCCACATAAAAGGCCAAACCACAAAATTGGGAGTCTCTGAATTAAGGAAGAAGTAGTTTGTGAAATGTTTTAAAAAATTGTCTGAATTCGTCAAAGCAAAGATTCTTGTGTGTGAGACTGGATCTATGTGAAAATTGAAATCAACAAATAATGGGATATTGTTAATCTTGACAATATGCAGAAATTATTTTGAAGTGAAGACGATAAAGAAGGTGTCTAGGATTCTGGTGATACCAAGCTGTTAGCTTCATGGAAACTAATTGAACAGACAAGTAGATATCAATAATGTGGAAAAAGGCAAATTGATGAGATTGGCAAGGAGAACAAGAATGGAAATGGAAGAGCTCTCATCATAAATTTTGTCAAATCTAAAAGCCATAACTAAAATAAACTCCATGTTCTGTATGCTTCAAAACTAAAGTTACAGTATTTTCCTTTGAAGTTGACACACCAACAGCTGCAAAAAAGTGAACATTTTTAATGTTGCAGTAATAGAATGGCTTTGGAAGCTAACTGAACATAAATGCTGAATAAGAAAAAAGACATACTGTTGAACTAATGAGGAGATGTAATTATGGGGAATGGTGTGCAATTATCCTTACAGAGCTTACTGGGTTGTCAAGTCTTATTAGTTTTTAACAGCCATATTAATGAAAGCAATCTTAAATTCTCCAAAGGCCAAATTATTTAAAATTCTGTATAGACATGCATTTGTAAATACATATTTAAAGTTGATCTATTTTCATGCAAAATCTGCAACTGTTGTGGAAATCTCGTCACACTAGTAATTTAAAGAAATCAACAAACTGCTAACTTCACTGCTTTCATCTGAGAAAAATGACTGATAATAATTTGATGGAATAAGTTACTATAAGTGGCCAACCGAGACAAAATTTAGAATAATTTTGGAGCCTCCTGCAAACATGCTGATTTACAATAAGTCTATGTGTTATGGCAGAATGATGCCCTTCCCTTTAATAATCTTGTGGGATGAGAGTTCAAGTTTGCATTAATAGATCTCCTCTTTGAACATCCATAGATTTGAACTTATTCAAAATTTTGCTGTATGCATCCTAACTCATACTGTCCCGTTCACCCTCACACCTGTGCTCACTGAGCTACTTCAATTCTTAGTTCAACAATAGCCTTAATTTTCAAGTTCTTATCCTTGTGGTCAAACCTTCCTGGCCTCAGTCCTCTCCAACCTGTAATCTCCTGCGGCCCTACAATCGTCCAAGATCTTGACATTCCTTTAACTCTGGCCTCTTGTACATTCTCAACTATCTTTGCTGAATTTTGGCATTCATGCTGTTGGCTGTTATACCTCTAGCTTCATTGCTTTTACACCTTTCACTTCTTTACGCACTACTTTGAGGATACTTTTTACTCCTTGTTTGGCAAGTGCACTTTTTTGTCACTTGCATTCACAACACCTTGGTAAATTTTAGTACATTAAAAGGAGCCACATGAATGCAAGTGTTGTTTTTCTTTTATGTTTCCAAAACCTTGTTTATCAATTGTACATCACAATTCAAAATTGCTTTGCTTATGTTTCTAATCAGGTGAAACTGCTCCATATGGTTGATCCATGACTAAAGACCACAAATAAATATACCACACTTATTAGACTTGTACTTTATCAATGCAATGAATAGCATATCTCTATATATATTTAAACATCTTGTATTTGGCATATGTACTGACAGGTCAATCTTACACTGTAATTACTGCTTAGTGTGTGGCTCATAGATACCAGGTCTCTAAAGCATCAAAAATCAACAATATAAAAATTGAAACAGGA
This sequence comes from Rhincodon typus, assembly GCF_021869965.1. Lineage (NCBI taxonomy): Eukaryota > Metazoa > Chordata > Chondrichthyes > Orectolobiformes > Rhincodontidae > Rhincodon > Rhincodon typus. The sequence goes on along the minus strand of NC_063353.1, from coordinate 27,912,118 downwards.
AATAACAGTTGCACACAGTGACATTGCTATTCCTGGCTAGAATGAAGAAGATTCCCCACATCCCCAATAATCATAACTAGAAACTGTAGTGCTGTAAATGACAGGGATTGATTTTATGTGTGGATAAATATTTCTCACTGCATTTTGCTGAATGGAATCATTCTGCTTTTATCGGAAGATGTGTTCTATAGTTTCTTTCATGAGATTTATTTGCTGCAGTTCACAAATACTGTTTCTAAACAGACCCTGTTGAATGTTTGCTGTAGCGTGTTGTTTAAATAAACTTTATGGAGCAAATAATTTTCAAATCAACTTTGCTTGCTTTAACATGAATGTGCTGTGAATTTAATAGGACGTATCACTTGACTCAGAGTGTTAACTCTGTTTCTCTTTCCACAGATGCTGCCAGACCTGCTGAGTTTCTCTAGCAATTTCTATCTTTGACTAAACACACACCTCATTTATATGATTGGATTTGCGATCAAACGTTTTTAATCGCTTGCTTCACAAACCTTGTGCACTGATGAATGTAATTCCAGTGAGCTAGGATATTAATGAAAACTCATGAGGGCTAATGGATGCAAAAAGAGGTTCTTCACCATCATGGTTGTATTTTTTTTTTGAGTGGGAGAAGAGGGGTGAAATTGCCTGAAAAGTTTTGAGAACTTAATATCAAATCTTTAACCCTATGCCAGCTTTTTGAATTTTGGCCTCCTGGACAACTAGGTTACCACTCCCACCTTTCTAAACAGTGAGGCCCCTGAAGATACCTCACAATGTTGAATAGAGTCATCTTCAGAATCCAGAAGCTGTGTGTTCTGTTTTTTGTGTTGCATTGCAGGAAGAATACATCGTCCTTAGGGAGGGTGCAATGTTGTATTGTAGATCATTCAGCAGTGAGTGATATCAGAATTATAGCATTGTTCAAGAGTTAAGTCATGGGGGTGAGTTGCTTAAACTTGGTTTGTTTTCCCAAAATGTCAGAGGTTAATGGATGATTTAATTGAGCTGTTTGACAAGTTTTATAGCTTACCTGACAGCGTATTACTCTACATCCAACCTTCTACTACTATTTAATAGATTCATCCGTCAACAATGTAACTAGTATGTAATGAGACAACAATAAGTGGCAGCAAATACATAATCAGATAGATACAAAATATGTAAATGTTCACTTTCTAAGTAGTGTACATACTTCATTCTTCTTTTAGGGTGCCAGAACAGTGAATTCAAGTATTTAATATGTGTTTTTAAACACGTATGCTGCATTCACAGAATTAAATCATCTTTCATCCTAATGTAACTTATTTGACATGTTAACTGATAGTTAGCATGGGTCCTCCTGAGCTTGATAACATAAAATAGCCAGAACATTAGTATAACTTACTAAAATTGTGACTACAAGATCTGGTCAGAATTTGGGAATTCTGTGAAAAGTAACTCACTTCTTGACTCCCCACAACCTATTCACTATCTACAAGGCATATATCAGCAAAATGATGGAATACTCTCCACTTGCCTGAAATGAATGAAGTTCAAATACCACTCAACAAGCTTGATATCATTCAAGGCAAAGAATAGTACTGGCACTGCATCCACCACCTTAAACATCCACATCCTTCACCACCGACATACAATGATAATAGCGCATAGCATCTATAAAGATGCACTGCAGAAAGGCTCCTTAAGCACTATCTTCCAAAATTGCTACCTCTTACCATCTAGTAGGATAAGGGCATCAGATGCACGGTAGCCCCAAACAGCTGTAAGGCCCCCTCAAAGCTAAACAGTATTCTGACTTGGAAATATATTGCCTTTCCATTGCTGCTAGTGGGTCAAAATCCTGGATGTCCCTTCCTAACAACACTGTGGCTATAACTACATGACACAGACTGCACCACCTTCTAAAGGGCGGTTACAAAATGTTATATGTGCTGGCCTAGCCAGCAGCAGCCACATCCCATGTCATGCTAGGTATCAGAATAATCAATGCTATATAGGGCAATTAATTCACACATCACCGGCAAACTGTACAATAATTAACTTCAAATAGATACGGATAAGAGATTTTGCCATGAGTGGTACAGCAATAAATCTCATTATTTCCCAGAGATTTTGCAAGGTTTTCAGCATAAACTCACTGTCAGTGGACACTTGCCCCCAGGATAGAGCACTCTACAGTGGATCTGCAGCTTGTGTGAGCATAACAAGTAAAAGCAAGGTTCTTCAACCATTGAGGCATGCAGGATATAAGTCAGGAAGTACACACCAAGAATTATAAATCAGACTTAGCTCATGCATAGAAAGCAAGCTGAAGCATGGGAACACTGGATTAAGATAGATAAGAGAGTGAAAATATAAACAATAACTCCATCACTAATTTCATGCTTATAAAAAATATATTTTCAGGGACAGAGCAATTGTTTAGCAGCAACTACGATGGAACATGCCATTAAAATTTCATCTATTCTCAAATATAGCAGCCCTAACATTTTCTGTTTTGTTCAGTAGGTAAATACACCAAATTCCTGACTTTAAATTGATTTTGATGCCACGGCACCACCTTTGAAGGAAATGGGCAACTCAGATCACATCTTCCAGATCTTCATTTTACCTGCATGTGTGTAGTCACAAAGTTGATATCCAACTTGTTCCACAATAACAGTGTGTTGTGAGGTTCACTGTTACTCTCAATGGAAAATCTGGGTCAATATGATTATTTTAGATAGTATTATGCAGCCATGATAATTACAATCATTTATTTAAATCACCATTATTAAATATGAACTAGATAATAATGCCTCAAGATAATTGATTTTGCTATACAGGGTACAGTTTATGTATGATTCTCAATAACAATATCTGTTAAATTATGGGTTATCTAAAAATGTTTCTGGAGATTGTTAAGCCAATTTTTAAATTACCATCCTTAAGCATTACAGAAATTTGAAAACTCTGACTTACCACTCCTCTGGATGACCAAATTGATCTCGGTTCCAACGGAGCATTCCTTTAAAATTTCCACTACTTGGGTATGACTGAGAGCCTGCACATTTTGCTGATTAATCTCCATAATTAGGTCACCTTCATTAAGGCCACCACAGCCTTGAATATCTAAGATTTGTTTCACTCGCTGCCCTTTGGGACTATCTGCTATGGTAAAGCCAAAGCCTTGTGCTCCTTTCACAATTGCAATTTTCTTGAATTCACACTGAGTGGCTCCTGAAGAGGCCATAGAGACACTATCCTCCTGAACTGTTGGTAACGTTCCATCCACCTGGCCATCAGTGAGTATTGGATTAAAGGAATGTAAATGTCGGTCAGAGATATCTGGTGCTGAGCGAGAGATCCGGGAACCAAACTCCACGTAAGTATCATAATTACTTCTCCCATTTATTTGAATTGGCTGTCGGTCAACTGACGTTAAAGGAGGCACCATGCTGTTGTTTGGGTCATCAGGATCAAAGGGTAGAAGGTACCCACGGCATAATACAAGATTGACACATTGACCAATTGGGACAGACTGGAAAATTTTAACTACTTCAGCATGAGTATATCCTAGGACACAGATCTCATTTATATAGACAATCACATCACCTAGGGAGAGAGAATGAAATGGAACAATAAGATAAAACTTTAATAAAATATATTAAGAAAATTGCATTTGTTTGTGTTTTCCTTCTTCAAAATTAGTGAAATCAATCTGGGTTAATGAATATTACAATGTTGAGTAATGCAAGAATCAATTGGGCTCTAAAATGTGGGCGTCCTTCGGATCCTTCTGAATGGAGAAACTAAGGCGGAGGAGATTCCAGATTTGGCAATCAAATACAACAGGTGATCATTTAGGTCTCACATCTGTTATTAAACAAAGCAAACCAACCAATAAAATTACTTAACATTTCCTGCTTACTTCACGATATGTATTTCACAAAAATCGACTACTGTATCTCTAGTTATTAGAATAAAGAAAATTTTATAACAGACATGTGAAAAATTAATTTATATTTCACAATCACATTTATTTTTATAAAAACCTAGTTAGCAGGAGCAGCATGGTGGCTCAGTGGTTAGCACTGCTGCCTCACAGCAACAGGGACCTGGGTTTGATTTCACCCTCGGGCAACTCTCGTGTGGAATTTGCACATTCTCCCTGTGTCTGCGTGGGTTTCCTCCGTGTGCTCCGGTTCCCTCCCACAGTCCAAAGATGTGCTGGTTAAGTGGATTGGCCATGCTAAATTACCCAGTAGTGCCCAAGGATGTGTAGGTTAGGTGTGTTAGCCATGGAAAATGCAAGGTTACAGAGATAGGGTAGAAGGATGGGCCTGGGTGGGATGCTTTTCGGAGACTCAGCGTGGATTTGTTGGACCAAATGGCCTGTTTTGACACTGTACGGATTCCAAAAATAAATTATAAAGCTACACAAAGTACATCTTACTTCTGGTAACAGATTAAAGCTTCTGCAGGATTTACTTTGCTCAATAAAGTTCTTGAGAAGTGCAAATACTGACTGACAATGATTAACTTAATTTCATGCACAATTTCACATGACATCAATCAAAACATGATAAGTTGTATTTCAGGGGTATTAAGCAAATTTACAAGAGAGCTAAAGTGAGTCCTATGTAACCCACTTTGCCTACAAGCATATTCTACATAAATTAAGTGGAAACAGTGAAGCAGCAAATATGTGAAAGTTGTCTATTTTTCAAACCTATTGACACCTTAGATGTCAATAGTGAAAAAGTTGAGTAAAACTATTCAAAAATATTGGGAGTTAGCTTTGGAAAATATCTTTTACTGCCTTATGCACTGTTGTTCAGACAAGTGCAGTACAGTCAAACAGGTCTTCTGTTTTTTTGTGTTGCAATACGAAAGCCCAGGCGGTGGCTTCAACTATGGATGCAGTTGGGTAACACAGCAGAATTCAGACCCTTCACTAAAATATGGTTCCTTGGTTGAAGAATGTATTGCATCTATAACTGCTTCATCTATCAATTCTGTTGTGCAGTGTATAGTGTTATTGCCTGTTTCCGTGTAAGCTTCTATGTTTGTCTCTGATGGAATTTACATGCTGGACTCCCGCATGAGCAAAAAGAACATAATCATTGGGCTGATTAGCCTTCACCTTGCTCCTCCTTGTTCTCTGCATCATGAGCAGTTGCATCCTATTTGAACACAATGTAGTGGAAGCAGTCAGCAATTGTGACTGTCATCATCTTCGTTCAAACCTTCTTCACAAAGAACATGGCCTCAAAACTGTTAAGTGTGCTCCAGCTTCTTATCAATGGCCTCGACCGAATTCGAGATCAGATACCATCAGTAGAGATAGTAAGAACTGCCGATGCTGGAGTGTGAGATAACAAGGTGTAGAGCTGGATGAACACAGCAGGCCAGGCACAGCATCAGAGGAGCAGGAAAGGTCCAGACCCGAACCGTCAGCATTCCTGCTCCTCTGATGCTGCCTGGCCTGCTGTGTTCATCCAGCGCTACGCCTTGTTATCTCAGATACCATCAGTAGTTGGCTCTGGGTTTCTAATCATCCACTGATTTTATGGCCAAAGCTTGGCATGGCATTCGGAGGCAAGAATGGCAGCTTGAAGCTCTTGAGGCAAATGATATCAGGGTGCATGGGGTAGTATTTGTAATGATAATAATCTTTATCTTCTTACATTGGTCTATTTGTCTATTTTCCTAATTCACTCCTCAGGAATGCTGGAGGTCACCCAGGCCGTTTTATTAGTCCTATACTGTGTGGTAGTGTCTTGACATTTGAAAAGCAGCATGGCTTCTTGGACGTTATCACTAGAAATAAAAACTTTTCAGTGCCTTATATATTGATGCAGACCATTACAGTGACGCATTAATTGCTTTGCTTTTCACTACAGCACATTTATCTTTAAATATTAAAGAAGCAATTCGATAAGAGATAATAAATGAGTTTGATTTCATTCATGTTAAAAAATGTCTTTTGCTGCATACTCGTTCAGAAATGTCGGACAGACCAGTTTGCAGCCAATCAGCTGTCATTACTAACGTAACTGCTCTATTTTCACCACTTACTACATGGAAGATAATGCCATGCTTTGTTTCAAATTGGTCCAGGCATTTATTTTACAGATGAATTCCTTTTGCCCAATCTCTTTGCCAAGATAATTCCCTTTTCCTTCAGGATTGGAGCAGAGATGGGAATATTCTTTACTCAAGCTGTCTTAAATCATGGGTGCAGAACTTCTTTGAAGTTGAGATAGACAATTATTCCTATCCTTTTCATGGATGCCAGTGTACCAAACTATCCCAACATATTTAGCATGTGCTTCAGGATGGCTGACAACATTCACAGTGGAATTTCCCTCTCCTTAATGAAGTCCACTTCTTGCTTTGCATCACATCTAAGTTTATGTATTGGGCAGCACTAAAAATCTACTGGTCAACATTTAATGGCTGTCATTAAAAATTAAATACTTTCAGTATTAATGCTGAGTTTGCTTTCACATTAACATAGATGTTTTAAAGGAGATTTCTCCTCGAAACCTTCATGCGCCCTTCAGTGTTTCACAAAAATAATGATAATTGGCAGTGACAGAGATTCCTTTTTTTTTTACATTTAATGTAGCTCTTGTCCTGCTTTCAAAGTGTTTTCAAAAAATAGCCATCATTAGTGAAACAAATAGTCAGCGTTTAAAGACAAGAAGGGCCAAGTTATGTTCAACATTAAGAAACTAATTACATGACAGCAGCCTCACACATGCATACTGAGGGGTCATGACATAAATATGCAGACAAATCGTTTTCACAACAAATTGCAAAACCTGGTCACTGGTTCACTTCCAGACAACTCTTGACCCACTCCTACTTGAATGAAATTTATCTTTTATAAGAAAGCTGAACAAGTCCAGTTTAGGGTGAACGATCTGAAGGTAGCTGTGGAGATTAACATTTTTCTGTGTGCTCAATAACTCCAGTCTGGGTACAGTACTGATTGTTAAGTCTAATTAACACACAGATTTCTTCACACACAGGAAGAGGCCTGCTGAACCATACAGGAAAATCATTTCACACTTTTGACTGTTAATATCACAAAAACTAGAAATAGAGTCGTACTTGGAAGTACTGAAATGATTGATTATCGCAGGCTTGCCCTCCTTAACAATAATGCCAAAGTGAGTTTGGTTGTTTTTTGTGGCAAATCTGCATAAGATGCAAGGTCTTATCCAATATGTGTATTCAAAGGGGAGTGTGTGCTCTTAGAGGTTTTTTTGGTGGTGTGCAGAATTAGGCCCAAAACTTTATATGCTTAGTTATCTCAGTTAAACATGCAAAATAAAAGGGTGGAATGGGGCTACCTGAGCCCCTAAGTATTTTTGAAAGTAGTAACAACATTGAATTTTATTACTTTGCTTTAGATTCTGCTATGATAATGCACCTCGTTCCTGTGAAATGAGTGAGAAAGTTGCTGTCTGTTCTCCAAATTTTTTTTTTGAGGACCCGTTTCAGATATCCGTGAAGATACGAATGGCATCATGATACTCTATTACTTCTGTTACTTCCTCATTTAAGACTGCAATGATGTGAAAGCTGCACAATGCAGGCTGTCCATGGCACATTCAAAAGATGTAAAAAATGCTTATCTCTTTTTCAGTAAGTAAGTTATACATTCCCTCTATTAATTTTGAAGTGTTGGCTTTCTTTTCTTAATGTTATTACGTTTCATAGACCTTTCTCAACAAAAAAGGTACATTCCAACTATGCTTTACCTTGGAGACCCTATGTTTGTCCTACTTCACAATCTAAATCTTTCTGGTGTAGTAGTCCCAACATGATGTTCAGAGGTTAAACCTTTTTGTTTTGGATCATGACACTGCCCTATAATACCTAGAACTACTCAATTTCTGGCACTTCATTAATCCTATAAAGAATTTTGCTGCAATGAAAATTAATAATGGAATATTGCATACAAATCTGCTTGCCTCACTACAACAAGGATATGGAGGCTTTGGCAGGAGTACAGAAAAAGTTTACCAGCATGTTGCCCGTTTTGGAGGGTATTAGCTATGAGGAGAGATTGGATAAACTTGCTTTGTTTTCACTTGAACGTAAGAGGCTGAGGGGCAACCTCATAGATGTTTACAAAATTATGAGAGGTACGGATTAAATTGATAGTCAAAGTCTTTTTCTCAGGGTAGAAATGTCAATTACTTGGCGACATAGCTTTAAGGTACAAGGGGGAAAGTTTAAAGGGGACGTAGGGGATGTGAGAACAATGTTTTTTAATCACAGAGGACAGTAAGTGCCTGGAATGCCCTGCCAGAGGAGGTGGTAGAAGCAGATACAATGTTTAAGAGGCATCTTGACAGATATATAAATAGGCAGGGAATAGAGGGATATGAACTGTGTAATATGAACTGTGTACAGGCAAAAGATTTTTAGTTTAAAAGGTGTCATGTGTTGATGCAGGCCTGATGGGCTAAAGAGCCTATTCCCATGCTGTACTTATTTTTCTTTGAGAAAAAATCTCAGTAATGGTGATTCTGAAAGGAGCGCTGATTACTGTAAAAGCACAATGTCACAAGCTGTATGTAGCCATGAGAGTCATTGGGAGCAAGACTGTGGTGAACCAGAAACCAATAATCTTGATTTGACAAGTATGACTTTTGTTGCTTAATAAATTGGTCTGATACTGCATCAAGTGCTTCCTAGTTGAAAATTTATTGCTTATTTCTTGGCGTTCTATGGCTAGATTGGACTTGGGTGAGGAATGTTTGGTATTCGTGGTTAGGGAGCTTGGTAGTTGGAGGAAGGCACCCTATGGTCAGTATTCGGATCATCCCTTTTTTTTGACCTGGTCTTGGGTGCACAGGACACAAATATTAAAATTTGCTGTGACACAATACTTGGGAGTACCGTCAACTGTGAGGAGGATAGTGACAGACTTGAAGAGGACACAAAAAGGCTGAGGCAATGGGTGGACATGTGGCACATGAAATTTAATACAAAGAAGCAGCAGGGAGAATAAGGAGAGGCAATATAAAGGATTAACGATTCTAAACAGGGTGCAGGAGCAAATAATTGAAGGTGGCAGGGCAGGATGAGAAATTGGTTAATAAAACATATTATCCCAGGCTTTATAAATAGACGCATGGCATACAAAAACACAGAAGCTCTGGTGCATTTTCATAAAGAACTGGTTTGTCTTGACAGTATTGTGTCCAATGACAATTTATAAAGGATGCAAGATATTAGAGGGACTGTACATAATATTTATTAGAATGGCTCCAGATATTATGGTTTTAAACTTATTTGGATAGATTGGAGAATGTGGGGTTGTTATCTTTAGCAGAGACTGAGAAGAGAGTTGTTACACGTGTTCAAAGTGATGAGGACTCTAGAAAGAGGAAATAGGCATATACTATTCCTATTGTTGGAAGGGTCAAGAACCAAGCCACTGATTTAAGATGAATAGCAAAACAACCAAACCTAAGATAAGGAATTTTTGATTTTTTGCTTAGTGTGGGGTTGGCATCTGGAATGTACTGTCTGAGAGTACAGTGAAGGAATTTTTGATTGCAGCTTTCAAATGTGGGTTTCAAAATGGAACTAGATAATTATTTGACAAGGAAAATACTGCAGAGTTACGGGGAAAGGTGGGGAAGTGGAATTAGTTAAATCGCTCTTGCAGAAAGCCAGCATGGACATGACAGATCACATCATTTCTTGCCTAATTTGGACCTCCATTCCCAAATTTGGTTTCTCAAACAGTTTTTTCAACTGCTTTGCCCAGTGATCTGGAATTTCCTCTCTTAACCTCTCTGTTTCTCTTTCTTTATTATACTCTTTAAAACCTACTATTTTGAACAAGCTTTTGGCTACTTGTCCTTGTATCACTATGAATTTAGTGTCCTATTTAAGTTGATGATACTCTTTTGAAGCACTTTTGGACAAATGTTACACTGAGGTTCCATGCTGAATCACAGAATAGATAACAGAGGCCATTTGTCTTTTTTGATTTGCTCACCCATTTCCATTTTGCCATCTACTGCAGCTGGTCCTTCTGGTATCACACTCTTTACTTGCAGAAATTCATCCGGCTCATCGCCACCAATAATGGTGAATCCAAATCCCATGCTGCTCTTCTTCAGTGATGTTGTAAGAAATGTTCCCTTCAGCTGTGAAACATCTCGGGTGAAGAGTGGTTTTTCTAAGTCGATAATGCAAAGATAAAAAGTAATTAAAAACAAGTTTGACAGATTTGTGCCATCACAGTGCTAAAGGCACTGAGAGTGCGCGGTTTTTATTTTTATTTTTAACCCTTTTGGATGGAAATTTTGAAATAACCAGTTTATCAATTTTAAAATGGTTGATACAAAAATTGTTACCAATTTCACAGTTCATAATTTCGTGGAAAATTTAATAAGTAGAAGTTCCCTATGTGAAAATGAAAGGGTTAAAAACAAATATTATAAGCATGCTAAAGAAGGTAACAGAAGACCACATTTCACTTCCAGTGCCTTTGACAATGAATAATAAGCTGTGATGTATAATTCCCCACTACAAATGTCTGCTTTACAACAGTGCAGCTTGACTGTGAAGTTGCACTTTGACATACCATACAGCCTGTACATTCCAGCACTGTCACTCCGATATTGAGACAGGTCATTCGTACTGCGCGACCGCTGAGGCAGAGAGCCTGGGCAGGTATGTTTGGGTCTAGGTAATGTTGATGATGAGCCTTCTACAGTTATAAAGGAGAAAAACCCTCATTCTTAGGCCTTGATCTTATGAATAATGACTATACTCTATAGAATATTGATAGTCCATGCTATTTAATTCAAAAGAACATTAATCTCCACCAATTCCACTATGTCCTAGGTTGCAGTTACAGCATCATTTCTGCTATGATTGATGCTTCAATTACATTATATTTGCTTTTATGCATTAATCCTGAAACAGTGAAAAGCCTCTTAAAGATACACTAACAGTAGTAAACTTCAGCACGCAAGAAAGACATCACAAATAACAAAGCATTCCCACATGATGTCATTCACATACAGTATTATAACGGTATTACCTCTAAAACCAGGTGCTGGCATAGGGTAGGGCACTAGATCCTGGTGCAATGGACGTTGCTGCTGCAACTTCTTCTTTGCTTCAAGAACAGGATTTTCAAACTGGGTTTTTCGATTAATGTGACTAAAGCGTCATATGGAAAAACAGAAAAATAGCAAGAGCAGAAGAATGGCACAAAAAAAGCATTGAAATAGGAGTAATCAAGAGTAGGAAATATGCAAGGAAGAAAAAATCCAGGAGACAGTGAAAGGTGACAAAAAACAAAGATATATTTATTATATTGTTCAAGTATTAAGGATATCAATATATATGTACGTGTGTATGCATGTCTGAAAATTTTAGTTCAAACAGACAAGTTATTCTGTGATGCTCATCACTTTGTAATCACAATTAACAGTTACTAGAACACCGATGAAACAGCAGATGCCAGAATTCACCTTAATGCAAAGAATGAAAGCGTGATGAAAAGCTGAACATTCAATGAAATTGTAGAATGAAGTAATAATTACGACACATCACTTTGGACATACATTGAAAATTTCTACTGTGGATCTGTAATCGACTTTTTTTTCTGAATCGTTAAAAATAAGATACTCTTCAGCACACTTACTCAACATAATAGGTGCCATAGACTGGATCATTTATTTTCTCCCAACCATATGGAAGTTCTGCAATGACAGAAAAGTAATCACAGATATACATATGCACTGATAGCAGTGATTTATACACAAATTATTTCTCTCCCTTATGTATAAAAATCCCTACTAACTGAATTAAACATAGAAATTGAGAACCTAGGTGAAGTGTTAAGGCTCAATAAACAGATTGAGAAAATAAGATTTGAGAAAAATAAAGAGGACATAAAGAAAAGCATGAAACAAAAATAAAAAGATGTAAAGCCTGGGTTTAAAGAGCTGAAAGACTGCAAAAGAGTTAAGTTGTTCCACAATTTTAAGAAGATAGCATAAGTAAACATGATGTCTGGGTTTCAAATATTTTGGGGGTATGTGATGAAGCAACAGCATGTAGGTACTATAGTATGTTTGTAGTTTAGATAAAAGTTCTGAGCAAAATTAAAATTTTTACATTGATATATGGAGACACAAAAACATTGTAAATGGAATAGGATAAAGTTTAGATTCTGGAAGTGATTCCCAATCAAATTACATGTTTTTTCCTTGTATATTGTCCACCGTTATGAGAAAAATGCAAGGAAGAACTCAGATAGGACAGCTGCATTATGTAGTTCATGATTTTGCCCATTTTAGAAACTTGTGAATTCTCGAGTGGAAAAGAATCACTGACAAAGAAGACAACTTGAGTCTCCCTTTGGCTGTTTCATGATGATATAGTTATTACCTGTAACAAGGATCATACAATAGGGATGTCTAGGAAAGGGTGGAAACAGTTGATAGCTTTGTTATACTTAATCATTTGGTACAGATATTGTATTTCTAATTGTGAAAACATCCATAATTAGAATTTAAATTAAATTGCTCAAGGGAAGGGTAACTACATCCCACAGACACTGCGAATGAAAAATGTTCAGAACATAATACTGCTTTCCATAAACTTTAGTATTAAATCTTCAACTTGAAAATATAGTTCTGTCAACAGTTCAGTTTGTTGAAATACTCTGCAATGGGTGATTGAAACTTAGAGACTATAAAGTCTCAAGCTTGATTTCTGATCTGTACTCAGTGGGTTGATTTCAACTGGGGATGCAGCTGAAGTATCATAATGGCCTCAATGCCCTTATACTAGATACTATATCAAAACAAAAAGTAAAGTTCCCACTCTGAATTGATATTTTGGTGTTTATTTTGAAAAATGCCATTGCCTGTTGGTTAGAAAAAGGAAGGATTGGAGTCAGCTGCAATTTGCTCCAAATTACATTTGAGAGTGGGATCAGAAGGCCTCTTGATGAACCACTTCCTGATAAAAGCCAGCACCTTCAAGAAAAGCCATGGAGACCACCATAAAAAGAAAACTGAATACAAAGTCTCAAGCTTTTACTTTCCTTGCTGAAATTTAAAGGCTGGGCTTTAAGAAGAAACAAATGATTTTTTTGAGAGGCTGAATTAAATTATCTCAACTGAGGAAATTATGTTGTTAGTAAAGTGTGTAGAAATAACATCACAGAATGAAAACATTTCACATATGTTAATCAATAGTATAATTTTATCCATTGGCCATATATGTGGTTCAGAGTGGTAGCTGTAAAAATCTGTTTTCTAATCTACCTGTTCAGAGATGTTATTACACACCTCTGACACAAACCCAGATCTCCTGACTCAATGGTAAGGATACTATTACTGCACCACTGTATAGTTATGAAGACATTAAATGAGTGATTGGTAGCTCAGTAAAGTAAATATAAAAAGATGGTGAATTGTAACACGGTTTTTGGAATCAATCCAAAATCTTTGAGTTCAAAACACTATGGATCTTGACTGGAATTTTACAAGCCCCTTGGTGGCAGGCTGGGACATGGGAAAGTTGGCAAAATGGTCTGCGGAGCTGGGCAGTGAGTCTGATTTCTTTCATGCTTTGTCAAAAATGAGAAAGCCTGCAGATGTGTTGCCTTCTGGGAGCCCAGATGATCGACTTAACTGCTCAATTCAGGGTCGGTGTGGGCTTGTTGGGCGGAAGGGCCTGTTTCTACACAATAGGGATTCTATGATTGGTCATTAATGTGCTTCATCCTGGAGTTCCAGCATCAGCACTGTGGTCTGCCTGCTTTGGTGTAGTGACAGCTGCTGAGCTGTCATCTCCCTGATTGGGCCAGCAGCTTGTGGGGAGGGCTGCTGTCTTTAATAGACCCTCAGTAAAAAGATGCCTCTCTGGATCCTGCTGCTATAAAACTGACCTAGAATCGGGATAATGTGCACATTGCCTTAGCAGCTAAGACAAGAGAGTAAAGATAACAACACCTTGCTGTGATCAGCAATGGATGATCAGAATATGCTCATACACGCATATATATATATACACACACATGTTCAGCAGCACTAAAGTGATCCTAGTTTGAAAGCAAGCTTGTAAAGGGAAAATCACATTAACAGTATGACTATAGATTTATTTCAGCACTGAAGTTCATCAAAATTACACTGTCTATTTAATTATCAGCCATTCACATTAACACACACTAGAACGAGTATAACAAGCAGAGTTCAGCACAAACAATTGAGAACTGAGGGAAAATGCTGCACTCACGCCATAAATTCTTTTGCATTAGTTATTATACCTCTCAACTAGCATTCATGCAGATTAAACATAGAATTTTTAAGAATACTTAAAAGCCTCCAAAATTGAACGTTCCTATGTGAATTCTACCGATGCCATATAATTGGATAAAAAGGACAGATAATAGTGTAGGTTTCAGTAAGGATAAATTTTAATAAGTTGATCAAAAATTCACGATAAAACACCAGAAAATTATTCTGGTCCCTGCTGTGCACAAAGCTATGCTTCTTTTTGCAACCATTTTGACCCAGCATTTTTGCCGAACATTCACTTATACGACTCTTTAGCAAGGGGCTGATCCATAATAATATGGTGAGATGCATTCTGACATAGGGATCCACAGAATGGCATTAAAAAGGTGATGAATTTTGAGCATATTATAATTTTGTGTGCAATAGACTTGTGTTGTAAACAGGTAACTTCATTTTTTATGTTGGGTATTTTCTTTATGCTTGATTGTAAATTGTAGAGTACAAATATATAGGAAATTCTGACCTATTATTCCTATTATATTGTAACATATTGCTCAAGTTTATTAAATATTGTCATGACTTAACTGGGAAGAGGACACCAATAATTGTGCCCCACTGTTGCACAAGCCATCACAAAATGGCTAAAATACCAACTAGACCACCAAATGACCAATCTTTCTGGCTGACTGTCAGTCAGGACAAAAAATTCACACCAGGTTGTGTCATTAACAAAAATAATACACTTAATTTTAATAAGTGGCACAGAAAAGAAAGGATTTCTAATCTACTTCTATGGGACTTAAATGATACCCCTTTAAAAACCACAGATCTACCCACTCATTCGTGATTAAGACAGACAAGAGACAGATGGTTTGGTGCAGATATTTAGTTTAAAAAGAATATTGACAGGTATGCAAAATTCAAAAGAACATAAATCCAGATTTCAAGGATGGGTGAAATTGTCTCATGCGGTTCATCTTGATTTTTAGCACTAATGCCATGCTGCTGACTATAATATGATGGTCATTCTTCATCTTAACAGTTGATCCAACAGACCTAGGTCATTTCTTGTTACAAAAGTTCTTGATCTTCTTTTAAACTTTGAATTATTTTTTATTGTTTTCCCCATACAGAGGGAAAGATGGAGGTTTTCAGTTTGTGGGCTCTGGATGTCTCTGCTGCCCTAGTGCTTTCAGCTTTTTAAACAAACTGCAGCTCAACCAGAGTGCTGCTGTCAGGCAGAATTTCTTTAACTCAAGGACTCTCTGCTACTCAGTGTTCAAGTATTCACCTCCCTGATTCAAAATGCAACATTATCTTGAATGGCTGAAATGCACAGCACTTGATTATTTCCAAATCAGCTTATTGTCTCAAATAAAAGAAAATTGTGGGCTCTTACAATGTGAATGTCACTAAGAAATTTATTTAAACCAATTTTATTCAGAAAACAGAAGTTCAGAAAAAAGAATTTTTTTTTCTTACTGAGGCTAAATAAGCTTAACAATTCACTTTAGCAAAATAAAACAATTTAAGTTATCGATATCTTGGAAAGACTCATTGTAACAGGTGAAATATCATATGAGAGCAATATGTTGTAAATGTTCTAGTCAGCTTGCCTACATGTGTTTCCTTGGTAACATTTCAAAACTTGTGTTTATCCTACTCTGCTTGTGCTGTAGGAAACTGACTCTTTCTCTTCAACTCCTGGGTCTCCCCAACTTAAAAGAAAAATGTAAATAGGTTTTTCTAGTTTCTCCCCAAAATTTTATTATTCAATTAAATGCATAAAAGATTAATTGACTGGTATCCTTCTATCTGCTAGAGATGATGGGATTGCAGCTTCATGGAGTGTATGCTAAAATGCAAAAACAATCTCTCCATGAGCTGGACTGAAATTGTGAATTCATTTGAAATTTCGTGCACTCCTGTAGTGTGATTGCATGACAAATATGTTGAAACTACCCAAGTAGTTTGACTTCTGCATGCACACTGCTTTGTGGACACAATACGTCAATTCTGAGAAGTACCACAACGGAAAGCAATTCCATTCCCTCAATGCTTGGCTAGTATGTGATCACATATAATGAATTTGCAGGTCAATGCCTGCTATCTTTGCAGTAGTTGTAATGCTTTCATTCTGAGATATCCTGCAATGTCATCTGCATCTGAGCCAACACAAAACAGAGGGAAATTGGGTGACAAAGACCATCATTTGACAGCATATTACATTATACCATTCTGCAACATGGGCACAAAGGCCATGCTGCCACATGAAATGTGAATGAGCACATAATTGGGGTGCTTAAACTATGCTTCCACTGCATGGACCACTTCAAAGAAGGTCCGTAATATGAATGCCAAGATCTGCAGTGATCTCTTTTGCTTGCTTGTTTCATATTTCATATGCATGTTTTTCTTCCCTGTTGGGAATAGTTGAAAAGTATTGGAAGGATTAGTAACTGGTTTTTCAACATGTTTAAACTGTCATGAATGCTTCAAACATGAGTGACAATCCCTGGAAACCGATCAAGATTGATGCTTTTATCTTACACACAATCACACCTTCATGGGAAAACAGCCTTGTTGTCTGCTATGTAGTGAAAAGAGAGGAGGAGGAGAAAGAGGAAGGGAGAAGACAACAAATACAGTTCTTTACTGGCTAGCCTGCTTGTAAGCAACTAATCTAGTGGCAAATCCAGTGGAAGCATTCCTTAGTCTATGCTTGCCAAAATTCTGCACTTGCCTTTCTTTTGTCACAGACGATCACAGCATCTGTTTTGCCATAATGCCAAACAAAAGCCACCATAAAATAAATAGTCCAAGCAAATTTATAAATCAAACCATGAAATATTGCATACTAACATCCACTAGTCATGCCTGGACATTCATTTACTGTCTACTTTTCATCTGTCTTTGCCTATTCTATGTATTGTTAGTGGATGCAGCATGATTGATGAGAGGATAGTCTAGCAGGTTGACCTTGATCAGCAATAACACTCGTGGGTCTGGTTGTAGAGTGCAATATATCAGCTTGAATGGCAGCCCTCTGGCGTTATCCCTAATGCAGGGGCATTCGTGGAGTGGCAGTTGTAAGAAGGTGATTGTGGCCAGCTTGAGAGAGGACAGCAATTTCATGCTCCACTATGACAACCTGGCCAATTACTATTCCATCAGTCTACTCTTGTTCATCAGTGAAGTGATGGAAAATGAAATCAACAGTGCTATCAAGCAGCATCTGCTCAGCAATAACCTGCTCAGTGACTCCCAGTTTGGATTCTGCCAGGGAAATTTCACTCCTGACCTCATTACAGCCTTGGTCCAAAGGGGGCCAAAAGAGCTCAATTCCAGAGGTGAGGTGTAAGTGACAGTCCTTGGCATCAAGGTCACATTCAACTGAATGTGGCATCAAGGACCCCTAGTAAAACTCGTCTCATAAGCACAGTGGCTATAACAGCAGGTCAGAGGCTAGGAATACCGCAATGAGTAACTCACCTCCTGACTCCCCAAAGCCTGTCTACCATTTGCAAAACACAAGTCAGGAGTGTGATGGAATACTGCCCACTACCTAGATGGGTACAGCTTCAACAACACTCAAGATGCTTGACACCGTCTAGGACAAAGCAGCCAACTTGATTGGTAGTACATCCACAAACATCCATTCCCTCCACAACTGACGCTCAGTAGCAGCAGTGTGTACTATCTACAAGATGCACTGTAGAAATTCACCAAAGATCCTTAGATAGCATCGTCCAAAACCATAACCACTTCCATCTCGAAGGACAAGAGCAGCAGATACATGGGAATACAACCACCTGCAAGTTGCCCTCCAAGTCACTCACCATCCCGACTTGGAAATACATTGCCATTCCTTCTCTGTCGCCGGGTCAAAATTCCCTCCCTAAAGGCATTTAGGGTCAATCTACAGCAGGAGAACTGCAGCATATTCAAGAAGGCAGCTTACCACCACCTTCTCAAGGACAATTAGGGACTGGCAATAAATGCTGGCCAGTCAGTGATGCCCACATCCCACTAGTCAAATAAAAAGATTGGTGCCAAGTTTTTCCTACCTCCTTGACAATGAACATAGTTTTCTGACAGATCTGTCTGCTCACCAAGCATTTTTTTTTCCTGTCAGCTACCCTATCAAAATCTTTTACAGCAGAACCTGAGGGATTTGGGTCTTGGCTATAGACTAACTACATCCGGTCACTTACCGAATCCTGCTGTAAGCTGTACCGTAATGTCAGGGTTTCAATTGAA
This sequence comes from Rhincodon typus, assembly GCF_021869965.1. Lineage (NCBI taxonomy): Eukaryota > Metazoa > Chordata > Chondrichthyes > Orectolobiformes > Rhincodontidae > Rhincodon > Rhincodon typus. Next base: position 27,893,573 of record NC_063353.1, on the reverse strand, counting down.
TGTTTAAAGGTGGCCCCAATCCATGGTTTCTTCAACACCATTAATATGTCCCGAAATTGGCTTAACACGTTCCCACTGTTGATCAGCAGTCATCGCAGATGGCACCATACTAGTTATGTGACCCATCTGACTACTTCCTAAAAGCCAGTAATTAATTGACAAATACATTAAAACTAAATTGATACTTTTGACCATAACTGCCAGCTTGTATCCTATAATAAAACTTTATTTTGTAATTAATGTTTGATTTCTTACCATTCTGTTCCAATACTTTTCCCCATTCCTATCCTATGCTTCTGGATGTTGAGAGCCACCATTTTGTTTCTATTAGTGGTAGGTGAGGGAATAGAATTTTCAAAAGAGACGGGTCTCCAGCATTGAAATTACAAAGGAATAAACTCCGAGCTTGTAGCTGAATGACATATTTGCCCAGGAACTATTTAGATAACAAAATAAAGGAAGTAGGAGGCTTCAAAGAAAGGGAAGCAGGGTCTCAGATGAGCCTGTAGAATTGACTCACTCAAAAAGAACCTCATGACAAATGCAGGATCTAAAATAGATGGAAACATAATGTGGCTGGATGCTTTGGGGGTGAAATGGGCCTTGTTAATTTTGTGTGTAGAACACACTTGTACTGGAGTTACTGTAAATGAACATAACCATATGGGGGAAGTGGTAGTCTCAGCCCCTTACATTATGTGTCTAAGAAAACAATTGACTATTAACATAAACAAAGAAAGGCAGAAAACTGAAGAACAGAAAGGAAAGGAAAATGATGAATAGTTGTTCCAGACTTGATGTTGTGCTGAGGGAGGTTAGGAGGTTAGGTGCAGGTGCCCTGAAGTTTGGGTATGTTTGAATAAAGCTGCTCTTAACACAATTATGATTGGTGAAGGCTGCAGAAATAGTATGTTAATTTCATCAAAGCAATCATACTCTGAGCATTCACTGTCTCCCAATACCCAGAAACGTCAATTCTCTGATCATCTGGATTACTCACTGTACCCAATTTTGGACAGTTCACTAACTTCCAATTCCTGAAGTCCTGTATTCTCAAATGCAAATCCCATTTATGAGGCGCAGGTAACTTTAAATACTGTAGGTTACCTTTAAATGGTGCTGACATCACACAACCTTGAGCATCTGCTGTGCACTGCAGCCACTTGTCTGCAGGTTTAGCATTAGTAACATGGAAATCAGCAGGTAGCATGAAGAAATTTCAAGCAATTAATAGCCACCTTCTGCATCATAATAATTCATTCGATACCCAAGCACATTTTGGCCCCTGATCAATTTCACAGACCAACCCTTTTAGGCAGATTGTCAATGGACTTTAAGCTTCAAAATGTCTCAATTATGATGTAGACCATGCTTTAATAACAACAGTTTATATTTTTATGGCATCTTTATGGTAAGAAACATCCCAAGATGCTTTACAGGAGCATTATTACAGAAAAGGTCCGAGCCATACAAGGGATATTAAGCTATAGGCCAAAAGCTTGATCAAGGAGGTAGGTTTCAAAAGGCATTTTGAAGGAGGAAAATGAGATAGAGAAATCTAGGGAACTTGGACCTTTGCAATAAAATGCACTGCCACCAATGCTTAGAGCAATTATGATTGGGAATGAGCAAGAAGCCAGAATTAGAGGTGTACAGTCATCTCAGAACATTGTGGCGTTGCAGGGGATGCCCTGGTACAGGAGGGATATTATTAAACTGGAGAGGGTTCAGAAAAGACTTACTGGGATGTAGCCCGGAATGGAGGGTTTGAGTTATAAAAGTAGACTGGATAGGCTGGAACCTTATTCACTAGAGCGTAGGAGGTTGAGGGGTGAACTTATAGAGGTTTATAAATTCATGAGAAGCATAGAAAAGGTGAACAGCAAAGGTCTTTTCCCTAAGGTGGGGGAGTTCAAAATTAGGGGGAATATTTTTAAGGTGTGAGATGAAGATTTAAAAAGGACATGAGGGGCAACTTTTTTTTTTTTTTTTTTTTTTTACACAGTGTGTGGTTAGTTTGTGGAATGAACTGCCAGAGGAAATGGTGGATGCTGGTATAGTTACATTTTCAAAAATATTTGGATAGGTACATGAATAGGAAAGGTTTAGAGGGATACGGGTCAAATACAGGCAGGTGGGACTAGTTTAGTTTGGGAACGTAGGCATGATCAGGCTGGACCAAAGGATCTGTTTCCATGCTGTATGACTCTATGAGATTATAGGGAAGGGAAAGACCATGGAGGGATTGGAAAAGAAGAGAAAGAATTCAAAAATCGAGCCTTTAATATTTCAATGTACAGTGCAGAATTCACCATGAATACATAATTAAGTAATAAATTATTTGGTACACTGAGATTACATTTTTAACAATTAATAGACAAAGATAGACGATTAATTGGAAAAACTAAAATCACCTAATAAGCATTTTGTTTTGTACAGCAAGCTCTAAACTTACCAGAAACTTCTGATTTCTCTGTCCCTCAACCAGAGTTGTGGTAGTCATATCTGAATAGTATCCCCATTATTTTGAATAGTACTATATAGAGTGAAAGGTACTAGCTGTTAGCTGTTTTTCTATTTAACAAACATTCCTTTTCCTAGATAAAAGCTGTGTTAACCAGACTTGACTACATTGTTTGGCAATCTGGAAGCACCACTTGACATCACCAGGAGTAAATAAGCATATGTGAAGAAAAATTTTAAACTTTTGTAAAATATTTCTACAACTGCTGAGCATGAAACCATGCTCAGCAGCTAGATCATTAAGAATGTTTCAATTTTGTTCAAGTCATAATCTTTAATAATTGATGTGATATTCTTCACATGAAAACTTTTGATGCAAGCAAAGTACTGTAAAATGATATATAATACATATGGCTGTTTAACAAACTTAGGTGGCATAAATGATGTTTGAGAAAGAATGCTAACTGTTGGATAATGATGTAACAGACATGAATAAAACAAACACATGATTATAAATATCCAAAATAATAGCCAACTGACTGGTGAACCATGAGTAAACAATGGAAATACAAGAAAAAATATTTTTTGCAACCTTTTCTAGAGTTAATTTTATTGTATTCTGCAAGAAAAAAAGGATAATTCACATTACACACAGTAAACACTTGCAAGAATTTTACCATCTTTTTTAAAACATAAGTGCAGAGTTAAATAATTGCTTTACTTAAACATATTATTACAACTTTTGCTTTTGCCTATGGCCGACCTTCCTTCCCTGGTCATAGTTGAGTTTTCCAGTTGCGGCTATTTACACTCCTAGCACTGACTGATCCACTTGAAGAATCTGGAGTTAGCATTTGGATGAAGGGTTTGAAGAGATGTGTAAGCATAAATACTTACGGCCCAACGGTTCTCTCTCTCTCTTTCTACGTGCACTTGGTACCAACAAAAGTTTGGCTCAAGGGATGACTTTCAATAGATTGCAGCAAGGTAGCTGCTCTGCTACTTACGAAACCCTGAGCAAGAATCAGGCTGTCTATGAACGATTCAGCACCACGTTCCACACAAACATGCTGTGCGTTTATGGAAGAGAGGCAGCACCCATGCAGCTGCACTCCTGCCCTGATTCAAGTGGCTCTATGCACTGATGGGAGTCATCATCCTAGGTCTAAAACCCTTCCGAATGGATCCAGAAATCGTTGTCATGTTGCTGGACCTTTGCAAAATCTCCAGTTTGCACAGTATCCTGCCACAAGGATGTACAACTAAATATAAATTTCCTGAATGGAGAAGTAATTTTGTGTGCCCTTAACTTTGGTGCACTAAGGACTGTAGGCCTCAGCTGCAAAAATGTTCTGAACTTTAAAGTATCGTAGGCAGAGGGACAGTGACGTTACAGGGTCATAGAAGCTTACAGTAAAGAAGTCCTTTGGTTCGGCATGCAAGTCTTTGAAGTGGCAGACATGTTTAGTCCTACATCCCTGCTTTTGTTTGGAACCAAGGTCCTCATCTTCAAATATCAGTTGAGCTCTCTTTTAAAATTATGGAATTGGCTTCCACCACCTTTTCAGGGAGGGAGCTCCAGACCTTGACAAAACACTCAACATGAAGCTTTCTTATTAACACTCTAGATTTCTTAAAAATTATTTTAAAACCATATCATTTGGAAAATCACTTTAAGGTCATACCTGGAGGGCAAGCAGAACAGTCAAAACTTTTGCAATCTCTCCTCATAACTGAAGACTTTGAACCCTGGTAACACCCTTCTCATATCTTAAGTTATTTTCATCTTTCCTGGTATGTGGACCCCACAATTTCCCACCATGCTCTGGCTGAGACTTAAGAAGTGATTTCTAAAATCTCTGCATGACCTCTTTGCTTTTTTCATCACCATCAACTATTTTGCCATGGTTTGTTTGATCTGCAAACAAAATGGATATGGAGACATGAGTGATTAGAAATCTTCCTCCTTCGCCTCTTTGCTGGACCTAGTAACTGGGACATCACATTAGGGAAAATCTGGTTGATGTTTTTTGATTTTAAAAAGTAATATTCATTTAACTTCCAATTTGTTTTCCCCCACAACTTGATTAGTAATATAATTTAATACCGTTTTAAATATCAAGATATCCAAGTTTAGAAATTACTGAAGTACTTTTGCCAAAAAATGCATTTTTTACTCAATGCCTGTCTTTTCTAAACCAGTTACAGCACAAACAGTTTCATATTCAGTTGTGGTAAATGCAATGGCTGCAGTTTAAATCAATACTAATGTTGCAATATTTTTCTGGTTACTTCTGACTTCCAGATGAATGAAAGAATTAGACCGCAACAAAAAAGTGACTGGTTCCTTAATTTACTTGACCAACAACTACTTAAGTTGGAAGGTCCTTGACAATTATTTCAGATGTAATTACTGTATTTAATTTGAAGGGTTCGAAACAAAAAATCAGCTTGGAACCTACCAGAGGTATGTCTGACCAGTTTTATAGTAGCAATTCAGTGTGCAGCTCTTAAACAGTCGCTATTAATATAACTTGCATTGTAAAAATGATATTACAGCATTGTTATTTATTCATTGTTTATGTATTCTTAAGCACAATCAATTTATAGTCAAACTCTTACGCAGGGGATGACATGTGGTGCTCTATTGGTTTCAGTGATAGAAAAAAAAATCTTTGCAGGCATTGGTTAATTCAAAGTTTTAAAGTAATGGACAAAATATTTTTTCTGATGTTATTCTGGACATTAATTAAGGCATTAATTAGGTATTAGGAATGGTATCAAGGTAATAAGGAACTGGTATTGACTGCCCTACTTGAATGTAAAGATCATTTTATATAAATCATCATTTGCATTTGAGAATGTTTAGCAAACCGAATATAGCGGGATTCAAGCAAGGCTACAAAAATCCTTGCAAAGGTTGCAGTGTGAGGCCAGTTACTGTCTTCTTTGTTGACATAAATATGCAAGAGAATCAGCTCTAAAACTTTAAAATTGATGTACAATCTGATAGTAGAAGTAAAAATAAATTTCTCCTGAAACTATGTTCCTTGGCATCCATTTTGACCTTGCAATGTCTATCACAATTGACAGTATACTCTATCTTAACTGTTATGTTCAATTTCAATTTACCTTCAATTTGCACCCTAATCCTTAGCACAGCTTCTTGCCCAATTCACAATCTTTATTTTTTTTCTAATCAATCTGTTCTGAGATATTATGGCACACCTCTGAAGCAGGTGGGACTTGAACTCATGTACATTGGCCCAGAGGTAGAGACACTACCACTGCACCACAAGGTTTTTGGCTGATCCATGCAAGATGGGGAACTCATCAAGCATTGAACCACAGGCGTGAACCTATGTTCTGTCACTCCATAGTATATATCTCAATAAATGGGAAATATGTTTAATCTGGTATTTGTAATATTAATGGAAATTTTATTCCCTGCTGATGGGTTTAAAGGTGTGGCGTTGGAGGCAGGCTTGTATAAGCCAGTGCATCGTCCTCTTGCCACTTACTCACCTGCCAATTACCTGGATGCAACTTTATGCAAGGTGGAAGAGTTCAGGTTTCCTTGCTTTAGGCCTATTGAGGTACACTCCACACCTACAAGATCACACCTTACCCCTTTTACTCCCCTACTCTGTCCTCTCAAACCCATTCCCCCAACCCCTTGCTGCCTTGCCAGCCTGACCCTGACAAAATTCCCTCTACTTACTGTGGTGTCCAAGATTTCAACAACAATCTCTATGTGTCTGCCTGGTGTTGCTGGGACTACAGAACAGCCAGTTTACTGATTGGCCAACAGATTGGTCTACTGTGGGACTTCTGGTCCTTGGAGCCCAAAAATCAACCTCCAGCTTATTAATGGTCAAAGCAAGATGGTCAATCTTCTTGTGGATAGGCTCCCCACTGATGTTTTTGCTGGGGATGGCGCAGGGTGGGGAGGAAACAACCAAATCCAGCTTTGTTGTTTAAGATAAAGTTTAAAACTGAAAAAAAAAACAAACTTTGCTGAAATAAGCATTTTTTAAACTTATTCATTGAAGGAAAATTCATTCGCAACATATACCTTGATAGTTGCTTGAAATGTTTCGACCTCCAAATCTTCAACTATTACCACGCTTTGAATTATTAATATTGCAAGGTATGTGTTGTATAAGATAATACTCATGATGGGGTTAATGTTCATATTACATTGGCTCTACCCGTTCTACTGATGTCACACCCAGTGTGTGTGTACAGATAGAGACCTACTTTAGCTTTTGCAAGGTACTAATGCCTCTGTGCCAGCTCTCTAAGATCCTAGTAATTATTCCTAACCAAATGTAACTGTGCTTATTACTATTATGCAACTAATCCCTTATTATCCAAGAACTGCATATCTTCTGTATATATTCTATGGCAGTTTCCATCACTTATCCCTAGATAGGCCCAACATAAAGCAAAGGTGAAGGATGATTGGTGGCAGTGAACCATCTCAAACAAACCTTTTTCAGAACAACATACCGGCAGGGGTGACAAATAGTACAAGGTACCAAGATGGTCATCTGGGAAATGCTGCAGTATGCAGCACTCCATGAAGAAAGTATAATCTGGCTAACCTAGATCTTGCAAGTCCTGAAATATCAAAGGAAATCTCTGAGCAGCATGGCACAAGCTTGTGCCATTTCATGTTAACAGATTCTTTTTCACTCGGTGGGGGTGGGAGTGGGAGTCTGGAACTCACTGCTGAGAGGATGGTCGAGTCAGAAACTCTCGCAACACTTCTGCATTTTTAAATATTAACGTGCGTTCCCATAGCCTCCAGGGTTATGAACCAAGAGCTGGAAAATGGAATTAATGCAGTTAGATAGTTACATTGGTCTAAATGGCCTTCTTCTTTGCTGTAAACATTTATGAGCCTATGAGTACCACTGAAGGTTCTGACTACTTAATTTCAAAGAAAGAAGTATTTTCTTAATGTTCTAATCAAGGAGTTAAGATATTGGCAACAAAGGTAATAAAGATATTGAGGGAGACCAGAGCAAGTCAGTCACTGATTCTGATTGACGATACAATTTGTTATTCATGGGGTTAATGAAACAAAAATTATTATGTGGAGGCATATTTGGGGTGACAAACCAATCTCATTATACAGAGTTGGATTGAAGAGTAGCTTAATGAATGGACAGTAAGCTGGACACAGTCAGGAAGGAGGGATCACATCTGGAGTAAATAGTTTGGGGAATTTGGAGGCAGCATGGGAATTCAGCGCAGAGGGAAAGAGGTAGTTTTTGCTTGCTGTTTTTGTTTCACAGTTTGAAAGGTAGTTTTAAGGATAAATTGAAGCCCAGGTCTGGGGCCCCAGCACATAAGGAAGAGTGACATCACAAGAAAATCTCAAGTTCATTGGTCGGTAACAGCTACTAATTGACCATCTATTATATAGATCATTTTCAAATTGAAGGTAAATAGAAGCAATGTTTACAGCTTACAAACTAAAGCACCAGTAGGAAATTTAAAAAAAAATCAATTTAATAACTAAGTAAACAAAATAAAAATGCAGCGTGAGGTGATGTGTTGTACCTGCATGATGTGGGAGCTGGTGGACCACACTGGACTGTAGTCACCACATCTGCAGCAAGTGTTGGTTGCTTGAGGGATAACAAGTTGATGAGCTGGAGTCTGAGCTTTGAACACTGTGACACATCAGGAGGGTGAGAGTTATCTGGATGTTGTGTTTCAGGAGGTCGTCACACCCCCAGGTTAACTACCACTAATTCAGTCACTGGGCAGTCACAGGAGGGTGTGACTACAAGCCAGGCAGGTAGAGAGATCCAGGAGGTAGTGCTGATGGAGCCTCAGGTTTTGAGTTTGTCTATCAGGTTTGAGATTCTTGCTCCCTATGTGCATGAGAGTGGGAGCTGTGGGAGGAGCAAATTGACATAGCACCGTGGTAGAGGGAGCTATTCAAGAGTGGGGAGAAAAATGTAGTTGCAAGCAGTATAGTATAGACAGGGGGAGAGATACTGTTTGCTTTGGCCAGGATCGAGAGTCCCGAAGGCTGTGATGCCTGCCTGATGCCCGGGTTCAGGATAGTTTATCTGGATTGCAGTGAAGTGGAAGGGAAAAGATCCAATGTCATGATCCACGTAGGTAACAATGATATAGGTAGAAAAATGAAGGAGATTCTGCTGAAGGAATATGACAAGCGAGTGGCTAAATTAGAAAAAAGCAGAACCAAAAAGGTCATGATCTCTCAATTACTACCTGAGCCACAAGCTAATTAGCACAGGGTTAACGAGATCAAACAGATAAATGTGTGGTTGTAAGATTAGTGTGGGACAAATGTTCAAATTCATGGGACATTGATACCAGTACTGGGGAGGGAGGTAGCTGTCCTATGGGATGGACGCCATCTGAATCATGGGGGACCAGAGTCCTGCCGAATTGCATAACTAGTGCTGTGGACAGGGCTTTAAACTACATAGTGGGGGCTAGGGAGGTGGGTTCAGGTACATGGAAAACAATGGAAAAAGAATTCAAGGTGGCGGGGGCAGGGATCAGCAGAGCTTACTAAAATTTTCAGAACAAGTTATAGGACAAGTATGGAAGGCGTCAGGAATCTAACTTCAGGCACAGCACATAACGGGACAACTTTGAGAAGGGAGGCAGTCAATGTAGGACTGAGGGTGTTGTACTCAAATGCTTCCTGTCTATGAAACAAGGTAAATGAGCTTGTAGTGCAGACTGAAATTGGTGGTTCCGGTGTTCACAGTAGCTGCAAGGGGATTAGGGCTGGGAACTAAATATCCAAGGATACACAATCTACTGAAAGGACAGGCAGATGTGCAGAAGGGGAAAGGCTGCCTTTTTAAGGAGCAACACAATTAAATCAATAGCAAGAAGTGACATAGAGTCAGAGGGTGTAGAATCCGTGTGAGTAGAGTTGATGAACTGCAAAGGAAAAAAGTCCCTAATGGGCTTTATGTACAGGCCTCCTAGCTGTAGTCAGGATATGGAGAAGAAAATAAATCAGGAGGTAGAAAAAGCCATGAAAGAAAGGCACTATTAAAATAATCATGGGGCACTTCAATATGCAGGTGGACTGGGAAAATCAAGTTGGTAGCAGATCCCAAGAAAAGGAATTTGTGGAACATCTACAAGAATTTTTTTTGCGGCAGCTTGTGGTACAGCCTATTAGGGAACAGGCAATTCTGGATTTGCTGATGCATAATGAGGCAGAATTGATTAGAGAGCTGAAGGTGAAGGAACCCCTAGGGCGTAGTGACCATAAGATAAACTGCAGGGAGAATTCTGAGAGGGAAAGCTGGAATCAGATGTAACAATATTGCAATTGAAAAAAGGTAACTACAAAGACACGAGGGGAGGAGCTGGCCAGAGTTGACTGAAAGGGGATCCTAGTAGAAAGACGGTGGAGCAGCAATGGCAGGAGTTTCTAGGGGTAATTTGGGATGCTCAACAGAAATTCATCCCAAAGAAGAAGAAACATACTAATAGGAGGACAAGACAACCGCAGCTAGCAAGGTAAGTCAGGGACAGCATAAAAGTATGACTGTACAATGTGGTGAGGATTAGTGGGAAGCCAGAGGATTGATAAGCCTTTAAAAGCCAGAAGAGGACAACTCAAAAGCATAAGGGGGAGATGATGAAAGCTAGTAATAAAGTAGCTCGTAATATAAAAGAAGATGACAAGGCTTTTTAGACATATACATGGTGACAGAGACAAGAGCGGACATTGGTACATTGGAAAATAAGGCTGGAGAAATACTAATGGGGAACAAAGAAATGGTGGAGGAATTGAATTGGTTCTTTACATCAGCTTTACTTGTGGAAGACACCACCAGCACACCAGACCTTCAAGAGAGTCAGAACAGAGGTGAGTGGCCATCACTAAGGAGAAGCTGTTGGGGAAGCTGGAAGGTCTGAAGGTGGATACATCACCTGGACCAGATGGACTATACTCCAGAATTCTGAAGGAGATAGCTGAGGAGATTGTGGAAGTACTGGTAATGATCTTTCAGGAATCACTCGAGTCAGGGAGTGTCCCAGAGGATTGAAAGATAGCTAATGTAATGCCCCTGTTTAAGAAGGTAGTGAAGCAGAAGACAGGAATCTATAGGATGGTTAGCCTGACCACAGTTGTTGGTAACATTTTAGACTTCACTATTAAGATTGAGACTGTGGAGTACTTGGAAGTGCTCGGTAAAATATGGCTGAGGTAGGATGGCTTTGTCAAAGGGAGATCATGCCTGACGAATCTGCTAGATTTTTTTTGAAGAGGTAACGAGCAAATTAGACAAAGGACTGCCAGTGGATGTGACCTACTTGGATTTCTAGAAGTAACAAGATGGAACACTGGAGGTGCTAAATAAGCTCCCATGGTGTTAGCTGCAAGGATACAAGGTTGGCTGACTGGCAGAGGGCAGAGAATGGGGATATTGGGGTCTTTTTCAAGACGGCAGCCAGTGACTGGTGGAGTTCCACAGGGATTGGTTTTGGGAACACAACTATTCACATTTTCATTAACGATCTGGATGAAGGAACTGAAGTTATTGTTGCTAAGTTTGCAGATGACACAAAGGTAGGTGGAGGGACAGATAGTGCTCAGGAAGCAGGGAGACTGCAGAAGAACTTGGACAGGCTAGGAGTGTGGGCAAAGAAGTGGCAGATGGAAGACAATGTGGGAAAGTGTGAGGTTATGCACTTTGGTAGGAAGAATAGAGGCATAGACAAGTATCTAAATGGGGAAAGGCTTCAGAAATCTGAAGCACAAAGGGATTTGGTTTCTTAGTTCAGGATTCTCTTAAGGTTAATGTGCAGGATCAGTAGTCAGCCATGAAAGCAAATGCAATAGTCGCGTTTATTTCAAGAGGATTAGAATACAAGAGCAGAGATGAACTGCTGAGGTTGTATACGTCTCTGGTCAGACTGCATTAGGAATATTGTGAGCAGTTTTGGGCGCTGCACCTAAGAAAGGAAGTACTGGCATTGGAGGGGGTCTAGAGGGCATCGACAAAAATGATCTTGGGCATTAAGGGTTTGTCATATGGGGAGCAGTTGAGGATTCTCATTAAATACTTGATGGAGTTTAGAAGGATGAGGGATGATCTCATTGAAACTTATAGATTACTAAAAAACTTGGTTAGAGTGGACGTGTTAGTAGGTGAGACTAGGATCCGAGGGCACAGCCTCAAAGTGAAGGGATGATATTTTAGATTGAGATGAGGAGGAACTTCTTCATCCAGAGGGTGGTTAATCTGTGGAACATACTGCTGCAGAAGGCTATGGAGGCCAAGTCATTAAGTGTCTTCAAGACATGAGATGAAATAGGTTCTTGATTGGCAAGGGATTAAGAGTTACAGGGAAATGGTAGGAGAACGGGGTTGAGAAATATGATCAAATGGTGGACCAGACTCAGTGGGCCAAATGACTTAAATTTGCTCCTATATGTTATTTCTTATGGAGAAATTGAAGTTAGAGCAGTGAAATGAATCCCCGTAAGGCAACTGATTTTATCTTGGTAATGAAACGGCTGATTCAAAAGTATTGGCCTTACTGCAGGTGTATGAGCCATGAGCAAAAGCAGAAGAAAATGAGTTGCTACAGGAGTAGCATCCTAGATTGTGCTGTGACAAGATCTTGGACTCATAGAATTAGACAAGAAGTGGAGTCTATGAGAGAGGGAGATGATGTGGGAATTCAGTTATCTGACATTATTCTTGAATCTCTAAATATAAAAGCTGAAGGAAAAGAGAATGAACCTGACTTGTTTACCTCACCTTCTTTAATAGAAATGCAACGCGATTCTTCCTGAAGAGATAGTGCTGTACTAGACCATCTAGTGTGAGGGAATACTCCCCAGTTGCCTGGATGAAAGCAGTTCCAACAACACTCAAGAAGCTTGAAACCATCCAGGACAAGGCAGCCCCTTGATTGGCACCACATCCACAAGCATCCACTTCCTCCACCACTAACACTCAGTAGCAGCAGTGTGTACTATCTACAAAATGCACTGCGGAAATTTACCAATGGTTGTAAGACAGAATCTTCCAAACCCACAACCACTGCTACCTAGAAGGTCAAGGGCAGCAGATATATGGGAATAACACCACGTTCAAGTTCCCCTCTCCAAGCGACTCACTAACCTGATTTGGAAATATTTTCTGAAGAAGGGTCCCGACCCGAAACATCAACTTTCCTGCTCCTCTGATGCTGCCTGACCTGCTGTGTTCCTCCAACTCCATATAGTATTTTCTCTGACTCCAGCATCTGCTGTTCTTTTTATCTTGGAAATATTATCACCATTCCTCCACTGTCGCTGGGTCAAAATCGTAGAATTCCCTCCCGAATGGCACTGTGGTCAACCGTCAGCAAGTTGACTCCAGTGGTTCGAGAAGGCAGCTGACCATTACCTTTTCAAGGGCAACTAGGGATGGGCAATAAATGCTGGCCAGCCAGTGACACCTACATCCCACAAAATGAATAATTAAAAAAAAGACAGCTGACTCAGAAATTGAATCAGAACTCAACACCTGAGCGTTATTGTTTAAAAGACAAAGTGTTAATTAGGAAATGGAAACCATCTCAAATATCTGCCAATGAAAAATAGGTTATACTCCATAAGGTGATAGTTCAATTTGAGTATCCTAATGAACTGTTACAATGGCTCATGAAATTATAATGGCAGGTAACTTTAGTATTAGGAAAATGTAGCCTAAAATGTTAAAACATTTTTATTGGTCAGGAATTACATAAAAATATACTGAAATCTTGCCAGAAATGCCATACAATCAGGTTGTTAGGAAAACCCCAACCATTGATTAACCATGTTTCATGCTAATATATTGAAGTGGTAACATGGCAGGAAAGGTAGTCAGAATGGAATAATATTTATAGTGAAGAAAGAAATGGAGAATTAATAAAAGCATCAGATTGATTTGAGACGAATTAAGACTTCAGTAATCAGATTGCATAATAGGAAGTGCTTAAATAAAGATGCAATAACTTGCTATCATCCAGAATGTGATCAGTGACTTACAAAAATTATTGTAGACTCATTACTCAATATGTGTAAATGCACTGGAAAAATGTCTTTGGTCATACATGATGTTAATGTTGAGGATGCGTTGTCCATAACACTATGTTCTCTCCAATTGCTTTTTGACTGCCCCGACCTCCAAAGTTCATGCATGGTAGTGACAGGCTCATCCAGAAGTCAATGCATGAGCACACTGATTGGCATGCATGGGACCTCTTAATGGCTCCAGAGCTGCTTAGAAAGAATATTCGCCTGACTCAGTGGGGGAAACATCAACAATAGCTGGAGTTTACCTATTGTGATGATGCCAAAACCGGAGGGAGCACAAAGATTATGTCACAATTATTACAAAAGCAATTAGGAAATAAAGTTGGAATCACACCTGATTCCATGATTGGAGGATTTCACTGAGATGATTAGACAAACCTGTTTGGTTACAAACATTAACATCAACTGAAAGTGCAAAAGAAATCTAAGCTTTTGTGACATCAGCTACACTTCATCAATGTAAAGTTATGCTGTTAGGACTGAAAAACAGCAGCAACTTTTGAATGATTAACTAACAGGGTCATCAAAGGATTACACAACAGTGTTGAGTACATCAATTGCCCATTTCCCAATTGAACATCTTATTACTTTTCCCTTAAATTTTCCAACAAATGTTGCCTTCAACAACTTTAATATTCCCTTAAGTGACTTAAAGACTTGATTTTCCCCAACTGAGTTGACAATCGTATCCCTCTATGTTTATTCAAGTCATCACTGGATATGTTGCATATTGTCCCCATCTGCATCAAGTATCCTATTGTATTCCCAGAGGTTCTTCAGTTCATCTTAACACTAGATGGTTTGCTGTTTTATTTTGTGATTATTTCCTTGCATGATTGTATCCTGCATTTAATTGTGCAATTATAATGCACAAACTTAATTACTCTATCAATGTTTGCAGCTGGATAATTATTTCCTACTTTCACTATGTATGAAAACATTCAGCTTCTGTACATTTACTGCCACTCTTTATATGTTTGGCCTGTTAATCCTTCCCTTTGCCTCATAAATTTAACCCTCCTCTGCCATCTTATTTGCCATTTAAAGGCAATGTTACGCAGTTAAGTGCCATCTAGTTTATAAGCAAAGCTATCCCTTGTCCTAGAACATGCCTAAACATTCTTTAGTCTAAAGTTTTTATTCAATTGCATCCTTTTTAACAATACTTTAATGCATCTATTCTGTTTCCATTGAATATAGCTAATGTGTGCAATCTAAACTTACTATTCTCAAAATCGTCCACTTTTTGTAGAATGATTGGAAGATCACAATTCGACCTTTTCTTGTATAATTGATTTTGAAACTAATAATTTCTGACTGCTTTCTTTTCCAAAAGTGTTTTCAAATCTTTCTTTATATGCGAGAATCTAATCTCTCCCTTTACTCTCCATAGACATTCAGGCTATTAAGGTTTGCTTGTTCCTCCTGGAAAAACTGGTAGGTATACACTTCCGATGGATTAAACTCCAGTCATATCCATGAGCACACATGGAGTTCCCAAGCCTTGGCCTCACTAATGCATGAAAAAACCTACACTCCATCAGTTCTGAAAATTGGTCTAAATTTAAATGTTAACATGTCTTTTTCATTTTCATACTCTGCCAGTTTTACTGTGTATTTTTAAAACTTCCTGTTCTGAAGTCAAATTTCATTTTTTGTTTCACAAGTTCTTATTATCTGAAGGATCAATATTGTAGGAATGAAATTGAACTTAGTTGGGGTGTCAAAATGGGTGGTAACAATGCCCTACTGTAATTTGATTGATTTTCCATATCATTGACTCCTAATGTCCAAACTTGTGTTTTAGTGAGTAAATATCAGCAAAGTTCAATTTCAGCTCCTACATTTTTAACTGGCTTACATTCAAATACAAGTTTCTGTTTTCACCTCCTGAAAAATTGTTGATTTCAGATAGAGAGGCACACCTGTGTTTCTCCAATTTTTGTACTTAATATAAATAAAAAACTCTCAGAACATACAACCTGGAAGATGTTCATAATGCAGCTGATTCTTCTTAGACTGAATACTAAATTAATCTATCCATAAATGGGTTAATTAAAAGAACAAAGAGATTAAGGAACTCCGTGGCAACTGTTGCTCGGATCTCTTAGCTAGAATTAGTTGCTTATCCTAACAGGCTTTTTCCATTGCTCACAGCAACATACCAAGTGACATCATGACAGGAGAAGATGGTATCATGGTATTGTTGATAGATTACCAATCCCGAGACCCACGTAATGTTCTGCAGATTCAGGTTCAAAACCCACCAAGGAAAAAATGGAATTTGCAATTTAATAAAATAATCTAGAATTTAATATCTGATGATGACCATGAAATTGTCATAAAAACTCATCTGGTTCACTGAAGTCTTTTAGAACTTGTTCTTAAATCAGATTTTCCCGAAAGGAAGGAAACTGTCATCCTTACCTGTGGAGAGTTCCATGGTTCCAGACCTACAGGAATGTGGTTGACTCTCAACTGCCTTCTGAAATGACCTAGCAAGCCATTCAGTTGTATCAACTGCTTGAAAGGAAAAAAGGAATGAAATGGGATGGACTACCCAGCATTGGCTAACACACTGGAAATGACAATGGCAAAGGCAAACTCAGCCCTGTCAATCCAACAAAGTATTCTTTACTAACATCTGGGGACCTTTTGGTGCCCAAATTGGGAGAGCTATCAAGCCTGATTTCTTCATAGTCATGGAATCAAAACTTACAGACAATGTCCCAGAAAATACCATCACCATCAGCAGGGCACAGTTGTATAAGTCAAGAGCGAGTTGCCTTGGAAGTGTTCAATATTGATTCCAGACACCATGAAATCATGTGGAACTCGATTAAACATGGGCAACAAAACCTTCTGCTGATTACCACATATCATACCCCCCCTCAACTGATGAATCATGTTGAACATCATTTGGAGGAAGGTCTGAAGGAGGAGAGCTTCAATATCCATCACCAAGAGTGACTCAGCATCACACTACTGACCAAGCTGGTCAAGTCCTAAAGGATATAAGCTGTCAGGTTGAGTGCATATCAGGTGGTGAGGAAACAAAAGAAAGCGAAAAATGTACTTGACCTCATCTTCATCAGGCTGCCTGCCTCAGATGCAACTGGTAAGAGTAAGCACTGCACAGTCCTTGTGGACATTATTTACATTGATAATATCCTCCATTGAATTGTGTGAAATCATCACTGTGCTAAATGGAATAGACTTTGAATAGATCTAGCAACTTTAAACTGGACATTTATGAGGCGCTGTGGGCCAATAGCAGCAGAATTGTACTCCAACAAATCCGTAGCCTTGTGGCATGACATAGGTTCAATGGAGAGTGCAGCAGGGCATGCCAGGAACAGTACCAGGCATACCTAAAAATGAGCTGTCAACCCGATAAAGCTACAAAACAGGATTACTTACGTGCCAAACAGCATAAGCAGCAAGTGAGAGACATAGCTAAACTATTCCACAACGAACAGATCAGATCTAAGCTCTGTAGCTCTGCCACAACCAGACGTGAATGATTCTGGACAATCAATTAACTTCATCAGACAAGGCAGCACCACAAACTATCCCATCATCAATAATGGGACAGGCCAGCTCAACAGTGCAAACATAATAAGGGTGATGTTTGCAAAAATCTTCAGGTAGAAGTACCGAATGAATTATACATCTTGATCTCCTCCTGAGGTTTGAAGCAAAACAGATGTTGTCTTCAACCAACTTAGTTCACCCCATGTGACATCAAGAAACTGTTGGAGGCAGTGGATACTGAAAAGGCTGTGGACCCTGACAACATTCTGCCAATAGTACTGAAGACTTGTGCTCCAGAATTTGCCACACCATTAGCCAAGCTGTCTCAGTACAACTGCAACACTGGCATCTACTCGACAATGTGAAAATTTATGTCCTGTACATAAAAGAACAAATCCAACCTGGCCAGTTATCACCCCATCTGTGTATTCTTGATAATCAGAAAAACGACAGAAGGCTTCAGCAACACTTCCCTAGCAGTAACCAGCTCGAGTTCTACCAGGCCCGCTAATCTCCTGACCTCATTACAGCCTTTGTTCAAACATGGACAAAACAGGTGGACTTCAGAGGTGGGTGAGAGTCACTGTCCTTGACTTCAAGGCCACATTTGACTGAGCGTAGTATTAAGGAGACCTAGGAAATCTGGAGTGGATGGGAGTCTTGGGGGAAACTCTACACTAGTTAGAATCATACATGACAGAGACGAAAGTAAATGCAGTCATCTCAGCTCTAGCACATCTCTACGGGGTTCCTTTGAGTAGAGTCCTAGGTCTAGCAGCTTCATCCAGTTTCCTCCATTTTAAGATTAGAAATTGGGATTTTCGCTGATGATTGTACAATTTCAACACCGTTCATGAGTCCTCATGTGCTGATGTAGTCCATGTTCAAATGCAGCAAGATTTGGATGATATCTAGCCTCGAGTTCCATAAGACCATAAGACATAGGAGCAGAAATTAGGCCATTCATCCCATCGAGTCTCCTCCGCCATTCAATCATGGCTGATATGTTTCTCAACCCCATTCTCCCGCTTTCTCCCTGTAACCCTTGATCCCCTTGACAATTAAGAACCTATCTATCTCCATCTTACATATACTCAATGACCTGACCTCCACAGCTTTCTGTGGCAGTGAATTCCATAGATTCACCAGTCTCTGACTGAAGAAGTTTCTCCTTGTCTCTGTTCTGAAGGATCTTCCTGTTACTCTAAGGCTGTGCCCCCGGGTCCTAGTCTCTTCTACCAAAGGAAATATCTACCCAACATCCACATTGTCCAGGCCATTCAGTATTCTGTAAGTTTCAATTAGATTCCCCTCATCCTTCTAAACTCCATCGAGTATAGAACCAGAGTCCTCAAAGCTTCCTCATTTGTTAAGCTTTTCATTCCTGGGACCAATCTCGTGAACCTCCTCTGAACCCGCTCCAGGGCCAGTACATCTTTCCTGAGATATGGGGCCCAAAACTGTGCACAGTACTCCAAATGTAGCCTGACCAGAGCCTTATAGAGCCGCAGAAGTACATCCCTGCTTTTACATTCAAGTCCTCTCAAAATAAATGCCGAAGTTGTACTTGCGTTCCTGACTACTGACTCAGCCTGCAAGTTTACGTTGAGAGAATCCTGGACTAGAACTCCCAAGTCTCTTTGCACTTCAGACTTCTGAATTTTCCCCCCATTTAGAAAATATTCCATACTTCTATTCTTTTTTACCATGCACTTCCAAGTATTCAGAAATCTCATCCTTCATAATCAACTCTAAAATCTTACCCATGACCGAGGTTAGGCTAATCAGCCTGTAATTTTCAGCCTTTTGCCTTACTCCCTTTTTAACAGGTGTGTCATGTTAACAATTTCCAGTCCTCTGGGACCCTCTCTGACTCTAGTGATTCCTGAAAGATCACCACCAACACCTCCACTATCTCTTCAGCTATCTCCTTAAGAACTCTGGGGTTAGTTCATCTGGTCCTGGTAATTTATCCACCTTCAGGCCATTCAGTTTCTCTAGCACCTTTTCCTTGGTGATGGCCACCATACTTAGCTCTGCCCCCTGACTCTCTTGAATTTTTGGGATATTACTCATGTCTTCCACCGTGAAGACTGACGCAAATTAATTATTCAGTTCCTCAGCCATTTCCTTGTTCCCCACTACCATCTCTCCACTGTCATTTTCCAGCAGCCCAATGTTCACTTTTGTCTCTCTTTTTTCCTTTATGTATCTAAAGAAACTCTTACAGTCCTCCTTTATATTATTGGCTGGCTTACTTTCATATTTAACCTTCTCCCTCCTTATTTCTTTTATTGTTGCCCTCTGTTGGTCTTTGTAAGCTTCCCAATCCTCTGGTTTCCCACTGCCCTTCACCACATTATGTGCTTTCTCTTTTGCTTTTATGCTATCCCTGACTTCCCTAGTCAGCCATGGTTGCCTCATTGTCCCTAATGCCATGCTTCTTTTTCCGAGGGACAAATTTTTGCTGTGTCTCCTGAATTACTCCTAGAAACTCTTACCATTGCTGTTCCACTGTCATTCCTGCTAGGCTCCTCTCCCAGTCAATTCTGCCCAGCTCCTCCCTCATGCCTCTGTAGTTGCCTTTATTCAACTGTAATACCATTACTTCTGATTCTATCTTCTTCTCAAATTGCACAGCAAATTCAATCATATTATGATCATTTTCTCCGAAGGTTCCTTCACCCTAAGCTCCCTTATCAAGTCTGCCTCATTGTACAACACTAAATCCAGTATTGCCTGTTCCCTAGTGGGCTCCACCACAAACTTCGCAAAAAGTCATTTTGTAGACATTCTACAAATTCTTTTTCTTGCAATCCACTACCAACCTGATTTTCCCAGTCCAACTGCACATTGAAATCCCCCATGATCACCGTAACTTTGCTTTTCTTACACACCTTTTCTGTCTCCTGGTGTATCTTGCGCCCTAGCTCCTGACTACTGTTTGGAGGCCTGTACATAATTCCAACTATGGTGTTATTACCTCTGCGGTTCCTCAACTCTATCCACACAGATTCTACACCATCTGACCCTTTCATTTCTTACTATGACTTTAATTACATTTCTTTCTAATAAGGCAACCTCACCCCTTTTGCCCACCTGCCTACTTTTTTGATAAGATGTATATCCTTGAATATTCAGTTCCCAATCCTGATCCCCTTGCAGCCATGTCTCTGTGATGTTCACCATGTCATATCTGTCAATTTCAATCTGTGCCACAAGCTCATTTACCTTGTTTCTTGTACTGCATGCATTCAGATATAGCACCTTCAGTCCTGTATTAACAATCCCACTTCTCATTGCTGCTCGTTTATCCAGCATGCTTAAAGTTTGATTCCTAAGCCTTTCCAAACACTCTGTTGCATTTGTGTCTGTGTTGAAGACTTTAATAATCTCTCCTGAGTTCTCCTTTCCCATCATTTTTTTCATTTTTGTAAGTGGCAAGTGATAATTGCCCCATACAAGTGCCAAGCAATTGCCATCTCTAACAAGAGAGCATCTAACTTTTGTCCCTTGACATTCTGCTGTATTGCTATCACTAGATGCCCCACTATCAACATCCTGACGGTTACCACTGACCAGATATTGAGCTGGACTCGCACATAAATACTGTGGCTACAACAGCAGATCAGTGGCTAGGAACCCTGCAGCGAGTACCTCACTTTGGACACTCCAAAGCCTGTCCACCATCTGCAAGGCACGAGTTAGGAGTGTGATGGAATTCTCCCCACTTACCTGGATGAGTGCAGCTCCAACAACACTCAAGAGGCTTGATACCATCCAGGACAAAGCAACCCTCTCGAGTGGCACACATCCACAAGCATTCACTCCATCTACCTCTGATACTCAGTAACAGCAGTGTGTACTACGCACATAATGCTCTGCAGAAATTCACCAAGGCACCTTAAACAGTACCTCCAAACCCTCACCACTACAATCTAGAAGGACAAGGGCAGCAAATACATGGGAACATCACCATCTGCAACTTTCCCTTTAAATCACTCACCATCCTATTTTGGGAGTATTTCATTGCCATTCCTTCAATATTGCTCAATCAAAATTCTGGAATGTCCTTCTTAACAACATTATGAATATCCATATACCAAAAGGACTGCAGTGGTTTAAAAGGCAGCTGACCACAACCTTCTCAAGGGGATGGGCAATAAATGCTGGTCCAGCCAGTAGCACCGGCATCCCATCAATGAATTTGAATAAATTAATAATGTATGTAGGTAACACATTTCAGAAGAATCATTGACTATCATTTCTCTTCATTAACTATATATTTGATCACTTGGCAGCACTGATGTTTCATTTGATCTGTTCTGTTAAAGCTCAAATTTAATTTATCTTGAATTGAATCACTAAGAACATCATGTCATACAGATTCTTGATCAATTAATTGCACCAGTAAACCTTTTGAAATTGCCTGAAGTCAAAGCATTGTTGTACTAGTTTCCAAATTCTACAGAATCCTAAATTACACTGCACTGTTTATGTTAATGCCAAGCCAAAGAGATCCATATCAGTATAAACTGTGCAGTATGGAACAAGTAATGAACAGGATAATGCTATAATTTTCAAACAAATTCGTCCCTTAACAGATCAATAATATGAAGATTAGGCTGATGTTGAATTTTTGGAATTGTCCATCCAAGACAGCTGTGGAAGTTAATCCTTCAGCAGTTTTGAAGATAGAAATCAGCAGATTTCTGGAAAATAATGGCATCAAGGCATATGGGAATAGTCCCAGAAAGTGGCAATAAGTCATGAGCAGGCCTGGTGAGCTGAACAGCCTAAAAATGACAGCACTGAACCTGTTTTAAGTGACAGGAGCTATATTAGAAGTTAATGGCTTCACATTTTTCTATTGTATTTTCTTTATTATTTAATTTGTTATGACTTTTATGTTTTAGTGACACATTCCGGTCTAAAGGATCAATTCAAGGGGTGTTCTAGTGTTGTTCAATGCTAAATTTCATTATTGAAAAACATTTTTCAATTGACTAATACACTATTTAGGTTGGGCCAGACAGTTACTTTCTGACTGCTTTAATATGTATTCAACCAACATTATGGTGCATTTATTAATTGAATAAAAGATACACATTTTCATACATGCAGTTAACTCGTTGTGAGCTTAATGCAGTCAAGCATCCCAACATGTTATCATTAATTGGATAAAATCCATTAAAAAATACTTAAAACTGTAAGTTAAATAGAAATAAAAATTCACTGACTGTTTCATTCTTACCAATGAGCTATGGTAAACTGACTTTGCTAATATTTCATTTAAAAATAACAATCAATGCTACTCGTTATGTTCAAAACCATTTCCAATTAATTGGGCAGACTGCCAGCCGAAGTATTTTGTTAAGAAGCACAAAATGATTTGAAGAACCTTGAATACAGTGGTAAATATTTCAGAGACAACTGATAGCAATTCTGTTCACATTTTCAGTGCATGATTGGCAAACTTAAAAAAAACAGATTCAACCTTTTCCAATGGCATCACAGCAAATTATATCAACTTTGGAAGTTCTGATTTAAGCAAGTGTTGCTTATTTTATATTGAGTACATTACATGTATGGCAGTTTTGACAGTTTATTGTCTCAAGAGATAAATGTCACTTATAAACACATATATAAAACGTTGTCTTTACCATTTCTAAAATTCCATTAAACTTACTGGTCTCAGTGATTTGATAGTGGCATTAAAACATAAATGTTTCTCTGATGGTAGCATGAAATTATCGACCTGATTGAGTAAAAAGAATGGAAGGTCATGGACAAGCAAGGAGTTTACATGGCAGTCAGAGAAGTGAAGACCAATTCAATACTGACGTGAGATGAATGGAGGCCTAAGATCAGTTGTAATAACAATAAAGTAGAATATCAGAAAAATCTCACCATGATGTAATTGCAACAGTAATCATCCAGAGACACAAGTCATGTAAGTATGTAAATAGTTGGACAGAATCATATCAGGCTCTGAGTTCAATGGGCAATGGCACAATTGTGGTAAAATCCGGCAACAAGTGCAGTGAGGCCCATCCTGAAATTAAGATCATCTTGCTGCATCTTAGATTAATTTTTCAAGCAGCATAGTTACATTCGTAGTTTTCCAATCCAGAATCCAGTGAGCAGCCAATGCCTAAACCATAAGACCATAAAACGCAGGAGCAGAAGTAGGTTTCTCAGCCCACTGAGACTGCTCCACCATTCATTGGGATTGTAGCTGATCTGAAAATTCACAGCTCTCCTTTCCTGCCTTGTCCCCAAAATCCTTTTGTTGAGGCCATCTTGTCCTGCTGAGTTGCCTGCCTTTAGTCCCATTAGTTTGTCAAATACTTTGTTCTTCATTACAGAGAGTATTACAAGATCTTTCCTCCAATAAGCACTCTGCTTATCTGTTAACTTTGGGATGGTTATACTGCTCTCCACCATCAATACAATGCAAGTAATATTTTCGGTCATTCTCCTGTTCTCCATTATTAATGCCTAAGTTGCATTGTCTAAAGGTCCCATGCTTACTTTAGTTGCTTTCTTTCTTTTTATATATCCACAGATTTATCTTTCTTGCCAATTTATTTTCATTATCCATTTTCTCCTCTTCATTAGTTTTTTAGTCATCCATGCTGTTTTCCTAATAGATTCTCAATTCTCTGCCCGACCACTAGCTTTCACCAAAAGCAGAAATTGCTGGAAAATCTCAGCAGATCTGGCAGCATCTGTGCAGAGAAATCAGAGTTAACGTCTCAGGTCAATTGACTCTTCTTCAGAACTGATGGTAGCTAGAGCCACCTCCACCTATCATTTATTCTTCATCCTGCCCCCCATCCCAACTTCTGTATAAATATCAACTTTTTCCGAGCCACCATTGGACTCCGAGGACATCCACCCCTTTCCTTTGCTATTCCTTATTTCCAACCAAACTGATTCCAATTATGACCTATCGCATCTGTATCACTACTCACCACCACAATGATACTTTCCTTTATTAACAAAGCTATATCACCCTTTATACTTTCTGTCTATTCTTC
The DNA here is from genome assembly GCF_021869965.1 of Rhincodon typus. Taxonomy (NCBI): domain Eukaryota; kingdom Metazoa; phylum Chordata; class Chondrichthyes; order Orectolobiformes; family Rhincodontidae; genus Rhincodon; species Rhincodon typus. Next base: position 27,869,438 of record NC_063353.1, on the reverse strand, counting down.
CAGAATTTCAAATACCATTGAATATGGAGTCCCTATTCTTAGTCACCTTGCCACCATGTATCTGCAAGAGATATAAAGTCATATTCATTTTTTTTCTATTTGTGATATCAACCTGTCTCTCTGGTTACAAATGCTGCATGCGTTCAGATCATGAGATTTAATCTTTGACTTTTTAACCATTATTACTGTGAATATGATTTCTGCTCCACTTGTTTGCACGTGTTTTCTACACCTCATGTCACACTCTTCACTACCTTGATTTTTTTGAACTTCCCTTCAATGAACCCTTTCGTCCTCATCAATAATTAGTTTAAAAACCTACCTACAACTCCAATTATATAATTTTCCAGGACACTGGTCCCAAAATCGTTCAAATGAACCACAGAGCCAAGAGATTAGCTCTCTCTTTCCCCGGTATTGATGTCAGTATCCCTGAACTGGAACCCAAATCCCCCATGCCAATCTTTGAGTCATGCATTTACCTCTCTGATCTTATTTACCCTGTGCCAATTTGCACATGGCTCAGGTAAACATTAGAAGATTACATCTTTGTGGTTCTGCACTTTAATTAAGCTCAGAGTTGCTCATAATTCCTCTGCGGAACCTGTTTCTTAGTTCTATCTATGCTGTTGCTACCGATGTGGACCACAACAACTGGATCCTTCCCCTCCCACTACAAGTTTCTCTCCAGCCCAGAAGCAATGTCCTTAACCTAGGCACAGATAGGCAGTACGCCCTTAGGACTCTATGCCTTTGCTGCAGAGAACAGCATCTATTTCTCTAACTGTACTATCTCCTATTGCTAGGAATCTTTTCTTTCTCCACTTAATCAGCACTCAGGATCACCGTGATGTAGTCAGTTTGCTCATCCTCTCTTCAGTTTGTGCCTTTATCCACTGGCACAAGAACCATGTGCCTCTTGGCCAAGGGTACTGGCTGAGGCTCTAAGTTCTGGATCCCTATAACTACCTCACAGCTTCTTGTCCCTGACCATGGAGCAAATTTGATGCAATTAACCTAAGACTGTGACTGCATCCTGAGAGTGTCCAGGTACACATCCCCCTCCCTGATGTGTCACCGTATTCTCAACTTTGACCTTAGTTCGTCAACTCTGAGTCAATGTTCCTTGAGAAGCCAACACTAGTCGCAGATGTGGTCAGCGTGCATCACACTGATTTCCAGCAGTTCCCACATACTACAGCTACAACATATTGCCTGCCCAGTTATCTCTATTCTAGTTCATTTTAAAAGTGAATTTCTTAATTGTACTCTGTCTACAATAATGTCTCCTGACTTAAACTGCTTGGCCAATCAAATGAGCCACAGAAGTAATATCCACCTCTCCCCTGCCTGTTTTCCCTTAGCATCAAATTTTGGCTCTGACAGGTAGAAACATATTGAAAGGAGTCTCTGGACTGGTTTTCATCTCACCCCACTGCTGCCCGTCTCAAGCAAGTCCATTCTTCTCCTAATGAACCTGCTGTCCCTGTGCTCTCTCATGCTGTTTGAGGAGCTGCAAATGCTGCTCTCTTCCCCACTCTTGATGAAGCTTGTCCCTGTGCTCTCCATGCTGTTTCAGAAACACAGGGTCCTCCTCTCTTCAACTCATTTTACGTGCTGGTTACTGGGTCCTGCTCGCATGCTCTCCCGTTCAGAGGCCTCAAAGCTTTTAGGTTTGTTTCTCTAATTTCTGATCTCAGATAAACCTTATGGTCTACATGTGGTTCTGCTGTCACATCTTGGACTACAGGTAAATTCTCCATACTTCACTCCTACTCTGTCTGGTGTTATCTTTGATTTCTATACTTGTTTATCATCTTATATTTCCTTACTCCATAATTACTTTGTCATTGAATCACTTATTTCCTGAACATAATTACAGAAGTTTTAATTTTGTTCTTCTCCTGCTCTCCCTTTTCCTTTGGCTCTTGTTTGGAAAGCTGATCATCTCTCCTATCTTCTTGTTCTGATAAACAGCAGTTTGGGAATCCAAATATGTGACATCCATCCATTCCCCTTTAACCCAACTACAACGCCCACATCTAACCAGATACAGAAACTGCTTAGGTATGTCTTGAACACAAAAAGCAGGACAAATCTAAACAGACCAATTATTTTCCAATCATTCTACTCTTGATCATCAGTAAAGTGATGAAAGGGCCTTTGTTCAAATATGGATCAAGGTTCTGAACTTAAGACAGGAGGTGAAAGTGACACCATAGTAGAGATTCCTTATGAAATTGCCCCAGCCCCAATCATCTTCAGCTGCTTCACGAATGTCCTCTCCTCCATCACAAGGTCAGAAGTGGCAATGTTTGCTGATGATTGCACGTTCAGTATCATTCATGACTCCTCATATAACGATGCAGTTCATGCCCAAATGCAGCAAGATCAGGAATAAATCCAGACTTGGGTTCATAACTAGCAAGTAACATTCATGCCACACGTGTCACACGTGTCTCCAACAAGAGAGAATTTAACTACTGCGCCTTCCTATTCAATGGCATTATATTGCTACATTGCTCTCACCATACTGGGTGTTACTATTAACCTGAAGCTGAACTGGACCAGCCATAGAAACAGTGGTTACAAGAGAAGATCCAAGAAATCCTGCAATGAGTAAATCACCTCTCGGCTCCTTAATAGCTATTCACCATCTATAACACACTAATCAAGAATGTGATGGTATATATTCCCCACTTTCCCCAATGAGTTCAAGTCCAACAACAACATTCAAGTTTGACACTATTCAGGACAATGCAGCCCACTTGGTTGACACCACATCCTCAAATATTCTCTTTCTCCATCACTGATGCTTAGTAGCAGGACCACTTGTAAGATCCACTGCAGAAATTCACTAAGGCTCTTTAGGGCAGCAACTTCAAACCATAACAACTACCATCTAGAAGAATAAAGGCAGCAGATAGGTGAAAATAACACCACCTGCAAGTTATCATCCAAGCTGCACACCATCCTCAATTGGAAATATATTGCTGTTCCCTCACTGTCGCTGGGTCAAAATCCTGAAATTCCTTCCCTAAAAGTACGGTAAGTACACCTACACCAAATGGACTGCATCAGTTCAACCAGATAATTAACTTCTTAAGAACAACTGGGGATGGTCAATAAATGCTGGTCCAGTCAGTGAAGCCCACTTTCCCTGAATAAATCAAAAAATCCATCCTGCTTCTGACATTCTCAAAGCTAATAAATTTGTCAAATATGATTTGCTTTTCACAAATCATGTTGACTCTGTCAGACTGCATTCTGTTTTGTAAGTGTCCGAGTGTTCGAAGCCAATGTTTCCTTATTGTGAATTCTAGTGTTTACCCTCACAAAGATGTTGGCTTAACTGGCCTATAGCTTCCAGCCCTCTGTCTCCCTTAGTTTTGAGTTTTGATCATCTCCAGGGGTGCATAGCACATTGACACACATTGTTTAGGATCATTTGCAAAGAATAACGAAATATGAATGGCAACATACAATTATCTGCAACAATAAAACTAATGTACCACAAGATCGGTCTTGAATTTAAACAAGTGGAGAACAAAGACATTATTTGAGTAACCTAAGGAAGGACCCCATATTTAGAAGCACTGCACTTTGTACAAAACATGTTCACAATAATCATAAAAACAACCTTCTATTAAAAAAGTATTATTATTTTGCTACTATGTAATTGAAACTTATTAATTTTCTAGGGGCCAAGGAAAACATTTACATGCCAAATTCAACATTGAATAATATTGTACATTTCTGCTCTTTGTGTGCAATAACCAGAGAAATGATTTCTGCCGGTTGTGTGATTACAAAAATATCTTTCCATCCTGAATATCCAGCTGTGCAGTTATAAGCAGATAAATATTTTCAATTAGACTAGTTAGGTTACATAAAATTATAGAGCGGACACGATGCATTTTAATTTGGGTTACATAAAGAATTTTATGCGACTTAAATGATACCTTTTGTAATGTATGTAGAGGTAGCATGTAACAACAAAGCACTATAAGCCTCATGGAAATACAGCACTGTATCCTCAGCAGTGCCCACCTCTCTCCAAAGGTGTCAAAAGCATTGATTGACATCATGTGCCGCCTCTCTAAGGATACCCAGGCATGAACGTAACTGCGGAAGAGGGGCAGAGAGTCAGCAGATACAACCGCCACCGCCCACAGTCCGTTGCCTCGACAGACCCAGGATTAGACCCATGAGGAGGTCCTTCAATGTGCCACACCGCTCTCTGCACTGGATGCCCAAAGATCAGGAGTATAGGGCTGAAGTTCAACCAAAACCACAACAAAATATTTTTCAAGTAACTTAAAACAGGATACAATTGCCCACAACCCACACATTGGGTCTGCTTTTTTTTAAATGATAACTATGGTGATCACTCGAAGGTAGGAGACACAGGATGGTAGTAGAGGGTTGCTTTTCAGACTGGAGGCCTGTGACCAGCGGTGTGCCACAAGGATCGGTGCTGGGTGCACTGCTTTTTGTCATTTACATAAATGATTTGGATGTTAACATAGGAGGGATGGTTACTAAGTATGCAGATGACACCAAAATTGGTGGTGTAGTGGACAGCCAAGAAGGTTAGCTCAAAGTATTATGGGATGTTGATCAGATGGAGTTTAATTTAGTTAAATATGAGGTGCTGCATTTTGGAAAGGTAAATCAGGGCAGGACTCATACACTTAATGGTAAGGTCTTGGGACTGTTGCTGAACGAACAGACTTGGAGTGCAAGTTCATAGTTCCTTGAAATTAGAGTCAAAGGCAGACAGGATAGTGAAGGAGGCATTTGGTATGCTTGCTTTATTGGTCAGTGCGTTGAGTATAGGAGTTGGGAAGTCATGTTGCAGCTGTACAGGACATTGGTTTGGCCACTTTTTGAATACTGTGTTCAGTTCTGGTCTCCCTGCTATAGGAAGGATGTTGTGAAACTTGAGAGGGTTCAGAAAAGATTTACAAGGTAGTTGCCAGGGTTGGAGGGTTTGAGGTATAGGGAGAGGCTGAATAGGCTGGGGCTATCTTCCCTGGAGTGTTGGAGGCTGAAGGGTGATCTTATAGAAGTTTATAAAATCATGGGGGGCATAGATAGGGTGAATAGCCAAGGTCTTTTTCCCGGAGTAGCGGAGTCCAAAACTAGAGGGCATTGGTTTAAGGTGAGGGGAAAGTTTTGAAAGGGACCTAAGGGGTAACGTTTTCACGCAGAGGGTGGTGCATGTATGGAATGAGCTGCCACAGGAACTGGTGGAGGCTGGTACAATTACAACATTTAAAAGGCATCTGAATGGGTACACGAATAGGAAGGGTTTAAGAGGGATATGGGCAAATGGGACTTGATTAATTTAGGATATCTGGTTGACATGGACGAGTTGGACCGAAGGGTCTGTTTCCATGCTGTACAGTTCTATGACTCTATGACTTTACTTTTGAGACTAGCTTTATATTCCAGATCCATGGAATTACTTCAAACTCCACGAGCTACCATATCAGGACTTGAACCCAACCCCCTAGAGCATGGCCCTGGGCATTTCTGGATTGCTGATCCAGTAATGTTACCACTTACACCACTGTCACAACCCTGGGTCTGCTTTATACCCTTTTTTTTTGCCAATCAATATTTTCCTTCAGTGTATTTTTAACCTAAATGAGATGAATGCTTACCAATCAATTCCATGTTGGAGATATTTTTCCGAACCATCAGCATGACTTTTTTTTCATTTTTAACTACTAACCATCACCAGTCAGTCATCCATGTGGCCAACTGAATACTTCCATGCAAAGTCCTTTACCGGCAATGCAAACCATCAAAAGGAGAACGGGAGGTAGGGCAAGTGGGGCGGGGTTAAATCAAAATGAAGCTGGAGGGGATATACTGGGTCTGCTTTTTATTCCAACCAACCTGTTCAGAAATGCTATTACACAACACTGGAACTGGTGGGACTTGATCTCACTATGCCACAAGAGCCTGCAAGCAGGATTGGCCAAGTCTGGAGACTGAACCCATGACATTGGCATCATCAGCTTCATATTCTGACCATCTGAGCTAACCAGCCTGCTAGCTGTTTCCGAGTCTGTTTTCTAATCAACCTATGCAAAGGTGTTGGTACACACCTCTGTAGCAGGTGAAACTTGAACCGAAGTCTCCTGGCTCATAGATAGGGTCACTACTACTACACCACAACAGCTTTTTTGGTTCCACTCTATTTTTAATCGACCTGTTCAGACATGTTATGACACAGGTCTGGAGCAGGTGGGACTTGAACCCAAGCCTTCTGGTTCAGAGGTAGGGACATTGTCACTCAACCATAAAGGGTTCAAGTGATGAGTTCCAGCTGGGCAGGCTATTGCCTGTTACCATGGGAATTCATACTCAACAAGGTCTACCAGCAGATTAATTAATGATTTCCCATCGTCTTTGTAAGGATTATCACATGTCCCTGGAAACAAAAATCTTATTCTTTTATGGTAGGTATAAAAGATATACACCAGGGACTCTGAATAGCATAATCATCCAACCAACAGTTTATTAAATAATTATGATGGACAAAGTTCTTGAATAAAATATTTTACGTAATGAGTACTCAATGTAGAATCTCTCTTCGCATTGGGCAATTTTTAAAAAAATGAACAAATCATTTAAGAGAAATAAAGTTATATGCGATGCATTCAGTTGAAAAGACATATTAGAGCAATAAAAGCAAATCACCATTTCTGTTGTCACTGAATATAACGGAGAGATAATTTTAATTGATTACTTTGGGACTTCTGCTCATTGGTGGCACTGTGGTTGCTAAGGGAAATTTGTTTCAGTGGGCAGTTAAAAGAGACAACTACTGGATTTCAAACATTTGCTGTGTCTACTGTGTAGATTTTAGCAACAGCAATAATTTTTTAAAAAGTTTGCAAGTGCTGCAGTTCCAAACGCCGAAATATCAATACAAAAGTGCTAAAATGAACTCTGAGAAAATGAGTGACTGCATAGCTGAAAACAATGCTTTATTCTAAGACTACTTAAAATTTTCTGATCGTGAAAGCAAATTATTGTTTGCTACAAGCACTGCTCTTCTAGGGATACAGCAGGTTAATTTCACAGTGATAACCTATTTAGGAGTTATTAGCTTCTACATTAAACAACAAAGAATTGCAGATGCTAGAAATCTGAAACAAAGAAGAAATTGGTGGAGAAGTTCAGCAGGTCTGGCAGCATCCGTGTTCTCAGTTCTGAAGAAGGGCTATTGGACCTGCTCCTATGATGCTGCTTGGCCTGCTGTGTTCATCCAGCTCTGCACCTTGTTGTCTCAAATGTTGACCCTGCTTTCTCTCTACTGATGCTGGCAGATCTGCTGAGCAATTTCTGTTTTTTATATATTATACATATTTCACATAATAGGTTGGGATGAATTATACTAATTCCTCTGCAAATTCCGATAATTAAGAGCAATCTGTTCTAAGAGCAAATAAAAAAAATTTCTTTGACAACAATTGTATTTGGTAAATACAGACCTCAGATAAAATGAAAGCCTTGTCACAATAGTTGTTTTTTCACTGAAGACATCATTCATCTTTAATATTTTTTCTATGATAAACCCAAATGCTGATCAGCTTGGATTTTGTCAAAAAAAATGTATATTTGTTTCAGATACACCTTATACATTTTAGATGATTTGCTTTTCAACCCCAAAAGAAGTTTCACAATGTTGTACAGTATTAGTAACACTGACATTCCTTTCTTAATAGTAACTTAAAAACAATTTTTGTGATCGTTGTCATGAAATCAAAATAAATTTGTCAGAGAAAATGTAGGAATAGGATGGTAACGTTCTATACTAAAATGAAATAAGATGGCTATATGGAAAGATGCATTATCTTGGAAAATAAAACAAGAAAATTACTTAAAGTTACAGTACCTAACTTCTGTCCTGTGTTTCCAGATTGCAGCTTGTCTCCTTCAATTTTAAATCAGAAATACAAAATTAACATAGAAACCGTCTCTAAGGTACAGAAAAAGACAACCTCTGTTTCTACACTGCTGTAACTGACATCTTGGGGCAGGAGAAGTAAAAACAATTTGCAGCAAGCAGTGAAGGTCACTTGTGTGCAAGTCTTAGGTGCTCTCATTAACCATTATTCAGCAGCAAGATGCATTCTCCAGCTACCACATTGAAGAAAAAAACCAAACTTACAAAATAATAAATACACACATTAAGCAAAGAAATGCACTTTTACGTACCATCATCTTTACATTCTTCTGGAAGTTTTGCCTTTTTACCTAATCGTGGATCAAGCCAAGATGTTGTCTTGGTGTTATGGCTAAGAATAAAAAAAAACAGCTCATGCATTCCTTTTTAAAAAAAATTAATTAGTAATTCAAGTCAAATTGCAATCAATAGATTTGCCTACACAATCCAACTAGCTACAGAAGAAGTGCAGCAGAAACTGATTAAGAGAGTTGTAGCTTTGGCGAGTTCAGCTCTTTCAACTAGCTATATAATTTTAAGTTAAACTGAGACAAATGCTCCAAATCAAGTTCACTAAAAATGCCAATCTAGAAGTTTCATGAGAATTTGATTGAAATGCATTACTCGATAAAGTAGACTTCGCCTTTTTCTGTGTATGCCATCTCCCAGTTCTCAGGCAATGGGCCCAACTCATCACTATCTTCGACTCTGGTCTGCTTTTCTGAAACAGAATCTTCTTTTATTCCCTTTGTAAGGCCATAGACTGGTGCAGCACAAGAATGTGAGAAAATCTCATCTGAGGCATCAGTGCTTTTGTCTTCGTGTTCACCAGATTCTGTTGGAGGATACAGATAATCAGCCCAAGAAGAAATACCCACAAAGCAATCACCAAAGTAATCATCTAGCTTTGTTGGAGGTTATTCATCAGACAGAACCACAAATTTGGCACATTCAGAGTACTCATGTAATCTCAATTTAAAACTGAACAAAATAAACATTTCTTTATATAATCATGTAACTTAGAACACTGCTTTGTCCAAATTAGAGCCCACTAAAAAAATCATCAGTAATAATAAATAAGTAGACTTTAAAATCTAAATGAATATAATTAAAAATACATATTTAATCAAAATATGTAAAAGAAACCAGACAGTGATTTTAATGTCAAATGTATGCTGGTAAAACAATTTGTAGATTTGACAGTAGATGTTAAGAAAAATATGATTTTGAAACAAACTAAATTAACATTCAACTGCTCTAAAACACCCGATACCACAGTTATTCAAAATTTACGCTAAGCTACTCATCTTTAACTCTTTGGGAATATGTTCCAAAAGAAACACGGACCTTCTTTTGTTTTATTTGGAAATGACTCAGTATTAGAATTCTATAGTTCTATTTACCCAGATGCTTCATTTTAAAAATTGAGTAAAACAAACTCTAAAAGTGGCACAATTCCATTTAACTATTCATTTTCCCTTTCTGTGTGAGCTTGCTGCACCATTTTCTCATTCCATCAGTTCAAAAGGTTTTGTGTTTACTTGCTTGACCAGATGCCTTAACTTCCTGCAACATATGTTTCTTATGAATTTGGTGCTAATTAGGGATGCTTGGCTTTCTTCCAAATCAGCGTACACATTCCAAACAAAAATAAAAGACGGGCATAAATAACAAGCCTCCAAGCTGATATAACATATTCACCCCAACCTGGATGCAAAGGTAGGGGCAAAATAGAAAAGAGAGCCAATAAAAAGGGAAAGATTCCTAGGCTTGGATTTTGCAGTTATAATGACAGCGAAACCAGCAGTGTTTTCCATCACTACTCCTATGAAATTAACAATCACTTCTGGAGTCTGCATATGTTTAATTATATCCTGAACTACAGATGTTGCTATCAGTGATGCCATACTTCTTTATTAGGTGTGCTTTTAAATTCTCACTCAAGTAGAAATCAATGCTCTGATGAGAACTTGCTCTTTTACACTATCACTCTTGCTGTAAACACCCTGATGAAGTTACTCCTTGTTGAATGAGGTGTAACTGTGATTTTGACAGAATACTAAGTTAATGACTACTGCTGAAAAATCTTTTTCTCTGAAAAACTAACCTTGTGTCGGTGGAATATCAAATTTCTCCATTAACAATAACACTACATATTTTGAATTTTTAAAAATCTTACATATAACAATCTTCTACCCTAATCCCATGTGTATGTTCCAATCACTTATTTCACATCTCTGTAGAGTTTAATTAAATGAAGAAAAATAAAAAATAGTCAGTGCATTTATTTCTTGGTTTATTCACTGTGAAAATACTTTGGTTGCATACCCTATTTGATGACATAACCCTTGCTGAATGTTGAAGCTCTCCTTAAGTTGACACCATAAAAAAATTAATTACTGGAAAGAAGAATTCTAGGCCACAGAAGTTTAGTTTCACTGTTGATTGCAAAATTCAGGCTCTTAATCATAGAATCCCTACAATGTGCAAAGAGGCCATTCAGCAAGTCCACACCAACCCCTCAAAGAGCATCCCACCCACATCCAGCTCCTCACCCAATCCCTGTAACCGCACATTTACCAAGGTTAACCCACCTAGTGTACACATCCCTAAACACTAGAGACAATTTTAGTCAGGTCAATCCACCTAATCTGCACATCTTTGGACTGTGGAAGGAAACCAGAGCACCCAGAGGAAACCCATGTAGACACACAGAGAATGTGAAAACTCCAAACAGTTACCCAAGGCTGGAATCAAACCCGGGCGCTTGGAGCTCTGAAACAGCAGTTAACCACTGAGCCACTGCGCTGCCACAAGTCAGATATTTATTTCAATGTATGAAGGTAACAAGAGCTAACAGCTCAAAATAGTCCTGAAAATAAATCATTTGCTAAATGCAAAGAAAGAGTTAAAAATCGAAATTTGACAGGACTGGGCCTTTGCATAACTTAAACTACTGACACGTCCTATGGTTAATTTTTTTATTGCAAAGTCTAAACCTAACATGCACAGATGTTACAGAGGGTGTAGAGAGTACGATGGCTTGATGTATTATTTGTGGGTATGCCTCCCTCTCACTGAAATGCACATTTTTGCCCATTGGAACAGGTTGTGACATTCTGGTATGTTATGAAATTCTAATACCCGAGTCAAAAATATTCTACTGGAAAGGCTACTCCATTTCAGAGTGAACATAATTGAATGCAGTTGTAGGGACATCCATGTAAAATTATGGAATTTGGGGGTTTTGCTGAAAATCTAACATCAATTTTTAAACTGAAACTTTTGACAACATGAATTGGCAATATTTCCAACCCGAAGTTCATTGTATATTCACAATACAAAACTAATTCACTATTCCACTGGACTTGTACCAAGAACCTGTATTGGCTCACCTGAATTATGTGATAGGTTACCCACATTGAGAGCATAACAATCAAACAATTTCAAATTAATGTTATTAATTTTTATGTTCTATCAGAGGGTTATAGCAGTGATGTGATTTCACCAAGACGTTGCCAATTAAGGGAGATTATAGCTTGTTAAATGCATCATTACCTCCACAATTCACTTAATTAATATTCAATTTCCTATCTTACCAAAATAGCCGAACAAGCGAGAAGTCATGAATTTTTTACATGGAAGTCAAAGCAAATACCTGACCACATCAGTTCACCTCTGGGTGCAAGCAGCATCCATGTTGCTCAGGACCTCAGGACACGATCCATGGCCACCAGCTACATGCACCACTCGTCCATGGAGATTGGCATTTGACATCTTCCAACTTGTTACGACTATCATGCATTTCTCTGCTTCATTTGACATCTTCCAACTTCTTATGACTATCATGCATTTCTCTGCGCCACTCATGAAACACAGACATGCATTACAAGGCACACCAGCACCTAGACCTGAAAGGCTGCTGCAAGGACACCTAGTGTGCACGAACAGGCATCCAGCTCATGGATTGAACATGGCTACACCTCTGGTCTGCTCATTTGCTCCCTTTGCGCTTACTCACTTAGTACCAACGGCAAGCTTGCAGTATCCCTGTCTTGTCTTGCCTTGCCATGCCACACCTGTTAGCATGCTGATGCCTCATCCAGAGCAAAAGCTACAAGGACCGATGTATTTATGTGTTTTTTTTGCACAGGCTGAGTCAGGCTGCTCGTCAGCAGGGATCTGTATGATGAGAGGACATATTGTTGTATGGTCAACAAAAATGTCAATCTGATTCCACCACTTGTGCTATCTGCCTGCATGGTAAACACACTACATGTTTATTCAACCAGATGACCATGTCAGCAAGCGCATGGGGGCTAGTCCTCATGCCAATCAATACAGGGCAGGGGCATGGAGTCCTAGTATGGTCAGTCATAGGCACAGTCCGCAGAGCCCAGGGGCTTGGCCATTGTCAGTCGTCCACTTGGTATGCTCATGGTGAGAGGAACTGTTCCAGTACAGTCCAGGGAGTGTTCGCAGAAACATACAAAACAGTGACATCAATCACCTCAACCTCTCCCCCACAGAACGTGCAGCCCTCTGCTCCCTCTGCTCCAACCCTAACCTCACAATAAAACCTGCAAACAAGGGAGGCGCAGTTGTGGTATGGCGCACTGACCTCTACATTGCCGAGGCCAGGCGCCAACTATCTGACACCTCCTCCTACCACCCCCTTGATCAGGACCCCACCCCTGACCACGAAAACATCATCTCCCAGACCATCCATAACCTCATCACCTCAGGTGACCTCCCACCCACAGCCTCCAACCTCATCATTCCCCACCCCCGCACCGTCCATTTCTATATCCTTCCTAAAACCCATAAACCCGACTATCCTGGTCGACCCACTGTCTCTGCCTGCTCCTGCCCCACCGAACTTATCTCAACTCCATTTTCTCCTCCCTGGTCCAGGAACTCCCCACCTACGTCCATGACACCACCCATGCCCTCCACCTCCTCCAACACGTCCGATTCCCTGGCCCTCAACACCTCATCTTCACCATACATACTTGCATTCCCCATGCAGATGGCCTAAAAGCCTTCCGTTTCTTCCTCTCCCGCAGGCCCGACCAGTCCCCCTCACCGAACTCGTCCTTATCCTTAACAACTTCTCCTTCAACTCCTCCCACTTCCTACAGATGAAAGGCGTGGCCATCGGTACCAGCATGGGCCCAAGCTATGCCTGTCTCTTTGTAGGATACATGGAACAGTCCCTCTTCTGCAGCTACACTGGCACCATTCCCCACCTCTTCCTCCGTTACGAGGAGCTCGAACAGTTCATCCACTTTACTATCACCTTCCATCCCAACCTTAAGTTCACGTGGAGCATCTTGGATACCTCTCTCTCCTTCTTGGACCCCTCTGTCTCCATCTCTGTTAACCACCTGGAACCTGATATCTATTTCAAGCCCACCGACTCCCACAGCTACCTCCTCTCACCACCTTCCTGCAAGAATGCGATCCCGTACTCCCAATTCCTCCGCCTCTGCCGCATCTGCTCCCAAGATGAGGCGTTCCACTCCCAGACATCCCAGATGTCCTCGTTTAGCAAGGACCGCAATTTGCCCCACACAGTGGTTGAAAACGCCCTCGACCGCATCTCTTGTGTTTCCCACACCTCAGCCCTCACACCCCCTCCCCGCAATAACAACAAAGACAGAATTCCCCTCGTCCTCACGTATCACCCCATCAACCTCTGGATTCAATGCATCATTCTCCGCCACTTCCGCCACCTGCAATTTGACCCCACTACCAAGGATATATTTCCCTCCCCACCCTTATCTGCCTTCCGGAGGGACCGCTCTCTCCGTGACCCCCTCGTCCACTCCACGCTCCCCACTAGCCCCACCACCCCCGACACCTTTCCCTGCAACTGCAGGAGGTGCTACACCTGCCCCTAAACCACCCCCCTACCTCCGAACCAGGCCCCAACAAAACCTTCCACATTAAACAGATGTTCGCCTGCACATCTGCTAATGTGGTACATTGTATCCGCTGTTCCCGACGTGGCTTCCTCTACATCGAGGAAACCAAGCGGAGGCTTGGAGACCGCTCTTTGGAACACCTACGCTCGGTTCGTGACAAACGACAACACCTCCCAGTCGCAAACCACTTCAACTCTCCCTCCCACTCCTTGGACGACATGTTCATCCTGGGCCTCCTCCAGTGCCACAACAATGCCACCCAAAGGCTGGAGGGAACAGCACCTCATATTCCGCCTGGGAACCCTGCAGCCCAATGGTCTCAATATGGACTTCACAAGCTTCAAAATCTCCCCACCCCCAACCTCATCCCAAGACCAGCCCCTCTTGTCCCCACCTCCTTGGCCTGTCCGTCTTTTCTCCCAACTATCTGCGCCTCCCACCTCACTGACCAACCCCCACCCCCACTTTCTCCCTCCTTGCCTCATCCCTGCCTCCTTGACCTGTCCGTCTTCCCTCCCACCTACCCGCCCCTCTCTCCTCACTGACCAACCCCCATCCCAACTCCCTACCTATACTCACCTTTACTGGTTTCATCCTCGCCTCCTTGTCCGTCTTCTCTCCACCTATCTGCTCCTCTATCCACCTTCCATCATCGTCCCCCTCTATTTATTTCAGAGCCCCCTTCCCCTCCCCCATTTCTGAAGAAGGGTCCAGACCCGAAACGTCAGCTTTCCTGCTCCCCTGATGCTGCCTGCTGTGTTCCTCCAGCTCCACACCTTGTTATCTCAGACTGCAGCATCGGCAGTTCCAACTATCTCTCAGTATTAAGAGTAGGCCATTTGGCCATTCGAGCCTGCTGTGCCATTCATTATAACCATGGCTCATTATCTAACTCAATAATCTGTGACCTGAAGGTGGGGTGTGAGGAGAGGGGAGGTGTAAAAGTAGGTGAACATTGATTGATTGATTGAATTATTGATTGATTAATTTATTGTCATGTACCAAAATACAGTGAAAAGCTTTGTTTATGAACGGTACAGGCAGATCATAGTAAGCAAAGGATGTACAGATCAAAAAGACTTAGACCATACACAACAAGAACTAGGAGTAGGAGTAGGCCGTCTGGCCCTTCGAGCCTGCTCCACCATTCAATAAGATCATGGCTGATCTTTTCGTGGACTCGGATCCACTTACCCGCGTTCTCACCGTATCCCTTAATTTCTTTATTGTTCAAAAAAAATCTACCTTTTTTTTTAAAAAGCGTTTACTGAAGCAGCGTCAACTACTTCACTGGGCAAGGAATTCCATAGATTAACAACCCTCTGGGTGAAGAAATTCCTTCTCAGTTCAGTCCTAAATCTGCTCCCTCTAATCTTGAGGCTATGCCCTTTTGAACTAGCTTCACCTGCTAGTGGAAACATCCTCTCTACTTCTATCTTATCTATTCCCTTCATAATTTTATATGTTTCTATAAGATCCTCCCTCAATCTTCTGAATTCCAATGAATATAATCCCAATCTACTCAGTCTCTCCTCATAAGCCAACCCCCTCAACTCCGGAATCAACCAAGTGAACCTCTTTTGCACCCCCTCCAGTGCCAGTACATCCTTTCTCAAGTAAGGAGACCAAAACTGCACACAGTACTCTTAGGTGTGGCCTCACCAGCACCTTGTACAGCTGCAACATAACCTCTCTGCTTTTAATTTCAATCCCTTTAGCAATGAAGGACAAAATTCCATTTGCCTACCTAATTACTTGTTGTACTTGCAGACCTACCTTCTGTGATTCATGCACAAGGACACCCAGGTCCCTCTGCATAGCAGCATGCTGCAAATTTTTACCATTCAAGTAACAATCCTTTTTACTATTACTCCTACCAAAATGTATGACTTCACATTTATTTACATTCTATTCCATCTGCCAGACCTTTGCCCGCTCACTCAATGTATCTATGTTCCTCTGCAAAGTTTCACAGTCCTCTGCACACTTTGCTTTGCCACTCATCTTAGTGTCATCTGCAAACTTTGACACCCTACACGTGGTCCCCAGCTCCAAGTCATCTATATAAATTGTAAGTAATTGCGGTCCAAACACCGATCCCTGAGGCACACCACTAGTCACTGACTGCCAGCTAGAATAGCACTCATTTATCCCCACTCTTTGCTTCCTGTTAGTCAACCAATCCTCTATCCATGTTAATACTTTACCCTTAATGCCATGCATCCTTATCTTATGCAGTAGCCTCTTGTGCGGCACCTTGTCAAAGGCCTTTTGGAAGTCTGGGTACACCACATCCACTGGGTCCCCATTGTCCACCTCGCTCGTAATGTCTTCATAGAATTCCAAAAGATTTGTCAAGCATGACCTGCCCTTCATGAACCCATGCTGCGTCTGCCCAACGGGACAATTTCTATCAAGATGCCTTGCTATTTCTTCCTTGAGAAAAGACTCAAGCATCTTCCCCACTAGAGGTTAAGCTAACCGGTCTATAATTCCCCATCTTTTCTCTACTTCCCTTTTTAAACAGTGGCGTCACATTTGCTGTTTTCCAATCTGCTGGGACTGCCCCCGAGTCCAGCGAATTTTGGAAAATTACCGCCAGCGCACCTGCTGTTTCTCCCGCCATCTCTTTTAGTACCCTGGGATGCATTCCATCAGGGCCAGGAGACTTATCAATCCTTAGCTCCATTAGCTTGCCCAACACCATCTCTTCCGTAATTACGATTGTTTCCAGGTCCTCACCTACCTTCGTCTCTTTGTCTATTACTGGCATGTTATTAGTGTCCTCCACTGTGAAGACTGATACAAAATACCTGTTCAATGCCTCGGCCATTTCATCATATCCTATAACTAAATTCCCCTTCTCATGCTCTAAAGGGCCAACGTTTACTTTAGCCACTCTTTTTCGTTTTATATATTTATAGAAACTGTTGCTATCTGTCTTTATATTCTGTGCTAGTTTTTTCTCATGTTCTATCTTACTTTTCTTTATAGCTCTTTTTGTGGCTTTCTGTTGACCTTTAAAGTTTTCCCAATCTTCTAGTTTCATGCTGTTTTTGGCCACTTTGTATGCCTTCTCTTTCAATTTGATAGCCTCCCTTATTTCTTTAGACACCCATGGCAGATTACCCCTTTTCTTACAGTCCTTCCTTTTCATTGGAATATACTTTTGCTAAGCACTTTGAAAGATTGCTTTGAAAGTCCTCCACTGCTCGTCAACTGTCCCACCATAAAATCTTTGTATCCAGTTTACTTTAGCCAAGTCCTCCCTCATTCTATTGTAGTTCCCCTTGTTCAAGCACAGGACCCTTGTATTGGATTTTATCTTCACACTCTCCATCTGTATTCTAAATTCAACCATACTGTGATCACTCCTTCCAAGAGGATCCCTAACTATGAGGTCATTAATTATTCCTGTCTCATTACACAGGACCAGGTCTAGGATAGCTTGCTCCCTCGTCGGTTCCATTACATACTGTTCAAGAAAACTATCACGGATACACTCAACGAACTCCTCCTCAAGACTACCCTGACCGAGCTGGTTTGACCAATCTACATGTAGGTTAAAATCCCCCATGATAATTGCTGTACCATTTTTACAGGTATTAGTTATTTCTTTGTTTATTGCCCGTCCCAATGTGAGGTTATTATTTGGTGGCCTATAGACTACGCCTATCAGTGACTTCTTCCTCTTAGAATTTCTAATTTCCACCCAAATGGATTCAACCTCATTCTCCATAGAACTATATTCGTCTCTCAGCACCGCCCTGATGGCATCCTTGAATATCAGAGCTACACCACCTCCCTTACCTTCCTGTCTGTCCTTCCGAATAGTCTGGTACCCTTGGATATTTAACTCCCAGTCGTGACCATCCTGTAACCATGTCTCCGTAATGGCTACCAAATCATATTCATTCGCGATGATTTGTGCCGTTAACTCATCAACCTTGTTACGAATGCTACGAGCATTCAGGTAAAGTGCCTTTATGCTCGCTTTCTTACCCTCATGATTTCCAACATCTCTAATAATATCTCCTGAGTTATCCTTCCTTTTTGCTTCTTTCATGGTCTGCCTTGAACTTAAACCCTCCTGCACACATGCTAACCTGTTGCTTACGTTTTTATTTACCATCATACTCCCTGTCGTTTTCCCTTTCCCTTCCCTCCTACTCACCAGTTTAAAGTCCTAGTGACCACCCTATTTATCCTTTTCGCAAGAACACTGGTTCCAGATCGGTTCAGGTGGAGACCGACCTATCGGTACAGATCCCTCCGGTTCCAAAACTGATGCCAATGGCCCATGAAATGGAACCCCTCTTTCCCACACCACTCCCTTCGCCACGTGTTTACTTCCCTAATTTTCTTATCCCTAAGCCAATTTGCACGTGGCTCGGGCAGCATAGGTTAGAGAGAGTACAGTACAGACAGAGGCATATAGGTTACATTGCACAGGGTGTGCACTAGGCGAGATCAAGGTTAGCAAGATCAGCATTACTTGAGACTAAAGAGTCCATTCATCAGTCTGATAATGGCCAGGATGATGCTGTTCCTGAATCTGCTCGTGCAAGGAGTGGATAAAGGTCAGTCTGGAGATTCAATAACTGCTAGTTGAGATCACTGGGACTCTTTTTTGTTTACAAGTTTCATTCTTTTTAAAAAATATTCCACTTTTCTATTCACCTTGGGCTACTGTCTGTGCGAAGTTTGCACGTTCGCCCTGTGTCAGCATGGGTTTCCACCGGTTGCTCCGGTTTCCTCCCACAGTTCAAAGATGTGCAAGTTAGGTGGATTGGCCATGCTAAATTACCCATAGTGTTCAGGGATGTGTAGGATAGGTTGGTTAGCCTACAGGGTTACGGGGATAGAGCAGGAGGATGGGTCTGGGTGGGATGCTCTTCGGAGGGTTGATGTGGACTTGTTGGGCCGAATGGCATGTTTCCACACTGTAAGGACTCTAAGAATTCTAAAAAGAAGACCATAGTGAAAAACATCACACTTCCCAATATTGCAATCAATTTGCCAGCTTGTTTTCTAATTACTTAACCTGTCTATATCACTTTGGAGCATCTTTGTGACCACCTCATAGTCTAAATTTCCTCCTAGTTCTGTATCATCATAAACATATGTATATCACCTCCTGTCTCTTTGTCTAAAACATTAATATAGAATGTGAATAGATGAGGCATCCGCAGACGCTTGTGCTACTAGTAACAGCCCACCAAACTGAATCTCAGCTATTCCTGCTTTCTGCTTCCTATCTGTTAACCAATCTTCTATTCACACTACCATATCCTTCACCTTCCTCCTCCAAACTCTATGAGCTCTTAACTCATGCACAAACCTTTTGTGTTGTACGTTATCAAACACCTTTTGGATATACAAGTAGTCTACATCTACTAGTTCCCTTCTATTTGCTCTGCTATGTACATTTTCAAAAAAACTCTAATAAATTTGTCAAACAAGATTTCACTTTCGTAAAACCATGCTGATTGATTCTAATCAATAATATTTTGCTTTCCAAATGATATTAGAAGAAATTAAGACTTCTTTGATCGCACTTCCAACTGACCTTTAGTTCCTTACTTTCCCTCTCCTTTATTTCTTGAATAGTGGTGCTACTTTTGCTTCCATTCTTCTAGAAACCTTTCAGAATCTAGAGAATTTTGCAAAATCATAGCCACACATCAACTATCTCTGCACTCCTCTTTTCAGAATATGAGAATGTAAGCCATCAGGTCCTGGGAATCTGTGAGACCTCACATTTCTCAATGGATTTTGATTGTTTTAATGTGGTCAAAGCTACCTCAGTGTGAGCAAGCAAACAAACAAACAAACTGAAAATAGATTGTGAAATTACAGAACACACCAGATGCTATAATTCGATCTTAAACAGGTCAACAATTCACAGTACAGTTGTAAAATTCAAAATGTGAATTGCTGTGTAATTTTAAAGATAACACATGCTCCAAAAACATCCCCATTATATCTATCCTCAAAGGCATTCACATTATTGCAAAAACGTTCACAAGACCCCCTTTGAGGATGATAAACTTTCCTGTAAGACAAGCACACAGTGTCTACAAGTTGGTTTTTCCATGGTAAACAGCTTTCACAGCTGTATTAAGCAGCTTTCTTGTTACATGTAGCTTATTTCAGTACAAACAAGTGCACACACCCTTCTCTGTGGAAGGGGAAATTTAACTTTCGAAGAAAGTTAAAGCACAACACCAGCAGGGCAGCCAGGATGCCTGAATCATTTGGGTCAGCTGCACATAAATGCTTCTGACACTCAGTCAGCGTCTCACTGTAGCTTGGCAGCTACATGAATGTTATTTTGGTATATGCGAACAGTAGGGGATGATGGTGGGGCACAATCTCAGAATATAGCTAGATCTATTAGTAAATTAGAGATCTTTTATGGACCCAGGTAGTAGATTCTTGCTTATCCTAGTTCTACAAAATTCTTCCTTCAACAATTCTGACATTGTCTTGCATGGCCACCAGTGGTCCATTCAGGACTAGAAATAGAAGGAACTGCAGATGCTGGAGAATCTGAGATAACAAGGTGTACAGCTGGATGAACACAGCAGGCCAAGCAGCATCAGAGGAGCAGGAAAGCTGACGTTTCGGGCCTAGACCCTTCTTCAGAAATGGG
>NC_063353.1:27817084-27843890 GCF_021869965.1 Rhincodon typus | reverse complement strand
ACTTTTCTGAAGAAGGGTCTAGGCCCGAAACATCAGCTTTCCTGCTCCTCTGATGCTGCTTGGCCTGCTGTGTTCATCCAGCTCTACAACTTGTTATCTCGTCCATTCAGGACTACTGCTTAGATGACTCATTACCTGGCACAATACATGCTCCTTGCACACACTGTTCCTATATTTCCACCCTTCTCAGGTGATAACGTGCTAGACAAAATGCTGGCTGCACATTTTTCAGTTGAATCACCAGAGACCAGTGGTTGAAAATTCTCTCCAGGTTACTCTGAAAAATTAACATGAATGCACAAACCTGTGATATTCAGTGGCCTGAAGTGAGGTAATGTTTGTGTAACAGGAGACCAATTGGGGTCTGTTAGAATTAATTTTTAACCCTAACAATGTGGAGAAGAGAGCAGTAGAGGAGATTCTTGTGCTTTCTTTTTGCAGAACAGACTATGATTTGTTACCTCTATTTCAGATGAGAACGAGTAAAGCTCATTTAAGTGAATTAAGCATGTCAGAATGACAAGCAGCCATAAAACCCTCTCAAAATCCTGTGTTTCAAAGTGAAGTGTACTGACCACCTGAAAAGCAAGGAACCTTACATTATTCAACTTTTAAGTTTTGACGTAGAGTTCACTGTGTAATTTAGTTGCCCGTTTTCAACTCTAGATGCTTCACGAGGATTCAAAACTGGATACAGATTGCTGATAATGGTTCTGACAACATATTCAGTTTGGTATTCTAATCTGCTTTTTTATGAGTTATCAAAATAATTAAAAGGGAAGATTGATACATTGTAAATTATTAATTTAGAGAGATAAGTTCAAATATTTTGCATGATATTGAGAGGAATAAAACATTTAATTGTGGACAGTTGTATAAACCAATCAGCAGGTTAAAGATGGAGAAATATGAACACAAACTGGCTCAAAATTATTCAGGTTGTGTATTTGATGGGGATGAATAAGGACAAGCATTTTTCATTAAAATAAAACAATAAACATCAACCAGGGGCAATAGAGGGAATTAATAGATAATACATATAATTACCCCACATATATGGAATTGTTTTCCCTTTTATGTTTTCCTCTAGAGACAGGCATATTTGTTTAGGCCCTTTTGTATTTTAAGGAGGCATAGTGCAGATGAGATCAAACAATTTTGGTTGCTCCATTACAGGCACAATGATGCAGATAGAAACCGAGGTACTCTTGTTTTTTTTACATTTTCCTCTAACAAGTACTTTCACTGTAATGTTGGAACTGTAGTTAAATTTTCAGCCATTAATTACATCTATGCAATAAATTTTGACTTCCATCACTTAAATTCATTGTAACTATTATAGTTGAGCCTGTAACAGCTTCCAAATTTATAAAAGTACCTGCACAAAATCACTTAAGCAAAGACACTTTCAAACATCATTTCATGAGCTGGAATAGAGATGGCCATAAGATAGTTTCCTAAACTGTGCATGGTGGACCTCCATATTGAAAGTCATTCACTTCAAATCATCTTCACTTACTTTGACAGTATTTGAATGCATAAACTATGTTAATTCATAAACCAATATCTTCACATCTTCCGGGTTCAGGCATTTGACTCATGTTTTATATTTCGCAGACAAGCCCAATAAACAGTAGCTGCTTTTCAAAACCTGGTAATGTTGCCACTAAGCAAGACAACACTAATTCTATTCACATCTTTTGGGAACTAGGTAGATTGTCAAAACATTTTAAATTTTGTCATTTACTGCTGTCAGTAAAAGAAGCCTTTACATCATTTAGATGGGAGAGAAATGAACACTATTCTCAGACGGAAAATGGAAGGAAAACAGTCAAACACATTGCTTGCAAACAAGATACTGAAATATGGATAACTGCATATGCAACTGAGCACATGAAAATTTCCTGTATGATACTCGTTTGCAGCATATATCTCCATAATAAAGTTAAGATCTATCTTCATTCAAGATTTTAGTAAACTATTAATCATTTAATTGCAAGCTGATTGGAAACAATTACATCAGGTTTACATACACCAGATTACACAGAAAGTTAACAAATCAGTATATCATTTTTTAAGACAGGATAATGACCAAAACTGTACAAAATTATATTTCCACAACATTCAAAACTAAAAGGAGAAAACAATATAAAAATGTCAGTTTTTTCCTATGATTTTCAAATCTTGTTTCTTCTTTCTCCTGGTACTTACGGATAGTCAAAGGAAGATGAAAACAATGACGTATTTGTTTAATGTTCCAAAATGCTCAATTCCTCCCTCTGCCATCCTGAGGACTCACATCATTTAGTAATTTAGCTTTATGGAATTTTAGTTAAAAGAACTATTTACTTTCTTGTCTATTAGAATACAATTTACAATTTTGCACCAACAATGCTTTCCTGACACCGGTGTAACCACCAGCTTTTTGACAAATTTTCTCATAAAAGTGTTGCAAGTTACTCCATCAGAAGTTTTATTTTTAAAAATGCAGGTGTTGTTCAACTCCTACGCTAACGTGCTTTTTCAACTTCGATTTACAATACGGATGTTTTGATGGGAATCAACAATTACCCTAAAGGAAAAAGCTGAATGATCACTTATAGCACTTAAATATTCAAATAATACATTGTCTTTTTTGGATGTGAAGTAGCATCAATTCTAGCTTGCCAGATTTATTGTAGTAAAACATCTAAGCAGCTATGATACTGTGGCTTATCTCTGAGGTTATACGATATTTTTAAAGAAATCTGTTGATTCTTTTAGAGGAGGATATAAAAGATAAAAAAAAGTCAAAGCAAAATTGATGTAATTGGACAGTGTATACCACTATGTTGGTTCATTAAAACCATGTAGAACATATAATTAGGATGATCAATGGCTGGAGCTTAATTTTTATTAGAATTTTACGCAAGGATACCAGAAATATCAGGGTGACATTTTCACCACCAAAATGAGAGCTAATAGCATCCATTAGTTATCTGATCAGAAATAAATTACAAGGTTACAAAGCTGTGAAAGCAAAAGCTGTGAAGAAAGAACCGTTTTTTAATGCCCATGATTATGATGTGGATATGGAAATAAAATTCAAATACAGAAATTGCTGGAAAAACTCAGCAGGTCTGGCAGCATCTGTGGAGAGAAAGCAGAGTTAAAGTTTCAGATCCAGTGACCCTTCTTCTGAACAGAAGAAGAATGGATGGAAATAAGACTATTCAGTTTTTTTTCAACTTTAATTAACGATCTTATGATGCACGTCGCTGTCCATATTAATATGGAAGGTTCTGTGTACTATATACAGAGATATACAGAGGGAATGTTTACATCATCAATGAAACTCTTAAAATTGTTCTCAGAGTGGTGGGGTAGAGGGCAGGTAAACAGCTTTGAATCTGAAAAGGGGTAAGATTTAACACTGAGCTCTCCCTCATAGACTCAGTAACAATGGGTGGAATTCTCCTAGCCTCGCAACAATTTGGGCAATGGTGAGTCAGTTGGTGGTGAGGGGAGTTGGAAGGATGGGGCATTTGGTGACTAACCTGCTCTTCAGAGATGGTTTCCTAATGTCAAACAATTTAATAAGGATAAAAAACCGAGGAAGGGTCCCCAGACCCGAAACGTTAACTCTGATTTCTCTTCATAGATGCTGCAAGACCTGCTGAGCTTTTCCAGCAACTTCTGTTTTTGTTTCTAATTTAATGTGGATGTATGCCTCCAAGATTATCTGTTTTTAGATTTAACACTTTCAGAGAGAATTCCAATGGCCTCAGAACAGCAAGAGGTTATGTGCCTTTGCTAGGAGAAGGAGTACTTCCTGTTGGATGTACCCCTCGATTGATCTCTCGAGCACCTAGATCTTTCCAGCATCATTCCACCCTGATGTCCTCTAAATGGTCTCTCTGGGTCTTCCACCACAGACAGATCTCTTTCACTCACCTCACCCTTCTCTGGCTGTAGCCTAGTATTGCAGACCTTTCTGCTTGAAAGATCAGCCTCTCAATTTGGGAGGACATCTAGGAATGCAGTATCTCCAGGTGCTACAATTCTCTTTCTTTGCTGCCACATTGGCGTTGGTGCCTAAATTTCCAAATTTCTACAAATAGGATAATTGAGCCAAGGGGTAGAGATTAGTAAACCTGATCCTGCTCTACAACAAAAAATAAAGCAGGGATAAAAGAGAATTTCTGGGCCGCCAGACTATTAGAGTAGTCCATATTCGGTATGAATAAAATTAATAAACACCAAGAAAAATTAGCTAATCAGCATGAATCAACGTGAATTCTGAAATGCAGACTGAGCTCGACCAATCTCCAGCTCCTGTTGAAATAACAAAGAGTGATTAAAGGAATTGGCATTGGTAACTTAATGTTCATCTTCTAATAGCACTTGATAAGGTATGTGAAAAATGCTGCTTAAACTTAAATAAAGTGCTTAAAGGAGGCCTGAGAGTGTTGTGCATGGCACATTTGAAAACCTGATAGCCCTGTATTTCCATAAATAGAATATGTGAAATCAGTTGAAAAGGTGCAGCTAGGTGTCTAGAAAACAGCTAGTAGCAATGCTCACAATTACAAACTGATACTGAGGTAAACAGAGATTGTATCCACCTATTGGTGATGCGATAATGCGAAAACATAAATTTAAGATAAAGTATTAAAAGAAATAACAGAGCAGTTATAAAACATTCTATGTTACGTATGGCTAAAACGTAGCACTCTCTGCAATAAGATATTTTTGAAATTGACTCTTGAAAGAAAGTACTGTATCTATTAGTTGCTTACAAAATTAAAAGGAAGTGAGATCAATAAACATAGACTAGGTGAATCATAGGTAAACATGGACATGGAATTATATTTTCATGCTGTAATGTTCCCTAATTATACATGTCTAAAAGCGAATTTATAGAATCAATAAATTTAATGGCTGCTACAGTGGGCTTGTCCATGGCTGAAGAGTCAGTGGCAATCCAGCTATGGCCATATTCGGAGACCACAACCAGATCAGGCATGATCTTACTGAATGGGGGAGTAGACTTCAAGGGCTGAGGGGCCTAGTGCTGCTCCTAAGTACTATGTTCCTATTAGTGTTAATAATTTAGGATTGATGATATTGAAACATAACTGTTTCTCTCTCCATAGATACTGCCTGGTTTGTTTTGTTTTCCTACTATTTTCTAAGTATATATAGTATTAAAAATTGAGGGATTTAAAGATGTGTATGTTACATTTATTTTTAGATATCTGTTAGTAAATAAAATTACTTTTCATTAGTCTATATTCAGACAATTAACTACTTGATGAATTTATTGAGAATAACGTAGTGTAGTTAGTTTAATTTGCTGCCAATTTTTGGTCGAAGAGGGATATTACAACAGATGAAAATCAAATGCAAGATTTTTAAACATATTCAACAATATGCTGACTAATATGCACACCATTTGAAATCCCAATGTTACTAATGTCAGTAAAACTGGAGTTAAGTGAAGGGAGAAGCATTTTCAACAGTCAGAAATACTATTTATTTTCAAGTCACTTTTCACAGAAGATGATAACACTCATTCTTAAGATTGAAGAACTTGGAGCGCAGGTTCATAATTCCATCAAAGTGGAGTCACAGGTAGACAGGATAGTGAAGGCGGCGCTTGGTGTGCTTGTCTTTATCGGTCAGTGCATTGAGTATAGCAGTTGGGAGGTCATGTTGCGGCTATACAGGACATTAATTAGGCCACTTTTGGAATACTGTGTTCAATTCTGATCCCCCTGCTATAGGAAGGATGTTGTGAAACTTGAAAGGGTTCAGAAAAGATTTACAAGGATGTTGCCAACATTGGAGGTTTTAGTTTTAGGGACAGGCTGAAAAGGCTACGGTTATTTTCCCTGGAGAATTAGAGGCTGAAGGGTGACTTACAGAAGTTTATAAAAGCATGACAGGCCTGAATAGGGTGAAGAGCCAAGATCTTTTTCCCCCAGAGTAGGGGAGTTCAAAACTAGAGGGCATAGGTTTAAGGTGAGAGGGTAAAGATATAAAAGGGACCTAAGAGTCAAATTTTTCACACAGAGGGTGCTGTGTGTATGGAATGAGCTGCCAGAGGAAGTGGTGGAGGCTGGTACAATTACAATGTTTAAAAGGCATCTGGATGGGTATATAAATAGGAAGAATTGAGAGGGATGTGGGCCAAAAGCTGGCAAATGGGACTAAATTAATTTAGGATATCTGGTCAGCATGAATGAGTTGGACCAAAGGATCTGTTTCCATTCTGCACAGTTCTATGACTCTATGAATGTATCTGGCACACAAGTCAAGCAACTTGTACCTTTTTGGGATGCCAACCACAGAACTATTAAAATGTCTCAAATGATAATATAAAAATCTTTAATTACCTCTGTAGTGCTGGTACTGTTTCCTGAATTTATGCTATGCTTTTGATATTGTTATAGCCAGAAGTGAAAAATTACGAGGACAGCTAAGGTACTGGGTTGCATGTTACTGGAGCATGCCATTATTTCTACACATTAGAAGTTAATATCCATTAACTTAGTAGTTTCTGCTACTTCCTGTACAATTATTTTAACATGGAATGACATTGTCAGTGAATCTTTGTTCTAGTCGCATAAAATCTGTCTTTAGATAACTGAAAACATCAGCCTTGCACATCTGCACTAAGTCTTTGACGTTTGTTTCACAAGATATGGCATCCATTGAAAATGCCACTTCATTTGCAGCAAAATCTAGAAAGGCAAGTAGATTTGTTTTCCCTAACTAGAAGGGCCTGCATTATTTGACAGCTAGCTCATTTTATACTAGAAATCTTGGGTCATTAAATACATTGCATTGACAGTAAAATCATATAAAGAAATTATTGTAATATGTCATGAAGATCTTGCATTCTCTGAATTATTTAGTTTACTATTAACAAAGTGTTAAAAATACCAAGTTGTTTAGCCTTCTTGGTTCAGCTGCTACAATAATGTGGAAATATTTACTAAAATTGCTCACATATTGGAAGGGTAAATTTAAACCATTCGGATACTAAAATTTAAACTTGGCTTGTATTCCCTTGAGTTTGGAAGGTTGATGTTAGACCTAATCAAGATGTTTTAAATGATATTAGAATTCAACAGCAGAGGTACACAGAAGACATTCTCTCTGAAGGTGGAATCCAGCCAATGGGGAAGTATCTTGAAATTAGAGTCAGGTCATTCAGGAATAAAAGCAGGGAACATTTTTACACAGAAAAGGGTAGTGAACATATGGAGTCATATAGTCATACAGCACTGAAACAGACCCTTTGGTCCATCCAGTCAATGCTGACCATAAATTCAAACTAAACTAGTCCCAACTGCCTGCACTTGGCTCATATCCCATTTATTACGTACTTATCTAAATATCTTTACTGTACCCACATCCACTAATTCCTCTGGAAGTTCATTCCATACACAACCCACTCAAAAAATTGCCCCTTTTGTCTTTTTTAAATCTATCTCCTCTCACCTTAAAAATATGCCCCCTTGTCTTGAAATCCCCCACCCCAGCAAAAAGACACTTGTTATTCACCTTATTTTTACGCCTCATTATTTTATAAACATCTTTAAGGTCACCTCTCAACCTCCCCTGCTCCAGTGCAAAAAGTCCCTGACTATCCAGCTTCTCCTTATAACTTCAACCTTCCATTCCGAGCAACATCCTGGCAAATCTCTTCTGAACTCACACCAGCTTAATAATATCCTTCCCATAACAGAGAGACCAGAACTGAACACAGCCCTCCAGAAGAAGCCTCACCAATATCCTGCACAACCTCAACATAATGTCCCAACTCATATACTCAAAGTTCTGAGCAATGAAGGCAAGCATGCTAAACACTTTCTTAACTACACGATCTGAATGTGATGCAAACATCAAAGAATTATGTACAAAACAAAGTTGCTGGAAAAGCTCAGCAGGTCTGACAGCATCTGTGAAGGAGAAAACAGAGTAAACGTTTTAGGTCCGGTGACCCTTCCTCAGAATTATGTACCTGAACCTTTAGGTCTCTCTGTTCTACAACACTGCCCAAGGCCCTACTTTTAATTGTATAAGCCTTTTCTTTCTTTGTTTTACCAAAATGCAATACCTCGCATTTATTCAAAGTAGACTCCATCTGCCATTTTTCACCCATTGACCCAATTAAGATCACTTTGTAATCTTAGATAACCTTCCTCACTGCCCACTATACCACCAATCTTGGTGTGATCCTCAAACCTAATGACCATGCTTTCTATGTTTCCATGTAAATCATTTATATAAATGACAAACAAAAGTGGACCCAGCACGGATTCCTACAAAACACTGCTGGTCACAGGCCTCCAGTCTGAAAACCAACCCTCCACCATCACTCTATCTCCTGCCTTTTAGCCAACTTTGTATCCAATTGGCAAGCTCATCCTGAATCCCATGTGATCTAACTTTACTAATTAATCTACCATGTGGAACCTTGTCATAGGCTTCACTAAGCACCAAGTAAACATTGTGAAATTTTCTTCCCAAAAAGGTTGTGAATGCTGAGATTAACGTTTTTGTTGTGTAAAAAGTGTCCAGGGATTCAGGTTAAAATTGGATAAATGGAGTTGAACAACATCAACCATGATCTAACTGAACAGCAGAACAGGCTTAAGGAGCTGAATGACATAATCAGATTTTTACATCCTTAATTTTCCCCTATTTAGTTACTAATCTTCACTGTTTTTGTTTTAGCCCTCCTTTAAATTTTTACTTGAATTTTTTGGGGCGGCATGGTGGCTCAGTGGTTAGCACTGCTGCCTCACGGTGCCAGGGACCCAGGTGCAATTCCACTCTCGGGCAACTGTTTGTGTTTTTACATTCTCCCTGTGTCTGCGCGGGTTTCCTCGAAGTGCTCCGATTTCCTCCCACAGTCCAAAGATGTGCAGGCTAGGTAGATGAGCCATGGGAAATGCAGGATTACAGGGACAGGGTAGGGGGTGGGTCCGGGTGGGATGCTCTTCGGAGGGTTGGTCTAGTTTGATGGGCTGAATGACCTGCTTCCACACTGTGTGGATTTCTATAATTTGGCTTTTTCATCAATGAAATGTTTCAGAAGCCTATTATGAGTGCCAAGCTGCTAACTGACAAGGGTCCAAACTACCATCCAGAGCTTGCACTCATTAGAAGCTTTGTTGGATATAACAGATTCAAACTGTATCACCCTCCTGAAAGTAAACTGGAAGTTTGTAAGCCTCATGAACTGGACTGGTCCTGGCTAGCAATATTCTTTGCTTTTACCGAGATATCATGCTGTGGATCACCTGATCTTAAACTGATCAAATTACAATGAGCCATTTCTTTTTGCTATACTTATAACGTAATAAAGGCATTATGAGAAGAAATTGGCGTAAACACAGTGAAATTTTATTGCAGACCATTTGAGAACAATGTTACAATTATTCATAGCTATCCATTTTTACATGAATATTTTGTTTGAGCATTCAAATAATAACCCACTCCCCAGATCCTACGTAGCTTTGAATGATTGGTTTGAAGTTATATAAAAAAGCGTCAGATTGGGCATCCTCTAGTTTTTCTCCCCTCAAGATTTTCAAATCCATTGTTCTCTGTTCGGTGTTGTTGACTGTGACAGCTCAAATTGTTTGGAATTTGGGGTTTGATAACATATACAAAACTTTATGCATTATTGCACCAAGCTACGGCATGATTAGATTGCCACTCAAATTACATCATGTTCTTACAGTAGCAACCGCATCACAAAAAAAAACTCAACTTGTCTTGCGACTAACAACGCTGGACATTTCATTCTGAGCAAAACAATTCAGAAGTAGCTGCTGTTGCACCATTATCACTTCAGTGACCCTGCTGAGAAAGTACTTACTGAAGATTGTTTCAGCCATTGCATCAATTCAGCTTTACAATGGAGGATTGAAAAAAAGACAGAAAATTGGAAGGACGAGGCTCTCTTCCCGAAGGTTTCTGATATTTCTTTACTAAATACATCTAGGTGGATTCAGAAGAAATTCATTCCGACCATCTTTCAGGGTCCTTCATTACATATATTGAAAGAGTAAGTTATGCAGTATTAAATTATGATTCCAGGTAGAATAATTAAGTGGAGCACCAGTTAAAAAACACTATTTCGGTCAAGTAATTTAAAAAGTATTTCCCACTTGGGAACATTTTAATGGGAAATTTGTCAACAAACATGTCTGCAGGTAAACAGTAGAGGAAAATGTTAGCAATTGTGATTATACTGTGAATTTTTCTACACACAAATGATTCTGGCTTGAGGACCGACACACCAAGAAATTATTGAATGCGTTATCCGTCAAAAATGTCTATTTCTCTTGAGTTTTTACTGATTTGCGAAGAAATACCTTGTAAAACTGATACTCTTCCATAATGTCTAAAATTCTGCTGACTTCAGGACAGTGGTTATAATCCATACAAATTACAGTCTGTGCATTTATAGTGTTCTAGCCTTAAAATCATGAAATAAAAAGGCGTCAAAAAGTTAAGGTAAATATCCTGTCAACAGCAAATCCAAGTTTGTTCCTCAGTCTCAAACATTACTTGTTCTCAGAAATCAATCTGACAAAACAGTGAAAACAGAAATGGAAACTACTGAAAACTATGGAAGAGTGTTCATATTTTTGAGATAAACTTCCTCCTATTGAGAATCAAGGCAAACATAATTCTACCATTTCTAACTTTGAAATGAACCTTGTATTCGGTAACATGAAGTCAACTTGATTAAAATTAATTAAACTGTTTTTAACACATAGGTCTTCATCTAATAGGTCAGATTTTGTTGTGAAAATAAAGTTGAGACTAACGGCATATCTTTAATGCACAAATCAGTTAACAGTTTCTAGTGAATCTATTTTCATAACCAAAGGTGAAAAGCTGGAAGTGTTGTCTTAGACATGCGGTTATACTATAAGCTGTATAAAAATGGCATCTCACCATCTGGGTCCTATTTCAAATGCATTGAATGATCATAAGTTCCTGCACTGATAATGGACTCCTGGACTAAGCAAGTTTCAATATGTTAAGCCAAGTCATTCATATCTATGCACACTTTTAATGTCATGCTAAGTTGTAAACTAACTCATTGAAACCGCAAATAATGGAGTCTCAATCCTTCAAACCTTAGCTATTTATGGAGATTAAAAGTCTGAAAAATAAATTCATATTACTTTTTTCTATTTTATCTCTCCCTCTCAAGTCACTCCTTTTTCCTCTCTTTACTCCCCTTTCTGTAGTTAATTTGAGATGAATTCATGATTCAAACTTTCACTTCTTGATTCAGACTTTGTTGTCATTAATTGAAAACTGGATTTAATTGGTTAAGAGGACACACAAGTATTAGCTCTATTTACATAGGTCCCAGATTCCTTCAGAAGATACCACACCATTTGGATGCTCTGCTGACAACAGTGTGCCGTCGAACACCATTGGAAAGCCTATGACAAATGCAAGTTTCATGAACAGTATTCAAAGGAAACAATCTCCCATTATCTTGGAGTCCCCAGAAGTCTTAACATTTCCCCCACTTAAAAGAGGTGGATAACAAACACGTCCTTCCATTTTGCTTCCATTTTTACACTGACCTGGTGGTACTGCGACTCCATTTCCATTGATAACAGGTCTCTCCTCTTCTTCTTCTTCTTCTTCTTCTTCCTCCTCCTCCTCTTCTTCCGGGGGTGAAATTCCAGCTTTTTCCATGTTACTTACTGATTTATTTCTTTTCCTTTTTCCCTCAGCACTAGGTCTAGCACCAGGCAGAATTTGATCCGTTACATTTTGCAGAAGTGGCGTTGGTTCTGCTGGAGGTTTTGGAGTGCCATAGTAATTGTCTGCAAGACAATAGTAAGTTCCTTGTTAGTTAATTTAAAAGATGTATGTGGATATGTCATATATCTGTAACATCAAACCGTCAGAAATTAGAAATATTAGGGGAGCGAGATTACAACTATAATTTTCTTTCATAGTGACACTTTCATTAGACTAATGAAAATTAATTCAACACTGCACATTTCTCACAAGAAAAGGTTTGTTATTTTTCCACATCGGTCCTATTAAGAACAAATTACTCATAACAAAATCACAGATCTACTGTTATTCAAATTTTGAGATTAACAACATTGCCTAACTCCTCAGTGATTTTAGTATGTTAGCAGAAGGTTGAATGTTATGCTTGGTGTAAAAGTTGGAGAGGGTCTGTCAGCAATTGACCAGCTTGCCTTGGACCCATTTAATGGTCATTGGGATCTTATTTAGCTTGAGAGTTACATTAAACTTCAGGCTTCATTCTACTTATATACTGTATGACAGTTCCATTTAAAACAAAAAACCAAAAGAACTGCTGATGCTTGAAAGCAAAAACAAAACAAATTGCTGGAAAAACTCAGCAGGTCTGGCAGCATTTGTGGAGAGAAACTTTCTGTTAATTTTCTTTCTGTTAACTCTGGTTTCTCTCCACAGATGCTGCCAGACCTGCTGAGTTTTTTCAGCAACTTCCATTTACATCATAATGTTTCGCTTCCTTGCCGTTACAGAAATTTATATTCATAAATGGAATACTTTAGAGCAGAGTTTCATGAAAGGTCCAACTATCCACGAATCTGATTCTATACATGCTACAATTTTCACTTCTCCCAGTTTTGGTTAGAAAGGAAGGATTTGCTTTTAGGCACCACTTTTCAAGTCCACAAAATGATCTAAGGGTTGGCACATAACTAATTACATTTAAATCCTTATCACTGCTGTTATGTAGACAAACTTCACCAATTGGCACAGATAAATGACCTGAAAATTTATTTACTGTTGTTAGTTGTAGAATAAGTATCTGAGAAATAAGAAACAGGATTGGTGCTTCAGGATCTTTTATCCTGATTAGTAGATGGGGACCTGTCTTAACTCCCGATCCAGAAGTAAAGATAGCATTTCTGATACCCCTCACTTTAATTGTACTGTGTGGAATTATTGTGTGTTTCAATTTCATTTTTTAAAAAAATTTTCCTTATTTTTCTTCTGATACTTTCATTCAACACTTTGGACACCCATGATGGTGGCATATTTTAAATCAGAAGCTTGCCATTTAAGAAATTAAAATCACCCCACCACTTTTTACTACAGTTATGCATGCTAACACTTCTGGGTACAAAAGAAAACAGAATAAAGCAGGCCCCTATTTGGGCTTTTTTGATACAGTGGTAGTGTCCTTACCACTGGGCCAGGAGAATTGGGTACAAGTCCCACGTGCTCCAGAGGTGTGTGATAACATCTCTGGACAGGTTGATTAGAAAAATATGCTAAATAAAAATGTTACAAAAAAGCAGACCTCTAATGGACCCTCTTGTGGAAATGTCAACTCCTGGTCAGCCACTAATGGTCCCAATTAGCAGCTGTTCCTTCTCCCAGGCTAACATTTACCCATTCCTTTTTCTGCCCGACTGTTTCTTTCTCTCTCTCTCTGGACTCCATCTCCACCTATCATTTGCTCCTTCCCTCTCCCCTCACCCATTCTTTAGCATATATATCAACCTTTTTCTAAATACAATCAGTTCAAAACAAGGGTGACTGGATCCGAAACGTTAATTGTACTTTCTCTTCACAGATGTTGCAAGACCTCCTGAGTTTTTCCAGCAATTTCTGCTCTTGTTCCCCCCTTACTGGTGGTGGTGAATATTTAAAACAAAAAAACGTCATGGTGATTTAGTGTTGGAAAATACTTCTGGATATAAAAGTAACAAATCAGACACCCAGCACCGCAGGGAATAAAGCACTTTATTTCCTCCCCAACTCCATTTTGATTTAATCCCTTCTCTCTTTCCCTACCTCCCCTTCACTTCTGATGACTTGCATTGACATTTTCGGGCTTTGCATGTAAATATTGAATTGGCTGCATGGGTGTTTTTCCCATAGGTAGTTAGAACTTTAAAATAAAACTCAGAAGAAGAAAGTCACCGTGATTTTCTGGTGGAAAAGTCGCTCAATTGTGTGTGTTAGAGAGAAAAAAAACAGGCTCAGCATGCCCGGGTCTCTTTGAAGAGGGAGCACACAGACTCCATCAATACTCTTGATGCTTTTAGAGAGAGGTGGGCACCGCAGGGATACAGTGCTTTATTTCCTTCTCCAGCTCTATCTTGATTTAGCCCCTTCCCTCTCTGCCTACCTCCCTTTTACTTTTGATGGTTTGCATTGCTTATAAAGGGTTTCGCATGTAAATGTTTAATTGATTGCACAGGCGGTTACTGGTGGTGGTTAGTAGTTTAAAAAAAGAAAGAAAAAGCAAAAACGTTCACGGTGATGTTGGATTGGGAATGTCACTTAGTTTTGTGCGATAGCACGTCTGGATATGAACATACAAAAAAAATGCAGACCCAGCGCATCAACTTATAATTGGTTGTATGTGATTACTGGTAGTGGTTAATAGTTAAAAACAAAATCATGGTGATTTGGGGGTGAGAAAGTTGTTCAGTTGTGTGTGGTAACTTTTCTGCATATTGAAAAAGAAAAGGAAACAGATCCAGGGATGGCACCATTGATCACTAGAAAAAGAGCCTGTCCCATAAACAGACAAGTAGGGGGGTGCTCTTGTCGTGCAGTGTCCCTACCTCTGGTCCAGGAAACCTAGGTTCAATCCCACCTGCTCCAGAGGTGTTTAATAACACCTCTGGAACAGGCTGATCAGAAAATAAAATAAAGCAGACCCAGGGATAGTTTGGCAGAACTGTCTGTTCTGGGCTGCGTCTAGCCTTTGTATGCCATGAGTAGTGGCTGTTGAACAGAGAGGTGGGACTATGATATTATAGACTTCAAAACTTTAATACCTGTTCATGGATTGAATGAATCAACAAAGATAAACTGTTACACATGGAAAGAATCAGTAATAACTCTGCCTGAAAATAAACTATTAAAAGACAAGGACAAACTTATACAGGAATTGAAAGCAATTAACCACGTCTGGGTGTGGAGGCTACACAGACAAAACTGTTTTGACACCTGCTTGATAAACTGGATGCTTAATGCCACAAGGATAACAGATTGCCTTGCCGAAGAATTTAAGGAGTTAATCACAGGACAGCTGTGTCTTCAAACAATGTCAAATATAAGAAGAAACAAAGAAATTAACTTTTGATAAGGAAGCCAGCTGCAGACTTGCAGTAATCTGGACGAAAGGATTTTTAAAAAATCATCATTAATAGCACTTATAGACAAAAGGATGAAAATTTGTCTAGGAATCAAACACCAGAAATCCACCTCAGCGGAACTTCGAAGAACAACACTGCAGAAGGACTGAAACCTGGGAACTTCTAGAGACAGATCACTGTTGGTTGAAGCCCTGACCAGATTGCATTGGGGAGCTTGACCCCATATACACTCCACTGCGAAGGAAAACCAGAAGTGAGGTAATCCAGCTCAATGGACTCCAGAGTTTAGATAACAGGCGGGAAAACACAACGGCGCTTCATCGGAGGCTGCACTGATGATGTTACCCAGCAGGGTAATGAAACATCTGCAGAAAAACAACGAACCAACCACAACATCCACAACGCGAGCTACAAGTCGATTCTAAAACCTTAAATAACTGAGGCTTCCTGAATTATTACGCAATAAGGAACTGTAGTTTTCGGTACTGATCATCATAACCAAACAAGTCTCCATTTGTTTCCGTCTGTCTGATCTTAAGATTGTATCTCAAGTGTACTCAAATGTTGTGTCAATAAAGGAAAGAGGTTATCTAAGCAACAACCAGTATCAAGAATGCTATTGCATTCTACTGTCTACTGTTACTAAGGTGGTTTTGTTTCATCGACATCTTAATTGGATCTGACATTTTATAATAGTTGTTTTGATATCATAATGCAATAATGTCAAAGTTAAAATCAGCTTTTTAAAATCATTTGCAGTATGAGAGCATCATTGGCTAGGTCAGCAATTATTGCCCATTCCTATTTGCCCAAGGGCAGTTAAGAGTCAACATTGTTGTGGGTCTGGAGTCAATATGAAGGCCAGACCAGATAAAGTGGGCAGATTTCCTTCCCTCAAGAACATTAGATAACCCGATGGGATTGTACAACTATTGACACTTAAGAATTCTGGATTACTGTTTCAGTGGTGTTAACACTACACCACCACCTCCACCTTGGAATCAGTAACCTTTGTTTTTGAAGTATATAAAGTATATAAGAGATGAGACTTAATTTCTATGATAAGAGAGTCACAAGGTTCCCTGGTTTTGAACAATTAATAATACTTTATTATGCAAGTTAGAACAGTGGTACATGTACAACTTATTTCCAACATCTAAAATTAACATGGTAAATAGGAGTAATATATTGACATTAAACATCTGACAATGTACATAAAAGTAGCAAATTCAATCAAGACAAATCTCAGATTTCTCAGCAACTCCCTCAGATACCAACAATACAGTGAGTCATCAAATTTAATTAAATTTCAGAAGGGATTAGAATCTTTATGTTTTGCTAATTTAGCCTTAACAACTCCCAACCCCCCGCAACAGAAATTCCACACTGCTTCCATTCCAGTTGAACATGCTCCTTTCCTGAGTCCAATGCTCCCCTCGACTCTGAGAAACTACACTCCATACTTCATCACTGGAACAACTGCAACTTTTGCTAACAATTAGCTTCACCAAGTTAGGCCTAATCCTGGGTGGTTTGATTTTAATTTGGAAATTAAATTCAAATTTTAATTTTAATTCATTTTTTTCAAAATGTTGGAATAAGAGGCTGGTCTAATGGCATCCACATAATCACTGCCAATGGTTGTGAAAAACCCATCTGGTTCACTGTCTTTCAGGGAAGAAAATCTACCGTCCTTACCTGGCCTGAACTCTTCTTGACCTACAGCAATGTGACTGACAATTATTTGCCCAAAGGGCAGTTAGAGATGGGCAATAAATGCCATGCTAACCCATATCACCAATATCCCATGAACAAATAAATTTTGTTTTACAAAAGCAAATACTGCTTATGGAGTTTTCAACCCCACTCTCAGCTGTACTGACCTGTTAGTGTCACTTGGCTCCTTGTGAACCAACACAACTTCCAGGACTTTCCCTGCACCTTGACTACAACATTTAGCTGCCTAATAACTCCTAGAACTCGACATGATTTCTAACAGCTCAGAGATATCCAACAACTTCTCATTCATTTCCAACCAAACTTTGTTCCTTCTAGGTCTGACTATTATAATGCATTCATGTAGAGCTTCACACTTTATACCCTCTATAAATTTAATAGTTCTAAAGCTCTGTTGGCTGTGTCCTAATTCACAGCACATCCAGTTTGTTCATGACCCCCATGTTCCCTGACCTACACTCTCTCCCAGTTAAATAATGCCTTGATTTTACACTTGACATCCTTGCTATAAATTTCTCCATGTTTTGTCTCTCTAGCTTCTGTAATCTATTGCAGTTCTACAACTCTACAACATACCTGCAATTCTCTAATTCTACTTTCTCAAGCAATCCCAATTTTAACCTCTCCACTATTTGTGGCCATGCCATTAGTAACCAACAATTTAAGCTTTTGAATTTTTGTGGCACAAGTTCAATGACCTCGCATGTGTAGTTAAGGTCACTGAATACATCTTCAAATGCCACTTTTTATGCACTGCACTACCAATTTCACACACTGCTCATCAGTCACATAGCTCATCAGGCATTCAACAGCAAACTTGAGCAATCAGGAACTGTGCTTTAAAAAAAACCCTTCTCCATTTCACCTGTGCTTAGTAAAACTGCAAGCCTCACACCCACATCTTGCAGATGTACATTGTTGCGGCTTCTCAGTCGTGGCAGACATGATTCAAACACCTTGTCAAGCAATCACTGACAGCATTCTCTCTCTCAAAGG
The DNA here is from genome assembly GCF_021869965.1 of Rhincodon typus. Classification (NCBI taxonomy): domain Eukaryota; kingdom Metazoa; phylum Chordata; class Chondrichthyes; order Orectolobiformes; family Rhincodontidae; genus Rhincodon; species Rhincodon typus. Next base: position 27,825,999 of record NC_063353.1, on the reverse strand, counting down.
ACACGGTCACACCAACAGGAAGCAACAGCGCAGAATCTGTGGATGAAGGCATGCCTGTTACTTCTAAGCTTCTTGGAGGAGACAGTATGGAGAATTCTTGATCCAGCAGTGGCTGGAGGAATTGCAAAGGCATCCAGGTTGATGATTATGTTGCTGCCTTTTGCACCTTTTCCAATGCCACTTCAGTATCAGCTTGCCATGTGGTGTGAAGTGCAAGTTTTAAATGGTGATATGTGGCAGTTGACTGGTTTCCACAGCCTTGGGTTTCCTCAAGGCGGTCAAAGAATATAACTTCTGTTTCTCTGCTTTCATAGTAGTTATTACTCAGCAAATACATGACTTCCATACAAAATTGCTGCTCTTCTGTAAGACAGTGTTTGCACTGAAGGCAGGCCATAAACTGCCCATCAGGACAATTATCCTGAAGAAAACAGCCATCACTGGCACGTGCTGGGTGACATCCCTCACATGTAATGGAAAACACACACACAAAGGCCACCAACACAAGATGAGAGCAATGAGCTGGATTGGGAAAGGATATTGATATCAGCATAATTCATGGAATAAGTAATAGATACTGTATTGCCTTTCTTGTTGACACAACGTTAGAATTACCTTACTGTGACCACATGCATCTCCAGCCATCAGCACTGTCACATACTCAAGTGTAATTCTTACCTTACAGAACCATAAGCATGAAAATGCTGAATGTCTGCTAGAAATTTTGTAACACTAGACCAGCTGGCAAACCTTGGTGATGTGGAGAAACCACAACTTGCATTGAGACACCGGCTACACACACTCTTCCATAGGGACCACCTGGATAAGTCATGGCCACTGCAGTGGCTGAAAGCAGCCTTTACCCATGGAGCTTTTCAAATTGGTAACTATGAGTGCATTTATCAGTAGGTAGGCATACAAAAACATGCATGTATATTGTATGGAGAATATTCCTGAGGAAGACCTATAGCTTGGACAAACTCAGTTCTGCATCTCAGAGTCAGGTAAGCTAAAACGCACCAAATGTAGGGCAAGGCAACTGACACACTTACAACAGCCTGCGGAAAGAACCTATCCAAAATTACGATAAGGTGCCCATAAAATGAAAACTTGCATTTTATAGATACCTAGTCTCAGCATTCTACACACTTTTCCATAATTGTCTTAGTCAGCATAGAATGCAGCCAGCCAGTGAGGTTACACTACAATCCGCCAAAAACATTTTGATTTTCTGACATACAAAGATGAACTATAATCTCTCATCAATTGACCAAGTAATAACATGTGCAACCTTTATAGGATTTTTAAATAGCACCACAAAGAAAAAAAAATGCACGCGTGATAAATGAATCAAAGCTCAACAGCAGTATCAACAGCTGCTGCACAAATCCAAGAAGGCCACCCACCATGCAGCACATCAATTTTGGTCATGTAACTGGAGGGCATGCAGCTATTTCCTAACTGATGGAAATACATGCTCAAATAATTTTTAACGTTCTCATCGATTTCTAATCTGCATCGTTTTTTGGGGTTATCATTATTTTTCCAGTATGTTGCATTCATAGTTTGTATACCTATTGCTCGTAGACTATGTTGTAGCTTTTGTGCCATTTGGGTTTTTTTAATACTGAACTGAAAAGATTAATATATTCAGATCTTACTTGCCATTCCCTTGCTATGCCTTTTCTTTCTGCCTTTTTCAATGTCTGCTTTGCGAATTGTATTCAATCTTCATTGATGCCTTTAAAAGGTTTAATAATTTCTTTTACTGAATTCTTGAGAGCTTTGTCTTGTTAGTTTTTTTTTAGCGCTTTCCATATCTTAATTGAAAGCTTCTAGATATATTTGAGAGCTTTGATGCCAATGAGTTTATTTGTTTCCTAAGTTAGCTACCTTTTTCTTTACATACAAGTGTCTTCATTTGTTCCAAACTAGAATATTTGACAATAAAAACCCGGAAGAACTGCAGATGCTGTAAATCAGGAACAAAAACGAAGTTGCTGGAAAAGCTCAGCAGATCTGGCAGCATCTGTGAAGGAAAAAACAGAATTGACGTTTCAGGTCCGGTGACCGGTCCTCAGACGTGTCTGTGTGTGTGTCTGTGTGTCTGTGTGTGTGTGTCAATGTCAACATTTTCAGATAGGGCATGTCCTCACCTCCACGTTCAATAGAACATCCTCGACCATTTCTGCCAGTTCCATCATAACGCCACCATGAAAACATACATACAAATTAGGAGTAGAAATAGGCCATTCAGCCTACTGACTCTGCTTCAATATCTAATAAAACCTTGGTGATCTGAGCATAACCTCACTCCACAATCATTGGTACCTAAGAACTAAGAGCAGGAATAGGTAATTCAGCCCCTCAAGCCTGCGCTGCCATTTAATAAGATCATAATCCTTCAAACCATTATTAATTACGCCCTTCTTAAATTTACTCAATGTCCTGGCATTCACCACACTCTCGGGTAGTGAATTCCACAGATACATGAACCTTTGAGACAAGTAATTTTGCTTCATCTTTTATTTTAAATCTACTACCCCTTATCCTTAAACTAGGATCTCTCATTCTAGATTGCCCCACATGAGGAAACATCCTTTCTATGTCTACTGTGTCATTTCCCTCAATTAGATTTCCTCTAAATTCTAGAGAGTATAGTCCTAAACTGCTAAATCTCTCTTAATAAGACAAATACTTCATCTCTGGAATCAATCGAGTGAGTCTTCTCTTAATTGCCTCCAATGCAACTACATCCCTCCTCAAATAAGGGGACCATAGTTGTATACAATACATTGGGTGCAGTCTCGTTAATGCCCTCGACAGCTGCAGCAACAGTTCTCTAATTTTATACTTTATTCCTTTAGCGATAAATTCCAAAATTTAATTTGCCTTCCTTATTACCTGCTTTACCTGCACACTTGTTCTTTTCAATTCCTCTGCAATAAAGCACTCTGAAGATTCTGCTCATTTAGATAATAAGTTTCCTTTCTATTCTTTCAACCAAAATGGATAACCTCACACTTATCCATGTTCAATTTTATCCGCCAAACTTTGGCCCATTCATGTAACCTATCCATATCTATTCGTAAATATTCTGTTTCTTCATTGTAACTTACTTTGCCACCTTTTTAGTGCCATCTGCAAATCTGGCTATCATACTTTGTATCACCGCATCTAAGTCATTAATATAGACTGTAAATAGTTGGGGCCTGAGAACTGTGCCCTGTGGCTCCCCACTAGTTACATCTTGGCAAACAGAAAATATCCAATTTACCCCAATTGTCTGCTTTTTGTTGATTAGCCAATCCTTTATTCAATCTAATAAATTACCTCTTACCCAGTGTGATCTTACCTTGTGTATTAACCTTTTGTGCAGCACCTCTAACCATCAAATATATCTTCCATTGCCTTTCTGATACAGCATTCCAAAGGGATTGTTACATCTGTGATATCTTAATCCATTTCTCAATCATCCTAGTTACCCTCTCCCTTCCCTACTCACCTTTCCTGGAAATGCAGGAGATGTAACACCTGTTCTTTCACCATCTTCCTATACATTGTCCAAGGTCCTCAACACTTGTTCCAATTGAAACCACAACTTACTTATAATTCTTTCAATTTAGTATATTGTATGACCTGCTCAAGATACTATCTATTCTACACTGAGCACAGGAAAGGCAAATTGGGTAGCAGTTTGCTGAATATGTCTGTCCAATCCCTAAACATGATCCTTAACTTCTGACTGTTTATCATTTTAGTTCTCTTCTTTGTTCCCATGCTGACCTTTCTATCAGATCATCAGCTGTTTAAAGAAAGAATCCATTTTTATTTCATGAATCAGCAGATAACTGACAAAGAACAATAGACAATCAAGCCTCTTCTTGCCTCAGGCAATGAGGGTTAACACGAATGAAATAGTCTATTATTCCCAATGATGATCATAATCTTTCAGATTTTAGGAGATTAAATTGCAGTTTGAGACAATTTTGGGCTTGGATTTGTGTCATGCTGGCAGCAGCAATGTGGAATCATTACACAGTCACTGGCCAGTGTCAGTGCATGGGTGCAGAACGTGATTTTGCTGAGGGTAACTTGGTGAGGAGCTTCAGCTGCTGGTCACTGATTCTGGACTCATTAGATATTTCAGGGGTGCACATGATTTTCAGCAGCAACAGTCGGCCAAAAAACAATACCAAAGCAACTTCTAAAGTTTTGTCCATTTTATGCAGTCATATCAACAAAGTCAAAGAGGTAGCCATGACATTCCAGTTGGCAGACCTCCAGAAAGACAGTGCACGTTGTAAGTTTGACACACCACTTGGACACCATTAAAAGGCAGAAGCCTTTGATGCCATCGAAGTGACAGTTTAACTCAGTCAGCTGGACAGCTGGATTGTGATGCAGAGTGATACCAACAGTATGGGTTCAATTCCTGCACTGGCTGAGACTACCACAAAGGCTCTCCTTCTTAAGCTCTCTCCTCACCTAAGGTGTGGTGGCCTTCAGATTAAAAGATTACAAGTCATCTCTTTATAATGAGAGAGTAGCCCTGTTGTCTGGTATGGTGACTTGACTGTTACCTTACCATAAAACAAATGGTCAACATATGCTATATCCAGAATTGACACTGGTGCCTTTGCAAATGTCATCTCTTTATGCATCTTAGATGAAACGTACTTGAGAAACTGGCACAATATGGTGCAGCCCACACAAGATAAGCTGTTTGCTACGCCTCCAATGTCGCATGCATTGGCATTATCCATCTTAAATATGAACACGGGTCCTTGGGATGGACACCTGAACGTTTTTATATCATTGAAACAAATGTATCTGCTACTATCAAACTGCCAGCACGCATATATTTACATATTATTAGATCCAGAAAATGATACATTCCTGATCTGTAACGTCAAAGATTCCACGCTGCTACATCAGTTTCAAACATTTTGGCCCAGCATTGGAGATCCAGCAAGCCAATTCAGATGACGATCAGCCACATCAGCTTAAAAATGTCACGATCAACAAGTGGCCTGAATATAACCCCTAGGTTGCTGAGCTAGTAGGGTCATTTTGGTCATTTAGAGATGAACTGGGCCTCTCTAAGAATGTAGATAACACAGTGTGGAGCTGGAGGAACACAGCAGGCCAGGCAGCATCAGAGGAGCAGGAAAGCCGATGTTTTGGGTCGGGACCCTTCTTCAGAAATAGGGGAGGGGAAGGGGGCTCCGAAATAAATAGAGAGAGGTGGGCAGTGATAGCAGGTAGATAGTGGAGCGGATAGGTGGGAGAGAAGACGGACAGGTCAATGAGGCGGGGATAGAGGGGGTTGCTGGTCTTGGGATGCAGTTGGGGGTGGGGAGATCGTGAAGCTTATGAAGTCCACATTGAGACCATTGGGTTGTAGGCTTCCAACGCAGAACATGAGGTGCTGTTCCTCCAGATTCCGGGTGGCATCGTTGAGACACTGGAGGAGGCCCAGGATGGACATGTCATCCAAGGAGTGGGAGGGGTAGTTGAAGTGGTTCGCGACTGGGAGGTGTTGTCATTTGTCGCAAACCGAGCGTAGGTGTTCCACAAAGCGGTCACCAAGCCTCCGCTCGATTTCCCCGATGTAGAGGAAGCCACATCGGGAACAGTGGATACAATAGACCACATTAGGGGGTGTGCAGGTGAACATCTGTTTAATGTGGAAGGTTTTATTGGGGCCTGGTATGGAGGTGAGGGGGGAGGTGTAGCGGCAGGTGTAGCACCTCCTGCCGTTGTAGGGAAAGGTGCCGGGGGTGGTGGGGCTAGTGGAGAGTGGAGCGGATGAGGGAGTCACAGAGAGAGCGGTCCCTCCGGAAGGTAGATAAGGGTGGGGAGGGAAATATATCCTTGGTAGTGGGGTCAGATTGCAGGTGGCGGAGAATGATGCGTTGAATCCGGAGGTTGATGGGGTGATACGTGAGGACAAGTGGAATTCTGTCTTTGTTTTTATTGTGGAGAGGGGGTGTGAGGGCTGAGGTGTGGGAAATGCAAATGATGCCGTCAAGGGCGTTTTCGACCACTGAGGTTGGGGTGGGGGGGGGAATGTTGCGGTCCTTGAAATATGAGGACGTCTGGGATGTTCGGGAGTGGAACACCTCATCTTGGGAGCAGATGCAGCCGACGCGGAGGAATTGGGAGTAGGGGATCGCATTCTTGCGGGAAGGTGGGTGAGAGGAGGTGTAGTCTAGGTAGCTGCGGGAGTCGGTGGGCTTGAAATAGATATCAGTTTCGAGGCGGTCACCAGAGATGGAGACAGACAGGTCCAGGAAGGAGAGAGAGGTATCGGAGATGGTTCAGGTGAACTAGAGGTTGGGGTGGAAGGTGTTAGTAAAGTGGATGAACTGTTCGAGCTCCTCATGGGAGCACGAGGCGGCGACGATACAGTCATCGAGGTAGCGGAGGAGGAGGTGGGGTTTAGGGCCAGTGTAGCTGCACAAGAAAAACAAAGACAGAATTCCTCTTGCCCTCACGTATCATCCCATTAATCTCCAGATTCAACGCATCATTCTCCGCCACTTCCGCCACCTGCAATCTGATCCCACTACGAAGGATATATTTCCCTCCCCACCCTTATCTGCTTTCCGGAGGGACCGCTCTCTCCGCAACTCCCTCGTCCGCTCCACTCCCCACTAGCCTCACCACTTTTCCTGCATCGGCAGTAGGTGCTACACCTGCCCCTACACCTCACCCCTCACCTCCATCCCAGGCCCCAAAAAAACCTTCCACATCAAACAGATGTTCACCTTCACATCCGCTAATGTAGTATATTGTATCCACTGTTCCTGATGTGGCCTCCTCTACATTGGTGAGACCAAGCGGAGGCTCGGAGACCGCTTTGTAGAGCACCTACACTCAGTTTGCGACAAACGACAACACCTCCCAGTCGCGAACCACTTCAACTCCCCCTCCCAGGACGACATGTCCATCCTGGGCCTCCTCCAATGTCACAATGATGCCACCCGGAAACTGGAGGAACAGCACCTCATATTCCGCCTTGGAAGCCTACAACCCAATGGTCTCAATGTGGACTTTACTAACTTCAAAATCTCCCCACCCCCGACCTCATCCCAACAGCAGCACCCCCCCCATTCCTGTCTCCTTGACCTGTTCGTCTTCTCTCCCACCTACCCACTCCACTATCTACCTGCTATCACCGCACCCCCCTCTCTATATATTTCAGAGCCCCCTTCCCCTCCCCCATTTCTGAAGAAGGGTCCCTACCCAAAACATCAGCTTTCCTGCTCTTCTGATGCTGCCTGGCCTGCTGTGTTCTTCCAGCTCCACGCTGTGTTATCTCAGACTCCAGCATAGGCAGTTCTTACTATCTCTCTCTAAGAATATAGTTGTCAAAGGCAAGAAAGTCATAATTCTGCAAACTCTACATCAAGACACGCTAGACCATAAATATATTGGTCACATGGAGCACAGAAAGAAAAACCAAGAGATTGGCTTAAGAATCAATATATTGGCGAGGCATTAATAAGTACATTGATCTAATCATATATCAATTAAGTCATGTGAAACATGTCAACTCCATCAACCGCAATAATCATGATAACCTCTCCTTCGACGAGATTCCTTCTAAGCCATGGTGCGAAGTTGCACCTGATATTTTCTAAACTCAAGGTCACATTCTGGTGACTGAGAGTTTCATCAAGCACTCTTTTATATGACAGGTCAAAGGTACCACTAATGTAATGATGTTGGGTTACTGACTGCCATATTCAGTATGTTCCAGAGACTTGATGGGGCTCGTAGAGCAGTGGTAATGCCCATATCTTTGGAGTAGAAAGTCTGTGATCAGCCCCACCTGCCCAGATCGGTGTCGTAATCAGTCTGTGAACAGGTTGATTTAGAAATATCTATTTCTCTCTACCATGCTTGGTAGAAAGTGCCACAAAAATCTTGCCTCCCACATCCTCACCAACCAACCACATGTGCAGAAAACATTTCTGGAAAGAAGGGAGAAAAGATGGCAAAAGCATGATCAACAGACAGTTATCCCAAGGTGAATCAGGACAAAGCATTTGCGTTTGGTCTAGTAGTATTGTCAGTAGACTATTAATTGAAAGACCCAGGTAATGTTGTGGGGACCCAAGTTTGAACACTGTTACTCCAGATGGTGGAATTCAATAAAAATAAAATTCTGAAATTAAGAGTCCAATAATGACTTTTGCCTGGAAAACCCACTAATGTCCTTTAGTAACTGCCATTTTTACCTGGTCTGGTTTACATATGACTCCAGACTCTCAGCAATGTGGTTGACTCTTAAATACCTCTGGGCAATTCAGGATAGGCAATAAATGCTGACCTAGCCTGTGGCGCCCATCTCCTATGAATGAATACTTTTAAAAAAAGATTGGTTTAGGAGATGCATTTTTGGCCCTGTTATTCATTAAAGTCCTAAATGCCTGCTGCCCTTGGAATAGCTTTATTACATTGCACTTCCTGGAAATTTTGATGCAAAAGAAATTTGAATTTTAGGTCGCAGAAAAGTGTAACTAAAGATGCCTCAGAAGAACATTACTATGAAAAAGAGATGTTTAATACCAGAATTAGCTCAAAAACAAAGTATTAATTAACATCCAAGACATCTGTGAAAAAGGAGATAACAAGGTGTAGAGCTGGATCTACAGCAGGCCAGGAGCAGGAAGGCTGATGTTTCGGGCCGAGGCCCTTCTTCAGAAATGGGGGAGGGGAAGGGGGATCTGAAATAAATAGGGAGAGAGGGGGAGGCAGATAGAAGATGGATAGAGGAGAAGATAGGTGGAGAGGAAACAGACAGGTCAAAGAGGCGGGGGTGGAGCCAGTAGAGGTGAGTGTAGGTGGGGAGGTAGAGAGGGGATAGGTCAGTCCAGGGAGGACGGACAGGTCAAGGGGGGGGG
>NC_063353.1:27812985-27816984 GCF_021869965.1 Rhincodon typus | reverse complement strand
GGGGGAGGGGAGATTTTGAAGCTTGTGAAGTCCACATTGATACCATTGGGCTGCAGGATTCCCAAGCGGAATATGAGTTGCTGTTCCTGCAACCTTTGGGGTAGCATCGTTGTGGCACTGCAGGAGGCCCAGGATGGACATGTCGTCTGAGGAATGGGAGGGGGAGTTGAAATGGTTCGTGACTGGGAGGTGCAGTTGTTTATTGCAAACCGAGTGTAGGTGTTCTGCAAAGTGGTCCCCGAGCCTCCGCTTGGTTTCCCCGATGTAGAGGAGGCCACAACGGGAACAGCAGATGCAGTATACCACATTAGCAGATGTGCAGGTGAACATCTGCTTGATGTGGAAAGTCTTCTTGGGGCCTGGGATGGGGGTGAGGGGTGAGATGTAGCGGCAGGTGTAGCACTTCCTGCGGTTGCAGGGAAAAGTGCTGGGTATGGTGGGGGTGGAGGGGAGTGCGGACCGGACAAGGGAGTCACGGAGAGAGTGGTCTCTCCGGAAAGCAGATAAGGGTGGGGAGGGAAAAATGTCTTTGGTGGTGGAGTTGGATTGCAGATGGCGGAAGTGTCAGAGGATGATACGTTGGATCCGGAGGTTGGTGGGGTGGTACGTGAGGATGAGGGGGATTCTGTTTTGGTTGTTATTGCGGGGAGGGGGTGTGAGGGATGAGTTGCGGGAAATGCGGGAGACACGGTGGAGGGCGTTCTCGACCACTGAGCGGGGGAAGTTGCGGTCCTTGAAAAACAAGGACATCGGAGATGTACGGGAGTGGAATGCCTCATTCTGGGAGCAGATGCGGCGGAGGCGAAGGAATTGGGAATAGGGGATGGCATTTTTGCAGGAAGGTGGGTGGGAAGAGATGTATTCTAGGTAGCTGTGGGAGTCGGTGTGCTTGAAATGGATATCGGTTTCTAGGTGGTTGCCAGAGATGGAGACAGAGAGGTCCAGGAAGGAGAGAGAGGTATTAGAGATGGTCCAGGTGAACTTAAGATTGGGGTGGAAGGTATTGGTGAAGTGGATGAACTGTTCGAGCTCCTCGTGGGAGCACGAGGCTGCGCCGATACAGTCATCAATGTAACGGAGGAAGAGGTGGGGTTTAGGGTCAGTGTAGGTACGGAAGAGGGATTGTTCCACGTAACCAACAAAGGGGCAGGCATAGCTTGGGCCCATGCGGGCCCATGTCTGTAGGAAGTGGGAGGAATTGAAAGAGAAGTTGTTGAGGGTGAGGACGAGTTCGGCTAAGCAGATGAGGGTGTCAATGGAGGGGGACTGGTCGGGCCTGTGGGACAGGAAGAAGAGGAGGGCCTTTAGGCCATCTGTATGGGGAATGCAGGTGTATAGGATCTGGACGTCCATGGTAAAGATGAGGTGTTGGGGACCGGGGAATTGGAAGTTCTGGAGGAGGTGGAGGGAGTGGGTGGTGTCACGGACATAGGTAGGGAGTTCCTGGACCAAGGGGAAGAAAATGGAGTCGAGATAGGTGGAGATAAGTTCGGTGGGGCAGGAGCAGGCGGAGACAATGGGTCGACCAGGGCAGTCAGGTTTGTGGCTTTTGGGAAGGAGATAGAAGCGGGCGGTGCGGGGTTGGGGAACGATGAGGTTGGAGGCTGTGGGTGGGAGGTCACCTGAGGTGATGAGGTTGTGGATGGTTTGGGAGATGATGGTTTGGTGGTCGGGGGGTGGGGTCATGATCAAGGGGGCGGTAGAAGGTGGTGTCAGAGAGTTGGTGCCTGGCCTCGGTGATGTAGAGGTCAGTGCGCCATACAACTGCGCCTTAAGGTTTTGTTTTGTACATATAAATTCCTCGTAAACATTTATACTGTGTTTACTGTTTAAGTCAGAGCTAGATTGGTATATCTAAAGAAAGCTATTTACATTTGGAAAGCAGCATGAGTCAACAAGATAGGACCATAAGATCATGAGACCAGAATTCAGCCATTCAGTTGATTGAGTCGGTTCTGCCATTCAATTATTGTTGATAGGTTTCTCAACCCCATTCTCCTGCCTTCTCACTGTAATCCTTGATCCACTTACTAATCAAGAACCTATGCTTGCCTTAAAAATACTTCATGACTTAGTCTTCACAGCTTTGTGCAGCAACAGGTTTCACAGATTCACCACCTTCTGACCGAAGAAATTCCTTCTCATGTCAGTTCTAATGGGCTATCTCTTCACTCTGAGGCTGTGCCTGTGGGTCCTAGTCTCTCCGACCAGAGATAACACCTTCTCCACATTTACTCTATACAGTCCTCTCAGTAGTCTGTAAGTTTCAATGAGACCTCCTCTCAGCCTTCTAAATTCTATCGCGTATTGACCCACTGCCCCTCATATGACAAGCCCTTCATACCCGGCAATCATTTTTGTGAACCTCCTCTGTAACCCCTCCAAGGCCAGACATCTTTCTTTTTAGATATGGGCCCCAAAACCATTCACAATATTCCAAATGATGGGGAGCCGATGGCCTAGTGGTATTATTGCTGGACTGTTAATCCAGAGACCCACATAACGTTCTGGGGACCTGGGTTCTAATCCCATCATGACAGACGTTGGAACTTGAATTCAGTAAATATCTGGAATTAGGAATCTTAATGATAACTGTGAATCCATTGTCGATTGTTGGAAAAAAACCACCTGGTTCACCAATGTCCTTTAGGGCAGGAAACTGCCATCCTTACCTGGTCTGGCCTACATGTGACTCCAGATCCACAGCAATGTGGTTGACTCTTAACTGCCCTCTGGGCAATTAGGGACAGGCAATAAATGCTGCCTAGCCAGTGATGCCCTCGTCCCGTGAATGATTAAAAAACAGTCTGACCAGAGCCTTATACAGTACCTCTCTGCTCTTGTATTCTAGTCTTATCGAAATGAATGTTAACAATGCATTGTTTTCCTAACTGCCAAATGAACCTTAACAGAATGCTGAACGAGGACTCCCAAGCACCTTTGTGCTTCAGATTTCTGAAAGCTTTCCCCATTTAGAAAATAGTCCATGCTCTATGTTTCCTATGAAAGTGTATAAACCACACTTTCCCACGTTGTATTCCCACTGCTTAGCCCACTCCCTTAACCTCTTCAATTTTTTCTGCAGCCTTCCTGCTTCCTCAATAATACCTGTCCTGCCATGTATCCTGGTGTTTTCTGCACACTTAGCAGCAGTACCCTCAGTTTCTTCATCCAGATCGTTAACGTATAACGTGAATAGTTGTGGTCCCAACACCGCAGAGCTCCATTATTCAGTGGCTGCCATCCTGAAAAACACCTTTATCTCTACTCTCTGCCTTCTTCCAGTCAGTCAATCTTCTATCTATGTCATTACCTTGTCCTGAACACCATGTGCTCTAGTCGCATTTAACAGCCTCCTGTGCGAGACCTCGACAAAGGCCTTCCGGATATCCAAATAGGTCGTATCTACTGGCTCTCTTTTGTCTAACAAAGTTGCTGCAAAAGCTCAGCAGGTCTGGCAGCATCTGTGAAGGAAAAAAACAGAGTTAACATTTAGGATCCGGTGACCCTTGTACTTGTAATCTTGTGCTTTGACTCTTGTACTTTACAACCTCATGGCCTGGCACATCCCCCCATTGAGCCATTGCCATCAAGCAAAGGGATCAACTCTGGTTCAACAGAAAGTGCCAGAAGTTGTGTCAGGAACATCACAAGGAATGTCTAAAATGAGAAGTCAACCTGATTAATCTCCCAAACAGTATGATGTGCATGCCAAACAGCATAAGTCGAAAATGACAGACAAAGATAAGCAAACAGACAACCAGTAGACTAGTGCAAGCTCTATTGTCCTGGCCCATCCAGTCATGAATGGTGGTGGACAATTAAACTTCTCACCAGAGGAAGAGGCTCAACAAATCTCCCGATGCTCACTGATGGAAGAGCCCAGCACATCGGTACAAAAGACTGAAGCATTTGCAGCAATCTTCAGAAAGAAGTTCCAAGTGGATGAAATATCTCGGCCTCCTCCAGTGGTCCCCAGCATTACAGATATCAGTTTTC
>NC_063353.1:27796589-27812585 GCF_021869965.1 Rhincodon typus | reverse complement strand
TGTTCCCGATTTACAGCAGCCGCAGTTCTTTCGGTTTTTCTTTTCTTTTGTCTAACTTGCTCATCACCTCCTCAAAGAATTTTAACAGATTTTTCAGGCACGGCCTCCTCTTGACGAAACTGTGCTGACTCAGCCATATTTTACCGTACACTTGCAGGTACTCTGCAATCTCATCCTTAATCATGGACTCTTAAAATCTTATCAACAACCGAGGTCAGGTTAAATGGCCTACCATTTTCCTGTCATCTGCCTCTCTCCCTTCTTAAACAGGAGTGTTCCATTAGCCAGTTTCCAATCCTTTGGGAGCCTTGCTGATTCCAGTAATTCCAGAAAGATCACCACCAATGCCTCTAAAATCTCCTCAGCTAGCATCTTCAGAACCCTAGGGTGTAGTCCAACTAGTCCGGATAATTTATCCACCTTAGACTTGTCAACTTCTCCAACATCTTCTCCTTAGTGATAGCCACGACAATCACCTCTGCCTTTGACTCTCAAACTGCTAGTGAGCTGCTGGTGTCTTCCACTGTGAAGACTGATTCAAAGTATGTGTTCAGTTCCTCTGCCATTTCTTTCTTCCCCATTACTACTTTTCCAGCCTCATTTTCCAGTGGTCCAATATCAACTCTTGCCTCTCTCTTACCTTTGATATACCTAAAAATATTCTTGCAGTCTTCTTTCATACTACTAGATAGCTTACACTCACATTTCATCGAGCTAAAACACCTGTGCAATGCTAACAGTGTAAAATATAATGCTTGGAGTACGGTGTTGTCAATTTTGACACTGCATCAAAAATCCAACTTCTCAATATCAAACAATTGAACTTATGAGATGCTTTAATGATTGTAATCTATTTTTGTGTTCCAAGTGTTATTGCCTGCTTATATATAACTGGATCATAAGTCAAGCTACCAAGTAGAACCACATTGGAACAATAAACTTGTTATTGATTAGAATTACTACAATGCATTCCGTAAGGGAAAAAAAAATCTGGTTTATGATCAAATACATATGAAAAAATTAAAGAATTATCTAATATGTGAATTCAAAGCAAAATCATTCTCATCACATCTAAATAAAATATATCAATATGCAAAGTGCAGTCTTAGAATGACCTTTTTAATCTTTTTATGGATGCACAGCAGACAGGAGAAAGTGCTGAATGAATAGCTCAATGGAAGACAATAGAACCTTTCATTTTAAGGTAGACGTGCAAGTTCAATATTATCCTGCAAATTACATTGCTACATTACATTTTGTGAATGCCAATAGTTAGCATTAACAAAAATAATTGATGCAATCATCATCAAAAATCATCTAAAAGTAATAGTGGAATATAGTGACATATTTAACAGGCTGGACAAATACCAGGAAAGCTGACTATACAAATAAAGCCAGGCACTCAACCTCGTACGTCAGAGATAATATTAATCATGAAAAAAAAACAAAAAGGACCATAGATGCTGGAAATCAGACAAAAACAGAAATTACTGGAAAAGCTTAGCAGGTCTGGCAGCATCTGTGGAGAGAAATCAGAGTTAATGTTTCGGGTCCAGTGACCCTTCCTCAGAACTAATGGTAGCTAGAAATGCAGAAGGCAGGATGTGGGGAGGGGCTAAGGAGTAAATGATAGGTGGAGATACAGCCCAGAGAGAGAGAAGAACAGTTGGATAGACAAAGGTGTGAATAACGATCAGCCTAGGAGAATAGGTACTATCTGGGCCCACTGGGTGCTAACAATGGGTTGTGTGTAATAGCTGACCATGTGATAAGGCCTGGTGTATGGGGGTTGGGCTTAAGGACATGGAAGAAGGTGTCTCAAACCCTAAAACTGTTGAACTTGATATTGAATCCAGAAGACTGTACAGTTCCCAAGCAGATAATGAGGTGCTGTACTTCCAGCTTGCACTGAGCTTTGCTGGAGCACTGCAGCAAGCCTGAGACAGAGATGTTGGCCAGGGAACAAGGTGGTACATTGAAATAGCAGGCATCTGGGAGCTCAGAGTCTTTTTTGTGGAAAGAACGTAGGTGTTCTGCAAAGTGGTCACCTAATCTACATTCTGTTTCCCTACTATAGAGGAGACCACATTGTATACAGTATAATAGATTGAATCAAGTGCAGGTAAAGCATCGCTTCTCTTGGAAGGTGTGTTTGGGCCCATGGATACTGAGGAAGGAGGAAGTAAACAGGCGGGTATTACACCTTCTGCGGTTACTTGGGAAGGTGTCGTGGGGTTGGAGAGGAGCACTAGGAGTGGAGTAGCAGCAGCTCAGGGCGTTCTGGAGGGATCAGTCTTTGTGGAAGGCTGACAAGGGAGGGGAGGGGAATGTGTCTGGAGGTGGCAGAAATGGCGGCTAACAATTCTCTGATGTTAATGTTGGTGGGATGGTAGGTGAGGACAAGGGGGGACCCTATCACTGTCGTGGGAGGGAATGGGTGGAGTGAGGGCTGAAGTGCAGGAGACAGGTAGGACCCAGCTGAGGGCCCTATTGACTATAGTGCTGGGGATTCCTTGGTTGAGGAAGAAGGTGGACATTTCAGAGGCCTCGTTATTGAAGTCAGCATCATGAGAACAGTTGCGACAGAGATGTAGGAACTGGGACAATGCAATAGTACAGGAAGAAGGGTGTGAGGATGCATAGTGAAGGTAACTGTGGGAGTTGGTTGGTTTATAGTGGATTTTGGTAGCCAGTCTATCCACAGAAATGGAAGGGAGTAGTCAGAGGTGGATAGAGAGATGGAGTCAGAGATAATACCATCAAACTTTAAAGCAAAATTCAAGATAAGCTAGGTTGAATAAAGGAATTTGATAAAATTAAAAGTCAAATCACCAACCTAGTGTGTCATCAGTATGTTAACAGTACTCCAGACAATCAATCACTAAATGAATAACAGCATACATTGACCTAAATGATTTAAATAAAGCTACAGAAATGCAACGTTATCCAGTGCTGACCATGGAATAAACAGTGTCATAGTTGCAACAACCAACCTTCAGCAAATTGTCGTTACTGACAAGGTCATGCGATGAAAACTGTTTAGAACTGTGCACCTTTCACATTCATTTTGAGCAAGTACACACTTAAGTGTCCTTATGAATTATCTGAGCAATAAAAGCTTGTATTTTATACAATGCCATTAATGGCAAAAATTGTAGCCAAGGCATTTTATAGAGGTATTATAAAACAGAATAAAAACTGAAAGAAGTACGGATGCTGTAAATCAGGAATAAACAGAAGTTAGGAGAAAAGCTCAGCAAGTCTGGCAGCATCTGTGAAGGAAAAGAAAAGTTCTGAGGAAGGGTCACTGAACCCAAAATGTTAACCTGATTTTTTCTCCACAAATGCTGCCAGGACTGTTAAGCTTTTTCAGTAACTTCTGTTTTTGTTCCATTATAAACCAGAATATCTATATCTGAAATTTTAACAATGTACATACTGTACACTCACAAAAGTATCACACATATGCATCTTTTGCTTCTGTTCACACATGCAGAATTTGTTTACAAAAGCTGGACACCTCAACATTCAAGATTAGGGTGAATAATATACCTCTAAGTATGAAGCAGCTTTTAAGTCTCATGTCTCATTAACAGAGGCAGGCCTTGCATTAGCAGAAGTTCTTTCTGTGCCTCAACGTGAAATCATTGCTGTTATGATTTCTTTGTGTAGCTTTTAATTTTTTTCCTGTGTTTCTAATGCTGTTTCCCGCTTACAGGTTCCACTGCCTTATGAATCAAGATATAAACTGGAACCGCTTTGGAACAATAAACTGAGCAACATGATTGGTTCAAATTGTACAGTTGGTACAGTTACTATTTTGCCTAAATCCTTACTTCAACTGATCAGCAATGTATGACATGGTAATTTCTGATAGTGACAGATGTAAGGCACTACCCTTCACATTTACAACAGTTTAAGTTATATACACAGTATTACAATGGGAAAAACCAACATTAAATAAAATTTCAGAATTGCAGTGCCACACCATCCTTCTGTTTTTCAAAAGTCTTAAAATAGTAATGTCTTTCAGTAATAGTGCATTATGAATGGGATTTTGATGTTAAAATAGTTTAAACATAGTCTGGTTTTTACAGAGTATTGTAATCTGCCTTCGTCATCCACTTCTTAAAAGTTTGTCTCATCACCTCTAGAACCAGTTTCTAAATTACTCACAAAAGATTCTTTGTTATTTTTGAAGCTTTCATAAAGGGTTAACTAATAATAGAACTACACTTGGTGAAAGTAGCTGATTCTTAATGAAATGAGCCAAAGAAATAAGGCTTATCTATGTAGAGTGTTCTATTATTTTGATGCAAATCCAAATTATCCAGTGATTAAAAATATGATATTGAAAGTACATGGTTCTGAAACATTAACTGATGCACAGGACTTATCAACACATTTTTAGAGTTAGGAAAGTTCTCAATATTTTAACGTGTTGAAAAATAATTTTTCATTTCAGATACAAAGCAAAACAATACTATTGAAAAAAGTTATTTCTGCCACAAACAAAATGGGGAGAAACAAATGCAAACAATTGAAAACATAACATTTCTTTGAAGTATCAGTGGAGAATTACTCAATATATGTATTTGGCTATGTACAAATTGTTTTATGTCAAAGATTAACATTGCAACAATTAATAACTCATGAATTTCCATTCCATTTTATCCTCGAGGAAAGCTACCTTTTAAGGTAAAATGGGGAGAGTTTAAAGAGATGTCAGAAGCAAGTTTTTTTTAATGCAGACGTATTTGATATGCTCGATTAGAGGAGGTGGTAGAAGCAGATACAATAGCAATGTTTAAGAGGCATCTTGACAAATACATGAATAGACAGGGAATAGAGAGATCTGGACCACAAAGAGGCAAAAGGATTTGGTTTAGAAAGGTGTCACATTTCAGCGCAGGCTTGGTGGATCAAAGGGCTTATTCCTGCGCTGTGCTGTTCTTTGCTTTTACCCACAAAGAAATAAGGATCTTTGTGGCATGGACTTTCCCTTTCCAGATGGTGCCAGGAAAAGGGGATATTCATTCAACAGCAGCAATGAGAGCAGGAAGAATCAGCTGTGAATCAAATTTAAATATTCTTAGCTAGCAAAGTAGAAAGTTTTGAATGTTTTCATTTTTAAGTAAAACTTCCAGATCATCAAATAAATGATTTTGGTGGATTAGGTCAGATGTTAAAATAATAGAAAAATTACTTTAATAATTATAAATATATTGAATTTTATTATCAAGAGGAGATTTGTGGCTCAGCAGGCAGTGCCCTTACTCAAAGACAGAAACTTCAAGTTCCATTCCATTTTTTGCTGGCCACAAAAGGATCATTCATGAAGCAACTGAACAGTTGATGATCAACCTACCAAATCTTCCAACACTTGCGAAATACGTTACAAAAAGAAAAAAATGTTTGTGAGAAGCTATGAAACAAGTTAACTTCTTATTATTGTATCGACAAAACTGACATTCCACAAAGATAGAATTCCCTTTTCAGGGCTAATGGGAGTGTTTAGTATTAATTGTGAAGTTAGCATATTAAAACCCCAAGTTACATCTCACAACAATTTTCTTTCAAAAACAAGACAACAGCATTGAAATGTATGTTTTCACTAATTCATTGATTGTTTAGGTATTGTACTCTGGGGTAACGCAGCAAAGCATCTACTTGAGGAGTGTAAAATCATTGGCAGCAACTTTTGGATTTCTATATTATTCTGTGCACAAATGAACTCCAAGTTGTTAATGGATAGCACTGACAGTTTCATTGCCAATTCAACCACAAATTACTGGGCATTAAAAAAAATTTCTGGTTCTAGTCCTACTGCTGTTATAGAAATAACATGGAGAATTTAATGCCCTCCCCCCATGGTGGGTTTGGTGGTAGGGCCATTTTAAACAGGCTGGAGAACAGTGAGTGAGGACTCCAGTGCCTTCCTGCCTCCAAGGTAAGACCATGGGGAGAGGTTTGTGGATGGACTTCTCTCCTTGTCAATTTTAATCTATAGTCTTGACAGCGTCAACTGAGAGGGGTGCTACTGCTGGGGCTACAGGCAGTCTCATGACATTGAGAAGCCTGAGTAAGTCTGGAGTTTGGGGCTGGGTTCAATGGGTTGAGTACAGGTTAAAGTGAATGAGCTTAGGCCAAAGGATACAAAGGATATTCTATTATTTCGTCTGTAAATAGGCCATGCAGTTGAAGCCCTTGGGCTTCCACATGCATGGGTCTTCCTCTGCTGTGCATAAAATATTGGGCGAGGGCAAGATGAAGTTCTTGAGTGGCTATTAATTCCCCAATTAAGAGCCTCAATAAGCCTAAGGGTGGGTTGCTTGACTGAGGTCTCCTCTGTCCCTTGTAGAATCAGGGAGCCTGGTGATGGGCTGGTAGGTGGTGCAAATGCCACCTGCTGGATTTTACATGTCACCCTGCTTCAAACCTGCTAGGAGGGGAACATAAATCCAGATCTATGTGTGGATACTGTATTAAAGAGAGTTGGTGAACATTGTTAGAAAATGAAGCCAACAGTATATAACAGTGTGCCAGCCTCAGTAAAATGAACAGTTAAAAGAATATGGAGTTGAGCACCTTGATCATTCTATCACTCCTAGATAGGAGTAAGTCAAACTGTGGAATTAGAATTTAAGGGGGAATGTGCAGGTGCACTTACATACAACATTTTCAGAGCGGGCACAAACATAAACAAAACATTGAAGCAATTCTCAAACCATTGGAAATAAACATTGACCATAAATTTGCAGAAAACATTGAAATCAAAGAATGAGATAAAGCTTTTATGTTAGTATTAAAGGTCCGTATTAATCCAATGTTCTTAAAACATGGCAATAATTTGAAAATGAAATCTGTGCATCAAAATTTAGTTTATAGCACTGTAATCTCCAAATAAATCTGTGTCATGAGATTATACTTAATAACGAATTTCAACAGCTTGCAATGATGAGATCGTTCTCCTGTGTACAATTAAGCAGGGTAAGCATGACACACGTAATTAAAAATGTAAGTAAATGCTGGTAAAACCTCTAGGCCATTTCGTTCAGTAAACATTCTGTTCAATATTACAAGAAACAAAGAAGTGCAATTTTTTGACTCTGAATTTTCTTTTTCATGATAAAGCTATTCTGCTTAGAGCCCTCTAGCAGTTCTTCTCACCCCTTATTGTTCTGAGGCCAACCTTTTTGGATATAAAAAACATTTTTAAAAATCCTTGGATCACTACAAGGCAAGTTATTTAATATCATATTGTTTTACTTGCTTAATATGGACCTTATTGCTGGTGCTAATCAACAGATCTATCAAACGTGGAAATATCTTCAAAATGCACATGAGCATTGTCAAAGTCCATCCTGTGTTTAAAAGTGTACCAGTGCAGCAGGCAGAAAAGGAGGCAAGCTGTATTTTCGCCTCATAGCAAAACGATGAGAGTATAGGAACAATAATCTCTTGCTGCAATTATACAGGGCATTGATGAGGCCACACCTGGAACATTATGTACAGTTTTGGTCTCTTTATCTGATGAAGAATGTTTTGGCTGCAAATGGTCTGTGGTGAAGGTTTACCTAATTGATTCCTGGCACGGCAGGAATGACATATGAGGAGAGATTTAGTCATTTAGGAATGTATTCACTGAAGCTTAGACGAATGAGTGAGGCTCTCATAGAAATCTATTAAATTCTAACAGGACTAGCCAGGTTAGATGCAGGAAGGGCATTCCCCATGATGGGAGAGTCTAAAACCAGGGTCATACATTAAGAATCAGGGGTAATTTTTTTAGGACAGAGATGAGATGCAATTTCTTCACCCACAGTAGGGAAACCTGTGAGATTCACTACCACAGAAAGTGACGGAGGTCAAAACATTATGTGTTTTCAAGAGGAGGTAAGTGTAGCTCTTGAGGCTGAATGTGGAAAGGGTGGGATTAGGGTATTAAACTCAATGATTAGCCATGGTTATAATGAATGGCAGAGGGGTTGAAAGGTCTACTCCTACTTCTCTCTCCTACATTTCTATGTATTTTTCTTTGTGGCTGAGCACAAAGTACTGATTGCTCATTTGGCATGTCATTCCCACCTTTCCCTTGTGACAAAACATAAAGGATTCTTGGGAGCTCCAGTGTGGCCACAGTTTTAACATATTTTGAATACCTGTGTAACAATAGAATTGGTCAGGTACTGGATTGCTCACAGTACATCTCCCTGTCATGTCACAAAACAATGTGTGGTCTGGCTGGACATCAGTGTTAACATGAAAGCGAAAGTCTTCTTCTTAGGCAGTCCCTCAAGACTGAGGGCTTTCTTCCACTCTGAAATTATAGGTCCTAAGGTAATGAAACAACCTGATTCTGGATTCACACACCTGCCACCGGTAGGGCAGATGATGTCTGAAGAGGTTGGAGAGTGGAATGCTCGATACTTGAGTTTTCTTATGCTCCTTTCACTATTTGGGGTGGCACGGTGGCTCAGTGGTCAGCTCTGCTGTCTCACAGCACCAGGGACCCCAGTTCAATTCCACCCTTGGGCGACTGTCAGTGTGGAGTTTGCACATTCTCCCCATGTCTGTGTGGGTTTCCTCCCACAGTCCAAAGATGTGCATGCTAGGTGGATTGGCCATGCTAAATTGCCAGTAGTGTTCAGGGATGTGTAGGTTAGGTGGGTGCTCACCGAGGCTCAGTGTGGACTTGTTAGGCCAAAGGGCCTGTTTCCACACTGTAGGGATTCTATGATTCTATTCTATATTTGTGCACAAAATGGTTGGCACATTTGTAGATGTTTCTTCTCCAATTTGAGAGATCTTTGGTGAGATATTCCCGTGAGAAAGTGGGGTGGTTTTCAGGGAGGCTTTGAGGACATTCTTCAAGTGCTTCGTCTGCTCTCCGTTTTGAAACTTGGAATAGACAGCTTATTTTAAAAGTTTTGTCTCACGCATGTGGATATGACCATTGGATTTGCAGAAGCATCACTGTTGATGTTTTGTTTGTACATTGTCCGCATCCCCAATGTATACAGGAGGGCAAGTAACACTGCTGCCCTCTAGACCATAAGCTTGGTGCCTCCTCCCAATGGCCGAAATGCTCTTAAAAGAGTCACATTGCAGATTCCATCCACCAAGAGGCACAGTGAATCTAACTTTCACAGCAGGTCCAAGAAAAATGCAGAGAGCAGCATCAACCTATATACATGGTTTTCTTTGACCTCAAAATGGCCTTTAACTCCATCAACTGGGAGAGACTATGGAGTATTCTCTTCAAATTTAGCTACCTGCAGAAAACTGTCACCATCTTCAACAGTTTCACAGTGACATTTGAATCATAATCTTCACCACTGGATCTTTCACTGACCCAATACGGGTGCAAACTGGGGTTAAACAAGGCCATTTTATTGCACCAATGCTCTTTTCAACATCCTTGCCGCACCACTTCACCCCATATCCATGAAATTATCCATTTCAGCACAGCTTCTGCACAGCATCAGTAGAGAACTGTTTAATCTACATTGCCTCAAGAACCAAACTAAGATCACCCCAACCTCTGTCATCAACTGTAGAACACAGATGATGCTTGCATATGTGCACTCTCTGAGGCCGAGCTCTGAACCACCACTGATGTATTCAAAGAGGCATACAAGAACCTGGAAAATCTGGAAAAGAGGCCCCCTATCAGTCTGCTCCTATAGCTCAACAATGTCTGCTGACCATCAAGATCCACATCAAGCTACTGGCTGTAAATGAAGTCTAATATACTGGGAGCCTCCCTCCAATAAAAGCACACCTTGATAATTAAATTCAACACGGCCACCAGTGCATCAGCACAGCCTTTGGCCAATTTGAGAAATAGCGTGGTAAAATGGTAAAGGCCTCAATGCCAGCACCAGCTCATGGTCTAAGGAAAGAAAAGACCTTTCAGCCCCTCTCTTTTTTCTATATAGAATTCATTTTTGCTTGCAGTGGGCCTGGTTATACTAAAACCGCTTAGTGTGAACTTGTATTCGAACTTTTTAAAAGATGATGGCAATTTGAAAGAGGGCTCTGTGTGGATAGAAAGATGAAGCGTTTTGAAACAGTGATTGCTCAGCAAGAATGGCCTGGTTAGCTTGATCACATCAGAATAGATACAGGGGTGTTGTTTGATCCAGTCGTCTCACCCTTTCTTCCCTTAGAGATTGGATTTTTGGTTGGCAACAGACCTGTGATTGATTGGTCTAATAGAGTCGGTGTGTTGGTTTGGACCATTGCCTCACAGCATGCAGCTTTTGTTCCATTACTCCTCTACACGAGGGCTAGTGAAGAACTGGAGGCTCGATCCTCTAGAAGTTTTCCACAGAGAGGAAACAACATGAGTTTACATATGGGTGTGTATCTTCCAATGGACTGTCTCTACTTGGGAATCAGAGAACTCCCAAAATTCCATATTCCCTCATCTCTATTCTTGTCAATTCGATACCAATGGCAAATGCAGGAGATGATTTTGGAGGACATAGCCACATTACACTTCTAATGGTAGTCTCTGTAGTAGTGAAGGAATATGAAGATCCTGATTTGAAGATCTATTTTTCATTCACTATTTGTTCTATTTGGCTGTGAATACTGGTGCTGCTCTACAGTAATGTGTGTTCTGGCAATGCAGATGTTAATTTGTCTTTTTATTCTTTTAGGCTTGCACAACAGTTGTACCTTCAGTGACTTCCATAAGGTCAATAAACAACGTATGGGTATGTATTTTGAATTTCAAAATAAGCTCAGTTTTGCTTGAAGCCTGTCCTTGGGTGTTATTTATCATCCTCTTGGTTGCCAGCGACAGGAACAGTGCTATTGGTGGTGGTTGTGATGTCCTAGCAGTGTTCCTCCCCCTCCGAAAATCTGATATAGTCAAGCAGTGCATGGGTGGACCGCAGTGATTAAGAGAAGGGAGGGAGACTCAAACCAGGTTGATCTCCAGTTCGTGGTTGTTTCAATAGTGCTTTGCAGATACAAGCCCAGATTAAAGCAGCAACATTGTCGCCGATTAAGTAAAATATTTACTCAGCGGAGCATTTGCAAACAGCAGTGGGACAGTGATGGGTCCGACCCTTCCCAAGCCACACCTCTGCTCATCCACTCTATTAAAGGCTCTTTCTATGTTTCTTGCAGATTTCCACTGTGAACCATGACTGAAACAATAGATCTGGTTGCTTCTTTTGAATGCTTCCAAAATTAATCCAAAGTTTTTAAAACAAAAATGTTTCTGAATATTTAAGAGCACTGCAAAAATAATCAAATTGAATAGTAATTCAAACGATCATCTCACTTGGAAAACAATGACGCAAAGGAATAGTTGGTGCAATTTGACAAATAAAATATTTAAAGCTATTAAAAATTCAATTGTGTGGGCAATTAAGTGAGCTGTACAAAGAATATACAAACTAAAAAATAATCCTTGGTTCTAAAATTTGACTTCTATTCACTATTTGCAGGGCAAAAAGTATAAATATTTGTAAGAAAGTAGCTCCATAAATTTTAGTGTTAAAATCTGAAGAAAGCAGAGAGGAAAAGGATAAAATTCAGGGCTTATCAATGGTGTCTCAGCAAATGCTGAGGCAAAGGGAACCCATAGCAGACGGCTAAGAGTTATGAATGTCCCAGGAATACAGGAGGTGTAGCTGAGCACAACAGCATTTTTAAGGCTCTAGAGACAGTAAGAGGTGAGGGTTGGAATGACAGTTGTAGGAGATTGTGGGGTTGAGATATATTTTTTGGAGAAAGCAGATGACAGAATTCCAACTTGTATCAATGATCAGGATTGAAACATAATAGTACAAAACCTATCAATGAGATACTGGGATTAATAGGATTGTATTTCACCACCTGTTTTGAAATCTTTAAACATGTGACATTTGTAAGTAGTTTGGTTTATTCTATTTTTACTTCATTTCTTTTGAGTAACACAATTCTGTTTTGTTGTTACAACCAAAATCTGCAGCATGGTATGCTGGTGTTTCAATGAAAGACAACCTGATTAAAACAAAATAAAGGCGATCTATCAAGCCAGATTTCAGTCTGAGATCTAACTTGCCTAGTAATAACTTCAGCAGGGATCATAACAACAAAAGCAGTGGCATTTATAAGTTTGTTCACCCAGGATGGTAAATAGGAGGCCAAAGAGATAATTGGATCTGAAAGCAATAGACACAATTTAGGATTTGGAGAAAATATCTCAGCTAGGGGTGGAGATGGGTATTATTAGGGAGGCAGAGAAGGTAACCATGGTTGCTCCATGTGCAGATTGGTTTCTTTTCCTAAACTGGAAGCAACTACAACAGTCGACACCCCATAACTGGATAAAAAAAAGTCACATTGAGTATGGCCAGTCACAGTGTACAGCGTCCTTACAAATGGACTTCTCCAAATATACCTTGCTTCATAACAAAAAGCAAAAAAAAAGCATACATTATCACCTGCAGCTACAAAGTACTTATTATATGTGGTCTTTAGAAAAAGAAAATTATCATTCATCAATGAAAACTGCTCATTCCAGTCTGTACCACATTTGTCAGTGTTTGCATGTATGTTGCATACACAATCAGCAACGCATTTAAGTTTTCTAATTGTACGTGCGTGCATTCTTGTGGGATGATCATCTGGTATCTGCTTGTTCCAGTTTGTTCTCTGGAGAATGTCACTCTAATGTTGTTGCTGTGGTCGCTGTTGCTGATCCAATGCCTTGTTGGGGAATGGTAAAGTTCTGAGACTGATGGTCATTCAATACTGTGTGCAGTTAGTAACATCATATGTTCCATATCAGCTGTCTACAGTGAAGGGGACAGTTTCTCCAATTGCATATGTAATCTGCAGTTGCAACAATAAGGGCAGTTGTTCACATTCACAGGGTACAACCTGGGTGACAAATTCTCTATGTAGGTGCCAAGATGTCAAGTGGGTTGACATTTGTCGTGAATGTGAAATGTTTGCACACTTACCGGCCTTCCAATGTCCAGCTGCACAGTGATTTAGCAGTTCTTTTGAAGTGAAATTTGGCTGTTGTTTCACTTCAATTCTAACTTTAACCTATGGTTATAAGTAGCCATACCTACTTTTAGCTTCAGTAGTATTTTTTTAAGCTACTGGGGGAACAAGAGGTCTGGGTGCAATATGATATTAGTTGCTGGATGGGACTAATTTCCATGCCTTCTGTAGGTGAATTTTTCTGCTTTAGGATTGCTTTATATAGGTATGTGTTGGACCTGTTTGATATTTTTCTGATCGCTTGGACAATTTTCAATACCCCCTCATCCTTTTCATTTGTTTGAGGAGAATGTAGAGATGACGTTTGGTGTTTGAATTTCCCATCACTTATGAAGCACCTGACTTTCTCACTCATGAGTTCAGAATCATTGTTGCCCATTACAATGGCTTGAAAACCATAATAACTGAAGTGTGTTTTCAGGCATTCTGCCATCTCATACACAGTCATTGACATCTGCTGGCCTAACTCCGAATAATCAAAATAGTTATTGATAGTGACACGATAATCAATACCTGCAAGAGTAAGGGGGTTTACTTCAAGCCTCATCCATGGACTGGCTGGGATATCATGAGTCATGAATGGCTTTTTAGCTTGGTATGGGTTAGAAGCACTGGATTAGGTGATGTGGTCCTTAGGCTCATCGTGGGCCAGCAGAGCACTTTTCCTGCTTTCTGTAGACTAGAATCATTCATTGATAGCTTTCATTGATGCACATCTGATTCTCTTTCCATTTCGCCTTTGTATGAAATGCCATCATGCACTATCATTTTATGTCCATATGCCCAAATCTGTCTTATTGCAACTCTCTTATTTGATAGTTTCAGGTCTTACTTTGATCACTGTCTCCTGTAGAATTTGGAGATTTGCATTGCATTGCCCAAACACACCTTCCTTTATGGTGATGCTGCTCATGGTAACATGTTGGCTGAAGTACATGTGCTTTTTCTGCTTATATGTCATTGTCAATGATATCACCACCAACAAGAATGCTATACAGATGATTTGGAGCAGATAAAGACATTTTGAGATTGGCTTGTGGCCAGACTATCATTTTGTCATTTCCTACAATAGCCACTGATTAAATTGCTCACAAGACAGACAATAGCCAGGCATTCCTTCTCAATCTGTGTGTACCGTTATCACCCGGGATGCAAATGAAATTGGTTGTCCTAGCTGCACGTTGGTTGCAGCAAGTCCTGCCTCGCTGGTATTACATGCAGGGTAATTTCTTCATTCACATTATAGGATCTCAGCACTGATGCTGTCATCAGTAGTTGTTTGCTGTGAGGGACTGCTGTTCTAAATCTGTTCCCAAAAACCACCACACATCCTTTGCAGTGAGATGGTGCAGATGTTTTCAATAACGTTTCACAAATCCACGAAATCATTGCACTGCTTTCCCATTTGTTCATTGCTGCATCTCTGCTATGGCTCTATTTTATCAGGGCAGGGCAAAGTCCTTTCACTGTTTGTACAGTACTCACGTACTTTCATATAACCCCATGTGCTAGCACCCAAGTTGGCAGTGGACCAAGCAGCGCAGCATGTGGGCTCCTGCCTGCAGCTCATCTGCGACATCCCCTTTAACTTTTTTTTCCCTTCCTCACAGCATTTTTCCCCCCTTACTTTAATCTATTTAACTTCTGTGGAGAGATCGAGCCAGTGTGGGTGATGGAGAGAGAGCAGAGGCGGGGGTAAGTGTGAGCCCAATGCAGAGGTGAGCGAGCCCAGCGTGATGGCGATAGAGGTCCCTTGGTATCTGCAGCAGTGGCAAGAACAGGCAGCCTGAGGTCTCCAGGGAAATGTGGTGGCATCAAGCACAGGGAGGTCGAGCCCAACATGTGGGGAGTGCAAGCCCAGCATGGCTAAGCACTTAAGAAAGATCGCAATTATGATTTTTTAGCTTTATTTTCTTATTTTTCTACTTTATACTAAGAAGGACTTTAATGTTGAACTTCTAACTATATTTCCTTACTTTTCTACTTTGTAGTTAAGATTTTGTACCAACGATGGTGCAGGAATAGTGACATTGTACACTTTTAACTGCATTCCTGTATCTAAGGTTTTGGAGTAGATTTGTAGCTTGGGTTGTGGGTGTTGAGGTTGGCTAGCTCGCTGAGCTGGTTTGTTGCTTTGCAGATGTTTCGTTACTGTGCTTGGTAACATCCTCAGTGCAGCCTCCGATGAAGCGTCGGTGTGTTTTCCCGTCTGGTTTTTAAACTCTGGGGTCCGTTGCGATGGATTGCCTCACTTCCGGGTTTCCTCCGTAGTGGAATGTATATGGGGTCGAGTTCAATGTGTTTATTAATAGCATGCTTCGTGGAGTGCCATGCTTCCAGGAATTCTCATGCTTGTCTCTGCCTAGCCTGTCCCAGGATCTTGGTGTTGTCCCAGTCGAAGTCGTGGTTCCCCTTGTCCACGTGGATTGAGATGAATGAGTATTGGTCGTGTCTTTTTGTAGTCAGTTGGTGTTCATGTAGTCTTGTTGTTAGTTTCCTTCCTGTTTGTCCGATGTAGTGTTTCTCGCAGTCTCTGCAGGGGATCTTGTAGATGACATTGGTCCTGTCCATGGTGGGGAGTGGGTCTTTAGTTCGGGTGAGCATTTGTCGTAGGGTTGATATGGGTTTGTGTGCCACTCTGATGCCCAGCAGTCGTAGAAGTCTTGTGGTGAGTTCTGACGTGTTCCTGATGTAGGGTAGTGTGATGAGTGTGTCGGGGTGTGTAGAATCTTTCTGATGCTGTTCCTGTAGGCATCTCCTGACCCAGTTCTTTGGATATCCATTATCCTTGAACACTTGGAAGAGGTATTCCTCCTTCTCTTGGCGTAGTTCCATGTTGCTGCAGTGTGTTGTTCCCCTTTTAAATAGTGTTCGCACGCAGCTTCGTTTGTGTGTGCTGGGATGGTTACTATTGAAGTTCAATACCTTGTCTGTGTGTGGCTTTTCGGTGTACTTTCGTTTGCAGTTCCCCATTTGTCTTGC
>NC_063353.1:27775769-27796579 GCF_021869965.1 Rhincodon typus | reverse complement strand
GCAAGACAAATGGGGAACTGCAAACGAAAGTACACCGAAAAGCCACACACACAGACAAGGTACTGAACTTCAATAGTAACCATCCCAGCACACACAAATGAAGCTGCGTGCGAACACTATTTAAAAGGGCAACAACACACTGCAGCAACATGGAACTATGCCAAGAGAAGGAGGAATACCTCTTCCAAGTGTTCAAGGATAATGGATATCCAAAGAACTGGGTCAGGAGATGCCTACAGGAACAGCATCAGAAAGATTCTACACACCCCGACACACTCATCACACTACCCTACATCAGGAACACGTCAGAACTCACCACAAGACTTCTACGACCACTGGGCATCAGAGTGGCACACAAACCCATATCAACCCTACGACAAGTGCTCACCCAAACTAAAGACCCACTCCCCACCATGGACAGGACCAATGTCATCTACAAGATCCCCTGCAGAGACTGCGAGAAACACTACATCGGACAAACAGGAAGGAAACTAACAACAAGACTACATGAACACCAACTGACTACAAAAAGACACGACCAATACTCATTCATCTCAATCCACGTGGACAAGGAGAACCACGACTTCGACTGGGACAACACCAAGATCCTGGGACAGGCTAGGCAGAGACAAGCACGAGAATTCCTGGAAGCATGGCACTCCACGAAGCAAGCTATTAATAAACACATTGAACTCGACCCCATATACATTCCACTACGGAGGAAACCCAGAAGTGAGGCAATCCATCGCAACGGACCCCAGAGTTTAAAAACCAGGCGGGAAAACACACCGACGCTTCATCAGAGGCTGCACTGAGGATGTTACCAAGCACGGTAACGAAACGTCTGCAAAACAACAAACCAGCTCAGCGAGCCAACCAACCTCAACTGTACTCCTGTATCTCTGTACTCGAGTACATATGACAATAAAATCTAATTCTAATTCTGCTTGAATTCACTCAAAATCATTTGAACTTTTTCTTGTTCAGTTTCAAGTTCACCTGGCGAGCTCTCCACAATGGTCACACTAGATTTTGATGATCTGCTTTGTCATCTTTTAACCTAACCGCACATACATAGACTGTCAGATCATCCAAGATCACTACCTCATCCTCGCTACATTGACCTTCTTCTGGAGCAGGTAAAATGCCAAACAGCGTGTGCAGCCATCTGTACTTCCCAAATGGCATGCCCAATGTAGTCGGGAAGCTGCTACTTTTCTCTAACTTCACATGCCAGTATCTATCATAGTTTTTCTAATAATTAGCATGGGTTAGTGGGATATCTTCAAAGTTTTGCTGAGATCTTTTGGATGTATACATTCGCTCAGCGTTCCAGGTATTGTTGCTATTTGCCACAAGCTGGTAATCCAGTCTGTTCTGTAGGAGTTGACACTCTCTTGATTACTCCCTTCTTTTTCAGCTCCACTGTCATGTCTCTCAGGCTAGACTTGAGGGCAGCTGGAACTCTGTTTGGTAGATGCAACTGGTCTTACACTCTCATGTACTTTGAGATGATGTTCACCTGGAGGGGCTGGACCAAAGATCTGTGAAAATATCTTTGTAAAATTTTAGGATCTGCTCAGCAGTCCATAGCGTGGTATTCTATGAAACACTGCAAATATAATTAGGTACTTGTGGCACTACCAGTTCAAGCTTTAAACTTGCACCATCTGAGATAAGTAATCTTTGCTTACGATTATAATCGTGAACTGCAGATCTTTATTCTTGACGCTGCACTGGCCTCTCAGCTTAATTTGTCCTCTTGGGATAGGTATTGATCTATTACATATCCTCAACTTTTCCTTTGACGGCTTTATTTTTTTGGTTATCATCTTGAGCCACCTTGCACAGGTCTGTGAAAATGATAACAGACACTGATGCCACATTCAATCTGATACCTCACATTCACTTGATGCGCTTCTCATGTAATCATTTTTAAACAGACACAAACTATTTACCACATTTAACTTGGATGTACAGTGCTTCATCAGAATCATTAACCAATATCTTCCAAGCAGCAATTATAGGTTTGCATTGCTTCAGCAAAACACTTCAAGCTCTGATGTTAAACACATGCCATTTCAAGTTCAATCAGTTCCAAATGGTCTTCAAGGCCTACAAGACTTCACCAGTCTGACTCTTCTGCTCTTCAGTGAGGTCTAGGGTGCAACACAATTTGTACAGCTGTCTCCTCGTCACTGATGAGCAGAAAACATGAACCCATTACACTATTTTCTAAATCTGTCACTATCTGACCATTCTGCCATTGAGATTGGAAGAAATTCTAATTATATTTCTTATTGCCTTCACCTTCACAGAAGCAGAGCTGGAAAATTCAAAGCCATCCTGATTCACTCATTGGAAAAAAGCTGCAGATTGCAGGGCTAATTATTGTTTTTTTTATAGCAGTTGGCTCTTTACACCTTTAAAAATCCCCATAATTTCAGCTGCTCACTTTCAATGCCATGTTTAATGCATAGGCTTTAATGGCTTCTTTATGTTGAAATCAACAGCAGAAGTCAAATGACTATGACAATTCAGAGCGCACAGTGTCCTTACAGTTACATTTCTCCAAACAGTGGTAACGGAAAGGGTATGGAAATCAAAGGTAGAGAGGTTATGAACAGTCTGGTTTTGCTGAAGACTATGTTGGGAGTTACTGAATGTTATCATCAAACAGCAATAAAGAAGCCCTTAAATCCAAATATCCATAGCAGACCAGAAGAGAATAATGGGACTAACATCTCAACTTCCCTTGTTTTCTTTTCACATAGATCGTTATAGTTCTGTTGGCAGAATGTGGAAGTAATATTGGTTTCAATATTAATAAAGTTATTCCATATTTTCCTTCTGAATCAGTAAAATTTCTAAGACAGTTACTACATTCTAAATCAGTAAATAATCAACTTATACGTGGGTTTGGCATTAAGAACCAACTAATTATAATAAAGAATTGGCTAAAGAAGGAAACCAACAACTCCGCTAATGCCATTTAAATTGACCATGTTGCAGCAAATCTTTTATGCATTTGAACAAAAAAAAAATCACAGAAATAAGTATGGCTCAGATCTTTAGACTACTGACAGAAGAGGTAATTATATTGAAGATTTTCCACTTATCTGTCAGTGATTTTTATGGACCATTCTCAAAGTCTGGCCTGTCCTGGGTGCCTCCATCGTAGGACACCAATTAGAAATCTACTCAATGCAGGATCAGGCATTGGGAGGTCAAGAAATGTCTGCATTTCACAGCAATATCTGTCATGCTCCAGTATGTAAAGCACTTAAAGGTCCCAAAGTCACTGACGGTTGCGGAGTGCGTGGGACGGAGAACACGGGAGCCAGTGAGTGTGAGTGGCATCTGTGTGAGTCTGATGGGTTGTGGTATGTGATGATTATACTTGGACCAGAAGGTTGTGTTGGTAGTGTTATACTGTAGACCTGAGCTTTGACCAGTGTAGACAGACCCAGAGTGAAAAAGAACTGCCTTCCAGAGTACAAATATGTTTAACTGACATATATTGGCAGTGGAAATTACAATACAAAAAGTTGGATTAAGTCTGTTTAATGGGTTTTAAGATAGAAGCTTATATTGTTGAGAAACAATCTTGTTCAATATACCTATTTAGTCATTATTACTTCTGTTTGTTTTAAGTTTGCATTGGGAAGATAATTTTGGTCTTTCAACTTAATCTTGAATTTCTGTTGCTATTTTCATACTTCTACTTTTTCCATGCATTATATTCTTTAAATTATTGTGGTCTATCAAGCTAATTGTAACAAATCTGGTTGCTCAATACTTCCACAACTGTGACCATAACAAAGTTATTTGGAAGGCAAATTAAATGTTGGCCTTCAAGTGAGGGGGTGGAGTTTAAAAGTAGGGCAATCTTCCTCCAGTTGTGCAGAATGTTGGTACTGTATATAGTTTTGGTCAATTTATTTAAAGGGGACATTTTGCATTGAAAGCACTTCAGAGAAGGTTCATTTGGCTAATTCCATGGATAAGGGATTTGTTTAATGAGGAAAGGTTAATCAGGTTGGATTACATTCAGTTTAGGAGAGGGACATATCCCCAAGGCATAACTACACACAACATACTTGTCAAATATCTCAGGAAAGTAAGATTTTCAATACCTATGAAGTTATCCCTCCAAAACAGTGACTCATATATTTTGAAAGGGATATGATCCCTATTAAATGTTATACTTCAACAGTAAAATCCAAAAACCAAGTACAAAAAGCAACATTCTCCAAAATAGACAAGGTTACCAATATTCAACAACTATAAATAGACAATTCTACTGAACTAGAAGTAATATGTGCATAGCATGCCTGCAGTTTACAAACCCTTAAGTCATAATCTGACAACAGTATTCCAAAACACTGCTATTAAAATGACAGGAATTTCGTTTAATAGTTTACGTAATGAATATCATTAACATGCAAACGTGCAAAGTGTTCACGTTACATCAGAAATCATAGTTTTGCAAATTATGTCTGCAATTTTTATAGATGTTTTGATTCAATTGCTATATTTTACAAATACACAAACATTTAAAACATCTGCTGTCAGAGGAAGATATGAATTTACAACTACTATGTAATTTTTTGAACTTTAGTGTGCTCAATATAGCCAAAAATAACTTGTGAAAGATTGGAACCTGAAGAAGCAGCATCTTTACTTCTACACATAGGCTTTGTAGCTCAGAATGTTTCATACTTAAAAATCAAATCCATCTTCTTGGCCACAAAGTTAATTTCTCACAATATCAAATGGCAAAATGATCAGCGGTAAATCTTCACAGAACCATACTGTAGTTTCTCTAAGATATCAATCCATGGAAATACAAATAGTGATCGAGTATCACCAAATTAATTGATTACCTGGTTTCACAATGTGGATATTTTTTATCATTATATTTTTATAGATTAGCTTCACACAGCATTTAAAACACATGAGAACAAATTTGGCATTGAAAGTCCAATTATGAGGCTGACAAATGAGAGAAAAGTCAACGTGGAAGATACTGAAGCTCTGAAGAGTTCCTC
Source organism: Rhincodon typus (assembly GCF_021869965.1). NCBI lineage: Eukaryota > Metazoa > Chordata > Chondrichthyes > Orectolobiformes > Rhincodontidae > Rhincodon > Rhincodon typus. The sequence goes on along the minus strand of NC_063353.1, from coordinate 27,791,528 downwards.
TCCAATCAGACTCTGTATCTCCTATATTCACTGCTCCAGATTCTTCAACCACAGGTCCGCTCCTCGTGCTCTTGATGCTTTTCAAGAGACAATCAATATTTTGAGAAGCAGCAGAGCTGACAGGAAGGACAGACAGTACAAAGCAACAGATAAGGCTAGAGGTTACAAAAATAATAAAAGGATAAAAATATCTGCATTTGAATGCATGTACATTTCAAACAAAACAGATGAACCGATAGTCAAATAGAAATAAGTATAATCTCAGGCATTACAGAGATATGGTTGCAGGATAACACAGAGTGTGAATGTATATTTAAGAGTAGACGACATTTTGAAGAACTGGAAGCTTGGAAAAAGTGGAGGCTGCTTTACTAACAAAAGATAATATTAACCTAATCGAGAGGGATGACCAGAGTCATTCAGGGGGTAGAAGTGTTTTGGATAGAGATGAGAAATGATAAAAGAAGAAAGCCAGAAGTGGTGTACAGGCTTCTAACAATAACCATATGATAGGGGCGAGTATAAAGGAAGAAATAATAGGAGCTTGTCAGAAAGATAAGACAATACGAAAAGGGATTTTGATCGACATATGGACTTTAAAAAAAAATCAAATCAGCACATGTAGCTGTGATGAGGGACTCATAGAATGCTTCTGGGATAGTTTCTTAGAACAGGATGTTCTGGAGCCTAGAACAGGCTATAATTGTCCTGGTCTTGTGCAACAAGGTAGGATTAATAAATAACCTCTATTAGTGAGGTGTCTCTAGGTAGCAATGATCATAATATGGAGATAGCAAGACCTGCAGATGCTGGAGTCAGAGAGTCAGAAAATGAATTTTCTGAAGAAGGGTCCCAACCCAAAACGTCAACTTTCCGACTCCTCTGATGCTGCCTGGCTTGCTGTGTTCCTCCAGTTCCACATTGTGCTTTCAATGATCATAATATAGTTGAATTTTAAATTCAGTTTAATGAAGATTGGGTCCAAGACTAGTACTTCAAGACCAGGCTCAGACACAGAGGATGAATGGCATCAGAATGCCACTGATGGACAGTTGCAGCAGCAGGAGGGGCAGATACAGGCCAAGGGCATGGAGAAATGATGACGCTTCCATCTGAATAATTCTACTGTCTGGCTCTCAAATTCTTAGTCTGCAGAGACACTCTCACGAGGAGTATTGATTTTAACTCTCTGGGCAGTGTAAAAGTTCCATGGTTACATCCTCTGCTTATTAATGTTAAAAGTGAATGCTAACAGTCTAAGCTGCTTTAATATATTTGTAAACAGCAGAAAAGTTGCTCTGCTTAGATTCTTATGTATTATATATACACTGAATGCTTCGATCATGAAAAATATAAAAATTATATTTTCATGTCCTCAGCAAACCTCATTATCAAATCCTCATCTTTTGCTACTGAGGCAAACAGGATGCAACAAAAGAATAGGAGGTAACAGTTTGAACAGCAGATTTTCAAAGTGACAAATTTCTGAAAACTGACTTTCTAACATGGCCATGTAAACATAGGAAACTCAGAGCTGAAACCTAATTCATAGAATCCCTACAGTGTGGAAACAGACCATTCGGCCCAACAAGTTCACACCTGCGAAGAGCATTCCATCCAGACCCAGACCCAGACCCACCCACCTCCTCCGACCCCAGTCCATCCCTGCTACCCTGCATTTGCCATGGCTAATCCAGCTAAGCTACACATCCCTGGACACCATGGGCAATTTAGTTTTTGGCAGTTAATTATTGAGCAGCTGACTTTGTTTTAAAAAATACAATAATGACTTTGCTGGAGGTCTCAAAACACATAAAGGTAGATAAATCCCCAGGACCTGATCAGGTATATCCCAGGATTTTGTGAGAAGTTAGGGAAGAGATTGCTGGGCCCCTTGCTGAGATATCTATATCACTCACAGCCACGGATGAGGTGCTAGAAGACTGGAGGCTCGTTAATGTGGTACCAGGGCAGGACTTAATGGTAGGACTCAGGGGAGTGTTGCCGTACAAAGACGCCGTGGGTTGTGGGTGCATAGTTCCTTAAAAATGGTAGACAGGTTGGCGAATAAGGCATGCTTGTCTTTATTGGTCAGAACATTGAGTATAGGAGTTGGGACATCATGTTGTGGCTGTACAGGATGCTGTTGAGACCACTTTTAGAACATTGCGCACAATTCTGGTTGCCCTTCTATTGGAAGGACATTGTGAAACTTGAGAGGGATGCAAAAATGATTTATAAGAATATTGAAATGACTGCAGCATTGGAGTTAGAGAGGCTGAATAGGCTGGAGCATTTTTCCCTGGAGTGTTGGAGGCTGAGGGGTGACATCATCGAAGATTAAAAAATCATGAGGGGCCTGGATAGGATGAATAGTCAAGGCTTTTTTTCCCAAGAGTGGGGCAAGTCCAAAACTAGAGGCATAGATTAAAGTTGAGAGGAGAAAGGCTGAAAAAGGACCCTAGGGGCAACATTTTCATGCAGAGGGTGGGGTGTGTATGGAATGAACTGCCAGACAAAGTGGCAGAGGCTGGTACAATTACAACATTTAAAAGGCACCTGGATGGGTAAATGAATAGGAAGGGTTTAGAGGGGTATGGGCCAATGGAACTAGGTCAGATTGGGATGTCTGGTCAGTGTTAACGAATTGGACGGAAAGGTTCATTTATCTGCTTACGACTACGACTTGCCCATGATCTATTTTGTCTATTTTTCCCTTTTAAATATTTTACAAATAAAAATTAGTTTAAATATTACACCAATAATTACTGTAATCCTGTAATTTTCAGTTCAAACATTTTAGCACTGTAACTTGCAGCATGTTTGAGCCTTTGTAACAATGTGTTGAGGACAACAGAGAACCCGGGACCTCAGTGGATGGCAGAACTAACAGTATATTTCCATAATCACTGAAAATTTATCAAGGGAGAGCTGCTAAGGTGGGTGAATTTGAGTTAAATCAGATAGAAAAGGAGAAATAAGGGTGGGAATACTGAATTAATAGAGAAAGAATAATTGACTGAAAAGATTTTTTTAAAATGTTATTTTAAATTTTTTAAGTACCTAAACAATGTATCGCTTCAAGGAATGAGAATCTACATTGGATTGGAGAAGTTGGGCAGCAACGCATTAATATTATTCACATCACTGAAAGTGCGCAAGATGGTGTTCATGAATTCACAGAACCCAGCAGAGAAAAGGAAAGTAGAACTGGAAGTGGGTAGGAAAGGTTCTCAGAGTCGCACTTCCCTCAGAAATCTAATGCAGACAGTAAGCTGGGTAATCAATTATTCAGCAGCTAGCGGCTTTGAGGTGCTGCATGGATTGTGACCTGGCGCAGAAATAAGTGCTTGGTACCATGTTGATGAGTTATCAGCACCCAAGCTTTGATGTGAAAACTTTTTACTTTAGCAATCATCCCAAAAACCATCATTTGAAGACTCAGGTTTGCCAGATTTCAGCTACCAGTGATCCTTCCAATATTCTTGGAAACCCACAGAATAGAAGTGCTTTACAGCATGGCTGAAGCAAGACCCTGAGTAGCCTCAAGGTACAGTGACAACTTCTATGGCTGTTTGAATAAGCTGTGAGATCATCTTCTTTGGGGATAGAAGGTGGTACTTCCTCACCTAACCAAGGAAGTCTGAGCAAAGGGAGCAGAGGTGGTCATAGCAAGGTTATCCCTGGAAGAGGCCAGGAGATAGCCGTTATCCTGATCTACTGATCCAAACCTATACATCTCTCACCACCATCCTCTGTCTTAGCCCTGACTTGTTTCTTTGCTGGAGGGGCCTTCTCTGGAACGTAGGTCGTCCAAGGCACTGTCCATCTGACTGGGACATCTTGTTAGTAAATTTTCATACTGTACAGCCTACATCACTCTTAGGGCCCCCTCCAATAATCCCATCGCTAGACGCTCACTTTCATCAAGGGGATCTTGACACCAAACAAATAACTTCCCGACTCCTTTCTAGCTATGAAAGGAAAAAACATAATTCAACAGCTGCAAAAGAAGTAACGAGAACAACTGCTGCCCGTTGCACACTTTGAAAAGCTGCTAAGGAGCCAGACCCCATCCTATCCTCTATGTGCTTATCATAAAATCTAAAGGACCAATCATTGCCTAACTAACAAGCTAGATGCTTTTCAATTGTCAATTCTGAGAACACGAATAGCTTCTCCACAAAACCTGCTGTGTCTCCCTTGCAAAATGTAGGACTGACATCATAACTTTGACAGGCTGACTCAGTATTATCCCATATAATTTTACATCCTTTCCCCATTGCTTCTGTGTGTTTGCTTCATAGATGCAAAATCTCAGCTGTTAATTACCATATTTAACTTGCTGAGACATTTTAATGGACAATTAATGTGCAAATCCAACAAGCTTTTAAAAATAATGGGGAGGCAATATTGTTCCTGTGAAAGAAGGGATTAAAAATGCAAATCCTCTAGAAGGCTCTAGGTATCCACAGTCATACCATTTTTAAAAAATCTCTCAAATGTGTTGGTAACTTGCAATTTAATAGTGACATGTTTTGGGCCATTATTGTTTTCTCTATATTCACAAATGTTCAGCAAAATGTACCCGAAGGCTAGGATATTTCTATTCTAGCTCATGACATATCCAAGACTAATCTCAGAATCATTGGTGCTAATCTCCATATTGAACAACACTTGGAGGAAGCACTGAGGATGACAAGGTTTCAGAACGTACTCTGGGTTGGGATTTCAATGTCCACTATCAACAGTGGCTTAGCGACAATACTACGGATTAAGCTAGTCACTTCCTAAATGTTGGAATGCGTCTGTGGGAGATGGTCAGGAAAACAACAAAATGGAAAAAAAATTGACCTCATCGTCACTAATCAGCCTGCCTCAGATGAATCTGTCCATGACATTATTGCTAAGAGTGATTACCACACAGTTCTTGTGAAGATGACCTGTGCACTGATATTGCCTTACAGTGTGCTGTGTGGCACTACTACTGTGCTAGACCAAAAAGATTGAGCAACTTGAGAATCAACATCCATGAGGCTTAGTGAACCATCTGGAGCAGAATCATACTCCAACACAATTTGCAACCTCATGGAGCTTCATATCCTCCACTCTACCATTATCATGAGGCCACAGGACAAACCCTGGTTCAATGAAGAGTGCAGGAGGTTTGCCAGGAACAGCACCAGGTATACGTAAAAATGAGGTGTCAACCTGGTGAAGCTACAAAACAGGGTTACTTGAATGCCACACAGAATAAGCAGCAAGTAACAGACAGAGCTAACTGATCCAAACAACCAACAAATCAGATCTAAGCTCTGCAGTCCTACCACATCCAATTGTGAATGGTAATCGACTATTAAACAATTCATTACAGCAGACGGCTCCACAAATATTCCCATTCTGAATTGTGGGACAACCCAGCACATCAGTGCAAAAGGTAATGCTGAAGCATTTTCAATAACCTTCAGCCAGAAGAGCCAAGTGGATGTTCCATCTTTGTCTCCTCAAGAGGTTCCCAGCATCACAGATGGCAGTCTTCAGCCACTTTGATTCACTTCATATGATATCGAAAAACATATGAAAGCACTATTTCCTGTAAAGACTACAGGCCCTGACAACATTACAGCAATAGTACTAAAAGCTTCTGCTCCAGAACTTGCCGCTCCCTTGGCCAATATGTTTCAATACAGCTGCAAGACTAGTATCTACTTGACATTGTGGAAAATTGTACTTAAAGCAGGACATATACAATTCAGCCCATCAGTCAACTCTCGATCATCAGTGAAGTGATGTAAGTTGCCAAGAGCAATATCCTGCTCACTGACACCCAGCTTGGATTCTTCCAGGGCCACTCAGCTCTGACCTCATTACAGTCAGAATTAGTAAGATACATTGTCTGTACCTGTGAAGTCAAATTACAAATGCAGTACTTGTGTCAGGACCATCCATTAAAAATTTAATTACCTTCATAAGTCCCACTTTCTAACAGTGAACCACTTTTCTCAAGTTCCATAAATTCTTCCACGGTCACAAAATTGTAGTCAACACCAGGGACCTCTCCTTCTTTAGGTGGCCTTGTAGTACCTAAAGAGCAATAATAGAGTCATTGAGTTTTTCGTGACACAATCCATAGTTTTATTGATTCAAATTTCTAAATGAGTAAGCAAATGGTGTACTGTGTTATAATAGATAGGGAAGAAACAAATTAACTATTAATAAAGCAGTTTATTAATAGGTAATTTAAGGTAGTTTATTAATTCTTCTTAAAGCTCTGACTCTCAATAATGCAACATATTATGTTCTTTTTCACCTACACATTCTTAGCAGGTTGGCATAGTTTATGGACTATTTTCTACTGTCAAAATTACACCACGTGTTCTTTCAACCTGAATTTCAGTCATTCATACCATCTAAGTTTCAGATGCTATATAATTATTGTTTTAAACTAGGTCTTAACATTCCCTTGGTCTGTACATTATGGAATCACAGGCCTATAATTTATAGGAATTCCACATCAAGGTGCAAAAAAACTAACACCAAGTGCACTGAAAATATGACTACATTTCTGAAGGGGTGTTGAGTACTTTGGAAACGTTACCAAATCGTTAAATTGGAAATCTATTTGATTTGAGATATAGGATATTTATACTTGGCAAAAGAGAGCCATACACAATAGAAACAACTGGGACAGAATGAAGTTGATCATCGTGCAAGAGATATGCTATTTTGAACAGAAATTGCGAAGAGAAAATTAATGTTATCACTATAAATAAACTACAACCCACCAGACCAGTATGTAGAAACATAAGTCTGGTTCAGAAGGAGGCAATCCTGGTTCTTGTTCCATATCAACCAAAAGTCAAAACCAGTTCTTAATCTGTAGTCAGAGATAGTAGGAACTGCAGATGCTGGAGAATCTGAGATAATAAGGTGTAGAGCTGGAATGAACACAGCAGGCCAAGCAGCATCAGAGGAGCAGGAAGGCTGACGTTTCGGGCCTGAAGAAGGGTCTAGGCCCGAAACGTCAGCGTTCCTGCTCCTCTCTTAATCTGTAGTCCTGTGGATTACATCACCACAAGGCACATCCAGTGTTTTCTCTTACACAGTACCTGTGCCATTATTCCAAGCAGTCAGTTCCAGAATCCCACTATCCTCAGAGAAAATTAAAAACCTTCAACACTCTCATAATCCTTCTACCAATAACTATCAATCTTTATCCCCTAGTTACTGGTCTGCCTGATAATAAAAATAGTTGATTCCTAGTTGTTTTATTTAGGCTCCTCCTAATTATTTCCATGTTCATTAAATCTCTCCTCAATTCCCTCTCTTCCAAAGAAAATAATTCTAGCTTACCAAATTTTTTCTCATGGCTAAAATTGTCCATTCTTTGCAACATTTCTTACGTATCCTTTCTGGTGTAATCACGTCCTTCTTTGATGTGGTGACCAGAGCTGTAGTCTAATTGCATTTTATACAGTTGTAGCATATTCTCCTTGTTCTTGCTGAGTAAAATACTCTATATGCTTTATTGACTAACTTTTCTAGCTGCCCTGTAGGGCTCAAAATACACAGAGATAGCAAACAAATTTGCCTTCAAGAGTCTCCAAGTGCTTCGGAAAATTAAATCATGGAAGTGACCGATCATATTAAAGTCACTCCTTTAAGTAAAATGGTGAAGCGCTGTTGCTTAGATTGCAGGCTGCTTTTGCCCAGTGTGTACTGTTGATAGACTCAATAATAAACCCATCAACACCAAATACAGCAGAAAATTAGTCTGCCATTAGAGTAACAGCCTGTCATTGGGAAAGTTAATGCTGGCAGTGAGGGAATTGCCAGTGACATCAAAGCTATGACTGGATGTGAAGTTGATTAGCTAAGGGGGAACCAGGAGATTCCTTTTAGTGAGGTTGGAAAGGGATCCGAGAACCGTGCAACAGGAAGTTGCCTGTTGGGTTCAAGGGGTGGGATGGGGAGGGGAGACAGGAGAAGGCTATGCAGGGTATGGAGAAACAGGACAAGGCTATGCAGGGTATGGAGAAACAGGACGCTACAAAAGGAGACAGGATGGTTTTAAACGTGTATACAAAGCAATACTCAGTCAACTGGGAACCAGGAAAACATAAAATCACTGAGATTTTTCTTGTAAATGAATGCAAATCTTTAAGGCTACATAGGTTCAAGAGCTACTATCCTTGTAAAAACTGTGATGGACCACAAAGGATAATGGGCACGGAATGCAGTTAAGGAAATGTAGCTGATTCAGGATCACCAGCTCTATTTAAAATGAACCGGAGTCATATTTACCATTCTTTAACTGCATTGGAAAAGGAATATTAAAAGGTATAAAAGTGGGAAAACATTTCTTCAGAAGTATTTTAATTTACCTAGAAATTACTCAGCCATAATATTTCACCACCTCTCAATGTGCATTGTTATCTTGTCAGCTATATGTCAAAAATAATCATCAACCCATTTGAAACAAATGGGTTATTCTCCATAGTAAGCATGCGAACCAAGAAATGTCACAGGACCAACCGAATCCTTGTATGCAAATATCATAAATAGCTTCTTAGAGTGATAATCAACAGTGGTATTGGAGTGAAGCTCACAACAGAAGGAAAAAAGGGCCCTAAATTTAGGTCAACAGAAGTAATTCTGGTTCTTTAAACAACATCTGAGAAGCTATGTAATATTTACTTGTTGGCAGGCTCAACTCTTTCTTGCATAAATTCAAACTCATCCAGGAGACCATAGCAAGGTTCCATCCCATACAATGTCCAAACTGCACATTGGGAGACAAGTTATCCCACAAGCAACAGATCAGATGTTAATTGCTGTAGTACCTCCACATTGAGGTTACCATGAAGGACAATTCTTCTCAACTTCTCCCCTCGCTTGAGGAATAGTGACCCTCGGGTTAAAGCACCACCAGTCATCACTCTAATGAGACAGCAGCCCGATGATCTGGTAGGATGGACAACCACATCCAAATGTACTAAGCTGTTCATCTCAGGTTCTACTCAAATGCTGTAAACTCTTATTAAAAATGCATACAGCAACAAATTTCAGATGACTTGGTAGATGACAAGGCTGGAGGAATGCACCCATCGTTCTCATCCCAATACTCTCCAGGTCATAAAATAAAAATAATTTTTCCAGTTAACAAGGTGGCTAGCTAAATACCTTATTGGCTTTCAACATGAAGATCTAATCAAGCAGGTTTATTCATATACATAATTATGGGTTTCTTATTAAAGCAAAATGGATTTAACAAAGATGCAATAATTGGTTAAGATGCCAAGTAAGTAAAATAGATCTATACACTGTTGGTGTTTCTCTGCATTGCAAACCAGCTGTCCAGTCAACCGAGTGCCAAATAAGGCTTCAAAGAACAAATTTTTTTGACATCTTAAAAATCACCAGTTAAGTAATTACCAACTCTATTAGAAGTAAACAGAAAGAAATAGAAATAAGTAGATTATTAGATTAGCATTTTAGATTATTAGGATTTTGCTTTCGTCAAAGATTTGTCCTGTTTCTAATACTGGATTGAGTATACCACTTCTAATGTGAAGACTTGAAGCATAATTGACTACATTTAAATGCATAAAGCCAATTGCTTCCCAGATCCTGATCATAACAGTATCGGATATCTCTTTCAATTTTGTTAAAAACAAGACTGTGCTGGAGATCGGTTTTTAAATTGGCAACACTCTCCCTGTTTTGAAACAGAGAGATCAGGCACAAGGGCAGCGGATAGAACAGAGATGAACAGAGTTTTTGATCCTAGTTGTTCAGTCCAGAATTTTAATGTGCATAAGACATCACAAAGAAAATCTTTCAGTGTCTCACACTTGTTTATTTTTTTCAGCAATCGTATGTGGAATTATGGTACAATTACACTTGCATAACAAAAAGAAAAATACAATTCTAAGTATCAGTTGAATGTAAAATTTGAAGCAAAACTAATTTGGATCTGAGGCTAGTTCTCTTACTATAAGAGCCAAAGAAGCCTGTGATGATTTAATTAGTATACAAAATGTAGTGTAGAGAATGAACTAAGCCACTGTTTGAAACACTTAGCATCCTGCCAGTATTGTTGTATGTGTTAGTTACCACTACTTCCTGCTTGAAAAATAATGACACATTTTAAATTTTTGTCTCCTTTTGTTTTTTAGACATTTAGTATATTTGTTTCTGAAATATTTTCAAACAATAAATTCCCTCTGCTATTGTAAACATAATTTTATAATCTGAAGCATATTCCAAAATGAATCATTGTGTTATAGGATTTTCTTCCCAAAAATGTACTCAGGACATATTAAATAATTGAAAATTTCAAGTATTGAACATAAATAGAAATGCATGTCACCTCCTTAATTAGAAAGGAAGCATTTTACTGCTCTCCGTCTGGTTTTCATTGACAGACAGACATCTGGAGATTAATAAAAAAATCATACTTCATTGCTCTTATAGTTGTTCCTAGAGGGTAATGAAATAAAGATAGTCCGAAGACGACATATAATTTAAGAAAACTTATTTCAATATGCAACAACGGATATTCCCTCGTGACAATCTTTTATATATACATATATCACATATCACAAGATTGGATTAAAATAGCATGGGGGGAAATGTACAGACAGATCCATTAAAATGATAGCCATTGCATATTGGATATTTTCTGATGAACTCAATATTTCAACAACATGTTCTGGAAATAGGTCAGCTCTTCAAGTTGCCTGTTACTTCATGCTGGTGACGTTTCCTGATTAATTCTAAGGTGGGAATAGAAGCACTAGATTGGTAAAATGAATTAGAGAATAAACATTGTTTCATATACTGATAGAACGTTAATTTAGTTTTACTTTCTGAAATTCCTTGTCTACAGCGCTGCTGTAGGTAGATATTAAAGACAGTCCAAACAATTCATTAGACTGGGAGAGACAACTAAAGGAGTGTTATCACTGGGTCATTTGGCTACTGATAAAATAAGCTAAACAGACCAGTCATTCTTTTTTCTAGCAATAATTTGTAAGGAATAGGGAGACCAAAGAGAAAAGAAATCAAATGAACACACTAGATAGCAAATACATAAAAATTTGTTTTAAAACACATGACATGATTAGTGATGAAGTAACAGTACATCTGAATGCTGCTGCACTGCATGTAGGCTTGATAACATGTCTTTCAGGCATTTCACCATGGCAACAAAGTCCCTTTAAATGTTCTGCAATTTCCAAAAGACAACAATTACTGTCAAATCGTTCAGCTGCAGCTGCCTATGTTCTATAAGCATGGTGATTACAGAATTTTTGAAAAATGTTGCTGCTTCGCCTCTGAATCATAGGATTAAAAAAATGTTAAACTGAGAACATTTTTCTACCATGTAGTTATATATTACAATTGAAACTATGTTTTCAAGTTTCAGTTGTTTTTCTCCCCCTCAAAGTTCTGTATTAATAGCTCAATACTTCGTATAATTTCACTGCTTAGAAAAGATGTTTGTTTTAAGACAATCACCTCAATAAAAATTGTATTATAGGTGGTCAACCCCTGGCAGGTTAGGTCACAATTACTTCCAAAAATGTTTGTAAAGCAATACTTTATTCAAACAGCTTATAGTATACTAAAGTTAAAATGTAAATTGCCATTTAATCCTGTCTGTGTTTTAGATATCAATAGATTATCAGGTACTATGGCACCACTGCATGCTACAAATGTAATTGGGCTATTTGGATGAGTGTTCTTACAGGAAAGTTGCACACTGTGAAAATGTATCTCAAAGTTTCTGGGTTCCAATAAATCCAAGTAATAAATACACACCCCAACTGCACAAGCAAGGAAAGGAAAGCACAAAAAGAACTGGAAAAAAACCTCACTGATCATATCCAATAATGCTATCAGATTTTTACATAATTTTATGAAGGAGTTGATGAAGACTGATGTGTGTAAGAGGGAAAGGGAATGGGAAAAGGCATTTTAGAACAAGAAAACAGTGGCAATGGTGAGGATGGAAGCTGATGGGAAGAGTGGAAGGGGAACAGTAGGTATATAGAAATAACGGTGAACTGGGTAGAAATGGAGAGGGAACAAAGTAATAAAAGAAGAATAAGAGACAGAGGACAAGAGGGGTAATGTAGGTAGCCTAAAGGGTTAGTGCAGAGGAAGAGAAGAATGAGGATGGGTGAGGGGAAGTGAGATACATCATGGTGTTGCATACTTTGTTTCTGGTGTGAAATTACATTTTGTGTACAATTCTTTTTGTCAACAGGGTCATATAATAGGATATATAAAAATTCATATTTTGAGCTGAGTATTCATATCTAATGCAAAAGAATTGGATATCTCTGCTCTTGATAAATAATTTCAAAACTATAGAAATGAAGCTTTTATGTTACAGGTTCTATGTTGTTTTATATTTGTGACTCCCAAATCAACATGCTCCTATCATGGACAAAGCCAGCGTGATAACCACCTTTGATCGTGAGCAGTACTGTGAGCAAAATTTGTAATTTCTTTAAATTGTCTTTGGAATCTGTAATTGTTTTTAAAACCACTTGAAAGGATTTTCAAAAGTTTACATCAATTGTAATTTTCTTGAATAAGAAGAAATACTGCACCATGTGACCTAGTGCCCCTTGACCTGGAAGCAGTGCCAAAAGGAATGAAGACAAAATGGAAACCGTGTGAACAGACACAAAGGTAATATGCAGACAAAGAAGAGGTACAGAAAAAGGGAGTGCAGAGAAGTTACATTTACAAGCAACTGTGGGTATATAATAGTTAAACAGGACAGAAGGTTGAAAACTGAAGATATGGTTAGGAGCACTGTAAGATAGGAGTAGGGATTGATCTTTCAGTCCCTTCTATATCTGTTCTATATCATGGCTGATAATCTACATTGGTGCTATTTTTCCACGTTATCCCCATTCCTCCTGATTTATTGATATTTAAAATTCCAACTATCACTATCTTGAATATAGTTATGAAGGAATTCCACAAACCTCTGGGGTAGAGAATTCCAAAAGTTCACTACCCCCCGAGTGAAGAAATTGCTTATTTCAGTAATAAATAATTTGCCCCTTATCCTGAGATGGTGTCCTCTGATTTCAGAGCTCTCATCTTGAGCAAACATTTTTTTCTGCACCCATCCTGATAAGTCCTTTAGAAATTGCATATGTTTTAATGAGAGGAGTTCGAACCTTATCAAAATCCAGAGAAAACAGGCCCAGTCTCTCTAATTTTACCTTATAGGACAAATCCATAAAACCCAGGAATTAACCTGGTAAACTTCTGCTGCACTTTCTCTGTGGAAATTATACCCTTCCTTAGGCAAGAGGATGGAAACTGCACTAACTCCTCCAGGTGCAATCTCAAATGTCTGTACATTGGAAGCAACACATTTTCTCTCCTCCACTCAAGTCCTTTTGTGATGTAGGCCAGAATGCTATTTCCCTTCCTGGTTGCTTGCTGCACCTGCATATTCAGTGATGTGATCAAGATCAAGGACACAGGTCCCTTCAGACATCAACACTTTCCAATCTTTCATTATTTAAGAAATACTCTGCAACTCTGTCCCTCTAATAAAATGGATAACCTCATACTCAAACAATACATTACATCTGCTATACTCTTGGCCATTCATGCAGCCTCTCCAAAATCTCTGAAGTCACTTTGCATTATCTTGATGACACAGATAACTATCTAGTTTTGTGTCATCTGCTTAATTGGAACTCAGACATTTGGTCCCTATACCCAAATAATTTTTACAGATTGTGAACAGCAGAGGAGGCACTGGCCTAGTGGTATCATCGCTGGACTGTTAATCCAGAGACCCAGGTAATGTTCTGGGGACCCAGGTTTGAAACCCGCCACGGCAGATAGAGTAATTTGAATTCAAAAAAGAAATCTGGAATTAATTCGTCTAACGATTGCCATGAATCCATTGCCGATTGTCGGGAAAAACCCATCTGGTTCACTAATGTCCTTTAAGGAAACTGCCATCCTTACCTGGTCTGGCCTACATGTGACTCCAGACCCACAGCAATGTGGTTGACTCTTAACTGCCCTCTGGGTAGGTAATAAATGCTGCCTAGCCAGTGATGCCCATATCCTGTGCATGAATAAAAAAAATCCACTGAACCATACAATATCACTCTAGTCCTAGCCTGCAAATCTAAGAATGACTCTTCATTCTTACTCTGTTTTCTTTCCATTATCCAATTATCAGTCTGTGCTGGTATATTACCTCTATCCAATTATGTCAAACTTTACTAATCAACTTGTGGGACTTCTGTGAAAGCCTTCTGAAAACCCAAATACAACATATCCAGTAGCTCCCACTTAGATGCTTACAAAATTGCAAAAGATTTTTCAAACATGACTTCCCCATCATAAATCCATATTGATTCTGCCTAATCAAATCACTATTTTCTATGTATCCAGTTATCACATCCTTCATTATAGATTCTAGTATTTTCTCTACCACTGATGGCAGGCTGACAAAGTCTGTCGATTCCGAAAATAAAACAAACAACCATGGATGCTCCGGTGACTTGACTCGAAACATTAACTCTACTTTCTCCCCACAAACGCTGCTAGACCTGTTCAGTTTCGTCAGCAATTTCTGTTTTTTGTCTGTAGATCCCTGCTTTCTCTCTCCTTCCTTTCTTAGACAGTAGAGTTACACCTGCAACTTTCAAATCTGCAGGCACCATCAAGACTCTGTGGAATTTTGGAAGATGATAAGCAGTGCATTCACTACTTCTACAGCTTCTCTTTTATCTCTGTTCCTGGGGACTTGTCAACTTCCAATTTTGGGAATTTCTCCAATAAGCTACGCCCAAACAGACTGTACATCTTGTTCTTCCAATCAATGGTGCCTTCTCATCATACCAATCCCAGATATTGGAACAGGAACTGTGAATTGGATAATTTTGTTACTGCCGTTTCAGTTTTACTGGAACTGACCAGTCACTGTCATGGGGATTTGATGTTGGGCTATTACAAATGAATATCTGGAGCATCGGTGCCATCATGCCTGTCACGAACTTTGCTAAGGAAATTCTGTAGGCCCGTGCTATTTGGTTCACTGTCTTTGGGGACAGTGGATAAAATGTGGCTGCTGATGAATGTGACTTGATTGCTGAATTGACTGAGTGGGAAAGTGAGAGATCCTACATGCCAGAGGCCGAGCTAGAGAAGTTTGCAACTGCACATGGTGTCACGTCTGTGGGAAATGTTACACATTTGTGTAAGACAAATCTTTAATATTCAGAGTGAAACTTACCTTTTTATTGGCAGTATAATTTAATTCATTTTTAATTTGTTGCTCACTGATTAATGTAAATTATAAAAAGAGAAAACTTGTTGATAATATTTTCATTTGTAGGCCATTTCATAAATTTTATTATTTTGATCTATAGTTCCTCCATGAGGATTGTAACAATAGGAAGAACAGTAACGTAAATAAGAGACAACAAGGTGCAGGGCTGGATGAACACAGCAGGCCAAGCAGCGTCACAGGAGCAGAGAGGCTGACGTTTCGGGCCTAGACCCTTCATCAGAAAAGGGGGAGGGGAAGGGGGTTTTGAAATAAATAGGGAGAGAGTGGGAGGCGGATAGCAGAGGGATAGAGGAGAGGATAGGTGGAGAGGAAACAAACAGGTCGAAGAGGCGGGGATGGAGCCAGGAAAGGTGAGTGTAGGTGGGGAGTTAGGAAGGGGATAGGTCAGTCCAGGGAGGACGGACAGGTCA
>NC_063353.1:27691386-27760700 GCF_021869965.1 Rhincodon typus | reverse complement strand
AACCCCCTTCCCCTCCCCCTTTTCTGATGAAGGGTCTAGGCCCGAAACGTCAGCCTCTCTGCTCCTATGATGCTGCTTGGCCTGCTGTGTTCATCCAGCCCTGCACCTTGTTGTCTCATATAAATATAGTATCCTTCTTTCAATTTGTATCAATAATTCCACTTTCAACAAAAGTGAAAGTAGAATTTCTCACTGGCAGGACAGAGCCAGCAGAGATAGCAGCACAGTGGTATACAGTCAGGGGAGAGTTGCCCTGGGAGTCCTCAACATTGACACTGGTCCTTATGAATACACATAGCTTCAGGTTAAACATGGACAAGAAAGCTCCTGATGATTACCACACACTGTCCTCCCCTGGGAAGAGCTCCCTGACCTGTTCTAATCTGTCCGTCTTCCCACTTACCTATCTGCTCCACCCTTCCCGCTGACCAATCATAATAACCCCCTATCACCATCCTATGTACCCTTCCCATAGCCCCACCCCCCTCCCTCTATTTAATTCCGGTCTTCCCTCCCCCTCCCCAGTCCCGACGAAGGGTTTCAGCCCGAAATGTGGACTTTCCTGCTCCTTGGGTGCTGTATGCTCTGCTGTACTTTTCCAGCCTCACATCTATTGACTCTGGCTTCCAGCATTTATAGTCCTTACTGTCTCCACAATCTGTAATCTCACAGCTTGGCATACCACCACTCAACCATTACCATCAAGCCAGGGGATCGACATTGGTTCAACAGAGAATGCAGGAGGGAATGCCAGGAGCAGCACCAGGCATTCCTATAATGAAGTGACGATCTGGTAATGCTACCAAATAGGATTACTTGCATGCCAAACAGCATAAGCAGCAAATGATAGATAGAGCTAAGCAATCAAACAACTAAAGATCAGATCTAAGCTCTGAAGTTTTGTCATATCCAATTGTAAATGGTGGTGCACAATTAATCAACTTACTGGAGGAAGAAGCTCCACAAATATCCCCATCTTCAATAATCGAAGAGCCCAGCACATCAGAGCAAAAGATAAAACTAAAGTTTTCACAGCAATCTTCAGCCAGAAGTGCCGAATGGATCCATCTCAGCCTCCTCCACTGGTCCCCAACATTACAGATACCAGTTTTCAGCCAATTCAGTTCACTCCACGTGATATCAAGAAATGTTGAAGACACTGGATACTGCAAAGGCTACAGGCCCTGACAACTTTCCGGCAATTGTACTAAAGGCTGTGCTCCAGACCTTGCTGCTCCCCTAGTCAAGCTCTTCCAAAACAGTTACAACATTGGCAGTTACTTAACAATGTGGAAAATTGCCCAGGTATGTCTTGTACATAAAAAGCAGGACAAATCCAACCCAGCATCTCACTAGTATACTCTCAATCATCAGTAAACTGTTGGAAGAAGTCATTAACTGTTCTATCAAGCAGCACCTGCTCAGCAACATGCAGTTTGGGTTCTGCCAGTGCCACTTGGCTTCAGATCTCATTACAGCCTTGGTTCAAATATAGACAGACGAGCTGAATTCCAGAGGTGAGGGGAGAGGTGAGAATGACAGCCCTTGATATCAAGGCTGCAGTTGACCTAGATGTATCATCAAGGAGTCCTAGCGAAACTGGCATCAATGGGTATCGGGGGCAAACTCTCCAGTGGTTGCAGTCATACCTGGCACATAGGAAGATGGGCATTGTTGCTGGAGGTCAGTCATCTCAGCTCCAAGACATCATGGCACAAGTTCCTCAGGGTAGTATACAGGCCCAACTATCTTCAGCTACTTCATCAGCGACCTTCTCATCCATCATAAGTGGGGTCAGAAGTCGGGATGTTTGCAGATGATTGCAAAATGTTCAGTACCATTTGCGGCTCCTCAGATATTGAAGCAGTCCATGTTCGAATGCAATAAGATCTGGACAATATCCAGGCTTGGGCTGATAAGTGGCAACTGACACTTGTGCCACTGAAATGCCAGGCTATTACCAGCACCAATAAGAGACAATCTGAACACCGCCCTTTGACATTCAATAGTGTTTCCATCACTGAAATCCCCACTATCAACATCCTGGGGTTTTCACTAACCAGGCACTTAAATGGACATGCCACATAAGTGCAACGGTTATAAAAGCAGGTCACAGGTTAGGAATACTGCGACGAGTAACTCACTTTCTGACTCTCCAAAGCTTGTCCATAATCTACAAGGCACAAGTCAGGAGTGTGATGGAATACTCCCCACTTACCTGGATGAATGGAGTTCCAACAACACTCAAGAAGCTTGACATTATCCAGGACAAAGCAGCCCGCTTGATTGGCACCACATCCATAAGCATCCACTCCCTCCACCATCGATGCTCAGTAGCAGCAGTGCGTACTATCTACAAGATGCACTGCAGAAATTCACCAAAGATCCTCAGACAGCACCTTCCAAACCCATAACCACTACCAACCAGAAAGGACAAGGGCAGCAGATACATGGGAACACCACCACCTGCAAGTTCCCCTCCAAGCCATTCACCATTCTGACTTGCAAATATATCGTTGTTCCCTCACTGTTGCTGGGTCAAATTCCCTACCTAATGGCACAATGGGTTAATCCATAGCAGGTGGACTGCAGCAGTTCAAGAAGTCAGCTCACCACCACCTTCTCAAGGGCGAGTAGGGATAGGCAATAAATGCTAGCTAGCCAGCGATGTCCACATCCCACAAATGAAAAGAACATATTATCTTGCTACTTGGTGCTTATTGTCACTATTATTCTTGACATAATTAACTGCAAACAATTTTTATTTAAACCATGCTCAGTGAACAAATATCATCTAAATTGTTACAACGCACACCATCTCAACTGAAATCAGCTTCCTGCGACTGATGTTGCCTATAGATTTTCAGTGTTTATTGTATTTAGACAATAATTCCTTAGCGTGGTAGTTTGAACAAACTGATTGAGTTTGAATGGATTTTCTGCCATCATTTTATATCAGTTAATGCATTTTGAAACTTGTTGTATGAATCAACAATATAATTTCTGCTGCCATTTTAAAATAGTATGAAGTCCTTTTTCAAATAGCAAAAAGAAAAATATTCATATCTTTGGATTAACATATTTGCACCATTTTTTGAGGAATTTCTATCCCTTTATATTATTTGAGGGCAATTTAGAAAAGCATCAAATATATTGCCAAATTCAATGAAACAGTGAGAGGTACATTGATAGAGAACCCTGCAAGTTAGTAGTACTTTCAAAAGAAGAAAACTATTGATCTATATTGTTTAAATTAGATAGAATTGAAGTTAAAGTCTATATGTCTTATTAAATTCAAGCATATACAAAAATTCTTATCCACAAACACTGTTTACAGTGTGAACACTGTGCCCAGGTTTATAATGGGGAAAACATCACATAAATAGGCGACATTTGTCATCACTGTTCACATGTACCAGCTGAGTTACACAGAAACCTATGAAAGCCTTTTCATATTTCAGGTATGCCCTCAACTGTGATGGCAAACAAAGGATCACCAACATGTTGCCAAACTCCAGGACCACCACCACAGAACTGCAAAGATTTAGCACAGTGTTTACAATGCACAATGTCCAAAATAATTCTTCATGCCATACACAGCCCTTCAAGTACCATTCAGCTAAACTTCATTCCTCCTACCCAATTGTGCCATAAATCAAAAATGGGAGGTCTGCTTGTTATGTACTGTTATATGCGTTCTGAGCTTTAAAACTGAAAGGGACAAAAAGAGCACCAGTGGTAAAGGACTGTGAATAAAATAAAACACATTTACAGTGTTCACTTTTTAACAAAACGTTATGTAACACACATCATGAACAGTGGAAAACAAAGTCAGAAGTCACACAACACCAAGTTATAGTCCAACAGGTTTATTTGAAATTAGAAGCTTTCAGAGCCCTGCTCCTTCATCGGGTGAAGTGACTTCTGACTTTGTCCAACCCAGTCCAACACCAGCACCTCCACACAGCGGGAAACAAGACCTTCGGTAGAAACAATTAAAAGAGAAAGAACAGCTTACAGGGAATGTCAGAAAAGCATGACCATATATAATCTCAAAGATTATCACAATGCCAAAACTATGAACAGCACAGCAGAATTTTTGTTATTAATTTCAATGGACATAGGCATCCTTGGCTATGTCAGCATTTATTGCTCATCCCTAATTGCCTGAGAAGTTGGTGGTGAGCCACCTGCTTCAACTGCTACGGTCCATATGGTGCATGTATACCTAATCTGCTGTTAGAAAGAGAGCCTGAGGATTTTGACCCAGTGACACTTGAAGAATGATGATATAATTTCAGGCAGGAAGATTTGTAGCTTAGTAGGGAATGTGCAGCTGGTGTGTTTTTATGCACTTTGTCCTTGTCCTTCTCCGTGGTAGAAGTTACTGGTTTGGGAGGTGCGGCTAAAGAAGCACTTTGGGGAGTTGCTGCAGTGCATCTTGCAGATGGTAGCTTATCAATGCTCAATGGCAGCAATGGAGAGAGTGAATATTGAAGGTAGTGGAAAGGGTTAAAAGTGTGTGGACTTTTTTTGCCTTGGATGGTGTCCATTTCGAGTGTTGTTGGTGCTGCATTCATCCTGACACGAGGAATCACAGTCCTGACCTGTGCCTTGTAGATGGTGGGCAGTCTCTGGGAAGTCAGGAGTTGAGTTACTTGTTGCAGAATTCCTGGTCTCTGGCTCCTTCTTGTAGCCTCAATATTTATATGGATGGTCCAATTCAGTTTCGCATCAAAGGCAACTGCCCATGAAGTAGATAGTGGGGGATTAAACAATACTAATACCATTGAATGTCAAAGAGTGATAGTTACATTCCCTCTTGTTGAAGATGGTCATTGCCTAGCAACTGTGTGGCACAGATGTTACTTGCCCTTTTACACCCAAATCCTGGATTTTGTCCAAATCTTGCTGCACATGGATTTGGACTGTTTCAGTATCTCATCATGAATGGTGTTGAGCATTGACTATCCCCACCTTTGAACTTATGATAAAAGACAGGCCATTGATGAAACAGCTGAAGATAGCTGGGCTAAGGACATTAACCTGAGAAACTTCTGCAGCAATGTCCTGGAGCTGTGATAAGTGACCTCCAATTATACCCCTCTTTCTTTGCGTTTGGTATGGCTCCAAGCATTGCAGAATCTTCCCCTTAATTCCCATGCACCCAAGTTTTGTGAGGACACCTTGACACCACACTTGCTCAAATGCTGAAATAACAATAGAAGGAGCTGGAGAAACTCAGCAGGTCAGGCAATTCAGCAAGAGAAACATTTTGAGTCTAAAATGACATTTCTTTGGAACTCAAAACATTAACTGCACTTCTCTCTCCACATATGGAACTTAATCTGAGTAAATGTGAAATCTGAATAACTTGGGCAGGACAAACAAAGCAATGAAATACATGATGAACAGCAGGACCATGGGAAGCACCAAAGATCAGAAGGAACTTGTGCCCATATCCACTGGTCCCTTTAGGTAGCAGGACAAGCAAGTAAAGTAGTTAAGGAGGAATATGGGATACTTGCCTTTATTAGCCAAAAGTATGGAATTTAAAAGGAAGGAGGTTTTGCTGCAACTGTTTAAACGCTGGTTAAGCCACAGCTCGATTACTGTACGCAGTTCTGGAATCCACATTACAGGAGGGATGTGACAGCACTAGAGAGGGTGCAGAGGAGATTTATTAGAATGTTCCCAGAGCTAGAGTATTTTAATTACGAAGAGGGATTGGATAGACTGGGGTTGTTTTCCTTGTAGCAAAGGAGTCTGAGGGGGAGCAGGGACACGATTGAGATGTATAAAATTAAGAGGAGCACAAACAATGTAGTTGGGAAGAAACTTTTCCCCTTGGTGGGAGGATCGTTGGCTGGGGGCATAGATTTAAGGTAAGAGGTAGGTGATTTAGAGGGGGAATAAAGGAGGAAAAGCATTTTTCATCCAGAGGGTGGTGAGAATATGGAACTCACTGCCTGTAAGCATGAAAAAAGTAGAAACTCTCAGACTATTTAAGAAATAGTTAGGTGTAAACTTGCGATCCAAAACATATAAGGCTGTGTGTCAAGTGGTGGAAATGGGATTAGAATATTTCCGTGATTGTTTTTGACCAATGTAGACTCAATGGGCCCAGTGGCTTTTTCTGTGCTGTAGACCTCAATAACTTTGTGTTTTTATTTCAGACATCAAATATCTGCAGTTTTTGCTTTTATTTCAGTGGTAAAATCCTGCCTCAACATTAGGAGCAGTTGCTCTCACCTCAACTCTTTCATGCATGCTTGAAACACTGGGATGACGTCAGATGCAGAGTGGCTCAGACAGGACACAAACGGAGTATCAGTAAGCAGATTGTTGCTGAGCAAGTGCTACCTGATAGCATGGTAGATAACCCCTTCCATCATTTTGCTGATTATAATGAGTAGTCTGATTGGATTTGTCTTGCTTTTTCTGACTCGGATATACCTGGGCAATTATCCACTTTGTAGCTGTATTGTAGCTGCACTGGAACAGCTTGGCTAGGAGTGTGGTTGGTTCTGGAGTACCAGTTTTCAATACTATTACCAAAATGTTATCAAGGTCCACTGATTTGATATTATCCAAGTGTTTGCAGATGATCCCTTACATCACATGAGGTGAATTGTACTGACTAAAGACCAGCATCTGTGACACTGGAAACTGTGCAGCAGGCTGAGATGCATCATCCATTCAGCAGCTTGAAATGGTTGCAAATGCTTCAGCCTTATCTTTTGCAGTGATGTGCTCAGCTCCTCCATAATTCATGATGGGTATATTTTTGGAGCCTTCTTCTGTTATTGGTAATTTAATACTCGATTACCATTCATGGCTGCAAGTGGCAGGACTTAGATCTGATCTGTTAGATATTTGATTCCTTAGCTCTATCTATTACACACTGCTTCTACTGTTTGACATTCAAACAGTTCTGTGTCATAGCTTCACTAGGTTGACACTTCATTTTTAGGTATGCCTGGTGCTGCTCCTAGCATGTCTCCCTGCAAACTTTATTGAACCAGGTTTGTTCTCCTGGCTTGATATTAATGATAGACTGGGAGATAAACAAGGCCATGGGGCTACAGAAAATGGCTGGAGTGGCTGGATACAATTCTGTTGCTGCTGATGGTCCCCAGTGCCTTATTGATGGCTCAGTTTCGAGTTGGTAGATCTGTCTGAAATCTCTCATTTAATCTAGTGGCAGTGCCTCAAAACAAGATTAAGGGGCATCCTCAATGAGAAGATTGGACCTTATCTTCATAAGGACTGTGTGGTGGTCATTCCTACATTTAAAAACTGTCTTTAACTGTTGCATCTATGACAAGTAGATTGTTGAGGATGAGTCAAGTAGATTTATTCCTCTTGATGGTTCCATCACCACGTGATATAGAACCAGTCTAGCAGCAACATTCTTTATGGTTCAGCCAGCTCAATCAATAGTGGTGCTACCAAGCCATTCTTGGTGATCATAGAAGATCATAGAATCCCTACAGTGTGGAAACAGGCCCTTCGGCCCAACAAGTCCACACCGAACCTCAGAGCATCCCACCCAGACCCATCCCCCTATAACCCACCTAATCTACACCTCCCTGAACACTATGGGCAATTTAGCATGGCCAATCCACCTAACCTGCACATCTTTGGACTGTGGGAGGAAACCAGAGCACCTGGAAGAAACCCATGCAGACACTGGGAGAATGTGCAAACTCCTCACAGACATAGTTCCTGTCTGGAGAAAAATATGCTGTTCATCCCCTCAGTGCTTCTTCCAAATACAGGAGTACTGATTTATCAGCTGAGGGGTGGTGTCGTTGGGGTGGAACAGATAATAATCTCCAGATTTCCTTGTCCATGTATGATTTGATGCTGTCAGACTTTACAGGGTTGAGAGTCAACTCCCTCCTGCCTATAAACCACTCAGTTGTCATATCTAGTGGAACAGGACTTGTCTGGGGAACTGGTCTTTTGACTGTAAGGCATGATTCCATAAACATGATGTGTCAGGCTCTTGCTTGACTAGTTGAAGAGACAGCTCTCCTAATTTTGACAGAAACCACCAAACATGTGTAATGAGGATTTTGTAGGATCAGTAGGGCTGTGTTTGCCTTTGCCACTGCCTAGGTTAATGTGTGGTCCATCTGGCTTTATTCCCCTTAGAGAGGTGATGGTGGAGTGTATATTGTCACTGGATTAATAATCCACAATCAAAGGTAGTGCTTGGCAGGAGGAGTTCAAATCCCACCACAGCAGATAGTGGAATTTGAATTTAAAAATATGAGGAATTAATAGTCTGATGATGATCATGAAATAACTTTCCAGCGTTATGAAAACTTTTATGCTCACTATGTCACATGGAAAGAAAATCTGCTTTTCTTACCTGACCTACACGTGACTCCAGACCACAACAATGTGGTTGATTCTTAACTGCCATCTGAAATGACCCAGCAAACCAGTCAGTTGTATCAATCCGCGACAAAAGTCTCAAAAAGGAATGAAACCAGAGGACTACCCGGCAATAATGTCAATGTCAAAAGTGACAACGTCAAATTCAGCCCTGTTGACGCTTCAAAGTTCTCCTAGCTAATGTCTGGTAACTTGTGCCAAAATTTGCAGTCATGAAACAGATTTGCACAGTCATACTCACAGAATCATACCTTACAGATTAATGTTCCCTTCAATGTCACAGACAACTTCCTGTTTCATTGACAAGACAGGACCAGCACAGTAGTATGCAGTCAGGAGGGAGTTGCCCTGTGATTCCTCAACAACGAAGTCTCATGGCACCAGGTCAACTATAGGCAAGAAAATCTCCTTTTGATTACCGTGTACTGTCCTCCTTCAGCTGCTGAATCGATGCTCTTCCAAGTTGAACACAATTTGATGGAAGCACTGGGGGTAGCAAGGTCATACAATGTATTCTGGGTGAGGGATTTCCATGTCCACTGTGAACAATGGCTCAGCAGCAGTACTACTGATTGAGCTAGTCAGGTCCTAAAGGATACTACTGCTAGACTGGGTTTGCAGCAGGTGGTGAGGAGACCAGGAGGGAAAAACTTACTTGATCTCATCCTCACAAATCTGACTGCAAATCTGTCCATGAGGATAGAGCTTGAGCTAGGCAATGAACAACCTGGGGTCAAACCAACCTGAATCTGAGATAGAGAAGTCAGAGGGAATAAAAAAAAGAATCCAACCTGGAGATAATGGACTAAAGTGCCTCTGCCTGCCTAGAAAATTCATGCCCACCAGTCTAACCTAGCCCAGTGGTCCCTGGACATCAGCATTTGTTGCCTATTCCTAATTGCTAAGTCATTTCAGAGGGCAGTTAAGAGTCAACCCCACCGCTGGACTCTGGAGTTGAATGTGGGCCAGGCCTTCTCACCTGAAGGACATTTGATAACCAGATGGCTTTTTGCATTAATTGATTAAATACCAGCTTTTATTAAATTCAAATTCTGCCAAGACGGTATTTGAACCCATGTTCCCAGAATAATTATCTGATATTACAATACTACCCAGATAAATACATCTAGCTGCACCTTTTAAAATATTGCAAAGCAGAGATACATAGTGCGAAAATCTGAGCTGAAGTAACTTGTTATTTTTACACTGAAGGTGTAATAAAGTTTCCGCATTTAATAAATATAGCTCTCTAGCCGAAACCTGGTAGGAATAAAATGAGATAAAGGTTTACAATTTAAGTAAGATAGTCCAAATTGGCCAGCTGTTGCTTCACTAAACAATGTAATTTAAGCTAACTAATAGATAGATTGCACAACTCTCTTTAGTGACTGAAATTCCACATTGTTCCAATCATAGCAATAGCTCACACAATAAATAACGTGATTGGAATGATATCCAGTGTACTACTGCTTCTCCCATACGTGGAATAAGTCACGCTCCTTAAAGCCTTCACTAAAATTAAAAAAAATGACTGGACTATACATGAAAATTATTGGCTAAAGATAAAATGATAATATTATCAGTTTTGGAGAAAAACTAATGCTATTTTGGGGAGAGTTTCTAAGTTGACAACCCTATCTCTGTCCTAAAAGATTTCAAAACTTTATCACTGTGTACTTGTCTCTCCAACAAGAAACCTCCACCTAGTAATACACTATCAAGTCCCCTCAACCTCTTTTTTTCACTACAATCATCTGTCATTCTTCTAAACCTCAGTGAATATAGGCCCAATCTGTTCAAGCTTTCTTTTTAAGCCCTTCATCCCTGAAATCAGTCGAGTTAACTTTCTCTGACTGCCTCCATTGCAATAATATCACTTACTGTAAATAAGGAGACTAAAACCAAATAGTGAACTCTACATTTGGTTTACTAATGTTCTATCTATTTGCAACAGAATGCCCTACTTTTTTTCATTACCCTTAAGACAGTCACCAATATTCCATTTGTCTTCCCCATCACTTGCTGTATCAGTGTACTTATATTTTGTGATTCATCTACCAAGACATCCAGATAGTCTGTACCACTGTGATCCACTATTTCTTTCCAATTACTTAGTATCCTATCTTTCTTTTGTTCCTTCCAATGTTACTGTTTCCCATGTTATACTCAATCTGCCAAATGGTTGCCATTGACCTAACCAATGTGCAGCCCTTTGTAGGTTCTTTACCTTCACTTGGCAATTGATTGACCTACCTATCTCAGAGACAATCACAAATTTAGATTTTTCATCCATATCATTGATTATTAATTTTAAATAGCTGAAACCCAAGCACTGATTACGTGTTACTTCACTTGTTACAACCAGCCAGACTGAAAATGATTCATTTTTGGCTTACTATCCTGTTCACAAATAAATCTTCTATCCATACTAACATTTTACCCCCACACTATGAGCTTGTAGGTTGTGTAGTAAGCCTTTATGTGGCACCTCATGAAATCCCTTTCTTGAAATCCAGCCATCTCATTGACAGGTTCTCCTTTATTGCTCTTGCTTGTTACTTTAAGAACTTTAATAACTTAGTTGAAGACAATTTCTCTTTCCAAAAAGCATGTTGATTGTCCCGAATCCCATTATGACATTCTAAGTATCATACTATAACTACTATAATTTGGATCTAGCAGTTTATCGTGGTAGATGTTAGGGAGCCAGCTATAATTTCCTGCTATCTCCCTTCTTTTTTCCATGAAGGTGTTATATTTATTATTTTCAATTTGTCAAACTTCTCTAGAACATAAGGAAGTTTGGGAAGTTATAATCAATGCTGCTAACTATCCCTGTGGCCACTTATTTTAAGATGGCAGTTTGAGGCCATCTGGTTAGCCTTCAAATACTCCTCCCTGGTATGGTTACTGTTTTATGTTTCTCACTCCCTTTCAATGTTTGATTTTCAATTAGCTTTGGAAGTTTTCTAAGTCTCCGACAGTGAATGAACACGCACGAACACACACACACACAAATCTGTTCAATGTGTCTGCAATTTCCTTGTTTTCAGTTATAATTCCCCAAATGCATTCACTGGATGTCAAACATTCACTTTATTTATTCTTTTCCTGCTTCAATACTTGTAGAAACTCTTCGTCTCAGTTTTAGAATTGTAGGTAGCTTTCTGTCATATTGATTGTGCTCTTTATTGTTTTCTCCAATATTCTTTACTGGTTCTTAAAATCTGATCTATTTTATAACCTAGTGCTAATCTTCATAATTTTTTATAGTTTTTCCTTCAATTTGATGCTATCCTTAATTTCAGTCTTTAGCCTTGGAGAATGCATCCTATTCCTACAGTCTTTCTTTCTCACTGGATTAATCTTTACTGATAGCTTTCATTTATCTTATTTAAGTCATTAGTGTTAGGCTCATTCTTCTCAAACCGTATGTGAAATTCTATCATCTTATGGGATTGCCATCACCTACAGTCTCCTTTCCCGTAAGGCTATTGATTAATCCTGTCTTACTACATGTTACAAAGTCTGGAATAGCGTACTCTGTACTTGGTGCTAGAATCTACAGTTGAGAAACTGTCTAGAATATACTCTATGAACTAATTTTGTAGGCGATCTTTGCCAATGTGAATGACCTAATCTCTGTGTAGATTAAGGTCAGCCATGATTACATCTTTCTTATGTGTTCCACTTATTTTATCCTGTGTACTTTATATATGGTATAAATACTGTTTTGGGGCTTATGAAGAATTCTCCCAAGTGACCTCATCCTTCCCATTTATATACCCAAAGTGATTCTGTGCTTTGCCCGTTCAAGCTCAGGTCATCATTATTGTACTAATAATATCCTTAATTAACGGGCTTTATACTACTGCCCTTTCTTAGACTTTTCAAAATGTCAAATAGCCTATAATATTCAGATCCCAGCCTTGGTCACCCTGGAACCAGTTCTCTGATTCTGAAGGAGAGTCATAGAGGATTCAAAACACGAGCTTGCTTTTCTCTCTACAGATGCTGCCAGATCTGCTAAGTTTCTCCAGCTTTTTCTGTGTTTGTGTCTGTAACGGGTATCAGATCATTCACGTTTATTTGCATCAACGCTAACTATGCATCCATTTTTAACAAATGCTGCATGCATTTGAAAATAGAGCATTTAACCAAGTTTTTTTTTGTTCTCTCCAGCCTTACAGGCTTTTTTCTTAGGTGTGTGCACTCTGTCTTCTTTGCCACACTGGTCATCATTACCAAAACCACAAAGCTGCTCTATGACCTTATCATTTTCCTCAAGCTTAGTTTATCACCCTTCACATGATCCCTTGTCCCCACTATATTATTTATAGTCCTCTCTAGTCATGAGAATATTAGTCCCAGCATAGTTCAAAAGACTTATTGTACAGCTCCCACTTAACCCAGTACCACTGCTAGAAACCCCATGAATCAAAACAAATTTCCCACATCAATCTTTGCGCATTCATCTCTTTTATTTACCAATATCAATTGCTCATGAGTCAGCTTTTTAAACTTAGCCCCTAGTTGCTCATTCCTAAGCAGAATTCTGATCCTATTCCAATTATTTTGATTGTACTGAAGTGGATCGCACCTGGAGTCTACCCTTCCCAATGCATGTTCCTCTCCAGTCTCAAGCTAACCAGCAGATTTCATTTCCTCAAGAACACTTGTTGACCAGTTTTTTTAATATAACAATCAACAATAGTTTCATGGTCATGATTATTGATACCAGCACCTTAATTCCAGATTTTTTTTTTTTTTTTTAAAACGTAATTTCCACTAGCTGCCTTTGCAAGAGTACTGGAAAGAGCATGATCACATCATTATGCGGCCTCCTATTCTTACCATGGCACCATCTCACCAGACTTGATTGGAACATTTGGATTTAATTCAGTGTTATTAATATTGCATATATTTTCTGGAATACAAAGTAGGAACAGTAGAAGCTTGGACACTGTTGTATTGTAGAGAATATGCCAGCTGTGTGTTATTTTTCAAACTTGAGGTCAAAAGTGGAACTGGGTTGCATTCACATGTTGGTTATGCATGTTCCTGGATCTTTTAGAGAAATTGGATTTGATACTTCTGTGAGACAAGCTGGTAACTAGTGCCTTTGAGTTGAAATGTTGCCTAGGAAGAGCTTTTGATTAAGTTGTAGTTCGTTGCAGAACTGAGAGTGAGCAGCTGATCTCAAGGAAAGGTTTGGAGGGATACGGGCCAAGAGCAGGCAGGTGGGACTAGTTTAGTTCGGAATTATGTTCGGCCTGGACTAGTTGGACCAAAGAGTCTGTTTCCATGCTGTATGACTCTATGACTATGACCAAGTGCCAAATAACAAGGTTGACAGCAAAATTAAAACCTCTGGAATAAAAGTGATAGTAGAAACATAGGTATGAAGTCGGAGGTGTAACAGTCACGAACATTTGTTTTTTATAATAGAGGGCTGTCTCTAATGGGATTCCAGAGGTTGACAATGCAACTACTGCCAATTGTTGAGGTTGGATCTACAGCAATCACTTAGATTTGGGTGTGCAGAACAAATTCAAAAATATGTAGATGACACAAAAACTTGGAAGCATGAACTGGGAGGAGAGAGACTTCAAAAGGTCATCCACAGGCTGCTGGAATGTGCGGACATGTGGCAGATAAAATTTAGTGCAGGGCAATGTAAAATGCTGTATAATGGCAGGAAGATCAAGAAAAAGCAATATACAATAAAGGGTGCAATTCTAAAAGGATTCACAGAAAACTGAGGGATGTTAAGAATATATGTGCACAACTTGCCGATAGGATGAAAAAATGGTTAATAAAGCGTACAGGATCCTGGTCTTAAAAAATTAAGGTGTAGATTATATAAGCAATATATGAATATTTCAGAAAGTCCATTTTGGTTTCAACTGGTGAATTCTGTCCATTTTGGGCATCACATTTTCAGAGGAACGCAAACATATTAAAGACAACAATTTCCGGCAACCGTAGGAAGTGCTACACCTGCCCCTCCCCTCCCTAACTCCCCACCAAAAATACACTCACCTTTACTGGCTCCAACCCCGCCTCTTTGACCTGTCTGTCTCCTCTCCACCTATCTTCTCCTCTATCCATCTTCTTTCCGCCTCCCCCTCTCTGCCTATTTATTTCAGAACCCCCTTCCCCTCCCCCATTTCTGAAGAAGGGTCTAGACCCGAAACGTCAGCTTTCCTGCTCCTCTGATGCTGCTTGGCCTGCTGTGTTCATCCAGCTCCACACCTTGTTATATCAAAGATATGGAACTAGTGGTTCAGGGGAATAGGACTGAAACTATGAGAATAAATTGGAAAGGGGTTCATAGTTCCTTGAAAATGGAGTCGCAGGTAGACAAGGTAGAGACGGCGGCATTTGGTACCCTTGCCTTTATTGGTCAGTGCATTGAGTATAAGAGTTGCGATGTCGTGTGGTGACTGTACAAGACATATTTGAGGTCACTTTTAGGTCCTCCTGTTTAAGAGCAAGAGTTAGTCTCCAAATCTGACTTGAAACAAGCTTATTTATAGGACAGGAAAAGCACTTGATAGTACCAATGCTTTAACTTAAAAAAAAATCCAGGGTGTGGATGTCTGAAATAGTCCTAATCTAGCAATTCCAAGAGATGCAGGAGCAAAAGGATCTGTGTGGAGATTATATAAAATGATTTGGATGTGAATGTAGGAGGAAGTTAGTAAGTTTGCAGATTACACCAAAATTGGAGATGTAGTGGACAGAGAAGAAGGTTACCTCAGAGTATAATGAGATCTTGATCAGATGGACCAATGGGCCAAGGAATGACAGATGGAATTTAATTTGGATAAATGAGAGTTGCTGCATTTTGAAAAGGCAAGTCAGGGCAGGATTTATATGCTTAATGGTAAGTCCTGGGAGTGTTGCTGAAAAAAAAAGACCTTGTAGTGCAAGTTCATAGTTCCTTGAAAGTGGAGTCTCAGGTAGACAGATTGTGAAGAAGGCATTTGGTATGCTTGCCTTTATTGGTCAGTGTATTGAGCATAGGAGTTGGGAGGTCATGTTGCAGCTATACAGGACATCAGTTAAGCCACTTTTGGAATACTGCATTCAATTCTGATCTCCCTGCTATAGGAAGGATATTGTGAAA
Source organism: Rhincodon typus (assembly GCF_021869965.1). Classification (NCBI taxonomy): domain Eukaryota; kingdom Metazoa; phylum Chordata; class Chondrichthyes; order Orectolobiformes; family Rhincodontidae; genus Rhincodon; species Rhincodon typus. Next base: position 27,745,162 of record NC_063353.1, on the reverse strand, counting down.
CTTGAAAGGGTTCAGAAAAGATTTACAAGGACGTTGCCAGGGTCAGATGGTTTGAGCTATATGGAGTGGCTGAACAGGCTGGGGCTATTTTCCCTGGAGCATTGGAGGCTGAGGGGTAATCTTACAGAAGTTTACAAAATCATGAGGGCCAGGATGAATAGAGAAGGACTTTACCCTGGGGGTGGGGGAGTCAAAAACTAGGTTTATGGTGAGAGGGAAAGGATTTAAGACTTAAGGGGCAACTTTTTCATGCAGAGGGTGGTGCATGAATGGAATGAGCTGCCAGAGGAAGTGGTGGAGGCTGGTACAATTTCAACACTTAAAAGGCACCTGGATGGGTATAGAGATAGGATGGGTCTAGAGGGAACCGAAAGAACTGCGGATGCTGTAAATCAGGAACATAAACAAAATTGCTGGACCCGAAACGTTAACTCTGTTTTTTCCTTCACAGATGCTGCCGGACCTGCTGGGCTTTTCCAGCAATTTTTTTTTTGTTCAGGGTTTAGGGGGATATGGGCCAAATGCTGGCAAATGGGGCTACATTAATTTAGGATATCTGGTCGGCATGGACGAGTGGACCAAAGGGTCCGTTTCCATGCTGTACATCTTTACGATTCTATATGTACAGATCATTCAGAGTGGCAGGACAGGTACAAAGAGCAGTACGTAAAACATACAGTATCCTCTATGTGTTCTGAAGAAGGGTCATTGGACTGGAAACGTTATCTTTACTTTCTCTCCTCAGATGCTGCCAGACCAGCTGATTTTTCCGGCAATTTCTATTTTTATTTCTGATTTCCAGCTTCCGCAGTTAATTTGTTTTATTTATACAGTATCCTTAGATTTATTAATAGGAGTATGGAGTACGAGAGCAAAGTAGGGACGTTTATGCATGTCCATTGTTAGTTGCGCTCTTCCCCAGCTTCCTGCATGCTGGCAGTGGTCACCAATCCTGTTATGGCACAGAGCTGCTCATCTCATTGATCTGCAGCTCTTTGAGATGGGATATCCTCCTCAGAAGTCATGCCTTATTTAATTCAAGGGGCTTTTGTCTGAAATATTAAAGTAGGCCAAGCTAGCCTTGCTTTGCCAGATTACCATGGAAATTTATGCTGAGGCACATAGACATAGAACATTACAGCGCAGTACAGGCCCTACGGCCCTCGATGTTGCGCCGACCTGTGAAACCAATCTGAAGCCCATCTAACCTACACTATTCCATTATCATCCATATGTTTATCCAATGACCATTTAAATGCCCTTAAAGTTGGCGAGTCTACTACTTTTGCAGGCAGGGCATTCCACGCCCTTACTACTCTGAGTAAAGAACCTGCCTCTGACATCTGTCCTATATCTATCACCCCTCAATTTAAAGCTATGTCCCCTCGTACTAGCCATCACCATCCGAGGAAAAAGGCTCCCACTGTCCACCCTATCTAATCCTCTACGTTTCGCATTCTCTGTTTCTCGTTCTCTGTTTCTGCCAATCTGTTTCTCATCCTCTGTTTCTGCACCTCTGTACCTCATTCTCTGTTTCTCTTCCTCTGTTTCTCCTCATTGATTTCTTACACTCTGTTTCTGCCACTCTATTTCTCCTCCTCTGATTCACATCGTCTGTTTCTCATCCACTGCTGTGGCCACACTGCTTCGCCTCCTCTGTTTCTGCCATGTTGTTTCTCACTCTCTGTGTCACACCCTCTGTTGCTGATGCTCTGTTCCTCATCATCGGTTTCTCATCCTCCATTTCTGCCACGCAGATTTTCGTCCTCTGTTTCTCATTCACCGTTTCTCATCCTCTGTTTTTGCCAATCTGTTTCTCACTCTCTGTTCCACAACCTCAGTTTCCGACATTCTGTTTCTCATCTTCTGTTTCTGACACTCCATTTCACATCCTCTGTTTCCGCCCCTCAGTTTCTCATCCTGTTTCTGTCCCTCTGTTTCTCATCCTGTGTTTCTACACCTATTTCTTCTCTGTTTCTCGTCCTCTTGTTTCTGACACTCTGTTTCTCAACGTCTGTTTCTCCCCCTCATTTTCTCATCCTCTGTTTCTAATGCTCTGTTTCTTATCCTCTCTTTCTGCCCCACTGTTTGTCATCCTCTGTTTCTGAATCTGGTTCTCATTCACTGTTTCCGATATGGTTTTTCTGCCCCACTGTTTCTCATCCTCTGCTTCAGCCCGTCCGTTCCTCGGCTTCAGCCCCTCTGTTTCTCATCTTCTATTTCAGCCTCTTTGTTTCTCATCCTCTGTTTCAGCCCCTCTGTTTCTCATCTTCTATTTCAGCCCCTCTGTTTCTCATCCTTTGTTTCTGTAGCCCATTGTATCTCTTGCTACTATTCCATTCAAATAATAATCTATTTAAAACAATGATGTGATATTCATGTAAAGCTGGAAATTTTATTTTCAACTGAAATCAATCAAGACAAATTTAACAATGCTGTATTACTTCAGGAATTTTTCTCTTTTAGGAAGTCCCACATTATCCAATAACAGCTCGATTTTAACCGCAGATATGCCTGAAAAGCTAAAAGACTCCAACGACTGTAACACTAAATCTTAAAGACAAGAAACTCCTAAGTTTCTTCCTTGGTTGACATTAATTGGACAGCTGATGGGAATGCAACAATTGGAATGAGTGTTGCTTCGCAAGTAAGGCAAACAGCCTAATCCTTTAAAAACTCCAAAGCTGAGCCTCAGTTAAAGTTATACCAGGTATGGTGCAATGTTTTCTAAAGTCAGTGCCTCTGCAACACAGTCACTGACAGTCATTAATAGCCACTTAGGCATTGTACTATGGAGCTGTAGCCAAGAAAATTGAAAACCTTTAGAAAACATGGGGAGAAATAAGGTTTCAAGAGGTTTGAGATTGATGGGGCACATTGACTTTGCAGGTATCATTACCTTAAGTACATGATTTTAGCTGGAGAGTTTCGTTGTTATTTCACTTGAAAAAATATCTTAAACATAGTTCCACATGTGACCTGCATAAGCCTTTTTCAGCAGAAACTCATACTTCAGCAAATAGTAATTTTGCTATTTGCACAGCAGTGACTCATTGCTCAGCCAGCTCCCCACTTCTCCATCAGTGTGTCTAACCTCACCTGTGAGCTAACAAATGAGTTTGAACACCTTATTTACCTCAACAAAACCAATGTAAACAGAATGCACACAGTTTGAATGGCAGAATATATTTGAAAACCAAGTGCTCAATAAAGGCCACTGGGAGCAAAATCATTCACCTACTGCCAATAGTTTATTATAGTGAATCCTGCTTGCTAGTCATGTCTCAGTATTATGTATTTACAGCCATGTTCCAGATTGTTAACATGATCTTTTGTGTTTTACTGCACAATGCTTTACTGTGGTCTAGTAAACAGTAAATGATTACTGAGCTAGGAAGGTGGCACAAGGGAGCATTGGGATTGAGGAAATGCGTTCATAAAACGAATTACTCATTTGTTCAGAATGAGGGCATTTGGCTACACAAACTACAATATACTGGTAAATCTTCTTTGACGTTACTCGTTGGCTGCCTGTAACACAACTTCTATTTTAATAATGCCTCAAACAAAGTAAAAAATCCCAAGATGATTTGTAAGCATGTCTAAACCCTGGAACAGGGAAGAATAGCCATCTTGAAAAAAGAAATGATTGGGATCATATGTAGTTTAATATTAATTGGTGGCTTTTCCGTTGTGTGAAAGATAATAAAATGAACTTTTCATTGATTGACATTTAATCATTCGTACATTTGAACAGATCAGCATGGTAAATTTAAGTCTTGGTTATTTAATCAAATCAATTTTCTCTATTGATCATAATACCTTTGAAGAATACAACAATAAACATTTCATAGTTTTTCTTAAGCAAAGAAAAAGATTGACAATGTTTCAGACATCAGCGCAGGTAACTTCCTGAATCGTAACCAGGAAGAGGACCCTGCTTCAAAGATAGGAACAGAAATTTTTGGACCTAATGGGAGAACCCAGGCTACGGTGAAAATTCAACTACCGTGTTTCAGATGAAGCTTATTGTGATTTCCAACATTAATGCTTTCAGAAGTATTATCTTAGATACTATTTCCCCTAAGCTTTTTCCCATAATTAACATCTGCACATTCATGTATATATTTACCTTTACTACTATCGTGAGTGTGTGTGTGTGTGTGTGTGTGTGTGTGTGTGCGCGTGCGCGCGCGCGCACAGGAGGGAGGGGAGGGAGTGGCGGGGAGGTGTGTGGGGGGGGTGGTGGAGAAGGGGGCAAAGTCTTTGCCTGAATTGGTGAAATCAATCTGGAGTTTTTACACTTCTTCCAGAACATGTTCTCTTAGCACTTGGAAAACTGAGCTAAGACTTTGGCTTGAGGACAGAATTGATGGTGCGTGGTTTGTAAACTGTCTTTCTGTGGGATCTGTTGGATGTCCTGTGTGCAGCATGTTATTCCTTCAGCTCAGATGGTTGGACAGTTACCTTATTTGCAGGATCTTTAATTTCCCAAATGACTTTTGCAGATGAATTCTTTCCTGGTGAAGTGGATAGTTGTCCCAGAAAAACACTTTCACGGACCGTTAACCTCATGAATTTCATTCATGGAGTACAGCTACTTTGAAACAAGCACTTGCTTCTTATTTGTCGCTTGGATTTATGAACCAGGTAATTTCTTTCCTTTCAAGATGTTCTGAAGAAGGGTCAATGGGCCAGAAACATTAACTCTGATTTCTCTCAACAGATGCTGCCAGACCTGCTGAGATAATCCAGCAATTTTTGTTTTTGCTTCTGATTTCCAGCATCTGCACATCTATCAGTTTTTGTCAATTTCTTCTTTTTGACTGGTGTCTTGAATCTGTGGATGGTAGTCTGAATTCCATGGAGTTCTATGTGGCTCATCTCCATTTTGTGCAAGCAAATCTTTACTCTCAAACCTCTGACAGATGTGTTGGAAGATGAAAAATTAAAATGTTCTTCCTGAACTTGTGTCAACTCATCATCTGACCCAAATTAAAATCTGCCAAAACAATTTATTCTGCAGAGGATTGTGCAGTCTGAATGACTTTAAAGATTCCTCAATGAGCTCAAGTAGGTTGTACTACCCATTCTTATCAGCAGTATTTGCTTCTGTTCACAAAGTCTGCTGATTTCTGTCAAGATTTTTCCGTGACGATAGGAATGGAAATAGTCTGGTTTAGTCATACATTTCCTTCCTGTTGACAGTATGAACCAATTCTTTCGTACCACATAGAACCTTTCTTTTTACATTCCATTATGAGTCCAGTGAACCCAATTAAATCTTACATTTGTTCCCCTTGACCAGTTGGATGTTAAAAGTTTGTTCGTGGAACTATTATTTTTTGTCTGGCTTCTCTGAATAGATCTGGCAAAACATGGTTTTGCATCACTTGCTCATTGCCTAATAGAACCAGTTAAACAGCTTCTGTAAGTGAAGGAAGGCGAGATCAAGACAAGCTCAAAGGTGATTTGTTGATTGTAAATCATGCATATACTCAAATCTCTTGTACTGTGTTGCAGTGTTAATTATGGCATATCCTTAATCTTGCAAGTTATGCCACCTCGACATGTAGTTTCATCTCTTAGGTTGTAACTTCAGTTTCCTTAACCATGGTATTTGATCTGATAAGAGGCACACTCATTTCAAGCTCGAAATTAATGCATGTCCATTGATAGAAACAGATTCTGCTGAGCCGTGTGGATCACCAACTCTCCCTAGGAAGTCAATGGATACCTTTTCTAATGCTGGACGATCTTCACATTTACATGTTTATAGCAGTAGCTTTTTGGGAAAAGAAATATAGGCTTGTAAGGCCTTTATAGTCCACAGAACTGACACTAACTCTTAGGATCTGATGTTTGAGATCACAAGAGTGATGCTAAATAGTATTTAAGGCAAAGTAGTGTTTCTTTTTTTGTTACATTAGAAGTCTCAAAAGTTGGAATGATGTGTGTTCCTTAGAGTTGGCTATTGGAAGTTCAAGCATTATAGTAATTATTTTCTACAGGGATCAGAAAAAAATTATATATTTGAAGCAGAAAATATTCCAATCACTTGAAAAGATTCAGAAACTACTCAATTTGCACAATATAATCCCTAAAGTGCAATAATCTTGTCTGAAATGTTGTCAGAACTGCTAATATCATGGCTTTTATCATAATTTAACCAAATCTGCATGTGTTTAATAGCAGTCTCTGTGCTGCATGATAAAATTCTATACTTGACTTGGACTAATAACATTTACTTCATCTGACTATTGGATGAGAGAATTACTTTATGAGGAAACTCTCACCTCAATGAAATTAATGTATTCTAGCTAAGCTAAGTTTTAAAGTTTTGTTGTTTAATGACTGCCCTGAGATGGAATTGAGGCAATATTACACTAGTAATCATAATAAAAGTCCAGATTTCAAGACAGAGAATAAGCATTTCAGACTCTAAATTCAATATGATTTCTCTTAGTGGATGGGAACGTCCATTCTGACACAAATCATTCAAAGCCATGCCATGAAAAACACTTCCTAAAACACTTTTCAGCTTCTGTTTACCTTGGAAAGCTTATTGTAGAATACATGCAAGACATTTTCAATAAATACACCATTTAATTCCATGATAATATTCTTACAGTTTTTTTACACTGTTATTTTACAGGATGTGAGCATTACCAACCATCTCTAATTGCCCTTGAACTGAGTTGCCTTGCTAGGCAGTTAAGAGTCAACCATGCAGCTATATCTCTCGACTTACATACAGGACAGACAGGGCAAAGATGGCAGGTTTCCTTCCCCAAAGCACTTTAAGGAACTGGGTGGACTTTTGCAATAAATCAATAATGGTTTCAATTCTAGATTTTATTGAATTCAAATTTTATCAGCTGCAACAGTGTGATTTGAACCCTTGTCTCGAAGGTGTTAGCCTGAATCATTGGATGATTAGTCCAGTAACATTATCACCACACTCTCTGGTGGCAGAATCTTAGTAACTTCTCTCAATCATTAACTTCAATCAAAAAATAATTTCATTTTTTTAGTGCTTCAATACTTATTCTGCCACTTGGAATTCAAGCAAATTTCCATCACGATGTCTTAAACACAATCTTTCCCTAGACTTTATTGCACTGTGCTTTTTCATCCTAGCAAGACCAGAATTTAAACCTTATCCAGAAATTTTCCTTGAGGTGGTTGTGGTTAGCTGCCTGCTAGAATTGTTGTTTTCCGAGTAGTTTTGGTATACCAGTGAGTTATCGAGGGAGTTCCATGATTTTATTTAACATGAAGGAATGATCATAAATTTCATGTCAGATGTGCATGTGACTTGGAGAGGCATTTGCAGCTATTGATATTCTGAAAGGTCTATGGTCCTTGTTCTTATATATGCTAGAGTTTGTGGGTTTCAAAGGCACCATCAAGAGACTCTTCATGAGTTGCTGCAGGTATTGATGATACTCACCACTAGCACAATGCACTTGATAGAGAGTGGTATGGATTGTATCCAAATCAAATGGGCTCCTTTGTCAAGGGTGGAGCTGAGTTTCTCAAGTGTTGTTGTAATTGCGCTTATCCAGGCAGGTACACAGTATTCTATCACACTTCTAGCTTGTATCTTGTGGATGGCTGAGATGCTTAAGGGAATTAGATGTCTTATTTACCACAAAATTCCCAGTCTCTTGTCTGCCCTTATAGTGAAAGAATGTATGTGGTTGGTTCAGTTAAGTTTCTGGTTAATGGAATTCCCCAACATGTCATGCAAGGGATTCACTATTGGTAATGATAATGTTCTCAAGAACTCTTGCTCAGATATCCTCGGTTGCCTAGTCTTGAACAACCATAATTATCACTAAGTTATACGGTTATGGCTCCAACCAGAAGAGCTATTGCCTGACTTCAATTTTACCTGCTTCTTTGCTGCCACACACGGTCAAATATGCCTGATGCCAAGAGCAGCCACTCTCCCATGCCTCTTGAATTCAACTCTTATGTCTATTTTAGACCAAGGCTATAATGAAGTTTGGAGCCAAACTATCTTGACAGGACCCAAACTGATAATCAGCGAGAATGTCATTGGTGATTACGTATCATTTGATAGCACAGTCAATGGAGATATCCTGACCTATTGAATATTTCCAGCATTTTGTATTTCAGATTTTCAGCATCTGTAGTATTTTATCTTTGCAACAGAATTGAGGAATTTTACTTGGAAAGCTAAGGGTATACAATACAAAGTGGTGTTTACGATACCAAGTCTTCCCATTTCATTTCTTCTTTCAAGAAGGTGTACCAATTCAATATTTAGTTTACGTAGAATGATGGTTTTGTAAAATTGGGAAGTGCAATGGATAGAAAGATTAAATGAATTATGGCTTAACTAGACACATATGGGTAAGTATAAGTGTGTCACAGAGGTTTTTCTCTAAGGTAAAAGCTGTTGAAATTCAAGGCAGTTACTATTGATAAATGCAACAAAAGGAAAATTTACTCAGTGGAAAATTATACAAGAGGAATTGATTATTCCTCTAGAAATCACTCATGTCTCAGGAGAATAGTACCATCTCCCCAGACGTTAAAGCAACCGATTCACTCATGAGCTCCTCATATCAAAGTTGTGTTCATTTTGGAAATCTTGTCAACTATTTGTTATCAAAAGTTGTTGGTGAAGAATTTAACACGTCTGAAAAAATGAATGATCAGGCTTTGAAATCTGGATAAACACTTCAGTCAGCCCACTGACATCCAAAGCTATTTGCTGCCATATTCTAATTGACACACCAATGAGCAAATCGTGTGCCCACGTGAAAGGGGCACCTGGATGCAATCTTGTGCAAATTGAAAGTTTTAATATAGTTGCAAGACCCCAGTGTAAAATTCAAGTACAAATGTGTCCCACTTGCACCACACAAGTCCATCTACTTACACCAAATTTTCATAGAATCATAGAATCCCTGCAGTATGGAAACAGGCCCTTCAGCCCAACAAGTCCACACCAACCCTCAGAGCACCCATCTAAACCCATCCCCATATAACCCACGTAATCTACACATCCCTGAACACTATGGGCAATTTAGCATGGCCAATCCACCTAGCCTGCACATCTTTGGACTGTGCGAGAAAACTGGAGCACCTGGAGGAAACCCACGCCGACACGGGGAGAATGTGCAAACTCCACACAGACAGTTGCCCTAGGGTGGATTTGAAACCGGGTTCCTGGTGCTGTGAGGCAGCAGTGCTAATCACTGTGCCACCGTGCCGCCCCAAATTTTGAATAGTAGAAGAAGCCCTTAAAGGTGATCATTTTAGAGAAGTCTCAAAACAACTGTAGACTCTGACAACTTATATTTTTCTGTAAGATACAACAAGTTGGTTGCTCCCTTCAATTCCAGAACAAGTACAAAATACAACAAGGGGTGGGGGTTGGAGAAGCTGGAAGGGAAGGAAGGAGGCTGATGTCAAATCAAGTACAGAGCAGGCAATGTTGGGGAAATGGATCTAGAGAGGGAGAAAGGTTGGCATCAGGTTTGGAGCAAGAGAATGTGAGTTAAGGTCTGCAGTTTTGGGGGCCGGGGGTTAGCAGTTCGTAAGGCAGATCAGACATGGTGTAGGGGAAAGGGCATTGGGTATCAGGGATGGATGGAGGCAGATTAGGTCGTGCTTGGGTTTTGGGAGGGGTTGTGAACAGGCAAAGGCAGTGGGTGCAGAGCAGGATGGGAGTGACAGGCCATGGGTAGAGATGGGGTACCAGTTGACGGTATATTTGTGTATATAGTCTGGGGAGAGGTAGAGTTGGGGTGTGTTTAACCACGTACTTTAAGGTTGTGAAGTTGCCCAACTCAACTACACTCCCAGACAGTGCAGTCCATATCACAAACACCCACTGGGTGAAAAGGTTTTTCCTCAAATCCCCTCTAGACCTCCTGTCTTTCACTTTAAGATTATGCCCCCTTATTAATGATCCTTCGACTAAGGGCAACAGCTACTTTCTATTCACTCTGTCCAAGCCACTCATAATCCTGTACACGTCTATCAGGTCCTCCCTCAACCTTCTCTGCTTCAAAAAAACACAAAAACAATCTAAGTTTACAACAACAACAAAAACAAGATTGCTGGGAAAGCTCAGCAGGCCTGGCAGCGTCTGTGAAGGGGAAAAACAGAGTTAACGTTTCGGGTCTGGCGACCCTTCCTCAGAACAGCTACTTTCTATTCACTCTGTCCAAGCCACTTGCAATCTTCTATACATCTATCAGGTCCTCCCTCAACCTTCTCTGCTCCAAAAAAAAAACAAAAACAAAAACAATCTAAGTTTACAACAACAACAACGAAAAGAAGGTTGTTGGGAACAGTTCCGAGGAAGGGTCACCGGACACGAAACGTTAACTCTGTTTTTTCCTTCACACATGCTGCCAGACCTGCTGAGCTTTTCCAGCAATCTTGTTTTTGTTCCTATATTACAGCATCCACAGTTCTTTCAGTTTTTATTTAACAATCTAAGTTTATCCAGCTTCTCTTCATAGCTGAAATGCTCCATCCCAAGCAACATCCTGGTGAATCTCCTTTCCACCCCTTCCAGTGTAATCTCATCCTTCCTATAGTTGTTGTGACCAGAACTGCATACGGTATTTCATCTGGGGCCTAACCAAAGTTGTGTACAGCTTCAATGTGACCTCCCAGCTCTTATAATATAAGCACTTTCAGTGATATGAATAACTTATAAATTAAATGGTTACAACACAAAACTACATCTGAATAGTCTCCTATTCTGATTTCTAAACTTTTCAATAGTGAACTTGGTTAGTTAAATTCTCTGATTTGGATGCATAGATTCAGAGGGCTCCAAGTGTTGTGGAATTGCCCAGCAGAATCTTCAATTTCGTGAGCAATTCCTTCAGGATCAGCTACAATGGGGATTCCGCAGTGTCACAGTGTGCAACTCCTATCTCAGCTGGAAAGTTAACAGTCTGGCCATTGAAAAATCCAGGCCTATGAGTCAATTATGTCATACTGGAAAATGCAACAGTTTTACACGCACAAAATTGGCTGAAAAAGATGTTTAGAACAAGTCTGGTACCTGCCAGTATTCCAATTTGGTACGACAGTTTTGTCAAGTTTTGAAAAAATATAGCACCACAAAGTTATTTTAAACTAATGAGATGGTAAGACAGTATTCAGGTGTAAATTATAAACATGCACACATCTTTGAGAGCTTGTTTGTTCAATGCACCAGATCTGTGCCTTAAACAAAGAAATACTGCATTTGTAAATTGCATGGGGAAAAACAGACAGCCATGTATTGGGCCAGTCCCTGTATCTACAGTCCAGAGGTGCAAATTCAGATTAACAATATAGAATGAAAGATATCAATACATCTTGGGTTTAAATGAAATATACATACATAGATTCAAAAACTCCTAAACAATGCAATACCAAAAATGGGAACTTCTTCAAAATCAGCACTATCATCATTCAATTTTTGGCAGTTTCACTAAATGATTACAAAGATAGCTCATGTATAAAATCGAGTACAGTACTGGGAGAAGATCTTCAATTAAAGATAAGATTAAGAAATTCAAGCAGAGATTTTACTAAGTTTATACCCAAGTGTCTGCATTACTAGGTTGCATTTGATACTGGAAAACCAGGCAGGTTGGACTTAATGCCTAGAACGGGCATGATTTTCTTTCTATTTAAATTAAAAAGTATGTTACACTCATCCTCATTTTTCAAGGACCGTAATTTCCCCTCCACAGTGGTCGAAACACCCTCAACCGCAACTCTCGCGTTTCCCGCACCTCAGCCCTCACACCCCCTCCCCGCAATAACAACAAAGGCAGAATTCCACTTGTCCTCACGTATCACCCCAACAACCTCCGGATGCACTGCATCATTCTCCGCCACTTCCGCCATCTGCAATCCAACCCCACCACCAAAGACATTTTCCCCTCCCCACCCTTGTCTGCCTTCCGGAGGGACCACTCTCTCCGTGACTCCCTTGTCCGCTCCACACTCCCCACCACTCCCTGCAACCGCAGGAAGTGCTACACCTGCCCCCACACCTCCCCCCTCACCTCCACCCCAGGCCCCAAGAAAACCTTCCACATTAAACAGATGTTCACCTGCACATCTGCTAATGTGGTCTATTGTATCCACTGTTCCCGATGTGGCCTCCTCTATATTGGGGAAACCAAGCAGAGGCTTGGAGACCGCTTTGTGGAGCACCTACGCTCGGTTTGTGACAAACGACAACACCTCCCAGTCACGAACCACTTCAACTCCCCCTCCCCTCCTTGGATGACATGTCCATCCTGGGCCTCTTCCAGTGCCACAACGATGCCATCCGAAGGCTGGAGGAACAGCACCTCATATTCTGCTTGGGCACCCTGCAGCCCAATGGTCTCAATGTGGATTTCACAAGCTTCAAAATCTCCCCACCCCCGACCTCATCCCAAGACCAGCCCATCTCATCCCCACTTCCTTGACCTTTCCGTCTTCCCTCCCACCTACCCGCCTCTCCCTCCTCACTGACCAATCCCCCTCCCAACTCCCTACCTACAATCACCTTTACTGGCTTCATCCCCGCCTCCTTGTCCATCTTCTCTCCACCTATCTGCTCCTCTATCCACCTTCTATCATCGTCCCCCTCTCTCTATTTATTTCAGGGCCCCCTTGCCCTCCCCCATTTCTGAAGAAGGGTCCAGACCTAAACCGTCAGCTTTCCTGCTCCTCTGGTGCTGCCTGGCCTGCTGTGTTCATCCAGCTGTACACCTTGTTATGTTACACTTCTGCTGTGTTTTATCTTTTCTGGTCTCAGTCAATTGGTACACTGCAGCTGACAGTGCCTGCCTGATTTTCTGATATTTACTACACTCCGGTGAATTGCACCTGAGGAGAGACCCAGGAAAATCTCCCCTAGAGCATGCGTCTAACTTCAATAAGTATAAAATGTTAGTCCAGAAAAAGGCTGATGTATACATTGAGTCTGCCACAGTATTTCAAACGAACCACCCACTAAGCCCACTGTCCTGTTCACTCTCCATACTTGTACTGGAGATGGCAAAGATTGTTTGAACCTAATGACAAGAATGTTAAATTGCCAGGGCTAATGCTCATGGAGCACCAATGAAGAAATTCAACAAACACAACATTGCAATCACAGCATCTCAGATTAAGTTGATGCTACTGATAATGTAACATGAAAGAAAGAAAGTGAAATATTGAAGTTCTACAACATAGATATGCCTTCCTCCCCACACATCAATCACTGTTGTGGAAGCATTTTTATAAACATGTTGCTCTCTCAAAAATAAACAAACAATCAATGCTTACTCTATTATTAAAAAAGTCAAATACTGTACTTTGTATCTTGTCTCTTAGAATCACTGAATCCCGACAGTGTGGAAGAGGCCATTTGACTCAGAGTCTGCACCGACCCTCTGAACAGTATTCCGCCCAGACCTAGCCCCTCACACTATTCCCATAACCCTGTATGTACTGAGGCCAATCCACCTAGCTCGCACATCCCTGGGGCAATTTAACATGGCCAATCCACCTAACCTGCATATCTTTAAACTGAAACCGGAGCACCCAGTGGAAACCCACACAGACACAGGGAGAACATGCAAATTCCACACAGAGTCATCCAAGGCTGGAATTGAATCCAGGTTCTTGACGTTATGAGGCTGTAGTGCTAATCACTGAGCCATAATGACACCTGTTCTCTTAGTGATCTTAACTGTATGGAAGCATACAGATTAATGCAGATCTTTGAATCCAGCAATAGTTAATGTCTCATTGCTGCTGTTTGATATACATTTAAACACATTACTTTTAGAAGCGATGACCATATTGGCATGAATTCCTTGGTCAAATGGCACATTTGCATCAGGTAGTTTAAATGAAATTGTGATATGAATGCTTTGATAGAAGAGGGTATAAAGCAATCAAAGCAATGAGTACTTCATTAAATAAATCACTAAATAGATTCAGGGTGCACATTCAACAACATGACACAGGATCAGAAAAAACCATTGTGGTGAATGTAAGTTTGTTCAAAGATATCTCTATATCTTACCCGCTATATCCCTCAATTAATTATTTTAATAAGCTTCAATGTTTTGTTTTTATTCATTCATGGAATGTGGGCGTTACTGACCAGGCCAGTATTTAATGGCCATCCCTAATTGCTCAGAGGGCAGTGAAAATTCAACCAGACCAGGTAAGAATAGCAGATTTCCTTCCCTGAAGGACATTAGTGAACCAAATGGGTGTTTCCTGACAAACGGCAATGATTTCATGGTCAATATTATACTCTTAATCACAGATTTTTTTGTGTTATTGAATTCAAATTTCACCATCTGCCATGGTGAGATTTGAACTTGGGTCACTAGAAGATTGGTCTCCAGGTCAAGTGATAACACCACCAGGCTATCGTCTCCTAACTTTGTCCAACTTGGAATCTTGAAAACATCAATATGACTTTCCCATGCTTCTTTTTTCTTAACCTGAATACTACATTTATTCTTTCAGAATACAAAACGTATAATTTTATGTTGCATTGACCTATGTCAACAAAATTTGTGGTTTAATGACTCATCTGGGTTGAGTTAATTTCAGACAAAACAAGAGCCAGGAAGATTCAAACTCAGTGGCTTTTCATGAAGGTGGACAAATAGAGCCAGGGTTTGGTTAGTGAGTAAGTTTTATTGTAAGTTTATATGTAGATATCGGGTTAGCTTCACTGTACTTTTCCCATAGTCAAACAGCTCATCAATATTCACAAATGTATTGCTTTGTGAAAACCACTGGAGAAACACAGTACTCCCTTATGGCTAAGATAAGTTACTGGCTTCAGAAGAGGGCAGTTAAGGAAACTAGGAAAGAAAATATAGAGCATTCCATTCCTGCACAACGAATATAAACTATGATACCTCACTCAAAATTAAATGCTATTAAGTCATTAACAGGGTGGATCTCCTTTCTCATTTTTGCTAGTTTTGCAATAGCAAAGGTATCGGTGTTCATTGTCATGCCACTTGTAAGGGGCTCAGCAACATCAGCAACTCTCAGTAGCTCACATATCTAGAAACTGCAGTAGCCAATTTTGCACTTTTCCAGAGCATTTCCTATTGTCGGTAAAAGTAGAGTTGATTGTCCATTATTAATGTTTCCTCATGCAACATTTTAGAGCTAGTGTTTCCATACTGCAAAAGTGAAAACAGGGACTAACACAGATTTCAACTTTCAAAAAGGATATTAATCTAATAATTTTTTTAGAAAGAATTATCAGACCCTTTTAACTGTTGAAACCAGCTGAGGAGAGGTGAACCAGCTCCCTTTTTATTCCCCAACTTCAGTTGGCAGAAACAAAGATTTTTGTTCTTTTTAGTGGAAGATTATACCTCGAATTAAAATGTGATTAATTTCAACTACAGTAGTAAGGAGTCAATCACAAGGTTTTCTTGAGTAAAAGACAAATCAAGCTTATTACCTGCGAACAACAAGAGAAATAACAAAGACCTGACTTCAAGCATTCAGCCTTCAGGCAAACATTACCTTGCCAAAGTTCTCTTGGCCAGCATTGATCTGCTCACTGGCAAAAAATGTGAAATATGAGGACACTTGCCCTTCCAAACAAAATTGGATCTACCCAACATCAAAAGGTCTGACTATCATCTGATTAACATTCTGCATGTGTACCTGTCTCTCCTGGGTGAAAGTGGTGAGATGTTTGCTATTCCTGCCAAGGTCAGAATCAAGCAACTGCAACATCGGATACAGCTTCTGGTTTAAAAAAAAAGACCTCTGCCTTTGTGTTTGAGAGACCTTTTATTCTGATGAGAAACAATAAAGTATTATTTAATCAAAAAACACACACACGTTAAAAAGGAAGATGGAATAATGTATAGCTTAAGAGTCTTTTGGAGTGTTCTTAAGTTTTAAGTTTTAACCTGAGATCACAGATGTTTGTCTTATAACTCTAGCAATAGAGAATATTTCAGTTATCCTTTGAATTCTGTGTTTTGATGTTTAACATATGAAAATATAAATTAGGTGTAGAAGTAGGCTGTTTGAACTTGCTCTGCCATTCAATAACATCATGGCTGAATTGTCTGTTTTGAATTCAACATTCTCATCTAATGTGCCACATTGTTGCCAGGTGCTTTTTATTTCCTTGAGAGACAGTGTTTCTATCCTGTTCAGCGCTACATCTCCAGAAGCAATTTAAACGAACTGCCTTAACTGTAACTCTATCAAAATGCTTAACAAAATACTATATACTTTAACAGCTACTAATTAACTGTTCCAATATAGTAACATTCCATAAACACACCACTGGCAAAGGCAAATTCAGTAAATGATCACACATGCAATTTTAGCAGGAGAAAGAGAATCCCAGCTTTAACTTGAACAGAGGGAGGAAAAGGAGCTTCCACATCCAGCTTCAAACCCCCAACAACTGCACTAACAAAAAATCTTGGTTCTGTGGGAGCCTGACCCCATCCGTTCAGGTTGTTTCTTTTGTTCCAACTTTAAAAAAAAATCCAAGGCCTCACAAGCTCGTTACTTTAATGGCTTTGAGCAAACTGCTCAGCAACTCTGTCCTTTTCTTGTGTGAAGAAAAGTTGAGACAGAGTACCACCTCTTAAAGCCAGAGTTTCATCACACACCACAATACGTTAGTAGTTTGATAGCATCCATTCACATTCACTTGACATTGAGTTTTGTGTTCCCTTTTTCCCTGGCTGAAACAGAACAGGAATTCTTTTGTTTATCCAACCTTAAAAGAGTACATGAATTTCCGTTATAGCTGAGAACGTTCATATTTACATTAGGTATTTACTTGAATTAGGACTGCCTGCAGCTCAAAATGCTAAAGTCACATGATCCATAGCAACCATTTTAATAGTGTTTGTGCACAGCTTTTAAAAGCATTTATTGAAAATTCATAATATTAGATCATCGCGTCACCTTACATTGTGTTTGCAGTTCTGTGCTTTTGAAATAATTCAGAAATGGAAACAATTCTCTGCTTGATTTTGACCATCAAGCTTAATAATTCCATGAATTAAGAATGTTGCTTTGTACCTGGCATTACACTAATTTACTTCATCATGTATGCTTCCTTTATTGACCCTTTTTCTCTATAAAGGGCAATTTATCCACAATGTTTTTATAGAGTTGCTGACTGATTAAATATAGCAAGATCAATGTTCCAAAATTGATGCATCAATATATATCAAAAGCAAACATATTCAAAGGGGAAAGTGAATAAAGTTTGATGTATGCTGCTTAAAATTGGCTAAATTTACAAAGAAGGGAAAATGGGAAGAAGCTCCCTCATTAAACAGATAAAAATCTCTTTCATCTTTAAAGATTTCCACATCATTGTTATCTTCCACAGTCAAAACATCAATTTATTAAACATTTTTGATAATACCAAGCAAGGTACAATCTAAAAACAGTGAGAACTGAAAGAGAGAGTTTAAAGCTTTAGCAGCATATAATACTATATGTCTCTTTCTGCACTGAAAACAATCCTCAGGCTTCAGTGTAGCTCATTTTGTTCCCATCAATATACAGGGCTCTCTGCTTTAATTTTCTGTTTGTGTCTTTTCTGTCTCATCATTAATTTTAGTTTTCTGTAATTTTCTCTTCCAACTTTGTTCCTTCTGTTTAAATCTCAGCCTGAAGACTCTTTTATACTGTTTTCAATTATTGTTCAATTGTAGTACAGAACAGATGTATTTATTTGTCACACGTACTAAGTAAAGGAATACATAACTATAGGGAAAAGTGCAAAGTTGCCATTCACTGGTGCCCACTTGGTTACAAAAACCAGAGTTAAAAGATTTTAACAGAGCCAATAAGGTAAGCAAGAAGAAAAAAAGAAAAGTCCAGATCTCAGAGTCCCATGTCCCATCTCCACAATGCTATAAATCCCACTCCAATTGCTAGGGCACCCAGGAGGCCACCGCCGCCACCATGCGAAAGGCCCACTCTTGCCGCCGACTGCTGCCACCTTATCGACCCGTTCTTGCTGTCGAACCCACCCACACTTGATCCGCCGCTGTCACTCCAGCCCATGCTCAATCTGCAGTTGCTGCAGGACACAGCCTGCGCATTCAGGCCTCACCACATGGTTCCCGGTCACAACCCAACACCTTAGGCAGGTTGTTAAAAGGGCAGGGGGTGGGAGGCATAGAATTGCTGCAGAGGAGAAAAAGGAAGGAAAAGGAAAGGGAACTGGTGAACAGAGTGGAGTTCCAAATGGAGCAACTTACCCTGCCACCATCCTGTCAGTCCTTCGCTCTCAACTCTACCTGCTCATGATGAGTCCGGTATAACTAGTTATAAATTTCAGTCTGCCTTTTCTAATGGATTATGCCGTAATTTCAATTTTCACTAGTTGGAGGTTGTCTGGACAAACTCCAAATAACTAAGCCAAATACTCCTGTAATAGTTTGAAATTGTAGTTTAGTTTTGCTATGTCCATCATCACTTTGACCTAAAGATTAAGGGATGAATTGGGAGGGGTATTAAATTTTAGATAAACGAAGACAGTGGAATACCAGTTTGCCAGAAGGAAGATGGAAGGATGGGAGAACTGGAAACTGATCAAGGATTATATTAAAATGTTAAGTTTTCAGTCCAATGTTGGCTGACTTTTTGTCTATTACCAACTTTTGCATTTTTTTAATTTCAGATTTTCAAAATTTGTAGTGTTTATTTTCGTTTCAATAGTCATGCCTCACAGGTTAGCATGCTGGAAATCAAGCCCCACTATTCCCAGTCTTGTCATAGAAGTTAAAGATTTTCTAAAAAGGTCTTCCAAATTCCCCAGTTTACCTTTAAACCCAAGTTAACAGAAAGTATGGACCATGCTTCTGTACTTAACAAAAATTACTAATTATCACAAGTAAGTAAATTCTAGTTACAAGTAAACAACCATGAACATCTAACTCCCTTACAAAAACTCACCTCATACACAAATGTAGACAGGCACAGACAAAAAAAAAATGTAATGGCTGGACGGCAAAACTGGGAATACAGTTCAATGGTCCCAGTCTCCTCCAGGTATTTTCACATGCTTGCAGGAGACACAGAGCACTTTGTTTACAATTTTAAAACAAGTCTCTGACATACTAGTTAAAAACCACACCTTGCAGAAACCTGTGCAGGGGAATAAAATGGCTTTTTAGGTGTATTTTACTACAGAGACAAAGGAGACTACCTCACTTTTCAGAGGTCCAAAGACTTCTGATGAACTCATTCACACCCACAAGCTGTTCAGTTTCCTGGGAGATATCACATATTTGGTTGACAAAGGCTTCTGCCTGCATTGACAAATGGTCACCACTCAACAGGCCAATCAATTGCTTGTTGCAGCTGAATGAACTTTGTACACAATGCCTTTGTGCCATGTTTTCTGCAAATAAAGTTGCCTTGTTGGTTTAGCATGCAGCAACGTATACACTTACAATAAGTGCAGGCAGCTTGTTTTTTACAAGTGCTGTCTTTTCCACAATTCTTGGTTTTTAAAATAGTCCTTTATCCATTTTTGTCCACAATGAAAAATGCACTAACATAAAAAGATCTTTACACAATTGTTCTGGTCCTAATAGGCTGACCTTCTGAAACAGTATCAGCACTTCCGATAGGACATGCTGTTATCACAGTACGGTAATACTTATTGAACTAACTTCAGGCAGAATGACTTCAAATTTTTACTAAAAAACCTTCGTCTTAGAATCTAAGCTTTGCTTTCCAATTAGTTCTCTCAAATTGTTCTTTTTTTGAAGAACAAAAACATTGACAATGAGTTATTATTATTAACACGTGCACTATCATGCTTATTCAACCTCTGACAAAATTACCTGTGAAAGTATTTCAATCATAGGTACCAACAATCCTAAAGACATTTTTAATCAAAATTACTTACATTATTTTGTGGGTTGTTTTGCTCACATCAGAAAGACATCAATACTTTAAATCAGTTTTTAAACTTGTGTTGACATGGTGGGACGCTCTTATACTTTCTGGAACACAGTCTACCTCACAAACATCTACGGTGTTCATGCAACACATTTTTCTTATTACTAATATCTTTATAAATTGATTCAATGAATTTTTACTATCACAATGTCTTAATGTATATTATATATAGTTCATGATATATCTACACAACTAATATGCTCATCACATACAGCATGATCAAAGTAAGTTGTTCTGTAAGTATTTGATGAGAATATTAAACAGCAAACAAGCCATTGATTATAAGAGAGATAACAGTATGAAGCTGGAGGAACACAGCAGGCCAGGCAGCAGAGGAACAGGAAAGTTGACATTTCAGGTCGGGACCCTTCTCCAGAAATGGGGAGGGGGTAGGGAGCTGGGAAATAAATAGAGAGGAGGGGTGGGACTGGGGAAGGTTTGGCAGGATGGTGATAGGTGGACACAGGTAGGGAGTGGTGGGGATTGGTCAGTGGGATGGGTGGGGCAGACAGGTGCGAGAGAAGATTGATAGGTAGTGTCAGGTCAAGGAGGCAGGGATGAGAGGGAGGGTTGGACATGGGATGAGGCCCGGGGTGGGGAGATTTTAAAACTGGTGAATTCCATGTTTAGGTCATTGGACTGTAGGCTCCCGAGGTGAAATAGGAGGTGTTGCTCCTCCAGTTTGCGGGTGGTGTATTTGTGACGCTGGAGGAGTGAGTTGCATAAAATGGTTGGTGACTGGAAGGTGTCGTCATTTGTTGTGTACCGAGCGCTGATGCTCTATGAAACGGTCTCCGAGTCTACACTTGGTCTCACCCATGCTGAGGAGGCCACATCAGGCGCAGCGGATACAGAAGACCAAGTTGACAGATGTGCAGGCGAACCTCTGTCTGATATGAAAGGTTTGTTTTGTGCCTTGAATGGAGGTTCTGGGGGGGGGGATGGGGAAAGAGATATAGGGGCATGTGTAGCACTTCCTGCGCTTGCAGGGAAAGGTGCCAGGTGTAGTGGGGCTAGTGGGGAGTGTGAGCAGACAAGGGAGTCGCGAAGTCGCGAAGTGAGCGGTCCCTACGAAAGGCGAATAGGGATGGGGAGGGAAATATCTCTTTGGTTGTGGGGTCAGATTGTAGGTGGTGACAGATACAGCCTACTTTTTCTTTAAAGTGATTTAAAAACTGTTCTCTACCGTTTTCATAAAACAATGGGAACGGGTTTCACCTCCTGACTCTATGCAACAAATATTTCAGTGTACAAATATAAACAGGTTACACCAGAGCAATGTCATGAGATTCTACTGTCAACATCATGTTCAACAGTAATAACAAAGAATTCATGGCTGTCTATAATTTCATGTCGTATCAGTAGCTGTATCAAGCCATTTCTCAACTGCTTCCATCTACAAAAATTATAAAGCATGCTGCCAAGAGTACTGACACTGTAGGTGATCTCATCTAGTTATCATCCTAGTCAACTTCTAGATTTAATGTTTGAAAGTGACTTATTGGTATGTACAATTTCTGATAAAGGTTAGAGTCTTCACTGTACAAAAGAAACTTTCCTATCTGTTTAAGATGTTTAATTGGTCTGCTTTTCAGTTAGATATAGATCACTGCAAAGTTGAAGACGATATTGGATGAATAAAAAAAAATCGTTCTGATAGTACTGGCCTCAGCTGTGCTGTGGATTTTCAACATACACATTCAGAAATTTTCACTCCATCTACATATATGGAGAAACTGCACCTGAGCTGTTTGTTTCCCCCATCCAAATTGAGGAAACGAGCCATTATTTCGAGTCAGCTATTATTTCATCAGGGTCATTTCGATCTGCCAGCACAATGACTCCTTATCCACCCCAGTCTATTACCTCAAGATTTCCATATCAGTGCTGAATTACAAGATACTTATCACATGACCACTATGTACATATATACAGACAGACTATGCAATTCAAGGTCTCAGCAGCTTGTGCATTTAAAATAAATTTGTCAACAAATTATTTGCATCACAAAGAACACATTCGTAGGGTCACAGAGTCATACAGCACAGAAACAGACCCTTCAGTCTAACCAGTCCATGCCAAACATTATGCCAAACTAAACTAGCCCCTGCTCCTGGACCACATCCTCCATACCTTTCCTATTTACTCATGTATCCAAACGTCTCTTAAATGTTGCGATTGTACCCACATCCGTCACTTCCTCAGGAAGCCGGTGAATAACAAAGATTTAATTCTTAATCTCAAATAATGCTTTACGTTAGACTTCAGAAAATTGCGGCCCTATGTCCAGCTGTCAACGGGTAATTACAATGAACACTATATATTGCCTTTCTTTTCCACCCCATCTAAACACTTTTCTATTTCCCTACTCTCCAAATTTGAAGACCAGTTTTGTTTAATTATCAAATTTAAAAAGTAGCCAAGAGCTTGAGGAGTATATAGGTCTCCATTCTTCCCCTTCATGGCAATTCTTCAGCAAATTACAGTTGACTTGCCCAATAATTAGCTCTCTTTTGTCTGCGGTAGCATAAATTGTGATTGTTGAAATTTAGGATGAGTGCATTCATCCTGATGGGTATAAGGCAAAAGGCTTCAGCAACATTTTGTTTTTCAGAAACATTCAAGGAACGAAATAATCACTCGAAGCTATATATTGCCCAGAAACAAACCAGTCCAGATAGTAGATTTCACAAAATGTCTAATGTGAATAGTTGCTATTTTTTTCATGCTTCGGACGTTTGCCTTTTGGATGCACAATTAAAATGGGATCAAAAAAAAATGGCAGACCAATCAAGGACATATTTTGGTTCTGTCTTCACAAAGGAGGGGACAAAGATCCAAAACTGGGGAACATATTTAGTGAGAGAGGAACTGAAGAAAATCAGGATTAGGAGGGAAGTGGTGTTAGGAAAATTGATAGGATTAAAGGGCCAACAAACCCTTAGGGCCCAATAATCTACATCCCAAGGTGAAGAATGCGAATTATATAGAACAGAATTTATGGATTAGACCATTGTGCAACAAAATAAAGAAATTACATTCCATTTAACTTCATTTGTCTATTGCTTTAAAGTCCATTTCTCAAAATTAGTACACTACATGTTGTTTAATGGTGCTGATCATAACCAAAGTTTAAAATGGGTGAAATACAGAAATAAAATGAATTACCAGATATAGTAGGAACTGCAGATGCTGGAAAATCTGAGATAACAACGTGTAGAGCTGGATAAACACAGCAGGCCAAGCAGCATCATAGGAGCAGGAAGGCTGACATTTCGGGCCCAGACCCTTCATCAGAAAAGCTTATCAGAGATAGTAGGAACTGCAGATGCTGGAAAATCTGAGATAACAAGGTGTCAAGGTGGATGAACACAGCAGGCCAAGCAGCATCACAGGAGCAGGAAGGCTGATGTTTCGGGCCTAGACCCTCCATCAGAAAAGGTTATCAGAGATAGTAGGAACTGGAAAATCTGAGATAACAAGGTGTAGAGCTGGATGAACACAGCAGGCCAAGCAGCATCATAGGAGCAGGAAGGCTGACGTTTCGGGCTTAGACCCTTCATCAGAAAAGCCAGAAATTACCAGATGACGTTTTCCTTTTGTGGACGCTACCGTTCTATGAGCCAGAAAAGAATGATCGTTTGTTAAGAAATTTGTTTGAAGACTGTCTTTTATACCCAAAAAAATCATGTAACCAACCTTTCAGAAATAAAACACAGCATTAATCTGCAAGAGTAAATTAGAAATTAGCTCACTTACTGCATTAACTCAACGATAACAGTTAAATCTTCAGGCAGAATATCTATTCAATATTGGTTCTGTTGTAGTTATTACATAATATTTCAGGTTGCCACTGGTGACAGAGGGTTACCTAGTACCTTACAGTGTACCAAAGATGAAATACTCACCACAGCATTGAGGTTCATCATAGACCATAGAATAGCTACAGTGTAGAAGCAGGCTATTTAGCATATCAAGTTCGCACTGACCCTCTGAAAAGCATCCCACCCATATCCACCGGATTCCTGTAACTCTGCAGCACCCAGTCGAAACCCACGCAGATCCAGGGAGAATGTGCAAACTCCACAAGGACAGTCACTTGATGGCGAGATCGAACCTGCGTCCCTGGCATTGAGGCAGCATTGCTAACCAGTGAGCCGTGCCACTTCTTAACAAATCGGGCCTTGAATGGAGGTGAGGAACTTCCTTCTCAATGGATCTCAATATTTTAGAAGACCAAACAAATTCTAACGTAAAGATCAAATGAATTAGTATAATCTGTACTATAAATGACAGTTAAGTAATGTAGAGTTTTTAAAACTTAGAAATTAATTATCCTTTGTTTTCAATTTCAAACTCAGTAATTGCATACAAGTGTATCCTTCGATTCCAATGCTGTAAATCTATAAATCAGTCTTTCTAAATACAACTACAGTATTTCTCTCAAGAGGAGATGTAAAAATTTAAGGCTGCGCTTAATTCATATAGTTGCTCTCTCTCCAGAACTGGATTAATATCCTTGGTTGTAACTTAATGTTAAGCCACTTGAGGCACAAAAATGATTATTAGAATAAGCCAGTCCCAACAACTTTACCAGCAGACATTCAACTTAAAAATTCTATCAAATGTACTCACTCAATGGAAAACTAGAATAATTAGCATTTTTTTTGTGTTGTTCCAAATCTCCATCAAGCTCTTCTCTTTACAATGCTATCCCTGGTGACCTTCCACACCAGTTTGATTGTTTCCATTTCCCACATTAGCCATGACATCTCTAAACAACATTACCACATAATTGAATACAATCGCAAATATAAACTAGCATGGAGCAAGACTTTTAATTATCGAGTTTATGATCAGAAAATTTTTGCAACATTCATTTAATGCAGATATCCAAACATGAAGTATGTATTGTTTCAGTGAAGTTACAATTCTACATATTTGCAAACACTTTTAAAAATAAGGAAGTCCACTGCAGTCACTTGGTAACACAGAACTTGAATATTGCTGGAAAGATGAACACATTGCTGAAGCTTGCCATTTTTGTACTTATCGGGTGAAATGCACGAATACAGCATATTGAATTTTTTTTTTCTTTATTCATTTATGGGATGAGAGCATCGCTGGCTAGGCCAGCATCTATTGCCCATCCCTAATTGCCCAAAGGGCAGTTAAGAGTCAACCACATTGCTGTGGGTCTGGAGTCCCATACAGACCGGGTAAGGATAGCAGTTTCCTTCCCTAAAGGACATTAGTGAACCAGATGGGTTTTTCCAACAATTGACAATGGAGTCATGGTCATCATTAGATTCTTAATTCCAGATATTTATTAAATTCAAATTCCACCATCTGTTGTGGTGGGATTTGAACCTGGGCCCCCAGAATGTCTGTGTCTCTGGATTAACAGTCCAGCAATAATACCACTAGGCCATTGCCTCCCCTTTCCAAACAATTATACCTGAAGAGAAAAAGGGCACTAACTTATTGGCTAGGATATTGCCATGGAGAAAGAGACAAGGAACTGTAGACTGTCAGGTAATTCAGAAATGGTGTAGACTTGAACATATAAAACTTATGGTTGCAGAGGATGGTCCCTGTTTTATCAGGTACATTATTTCTTGAAAGCATAAGTGAGTCACATTATAAATTTGACTAATTATCTTAAACAGGTTGTTAATGTAATTATTAGCACACTCAGCATTGTTTATCAAATGCTACTCAATCTCAGATTTACATTTAACTGAGAATGTTGTGTTTTGGATTTTGCAAGCACAGGCGGGTTGAATATGACATGTACACTGTTAATTAAACAGCTGAAGAAAAGTGCTGCTAGATTTTAATAAGCTAATCGCACAGATGTACAGCCTTTGTGTTGTGTAAACTAACTGCAGTAACCTCAGTAGAAAATACTACTCATGGAGCCACTACACAGCAGCAGTGTGAAACTGTTTACCTAATTAGTCGTCCAGACTTTTGAAATAGTTGGCCTTCCCAAGGCAATTTGACATAGACTAGGACTTTACCAACCCGAAACTAGCAGTCATTGGTTAATTTGCAAGTTTGAATGATACACTGTGAACAATGCTTTTATAAGAGAAAGATCTATACGCTTAGGCATCAACTCAAACCTGAGAAAGTAAAGGAACAGGACACTGCTAGACCCAATGCCTACCCAAATTCCTTTCTAATAAACAATGGCCTGCTGTTATCTCTGACGAACGCTTCCGGGAGTCTGCGTATTGAAAAGGACATATGCAGCTTTTCTATTGTTGTCCCAGTGTTTGCATATTCAACGACAACGAATGGGTGTCTACAAAGACGAAGAACACTGAGCCCATGAAAGGACCCGCTTAGTTGATGTGCAACTGAGTCCAAGATTTACCTGGCCATTCCCACTGGTGGTAATTTTTGTCCTTGCTGGCACTCTGGGCCCTGACCCATCAATGCAGCTGTGCCTACATCCACGCCTGGCCACCTGACATAACTTATTGCCAACACCTTTATTTTGGAGACCCCTGGAGTTCAGCCAGTACTTGGTGACGGTGACTTTTGTGTGGGACAATCACTCTTGCTCCCAATAACAATAGGCATCCCTTGTGAGTTGGTCTCTTTGGGTCCAAAAAGGTTTCAATTCTAGTTACAACAGCCCTTTGGTTTTCCCCGTTACCACCAGTTGTTTCAGCTTTCATGGGACTGGATCTTTCTGCAACCAAAGTCTAATATTCTCAACTATGTTATGGACCAGACCAAACAACCTCAAAAATATATCTAGAAGGTAATCTAGACCCTAACTTTTTCTTATTTTAAAGGCAAGTGTAAGGTGTTGCATTCCAGATGCAATTCAATTGGTCAAACTACTCGAAGTTAAGTAAAACTCAGTTTATTCATACACTTGAGTTAAAAAACAGCAACAGAAAGAAGAAATTGGAATAATTAGCCATTGAAAAAAAACTTACCACAAGGGATGATTTAACTACTAAACAGTAACTGTTTCTATACAGTAACATCCCTTAAACATATCGTTGGCAAAAGGCAAGTTCAGAAAAATAGATTGTCTCACAGGCAATTCTCCAATTAGGAGGAAAAACATCAAGAGAACACAGAGAGCAGCAGGGAGAGATGTACTGCAACTTCAACCCAGTTTCAAAATCCAGCAACTGTAAACCAAAACTAAAAATCCTACATTTGTGGGAGCTTGCCCAAAAGATTTCTTCTATTGTTCCTACTTAAAAAAGAAAAACCCCAAGACCTCACAAACTGTTCACTCTCATAGCTCTGAGTAGACTGCTCGACGCCAGTCTTAAAACATTGCAAAAGAGAAGAAAAAAGGACAAATTGCACCCCTTAAAGCCAAAGTATCATCAGAGCTGTGACTGGGAGCAAGTCCAAAAAACTTAATATCACGACAGCCTGTTCCATTGGTGGTACCACTGATGGCATATCTGCTCATGGGATGCGGCTGAATGCATCCGCATTCGCTACTCGGCCTCCCGGACGGAGTTCTAGCTTGTAATTATAAGCACTTAGTATTAGAGCCTACCACGGAATATGGCCTGAAGCTATACACAGCACCGCCTTATCCTCCTTAAGCAGACAAAGTAGGGGCTTGTGGTCCGTGATTATCACAAATTTTTGACCATAATGGCTGATGGAACTTCTTGACTCCAAATATGACCGCCAATCCTTCTTTCTCTATCTGGACATATTTATGCTCTGCATTAATCAAATTCATAGTCATACAGTACAGAAACAGACCCTTTGATCTGACTCATCTGTGCCAAATAGAAATGCTAAATTAATCTAGTCCCATTTGATAGCATTTGGCCCATTTCTCTCTTAAACCCTTCCGATTCATATACTCATCCAGATGCCTTTTAAATATTTTTAACTGTACCTGCCTCCTTCACTTCTATTGGCAGCTCATTCCATACATGCAGCACCCTCTGCATGAAAAAGTTACCCCTCAGGTCCTTAATAAATCTTTCTGATCTCACCTTAAACCTATGCCCTCTAGTTTTGGACTCCCCTACCCTGGGGAATAGATCTTAGCTATTCACCCTATCTATGCTCCTTATGGTTTTATAAACCTCCTTAAGGTCAGCCCTCAGCCTCTGACAGTCCAGGAAGAATAGTCTTTGCCTACTCAGCGTTTCCCCATAGCTCAAATCTTAGAAGTCCTGGATGCATATGCTATTGGGCGTTTCTCTTTATCGGGCCACTTATGAGCTAATACCATCCCAATGCCATGTGGGGAGGCATCATATGTGAATATCAGATCTCTCTTGGGATCACAGTGTCCCAACACTTTAGAGGATGATAGCTGTGTCTTCACTTCACTGAAAGCTCGGGCTTATCCATACATTTCCAAGGCTGACACTTTAAGAATTGATACAAAGGTGCTAGGACGAAGGCCAGGTTATTTATGAACTTTCCCTAATAACTTACCAGCTGAAGGGAAGACCCAAGCTCTGGTACAGACATGGGAGCTGGGGCACCTTTGATCGCTAAAAGGGTTTAAGCCAGTCTTGTTGACTCCGTAACCAAGGTAGGTCACTTGGGGTGCCTGGAAAATATTTTTCCCTTCTTAGGCGTATGCCCACCTTGGAAAAACACCTTTGGACAGTGTCCATCTTCTGTAAGTGCTTCTCATTGGTTTTCCCTGCTTTCAGAGCATCATCTACATAGCAAAATGTTTCTCCATCAGCCACTAAAAATTGCATAGTCTAACAATACCCCTAATGGGACTCTTGTATACTGGCACAAACCCTTGTAGATATTAAACATAGCATGCTTCTGGGAATCCTCATCTAAATGCAATTGCAAGTAAGCATGGCTTATGTCCAGCTTCGTGAAGGACAGCACTCCCTGCCAGCTTTGTATACAAACCCTCTACCCGAGGGAGTGGGGATGGATCCAACTGCAAAAAGCGATTTACTGTTTGTTTAAAATCACCACAAAGGCAAACTGACCCATTGGGCTTTACAATCGGTACAACCGGTGCTGTCCATTCTACAAATTGGACTGGTTTGATGATTCCTTCACTTTCCAGACTTCTGATTTCTGCTTCCAGAGTTATACAGTCATAGACTCATACAGCATAGAAACAGTCGAACCTGTCCATGTTAACCACAATCCCAAACAAAACTAGCCCCACCTGCCTGCACTTGGCCCATATCCCTCCAAACATTTCTTATTCATGTACTTATTTAAATGCCTTTTAAATGTTGTAACTGTACTCACATCCACCATTTCCTCTGGAAGCTCATTCCACACACAAATGACTGTTAAAAACAACAATTGCCCTTATGTCTTTAAATCTTTCACCTCTCGCCTTAAAAATATGCCCCCTACTCTCAAAATCCCCTACCCCTAGGGAAAAGACATGTGCCATTCACCTTATCTATACCCCACACATCAGGAGAATTACTCACCGCCTTTCATCTGCCACAATGTCATTAGCCTGGGAAAAAAAAACATTCTTTCCACATACTGGGCTCAGTCCTCAACAGCAGTTGCGAGCGAGTTTCTTCAGGAATGTGCTTTACTCTTGTCCGCAATGAGATAACTCCACACAGGCCAGTATCCTGTCACAAAGTCACTCTTTATTTATGCATGAATAGTTCTTGACTTTAATACTGCCTCTTCAGAGTTAGCTACCAGTTTGCCAAAATCTCTGACAGTCTTCTTTTTATCTGTCGGCGAGGGGTCTCTGATTAACAAGCCCAATCTGGTCCAATCAGGGAACTCACATTCCATGATGTCCAGCTGGCTGACCTCGTAACAATCACTACACGTACAGCCTTGCCAATGTCGTTTCCTATCAGAAGCGAGATCTGGTGCAAAGTATTCTTAGAGCTACAGGCTCAACAACTGGACACTGAAGGAAATTCTATTCAAAACTTCTGGACAAAAAAAATAGATGAGATATGGATAGACTTTGAAACATTTAGAAAGCAGGATGGCTATTCCATAGAAGACTACATAATCTAATTCAAGAGCATATACATAAGATCGTTAAAAAATCTGCTTGGAGATTCTTAATAAAGTAATTGCCTTTAAACTGTTGGACAGTTCAGGCTAGTGAACATGGACAGACTCCTAGTATTAACTGGCGTTTTAGAAAACA
This sequence comes from Rhincodon typus, assembly GCF_021869965.1. Lineage (NCBI taxonomy): Eukaryota > Metazoa > Chordata > Chondrichthyes > Orectolobiformes > Rhincodontidae > Rhincodon > Rhincodon typus. Next base: position 27,715,053 of record NC_063353.1, on the reverse strand, counting down.
CAAGCATATTTCAGTACAGATGTCGAAAGCGCGTTTCAAAACAAAACTGGGAACATGCTCATCCCCAGCAACCTTCGTGCCTTAAAAGGACACATTCAGCAGGCTCACAGAATGGAAGATTCAATGGTAGTGGCAGCTTGAGGCTGCTCAGATACAGGCTAAAAGCATCAATCTGAAAGGAAAATAACTGGACATGAAACATAACAGGTCAATTACTTTTGTGAAATCAGTAGATTTACAGTTCATACAATCCAGATGATATTATATTCGTTTAACAAGGTGTAACTTTTCTAAGGAAAGTACTAAGCAGGTGTTATTAGCATCAAGAATTTAAAGGCCAATTATCTTAATTGCATTGGCCATTGGCCTTTTTATATTAGCACAGGTTAAAAATCTTAAAATGATCCCAAAGTAAAGGACGATTACACTAAAATTAGAGACGAGATCAGCAATAAATTTGCAAAAACAGTCCATGAGTCTCCCATTAGCAAGAGACTTTAACAAAGCTGTTGCAATAGACTTGAAGATATAGGCTAAGGGCAGAAAAGCTAGATTTAGACAGCATACAATAATCTATATTAAAGAATAAAACATAAAGTCACCATGGTCTTACCAGACCACAGGGTTGCTCTCTTATTACAGTGAGAGATGACTGTTGATGTTTTAATCCAAGGGTCACCACAACTCAGGCAAGGGGAGAGCTGGAGAAAGACAATCCTTCATAGTAACCTCAGCCAGTGTGGGAATTGAATCCAAGCTATTGCCGTCACCCTATAATCGCAAACCAGCCGTTGATCGAACAACTGAGCAATAGCGGGCAAGGTAATGGAGAAATGGACAGGCATAAGACTGGGGGAACCTGCTAAAATCTTAACTGACAAAGAGGGGTAGTGGGGGAATAGAATTTGCCAATAACAAATTGAGGGCTACATGCCTAAATATTGCGACAACTAAAAATGGGAGGGCGAGACAGACTTTCTCTAATTCCGCTATTCTATGGATCACAACAAATTTAATTGTTCCATCTGCTTCCGAGATGGCCAATTGCATACTTTCTCGAGATGGATGTAAAAAAAGTGGTTTCTTTAATAAATACAAAATCATTGACTTAAAATAAAAAAAACTTATTCCACAAAAATACAAAACTGGTTAACACAGTTTGTAATATGAAAATATACATGTTTAGAACATAAAAGAACTAGGAGCAGGAGTAGGCCATCCGGCCCTTCGAGCCTGCTCCGCCATTCAATAAGATCATGGCTGATCTTTTCGTGGACTCAGATCCTCACCGTATCCCTTAATTCCTTTATTGTTCAAAAAAAGATCTGCCTTATCTTTAAAAACGTTTACTGAAGTAGCATCAACTACTTCACTGGGCAAGGAATTCCATAGATTAACAACCCTCTGGGTGAAGAAGTTCCTTCTCAATTCAGTCCTAAATCTTGAGGCTATGCCCCCTTGTCCTAGCTTCACCTGCCAGTGGAAACATCATCTCTACTTCTATCTTATCTATTCCCTTCGTAATGTTATATGTTTCTATAAGATCCTCCCTCAATCTTCTGAATTCCAATGAATATAATCCCAATCTACTCAGTCTCTCCTCATAAGCCAACCCCCTCAACTCTGGAATCAACCTAGTGAACCTCCTTTGCACCCCCTCCAGTGCCAGTACATCCTTTCTCCAGTAAGGAGACCAAAACTGCACACAGTACTCCAGGTGTGGCCTCACCAGCATCTTGTATAGCTGCAACATAACCTCTCTGCTTTTAATTTCAATCCCTTTAGCAATGAAGGACAAAATTCCATTTGCCTTCCTAATTACTTGTTGTACCTGCAGACCTACCTTCTGTGATTCATGCACAAGGACACCCAGGTCCCTCTGCATAGCAGCATGCTGCAAATTTTTACCATTCAAGTAACAATCCTTTTTACTTTTACTCCTACCAAAATGTATGACTTCACATTTATTTACATTGTATTCCATCTGCCAGACCTTTGCCCACTCACTCAATGTATCTATGTTCCTCTGCAAAGTTTCACAGTCCTCTGCACACTTTGCTTTGCCACTCATCTTAGTGTCATCTGCAAACTTTGACACCCTACATGTGGTCCCCAACTCCAAGTCATCTATATAAATTGTAAATAATTGCGGTCCCAACACCGATCCCTGAGGCACACCACTAGTCACTGACTGCCAGCTAGAATAGCACTCATTTATCCCCACTCTTTGCTTCCTGTTAGTCAACCAATCCTCTATCCATGCTAATACTTCACCGTTAACACTATGCATCCTTATCTTATGCAGTAGCCTCTTGTGCGGCACCTTGTCAAAGGCCTTTTGGAAATCTAGGTACACCACATCCACTGGGTCCCCATTGTCCACCTTGCTCGTAATGTCTTGAAAGAATTCCAAAAGATTTGTCAAGCATGACCTGCCCTTCATGAACCCATGCTGCGTCTGCCCAACGGGACAATTTCTATCAAGATGCCTTGCTATTTCTTCCTTGAGAAAAGACTCAAGCATCTTCCCCACTAGAGGTTAAGCTAACCGGTCTATAATTCCCCATCTTTTCTCTACTTCCCTTTTTAAACAGTGGCGTCACATTTGCTGTTTTCCAATCTGCTGGGACTGCCCCCGAGTCCAGCGAATTTTGGAAAATTACCGCCAGCGCACCTGCTATTTCTCCCGCCATCTCTTTTAGTACCCTGGGATGCATTCCATCAGGGCCAGGAGACTTATCAATCCTTAGCTCCATTAGCTTGCCCAACACCATCTCTTCCGTAATTACGATTGTTTCCAGGTCCTCACCTACCTTCGTCTCTTTGTCTATTACTGGCATGTTATTAGTGTCCTCCACTGTGAAGACCGATACAAAATACCTGTTCAATGCCTCGGCCATTTCATCATATCCCATAACTAAATTCACCTTCTCATGCTCTAAAGGGCCAACGTTTACTTTAGCCACTCTTTTTTCGTTTTATATATTTATAGAAACATTTGCTATCTGTCTTTATATTCTGTGCTAGTTTTTTCTCATGTTCTATCTTACTTTTCTTTATAGTTCTTTTTGTGGCTTTCTGTTGACCTTTAAAGTTTTCCCAATCTTCTAGTTGCATGCTGTTTTTGGCCACTTTGTATGCTTTCTCTTTCAATTTGATAGCCTCCCTTATTTCTTTAGACACCCATGGCAGATTACCCCTTTTCTTACAGTCCTTCCTTTTCATTGGAATATACTTTTGCTAAGCACTTTGAAAAATTGCTTTGAAAGTCCTCCACTGCTCGTCAACTGTCCCACCATAAAACCTTTGTTTCCAGTCTACTTTAGCCAAGTCCTCCCTCATTCTATTGTAGTTCCCCTTGTTCAAGCACAGGATCCTGGTATTGGATTTTATCTTTACACTCTCCATCTGTATTCTAAATTCAACCATACTGTGATCACTCCTTCCAAGAGGATCCCTAACTATGAGGTCATTAATTATTCCTGTCTCATTACACAGGACCAGATCTAGGATAGCTTGCTCCCTCGTCGGTTCCAATACATACTGTTCAAGAAAACTATCACGGATACACTCAACGAACTCCTCCTCAAGGCTACCCTGACCGAGCTGGTTTGACCAATCTACATGTAGATTAAAATCGCCCATGATAATTGCCGTACCATTTTTACAGGCATTAGTTATTTCGTTTTTTTATTGCCCGCCCCAATGTGATGTTATTATTTGGTGGCCTATAGACTACGCCTATCAGTGACTTTTTCCTCTTAGAATTTCTAATTTCCACCCAAATGGATTCAACCTCATTCTCCATAGAACCCATATCATCTCTCAGCACCGCCCTGATGGCGTCTTTGAATATCAGAGCTACACCACCTCCCTTACCTTCCTGTCTGTCCTTCCGAATAGTCTGGTACCCTTGCATATTTAACTCCCAGTCATGACCATCCTGTAACCATGTCTCCGTAATGGCTACCAAATCATATTCATTCACTATGATTTGTGCCGTTAACTCATCAACCTTGTTACGAATGCTACGAGCATTATTCAGGTAAAGTGCCTTTATGCTAGCTTTCTTACCCTCCTGATTTCCAACATCTCTAATAATATCTCCTGAGTTATCCTTCCTTTTTGCTTCTTTCATAGTCTGCCTTGAACTTAAATCCTCCTGCACACATGCTAACCTGCTGCTTACCTTTTTATTTACCATCATACTTCCTGTCGGTTTCTCTTTCCCTTCCCCCCAACTGACTAGTTTAAAGTCCTAGCGACCACCCTATTTATCCTTTTCGCAAGAACACTGGTTCCAGATCGGTTCAGGTGGAGACCGTCCCATTGGTACAGATCCCTCCGATTCCAAAACTGATGCCAATGCCCCATGAAATGGAACCCCTCTTTCCCATACCACTCCCTTCGCCACGTGTTTACTTCCCTAATTTTCTTATCCCTAAGCCAATTTGCACGTGGCTCGGGCAGTAATCTGGAGATTATGACCCTCGAGGACCTGTTCCTTAATTTCGTTCCTAGTGCTTGATAATCCCCAAACAGGTGCTCCATCCTAGCCTTGCCTATGTTGTTAGTCCCAACGTGGACCACAGCAACTGGATCTTCCCCCTCCCGCTCCAATATCCTTTGAAGCCGGTCAGAGATGTCCTGCACCCTGGCACTGGGCAGGCAACACACCATGCGGGACTACCGATCCGGCTTGCAAAGGATACTATCTATCCCCCTAACTATAGAACCCCTATAACTACCACTTGTCTTTTTGCTCCCCCCTCTTGAATGGCCTTCTGCACCATGGTGCCATGGTGAGCTGGCTCATCCTCCCCGCAGCCCTTTTCTTCATCCCCACAGGGAGCAAGTATCTCGTACCTGTTGGATAAGGTCAAAAGCTGAGGCTCCTCCACTCCTGAACTCAGGATCCCCCTACCTGCCTCACTTGCAGTCACACCCTGTTGTCCCTGATCACTAACTGAATTTGAATTACTTAACCTACCAGGTGTGACTGCCTCCTGAAACAAAGCGTCCAGGTAACTCTCCCCCTCCCGGATGTGCCGCAGTGTTTGAAGCTCAGATTCCAGATCTTCAACTCTGAGCCGGAGTTCTTCCAGGAACCAACACTTGCTGCAGATGCGGTCACTGCCGTTCACAATGGGATCAGCCAGCTCCCACATCATGCAGCTACAGCACATCACCTGCCCAGCCATCTCTACTTAGCTAATTACTTTATTACTTAATATCAATTTATGAGTTAAATACTTTCTAATACTTCTCTGCTATGGTCTTTTCAAATAACCAATTAATAGATAAATAAAAAAAAAGTAAATTTTTAACCAATTACATGATACAGAATAAATAGAAAAAGCATAAAAACCTTACCTTACCAACACACCACAGAGAGTCCTTTTTTTTGGTTAGAGGAGGAGGGCGGGTGGGATACACTGCATGTTCAGTGTCTCGGGTTCAGCCGCTGCCCAAATATATTCCCGGCAGCCCCCTGGTCCTCGCTGTCACCTCTCCCTCTGCTGCTGAAAAATGAAGATTTACCCCTCTAAATAACCCAAAACACATGTTGGCCAATATGTCTTAGTTCTTGAAGGGAAACTGGATAAGGTTTGTGATGTTCTGACAGCTGTCATTCTGACCTTCTGGCACAGAGATATGAATATTACTGAACACACACAATTGTGTCTAGGGATTGTTTGCCGATGCAGTAGTTCAGGAAACATTGGAAAACTCTTGCAGAGGCTTCTTATGTGACAGCAGCTGAACCAGGACTTCATGTACCACAACGGGCCCACGTCAAGGACTCTTTACAGAAACAAGTGAGCTGAAGCAGGAAACTCCAAACAACAACCAAAGCTAAAAATAGCCAAAGTCGTTCATAAAATCCAAGTACATGATCTCCAGTAAACAAGCAGTTATCACAACTTGTGACTACTAAAAAATAGCTTGTTTAAAAGAAGTTTACCTGTTCCTTCATTAACCTCTGAAAAAAGAACAGTATAACCACAAAACATGAAACTCAAGTCCACAGAAATGATTAAATATGAAGCCTGCACAACAATACAGGCATTGTGGTAATGAACGTGGCAGTGGAAATTCCCTTTAGTAGTAGGGCGTGTGAAGGACATCAAGTAGTAGTTAAAAAGATGCTTCATAAAATTCTAGCATACTAACCAAGTTGTAAATTAATATCTGCTCTGGCATAGGCAGTTCATGCGGGGACTCACTGCGAATAGATGGGGGCTAAAGCCCATACAAATTTGTTTTTGTGAAGCATCCAAAGATTCTTTTAGTAATGAGTGATCAGCTCTAGTGTGGGAAGGGAGTTCAATTAGCTTAAAACTTTTCTAAAGACTTAAATTTCCTACATGTACGTAGAAGGGTATCTGTTCAGGCTGACGTTTCAAAGATGGCCTTGTAGAAAGTTTAAACTTCAATTGAGGAGACAACATATTACAAAAGGGCAGAGGGAGAGAGAGAGAGGGGGAGAGGGAGGGAGTGAGGGAGGGGAAGAGAGAGAGAGAGAGAGAGAGAGAGAGAGAGTGTAAAGGTCCAGGTAAGATTATAGGTAGTGATGGGAAAACAATTTTACAGCATGGCAACTGAATAGTTACAGTGCATTTCTCGAGGGTAACTGGCACTGATTACATACTTACAGAACCTGAGCAATCTGAAGCATCATGAAGAGCTGACTGACTGTGGAAAAAGTGAGACAGAGATGCAGGAAAAGGTCATTTGTTCCAAAGAACAATGACCAAAGCGACATATGTACCAAAAGGGATGGTAAATGAAACAATGCCATCATTATAGGTAAAGAGATCAGAAAATGCAAACATGGGCTAAACATGCAAATTGGAAGTTAGACCGGAAGTATGATTTATGGATTGGCAAAACGAAGTAGAGCAATTTGGAACTCGAGAAAAATACAGTACGAGTTCTAAAAGTGGACCTCGAAGTGAAGAAGCATGGCTCTTGGAAAAGGGTGCAAACATGCAAAAGGAATTTTGACCATAGAAGGGGTATGAAATTATAGTGATAGTCTGGAATGAGAGAGCCAATAAAGATCATACTTTAACTTGGATAAGGCCTATTAACAGACTGGGAATAACTTCAGAATTTATGAGTATGATCAAAGAGTATGAGCTGTTATAGTGGTTACAAACAAGTTTAGAAGCTAAGTTAATAAATGGTGCCCAATTTAAAGAATTGGAGAACAGGGAAGAAATCAGTATATACATTGAAGAATCAGATAAAGGGTAGCCAGCCTTATTGTGCAGTTAGATATGCAGAGAGAATAAGTGATCTCTGATAGTGCACAAGCTACTACCAAAATTAGTGGCTCAGGATTTTGGGCATAAACTTAGTGATTGAGATGTTAGAGCATATTTCCCAACACACAAGAAAAATAAGCTTGAAGACTGCCCGAGCCCTTTAAGCAACAAATTAAATGGATATAAAAGCTGAAGTTTTTCACCTTGCAAAAATTCAAAGAGAAGTATTTTTAAAACTAACTAAAGGTGGCTGTGGAAATTAAACAAACGTATCTAAGGATTAAATGCTGCAATGAGAGTATGGTATTTCCCAGTTAGGTCCATCTTGTAGAAAGTCAGTTGCATTCAATTTAAAACAGACCCAACAATGTTCTATTATTGTAAAGAAAAACTGATAGACTTCTTTACTTTGCACTATGATTTTCTGTGGAAAGGTTCTACAAAATTTGAACATTGTGTGAATTGTAAAGAAGATTTAAGATTGGAAATCAGGCTTCAGAGGCTGTTAAATATATAAGCTTAGACACCAACCAGAAAAGGTCAGGATTGACGATGACTTAAGGCTTACTTTAGTGTTAATTACAACCATATAAATTGGCCAGGTACTCACACAAATACTATTTTGTATCCAGGTTAGAAATAGTTCAGTTTGCAAATTTGATTGGCAAGTAATCTATTTTTCACCTAGAGTAGACCTGCTGCCAGTCATGATGTACAGGAATTGAGTTCTATAAATGATACATGCCACTGTTGAGGAAGTCTTGACAGCAAATAAATCACTAATGGAATTTAAAAAAAAATCACACTCAAGTGGTCAGACTTCAATGACCCAGAAGATATAGAACCAGTCCTTTTTAGCAATGCTTAACATGCCAACCTTTTGAATGGCTGTTTGAGAATGACAGTGTTTATCATTCTTGTTGTGTTGATGTGAAAGAATAAATGTTGGCTGTTGGCCTGAGAAGCCAAGGGGGAAAAAAAAGGATAATTAAAACTACCTTAGCTGAAATATTGTCATTATTTTGGAATTCCTTTTGAATATTTTGCCAGTCTGAGAAAAGTCTCTCATTGAATGTTACGTGGAAACCATGCTCTTTTGAACAATGTATATTTGATGAAGGTTGTTGCTGAGAAAATATTAAGGATTGACCTTGATAGCATAAAAAGGAAATCTCTGAAGTAATGTGAGTCAATGCAAATCACCAGTTTCCAGATTGCCAAAAAAAACAAAGGTCCTCACTCTAATCAGTTTGGAAATCCTCAAAGAAAGATGCCTGGTAGTATGAGTTGTATGAACATGAAACGATAATCAATTTTTGATAGTGTCGCTGCACTATTAAACATATTTTTGTGTAAAGTCAGAATATGGAAAGTTGATATGATATGGAATTTAAAATAATTTTGTTACTGGTCTATTGTAGTATAAAGGAAGGTACAGAATATGAATAAACAAACATAGTTAAATTTTCATTAGTTTTGTTGAAGGATCATTTACTTTCAGAGATTTTATTTAAAAGGAGAATCTGATAATATAAAGTAGGTTAAGCATTTAATTGGGATTAATTGACTGACTAATTCACTGGATAGATATAAAGGGGGAAACAGCTTGGGGAGAAATGGTGGCATAGCGGTAATGTCACTGGATGATGAGTAATCCAGAGGCAACAATGATTTAAAACGAAGAAAAGAAATCTCATTCGAAACAGCGTCCCTACCTCTGAGCCAGAAGTTTAAGCCTTATGATAGCCTGAAGCTGTGAACATGTCTGAACACATTTTTTTTCAAAAACAGGGAAAGACAAAACAAACTTGTATAGGGAAGAAGCTTTACAACTGTAGTGAAGAAAACCTATCCACAAAGAAAGGTGTTTTGGTTTCAGTCTCATGAATTGGCTTTGATATGGATTGAGAAGATGATTGCTGCCATGGGGACAGCAAGTGTGTCAGTCAAAACCCACCTGATCCTCCCAGTATGATATCTAATGCCTGAAGACAGAGAAAGGAGTTGATATTTTTGTCATTACTGCTTCACGTCTTACATTATTTTCATTCTGAAATCACGCACAAGGAAGTGGATGACTTAGGAACTGAAAGTTTTCGAGCACGGGACATCATTTAACCTTGTCTTGTGCGCAATTCAGGCCCACAACTGGAGTTAACTTCTTACATCTCTACGTATCTTCTTCCTCAAGTTAAACTTTTCGGCTTCCTCTTCAATCAGATCCCATTTTCCCAATTTCTCCACATTCAACTTAATATTTTTTAAATAATTAGGACTGTAGGAACAGGAGTTGGCAATTCAGCTCCTCGAGCCTGCTCAGCCATTTGAGATCATGGCTGATCATTGGCCTCAATAACATAATTTTGTGCTATCACTGTTATGGCTGCCCATGGCAGAAGTAACATAAAATGGCTAAAAATGGTTCAGTTGACATAAAATGACACAAGATTTTTTAGCTTGCACAGTCTGCTGTTTCACATCAAACCATAAGCTAGAGCAATTAGAGATGCCTTCATAGAGGGAATAAATCCAAGGTGACTAGATAAAGCTAACATACTAAGGATCCCATGAAATGTACACAATGGGCTCTGCTACACTGAAACAAATGCAGCTGCTGCTCATATACAGACAGTTCCATGACGCACATCCTCAAGATATGCTGATGGCCTTTGGACCAGTTGAGTATGGAGGCTTCAGGTACTGGTCATGGAATAGAAAGAAAAGGGTCTGACCTACATCAGTTAAGACCCACAAGTAACTGTAGCCACAGGTGATATATAAAAGAGGAAATTGAGTTTTAAGTATACAGCTTTAAGGGATTTAACTGCATTCCCATGGATATTCAGTCTAAGGCAGATAGAATCCCACCGGCAGGGGAGTTTTGAATAACTGGCAGAGGAGTTGAAGCCTGGAATGTGATTAAATAAGATGTATTGAGAAGGCCCCAGGATAAGTGATAATAGTGCCTGGTCATGATCATGAGATCATGGGAAGACCTTGAACTGACAATCAACTGATCACAGTCACATGATTATAGTGATTGGCTGTGTATGTAATCACAACATTGATAAGATTTGCTTTAAGCCTGCCTTTGGCAGCTATGAGCCACTGTATAAAAAGTGTATATTTCCCTTTGCTCAATGGAGAAGTCCCTGGACTGCCAGAAGTTTTCTTCCCAATGGTACAAAATAACAAAGCTCTTTGATGCTGGAAGTGGACCAAGGTGTCGAGTGACTCGTATAGCTATAGCCCCCCAACAATCCCCATATGTCTTGATGTCATCAGCAACCTGAAATCTACCAATCTGAGATTCCACAGCCCTGTTATTTGAGTGAAGACATTCCTCCTTATCCCAATCCTAAATGTTTTGTAATTCTGAGACTGGTTTTTGACCTTGCAGCCAAAGAAATTATTGTGAAATTCTACTGCCCATAAGCAGGGAAAGCAAGGTCATTGAATATATTTAATGCTGATTTAGATAATTTCTTGATTGACAATGGGGTAGAGTGGTATATGGGATGGATAATAAAGTAGAGTTAAAGTAGATCAGCTATGATCTTATTAAACGGCTGAACATGCTTGAGAAACCAAATGGGCCACTCCTGCTCCTTAATTCTTATGAGGCAGGCAGGGTCAAAGATAGTGTCCTGGAGCGTAGTGTTTATCCTTTTACAAGTGTTTCTTTTTTGGAGACAAAAATGGCATATTGTCTATCTCCAACAAAAGAGCACCTTCTTCCATCATGGTCCAAGATAAATCAAAATCAGATCCAAGATGGTGGCGGAGTAGGACTTCTCAGCTGGACTTTGTTTCTTTTCTTTCCTTTTCCCTTTCATGTTTCTGTTCCTTCTTTCTTCTTAACGTTCTGAACTCCCGGCCTCGGTGTAGACTTGGATTCTCGGCCTCAGCGTGGCGGTTTCTCAGCGGTATAGCATGGACATCCAGCCTCCAGATGATTTGAGTGTGGTCTCCCAGGCTCAACAGCCTTGAGGTGAAACCCTGCACGGTTTGGAGTCAAGACCTGGCGTCGACTAGAGGCTAAGTGCCACTGTAGGCTGGGTTGGAAGGATTGTTATTCTGAATTTTTTATTTCTTTAGTTTTCTCATATTTTCCCCCTCAGAATTTGTACTTAGTAATCCGTACCTGCGTACTCTTGTGCCTATGATGGCACCGCAAGGGATGACTTGTAAACTTTTCACAATTTTCATTTGAGCACGTGACAATAAAGCTAATTCTAATTCGCTAAGTCAGTCCCAATAAATACTCGTCACATGAACACAATTAGCATCTACAATGGTAGACAATTTACAATCAGCAATGTAGGAGTATTATGACACGATGGTACCATACCTCTGGGCCAAAAGACCTACGTTCAATTCCCACCTTGGCATGTGATAGCCACAGAGGTGTCATAACGCATCTAAACAGTTTGATTTTTATTTTAAAAAAGCAAGCAGTAAGCTCTCAAGGGCCTTGGTTATAGCCGAAGAAAAAACAGCTTTACAGTACTATTTTGTATCTTTTCTAATAGAGCACTTCTTTCAGTTAAGAATCAGCTGGCTATTCCTGTTCACCCTGACAAACTACTTTGAGTCACCATGAAGAGATATCATATATTAGAACAACAGTAGGTCTCAGCTGCAAACCACATTCGCTGCTAATAGTCTCCAGTTGATCGAATATCCTTCCATATAATTATAACCTGTGACTAACCTCTTTTATAATCACCATGAAAATCAGCAATCATGTTGACTTCCATTAGTAATTCAAAAACTCTTGCTTGTAATCTGTGATGTTACATCTACTTTATCAATAGAAGCTAAGAGATCAAGGGGAAAAAGAACTAAAGACCAAGTAAATGTGGAGGAAACCAGTAAAAAGAGCTTTTTATTCTGCATCCTGCTAAACATCAAGAAAACATATAAGTGACTAGCAAGATAAAATTAAGCTTATTTAATGATCATAGCACGACTTATGGGCTTTAACTATATTTCCAAAAGTAAAAATCTTTTGCAGTTACAAAAAATTGCAAATACTTCAATTATAAATTGCTCCTCCTTGCTTTCAAATCCTTCCATGACTTCAACCATTCAATGATATGTGCATTGCGAAATGGAATTCCCTCCCTAGGTTTTTAGAGAAGCCATCAAAAAACACAGAGCTAGACCCCATATACACTCCATTGCGAAGGAAAACCGGGAGTGAGGTAATTCAGCTCAACGGACACCAAAGTTTAAATAACAGGTGGGAAAACACAACAACACTTCATCGGAGGCTGCACTGATGATGTTACCCAGCAGGGTAATGAAATGTTTGCGGAACGATGAACCAGCTCGGCGAGCCAACCAACCATAACATCCACAACCCGATCTACAAATCTACTCTAAAACCTTAAGGATCAGATTTTGTCAAAACATCAAAAATATCCAGTATTAGTAGGTGAGAATTGGTTAAAAATTATACTAAAAGGTCTTTAATTGCAGAGAAAGTATAATAATACATTTAGTGATGCAAGGGGAATAATTTGCATAATTTAGAATACATTAAGGCATCTTGTAGTTTGTAATAAATAGATATGATGTTAAGTAAATAAAAATCGACAGTTAAATAAATCATGGCAAACCATCTGCAGCATGGAAAATATTAGGAAAAATGTAATCATTTTTCCACCCTAGCATGGAAAATACAATGAATAATTCCAAAGGTCATAGTTTTTAGATAGAATTTAATACACATAACTTGTTTTATTTTACAAATGAGTTTTCATTTTCATTAACATATTTAAGCTTCTCTTTCTGCAACAGATAAATAACTTTTGATTGAATATCGTGAAATTTATCATTGTTAAACTCTTTTGAAGTTCAACATAAAGATTTTGCAACACTAACTGTATTATGTAGATGATGCTTCCACGATCTCAGCAGCACAAAAATCATTGTTATATGACTGGCTAATTTTACTCCAACAATTTAGTCTCATGAGGCATTCTGGTCTTACTGATGGATCAACCATAGAGTCAAACAGCACGAAAACAGACCCTTCAGTCGAATCAGTCCATGTTGACCATAATCCCAAACTAGACTAGTCCCACCTGCCTGCGCCTGGTCCATAACACTCCAAACATTTCTTATTCATGAACTTATCTAAATGTCTTTTAAACGTTGTAACTGTACCCGTATCCACCACTTCCTCTGGAAGATCATTCCACACACAAACCACTAACAAAAAATGCATCTCATGTCTCTAAAATCTTTCTCCTCTCATCTTAAAAATGTGACTCCTAGACTTGAAATCCCCCATCTTAGGGAAAAGACATCTGCCACTCACCTCATCCATACCCCTCATGATTTTAAACACCTCTAAGGTCAACCTCCTCTGCTCGAGTGAAAGAAGTCCCAGCCTATCCAGCCAATCCTTATAACTCAAACCCTCCAGTCATGGCAACATCCCAGTTAATCTTTTCTGAACCCTCTCCAGCTTAAGAACACCCTTCCTATAACAGGGTGACTAGAACTGGACACAGTACTCCAGAAGATCCCTCACCAACATCTTGTACAACCTTAACAATACAATCCATTCTCCTACACTCCAAAAGCTTTGTATCATGCATAAATTGACAAAATAATACTGCAGAAAGTGTAGAAGATGCTTTGGTGTTTGTTTTAAAGATAGAGGGGATTGAAAACTATTTAATGTTCTAATGTATATAGTTATAAAAAAGTTCATTCCCAATTCCAATTTATATATTTTTAACTCAAGCATAAAATTATCACATCAAGGAGAAAATAAAATCTGGAGTTCTAGTTGCTTTTAAGCATTGTTCTACTATAAAACCAAAACCATTTGCAAAGCCACAGAGTTGATTTGCCATAAATAAGTAGGTCCAGAGGTGAATTATTTCCCTGTAGCTTGGCAGTTATGTATAAATCCTCATGTTTAATATGTTATTACTTGTCCAAATTTAAATAAAAATAGCTGGATTCAAAAATGCAGTATCATTTGGTCAAATTTGTGCATGATAAAAAGCAAGAAGGCTAGTTTGGAGTGAAGAGGCAGCCAATGGAGTATAAGATGAATGAAAGTTGTAATACATTGCATGAACAGATGTAATACATACTTGATCAATTAATAAAATTTAACTTGCTCATGAAGAGGCTAAAAGAGAGCTAGGGTTCAGACTTAAATATTTATTCAGCTTATTTGCTCACTATGAATTCTGAGGGGGGAAGGTGAACAGCCAGAGGTCATGGTACATGTTGAGACTAATGGCATAGGAAGAAAGAAAATGAAGTCCTGCAAGTTGACTTGAGAGTTATATAGGAAATTGAAAAGCAGTACTTCAAATGCAGTAATCCCTAAATTACTCCTCATGCCATACAGTAACAGATAAAGGAATAGAACAATACAACAGATGAATGCACAGCGAGAGAGATGGTACAAGAAGAAGGGCTTTAGTTCCTGAGCAATGTTCCCTCTAAGCCGCACAGCCACATGGATACACAGCCACTTTGAGGCTCTATACATAGTGATACATGTGCTAACGCATTGACCTCTGAGTGGAGAAGTTGCTAATGCATACAGATTTCAGAGGGCCACGCACCAAATAGATGATGAGAGGGAGTATTGTTCCTGAGGCATTGGGATCATTTCTGGAGGACGTTGGACCTGTACAACTTCAATGGGTTACATCTGAACAGGAATGGGACCAACACTCTCTCAAGGACATTTACCAATGCTATTGGACAGATTAAACTAGATTGGCAGGGGATGGGATTCTGACAATCCTTCAGAGGGGAAGCAGGCAGAGAAGGAATTAGGAGTTACGATACGAGAGAGAGAGTCTGGAAGGCAGGAGATACACAGACCACACTGAGGTGAGTAATAAGCAAGGCTAAATAGAATACATCTTAAATACAAGGAGCCCAAGCAACAAGACAGATGAGTTGAGGGCATAGACAGACAGGTAGGAGGGATATTATAGCTATCATCGAGATCGGTGTTATGTTATTATTCTCATTTTGCCCAAAGCTCATCACAATGCATGGAGAGTTTGAATTCTCAATCTGCTCCACATCAGCAGAGAACATAGTCAAGTAGATCGGTGAAACCCCCAAACCACTTATCCCCGTGAATTAGAGATGAAATCAGTGATTCGTGGAGGATGTTGGTCAAGGGGATGTAAATATTAACATGCACAATAATGGGCAGTCTCAGAGACTTGGGGGAAATTGTACTACAACGGTAATGCCAAAATGTACATAGAATAGCTCACATCATTAGTAAGTGAATTACACTCATTTGACTCCTCACAGATAGTTCTTTCTAGCAACCTGGTGGCAGAGGTAAGGTCTTGACTTGTATATAGTTAGTTTATTACATTTAAATGGAACAGTTATGTATTATCTGGCATCAAAACACTCATACAATATTTTCAAACCGCTCTTTGGACCCAGCTGGGACCTGTCTGATTAGCTCCATTACCCTCAGCATCGACTTAAATTAATTGGTGGCACATCCACAGTCCTAGCACATACAGTTGTAGCAGTGACCACCAGTTATGGTGGCACTACTGAGGAGGCGGATTCCATTGAGTGGACTGGCAGCTTTTCCAGACTGGCATCAAATTCCATTCTCCTCCAAGTTGTGCAGATGTTAACTTTCAGTCTGAAGATAGATTCCTAAGTTTGATTTGAATGAAGAAATCTCAAATATCATCACATTTTCCAAATGATCACTGAAGGCAAACAAAAGTGTGCTTTAAATGGTATTTAAAGCACAAAGTGTTCATAATCCATATATAGCCTGAACAATAGTTTGATGTCTCAAGAAGTTTCAGTTCCTTTATGAAATGATACCAAACCACATAAGGAGACTTAAGGTCAGATGACGAAAGGTTTGATTTGAAAATGGCTAGTTTTAGCAAATTCTCAGAGGAAGGAAATGAGGTGGAGAAATAAAGGGAAGGAATTTCAGAGCTCAAAGCCTAGACAATTGAAGGTGTGACAGCCAATGGCAGAACAATTACAATTAAAAATGCAGAACAACCTGCGTTAGAGGAGCACATATCTCTAAGGCTTTTGGATTTGAAGGACATTGCAAAGACAATGAAGGGGCAAGGCCGTGCAAAGATTTGAAAATAAGGAAGAGATGTACAAAATTAAGGCATTGCTTGACTGGGACCTAACGTAGGTCAGACAGCACAACGGTGATTGATGAACAGGAATTGTTTCAATTTAAGACAAGGACAGGGTTTGGATTACCTGAAGTTTACAAAGGGTGTAATGGGGGAGACCAGCTAGAAGTACTTGAAGATAATGAAGCCTAGAAATAGAAACAGCATGACCGAAAGTTTCAGCAGATGAACTAAAACAGGAGTGATGTCAGGTGATACTACACAGGTGGAAGTTGGTGGTTTTAATAATTGTGTGAATAGCTGGTTGGAAGCACATTAAGGTCAAATTTAATGCCAGACTGTAAACAGACCAGTTTAATCTCAGGCTATTGCCAGGGAGATGGATGGAGTCAGTGGCCAAGGAATACAGCTTGGAGAGTTAACCAAAAACAATAGCTTCAGTCTTCCCAAGGCTTCAGTCTTCCCAATACTTAATGACAGGGAGTTTCTGATCATCTAGCACTGGATATTGGATAGGTTGGTTAATAATTTACAAACATTACAGGAGTCAAGACAGGCAGAGTTGTGTGTTGTCACTTTGAAAACTAACATTGTGAGGTTGTTGACTTGCTCGCCGAGCTGACTTATTCTCGTTCAGACGTTTTGTCACCATGCTAGGTGACATCATCAGTGGAGCCTCCAAATGAAGCAATGTTACTCTATTCCGCTTGGAATTTATACTGTCTGGTCTGTTATGGTAAGTAGTGTCATTTCCGGTTTTGATCTGTATGGGTTTGTATATGGGATCCAATTCCATGTCTTTGTTGATTGCATTATGGGTGGAGACGCATGCCTCTAGGAATTCCTGTGCGTGTTAACAAGAACAAGCCAGTTCGGCGAGCAAGTCAACAACCTCACCCACAACCCAAGCTACAGATCTTTGCCAAAACTTTGAACTAACATTGTGCTTACACAATTTGTCACAGAGGTCAGCATGACGACAAAAATTAGGAGACACCAATTTTAGATTATCAGAGTTAACACTTCTGAAACAGGAAGAGAAGCCATTGCAGATGATATTCTGATTATTAGCTAGAATGGAATGGAATGAATTGAAGTAGCCTCATCTAGCTAGATAGCCATCAGATCTTATGGTACAAGTACAGCACATGAAAGCATGTTCGTGGTGTCAAGCGAAGTCCAGGAATTTGAAGTCAAGTTTGAGAAAAGGATCCAAATCCAGATTATCCCCCCGACACAGCACTGAGTTTAAAAAAAAAGCAAATTATAGGGAGAAGCAGAATCTTGCGGTCTGTTCCAATGCACTTCAATGCAAAACAGTGGTTGATGTCCAGGAATTTGGAACTGTTTGAGAGTCATTCCATAAACAGATCAAGTTAATAAAACTTTACAAGATAACTGTAGATACGGTGAAAATGAACCATCTTGAATCTGATTATAGGTTGCCTTATAATCATGTGTGCAGTAACCCTTTGTTTGCAAATCCACGCAGCAAATGGAGAGAGATAAAAGATTCGATTAGTGGCAGAACAATGAGGAAATGAAAATTTCTATTTCATCATTGTTCTGTTCACTAATCAAATCTTTTATCTCTCCATCCATTTAAACTGCTTCTATCGTTCCAACATAAAAAAACAACGCCTCACAAAGCTGTTTACTTTATTGAATTCAAATAGACAGCTCCGTACCTCTACCTTAAAACCCCTCTTCAAAAAAAAAAGCAGAACAAAATACAGCTCTTAAAACCATCGTATCATCAGTAATTAAGTTAAGAATCATGCTTTCAGTCCAGGACAACAATTTTCACCTTAGCAGAAGCATTTTAGTTTGTGAAATCTTCAAGCTGAGATAGCTGTTCTAATGGTTTTAAGTTGTCGGAACTGAAAGAAGGTTTAGCCCAGAGAACAGAAGTTATAAATTGTTTCTGTAATCCAAGACAGAGAAGTGGGAAAAAAATCAGTTAAATAAGAAATTAAGAAACTGAAATACAACTGATACTCCTCTGGGACTGAATATCCACAAAAGCTATTGCTGGGAAACAGATTGAAACTTTGTTTTAGAGATAGTAGGAACTGCAGATGCTGGAGAATCTGAGATAACAAGGTGTAGAGCTGGATGAACACAGCAGGCCAAGCAGCATCGGAGGAGCAGGAAGGCTGACATTTTGGGCCTAGACCCTTCTTCAGAAAATGAACCATCTTGAATCTGATTATAGTTGCCTTATAGTCATGTGTGCAGCAACCCTTTGTTTGCAAATTCACGCAGCAAATGGAGAGAGATAAAAGATTTGATTAATGAGCAGAACAATGAGGAAATGAAAATTTCTATTTCATCATTGTTCTGTTCACTAAACAAATCTTTTATCTCTCCATTTTCTGAAGAAGGGTCTAGACCCGAAACGTCAGCCTTCCTGCTCCTCCGATGCTGCTTGGCCTGCTGTGTCCATCCAGCTCTACACCTTGTTATCTCTGAAACTTTGTTTTGCTATTTTTTAATTAAAGGTCTTTCTAAGCTATGTTTTAAAAAAACTATTTCTTCTGTGCAATAAATAAGGAACATTGGTACCCTTGAGAGATGACCAATCGCTAACCAATGCAATAATGAATTGCAAAAATTAAAAACTTATGATCTATGAAGCCAGGTTTTGATTTGGGATCTGATATGACTAGTATTACTATTAGCTATAATAATATGTTTGTTCAGTAAACCATGTTCAAGGATGAAGTAACAATAATTTTATTTGATGAAATCAAGAAAATCAACATTCTTTTGAGATATGGAGTCAGGTCAATTACTGATTGACCACATAAAGACATATTGATACAGATATTAATGATGTTTTTGTTCCATTGTACAGAGTTAATTTAAAATGTGGTTTAATTTCCAATATTTTGTGTGTCTGGGATTGTGCCTAAGTTATCTATTAAAGACACTAAATAACTATTGGGAAATGCCCTAGCTAGAGATGAAGTATAGCCGTCTCCAGTGATGTCTGGGAAGCCTAAGGTTGTCAGAACCGAAAATGTGCAAGAGAAATTAAGCTCTGCATAAAAGTTCCTGACTTTCCATTATCCTCAGCAAGAAATTCTGCTTCAACTAAAAATGCCTCTAAAGAAATGGAAGCACAGATTGATAATGCTGAATGGCCTGCGACTTCCAGACATATTGACTTAGAAATCCAGGATAAACTGTGTGTTCCAACAGATAATAAAAATCAGTTGCTCTGAACAGCAAAAGGAATATACAATTTCATTTTAGTCATCATGCAAAACAATCACTGAATGGCTATAAACATAGTAGAAGGCCATTCTATTCATTGCATCTTTGTAAATAGCTTCCAAATCCTGATCTTCTCCCTGTAACCTATACCTCTTTCATTTTCATAGAATCACAGAATCACTACAGTGTGGAAACAGGCCCTTCGGCCCAACAAATCCACACCAACCCTCAGAGCATCCCACCCAGATCCATCCCCCTGTAACCCACCTAATCTACATATCCCTGAACACTATGGGCAATTTAGTATGGCCAATCCACTGGACTGTGGGAGGAAACCAGAGCACCCAGAGGAAACCCACACAGTCACTCAAGGGTAGAATCGAACCCGGGTCCCTGGCGCTGTGAGGCAGCTGTGCTAACCACTGAGCCACCTGGCCGCCCACATTCTGATAATACTTTAACTGTTTTCCTCAACATGTCCAACCACCTTTCATGAGTTATGTACTTGTATACAGAGATACCCCAGTAACAGTAGCCTCTTTAGAATTTTACCCTATATTTTGTATTGTGTCTTTGCATTCTTCCAATGAAAATGGTTCATTTTATCCATCTATGCATTAAAGTTGATATGCCACTTGGCAGCCTATTCCATCACCTATATCCTTTGAAGTTCTACATTATTCTTCCTTAAAAGTTCACGATGTTTTCCAGTTTTGTGTTGGAAATTTTGAAAACGTGCCATGTACACCAAGAACCAGGTCATTAATACACATCAGGAAGATGTAGTGTTCTAATATCCATTAACCATTGCTATTTGCTGTCACTCCAAGCTGTGTCTAACTTTTTATTCCAAAAGTTTGCTCACAAGTCTGTTGGGTAGCACTTTTGGCAGGCCATGTTCAACAAATAACCAGCATCGATCTAATCTTGCTGCATTTACTCCTAACAAAAGCAAGTACTGATCTTTTAACTGATTAACATATTCAACAAAATGACTGTTAAATTTAGCTAAATTTATTGTTTCTAGAAATGGCCCCAGCATTGAGGTACTGTCTGGCCAGTAGTTTTATTTTGAACAAGGATGTAACTTTAGCAATTCTCCAGTCAAATGGCAAGCGTAAAGAAGATTGAACAGTTACAGTCAATAAATGTCCATTTGTGCCTTATCATCTTCGAGTACAGACACAGCCTCCGCTATCAATTTTAAAACCTTCAGTTGTCTGAATTATCTTTTTCCACAATGACCAGTGCAGCATCCCCTTGCATACTTGCATAAACTTCTATTTTTGGTCAGGTATTGTACTCCTCCTTTTACCACTCTTTTACTGTTTAAATGCCGTGAGAACAGACGCACATGCAGGCAGGCACACTGCAAAGTGCAAACTCATTTGCACACAGGTACATATGTCCAGGCAGACACATGCGCACACATATATGCAGACAGGCACACTCATGCATATATGTATAAGGTTATCCATGTGCGTATGCATGGACAGGCAGAGTTACACATATGGATAGGCAGGCACAGACAGACATACAGACAGATGCACACGCACACTTGGGCATGCATTCACATTTGGAGGTGGGTGTAGATGGATATGTGCATACTGATCTACCCATGCACGCTCCCCATGTGCAGACAGATGTGCAGATGTACATGACGCAGGCAAATACTCCCATTAGCAGTTGATGAACATGTAGACACTCGCAGAATGACACATACACTCTCATGTCATAATGAGGTTTTAGCTATCTGTAATTCAGTGCCAAAAATATTGGACCTTACCTTTAAGCCTTACGTCATTGACTTTGTGTCCGTATTGGCTAAAAATGCCCCTTCCTTATAAACAGGAAACCCTGCCTCAATTGCTTGAAGAGAGTTTTTTTTTAAAAGCTTTATATCAGAGGCTAAAAGCATACTTGGGTTCCAGCTCTGTGTCTCAGTTCAAGATTGGACTACAGCTTCTATGTTTAATTGAGACAATCTTAGAGATTTCTGTTGTTATCTTGATAAAAGTTTATATTCTAATTAAAATAAATTAGCTTTGTTTTCTTATTGGTCAATGCCTTATCCATAAATATCTGTACTCAGTGACAGTTGTTGATGGTCCCGATTGTTTGCTGTCCAGAGCGGCTGTTCAGTTATTCTCAATTAGTTCAAAGTATTGCAGTGTTTCTTATAGATGGCTACTACTGCTAATCGATGTTAAGTATTGCTTCCAAAAGGGTGTTTTGCTTGGTATGGCAATGCTTAGGGTGGCATGGTGGCTCAGTGATTAACACTGTTGCCTCACAGCACCAGGGACCCAGGTTCGAATCCAAGTTTGGGTGGTTGTGTGGAGTTTGCACACTGGGTTTCCTCCAATGTGCAGTTTCCTTCCACAATCCAAATATATGCAGGCTATATATAAATGCAGGTTATTTACAGGCAGCACCTATACAGGTTAGGTGGATTGGCCATCTTAAATTTCTCTGGGAACGTGCAAGTTAGGTAGTTTAGCCATGGTAAATGTGGAATAGGATGGGAATCTGGGACTGGGTGGAATGGTCTTTGGAGGGTCGGTGCAGAATCCTTGGGCCGATTGGCCCTTTCTGCACTGTAGAGATTCTAAGGTTATGGGAGGTAATGTAAGAATCAAAGAAACTGAACGTATATTTAAGAATTCACCAGACATTTATTACAGCTAGCTATTACATATACAAACATTGTATTCTTCAAGCACATCAGTATCCAAGTATGATATTAAGCTCAAATTTGAACTTGGGAACATGCTTCTGTTGGTGTTTCACGCTTCAGGTGATCTGAGTTAAGAGGAGTATGAGATCTTTATACACTTAGGTCACATGCTATGATGCAGTGACCATGTCATGAGTATGTCTAAGATATGATAACATACTGTGTTCCTTAAAGGTTTACTGGCCATGAGACATAACACAACAATGATTATATTATGAAGACATAGGACATTTACAATATTGGACTCAAGAGAAAAAGTATTCCTCATCAGAATTAATGTAAAATGTAGTGTTCTCGTGCTGTTAGATCTCTGGTGCAAAACTGAAGAAGCACGTCTGCAATGACTACTTGGAGGCACGTGCCAACTAAGAAGGCAATCAATACCAAACCACAGAAATGATATAGCAGAGCTGGCCATTCAGCCCACCTTGTCTGTGCTGACCCAAAGACACTCAGATCCCCCTTCTAATCCCATCTTCCTGCAAACAGCCCATAGCCCTCCAGTTTATAGCACTTAAGGTGCAGATCCAGGTACATTTGAAAGAGTCTCTGCCTCCACTACCAATTCAGGCAGCCAATTCCAGGCACCCACCACCCTTTGCATTAAAAGTTCTTCATCATGGCCCCTTTAATCTTTCTGCCACTTAGTTTAAATCTATGACCGCTGGTTTTTGAATTCTTTGCCAAGGGAAACAGCTTCCTCCTGTCTACTCTCTCTCCCCTCAATTTTATATACCTCAATCATGTCACCCCTCAGCCTTCTCTATTCCAAGGAAAACAACTCCAACTTCTCCAATCTCTCCTTGAGGCTACAATTCTCCAGCCCAGGCAACATTCCTGTAAATCTCTGCACTCGCTGCAGAGCATTATGTCCTTCCTGTTGAGATAATGTAAATTTCACAACTTTAACAACTGTTCATGGAATGAAAGAATCAAAGAAACTGTCATACACTGAAATAATCAACAATAACTCTTTCCAGATGAACCTGTTTCTCGAGATAAAGGGGCAAGGAGAAACAGTTGTAAAAGAACTAAAAACATGTGAATCCACCATCACTGGGAAGAAGGAACTTAAACAAGCCATTGTTTCCTGGGAGAAAAGAGATAACACTGCTGGATTAGCTGTTGCCTCATGGCAAATGGGCAATTAAGTTTAATAGCAGAAGTAATGTCCTGAAGTAAAAGGGGTTAACTGCAGGAAAACAAGGTGCAGGGCTGGATGAACACAGCAGGCCAAGCAGCATCATAGGAGCAGAGAGGCTGACGTTTCGGGCCTAGACCCTTCATCAGATGAAGGGTCTAGGCC
>NC_063353.1:27563240-27690986 GCF_021869965.1 Rhincodon typus | reverse complement strand
GGCCTAGACCCTTCATCTGATGAAGGGTCTAGGCCCGAAACGTCAGCCTCTCTGCTCCTATGATGCTGCTTGGCCTGCTGTGTTCATCCAGCCCTGCACCTTGTTGTCTCGGATTCTCCAGCATCTGCAGTTCCTACTATCTCTAACTGCAGGAAAAGCTGTGTTTTCAACAGACAGCTAACCCCAAATGTAACAAGAAACAGAGGAGCTACTTCTGATAAAGCTGGCAAGCTACAGACTTGAGGGCACTAAAACAGCAATGTTGGGGATGAAAGAATCTATTGAATTAATTTAATCTACTGAATCATCAATAATGTCACACTACAAACTTGAAAGAGAAGAAATTATACAAGAATCTAATGCCAGAACAATTCAGTGGCAGAACCGCAAAGAATTACACTGCAAAGGGATTAAACCTTGGACACTTCACCTTCAACACTATAATCCCAACTAAATTAATCTTAAAACTCCAAGACCTAGATCTCAGCTCCGCCCTCTGCAACTGGATCCGCAGCTTCCTGACCCAGACCGCAGCGAAAAGAGACTACAACACCTCCTCCATGATCATCCTCAACACTGGTGCCCCACAAGGATGTGTACTCAGAACCCAACTGTATTCTTTGTATCAGAGATAGTAGGAACTGCAGATGCTGGAGAATCTGAGACAACAAGGTGCAGGACTGGATAAACACAGCAGGCCAAGCAGCATCATCTGTTCCTATGATGCTGCTTGGCCTGCTGTGTTCATCCAGCCCTGCACCTTGTTGTCCTGTATTCTTTGTATATTGTACAACACCTCATTTTCCACTTAGGGACACTACAGCCCTCCAGACTCAATATTGTGTTCGATAATTTTAGGGCCTAAACTCTCCCATGTCCTAGCCCCCTAACCCTGACACACCAGGCCTTGTTATCACATAGCCTGCCATTACACACTCCGTATTGTTAACCACTAACAGTCTCCATTAACAGCTATTCACCCTCCTAGCCAGATTGTTATCAACTCCTTTGTCTGTCCAACTATTCTTCTCTCTCTTTGGGCTCTATCCCCACCTATCATTTACTCCTTACCCCCTCCCCCCATCCTATCTTCTGCAATATAAACCAACATTTTCCTAGCGACCATCAGTTCTGAGGACGGGTCACCGGACCCGAAATGTCAACAGATGCTGAGCTTTTCCAGCAACTTCTGTTTTTGTTCCTGTATTTATTGTCTGTCCCCAATTACTGGAGGTGGTGGTGGTGAGAGCCTTTTCTTAACCATTGCAGTTCATTTTGTGTAAGAATGCATCTTATTTATTTGATAAGATCAACTGACTTTGCAAGGGCATTTCAGAAGGCAGTCAAGAATCAGCTACATTGCTGTGGATCTGGAGTTACATGTAATGCAGGCTGAGTAAAGACAGTGAATTTCTTTCTTCTTTAAAGCACATTAGTGAACAAAATGAGGTTTTGCTGACTATCTGGTGGCTTCACTATCATTATTATCAAGGCTTGCAGTCTAATCTAGAATTATTAATTAATTTAAATTCCCCTAGCTGTCATAGTGAAATTTGAATTCCTGATTAAGTTTTCTGAGGACTTAACGAAGAACATGGACATTAACAAGCCCTTCGACAAGGTTCCACATGGTAGACTGTTAGTAAAGTTAGATCACATGGGATCCAGAGAGAGCTATCCAATTGGATACAAAATTGATTTGATGGTAAGAGACAGAGGATGGTGATAGAGGGTTATTTTTCAGACTGGATGCTTGTGACCAGCAGTGTTCTGTAGGGATCAGTGCTGTGTCCATTGTTGTTTGTCATTTATGTAAACAATTTGGATGAAAATATAGGAAGCATGGTTAGTGAGTTTTCAGATGACACCAAAATTGGTGGTACAGTGGACAGTGAAGGTTCTTTCAGAGTATAATGGATCATGATCAGCTAGGCCGATGGGCCAAGGGGCGACAGATGGAGTTTAAACTAGATAAATGCAAAGTATTGTATTTTATTAAGACAAACCACAGCAGGACTTATACACTTAATGGTAGGGCGTGGGAAGTGTGGTTGAACAGAGAGACCTAGGGATTTGGGTACATAGTTCCTTGAAAGTGGCATCACAGGTAGACAGCACAGTGAAGGAGGCATTTGGCCAGCTTGCCTTTACTGGTCACAGCATTGAGTACAGGACATTGGTGAGACCACTTTTGGAGCACTGATTACAATTCTGGTCGTCCTATGATAGGAAGGACATTATTAAATTGGAAAAGGTACAGAAAAGATTTACAAGGATTTTCCGGATTTGGAGGGTTTGAATTATAAGGAGAGGCTGGATGGGCTGGGAACTTTTGCTTCCCTGGACCACACGAAGTTGAAGGGTGACCTTAGAGGTTTTTAAAATCACGAGGGGCACAGATAAAGTAAATAGCAAAGGTCTTTTCTCGAAGGCAGGGGAGTTCAAAACTGGAGGGACATAGATTTAAGGTGAGAGGAGAAGATTTAAAAGGACCCAAGAGGTGACCTTTCACACAGAGGTGGCGCGTATATGCTAGAGGAAGTAATAGACCCAGGTACAGTTGCAACATTCAAAAGACATTTGGACAGGTACAATAGCAAATGTTTAGCCAATAAGGGCCAAATGCAGGCACACAGACTAGTTTAGTTTGGGAAACCTGGTTGGCATGGATGAGTTGGACTGAAAGATCTGTTTCTGTGCTGAAAGACTCTGACTCATGTCTTCAGAGTCTGGGCCTCTGGATTATTACTCAAATAATGTCACCACTTTGCCACAAACCCTTTGCGTAATTTATAGTGTACACTCTACTGTCAGTGCAGATTTTCCAACTGGATTGGTTAAACAGTCATGCTTTTGCTTATCTTGCTCACAGACAGTGTAGACTTCCCAGAGACAGTACTGCAATGAAGTGGCTCTCCAAGTATCACAAACCTTGTTGCAAATAAACCTACATAAAGTCTGTGGATAAGCATCAGCAGGTTGAATAATAAATACTATCCTGACTGTTTAAACTCTTATCATGCAATTTATGTTGGGAGCACTCAGTTTTAAATTTAGCATTATTGTGAGGACTTTTGATAAAGACCCACATGGGAGACTGATAACAAAGGTAAGAACCCATAAGATCCAAGGAAATTTGGCTAATGCTTTCAGCACTGGCCAAGTGCCAGAAAGCAAAAGATGCTGCTTTTTGTGGGATGTTTTTGCACAAGGAAGCCTGTATCCAGGGTGACTCTGCATTGTTGGGGCCCCATGCTGTTTGTGGTATATATAAATGATTTAGACTTAATAGTAGTAACGTTGATCACTAAGTTTGTGTACGATATGAAAATTGATGAGGTAGTAAATAGTGAGGAGGACAGGCTTAGTTTAAAGGAGGATAGAGATGGGCTGATCAGTAGCAAATGAGTTCAATCTGGATAAGTCTGGTGATGTAGTTGAGCAGGACAAACAAAGCAAGGGCTGATGAACGCAGGACCCTGGGAAGCAATAAGTATCAGAGGGAACAAAAACAGAAGTTGCTGGAAATGCTTAGTGGGTCTGGCATCATTTTGGGTCCGGTGACCCTTCCTCAGAACTCAATTCTTCACAGATGCTGCCAGGCCTGCTGAGCATTTCCAGTAACTTCTGTTTTTGTTCCTGATTTACAGCATCCGCAGTTCTTTTGGTTTTTATTGAGTATCAGAGGGACCTTGGTGTGTATAGTCTCTTAAAGTAGAGGGACAGGTCGTTGAAGTGGTTAAGGTGGCAAATGGGATACTTGCCTTTATTATCCAAGGCATAGAATTTAAGAGCAAGGAAGTTATACTGAAACTGTATTAAGCACTGGTCAGGCTACAAAGTAAAGTAGTGTGTGCAGTTCTGGAATCCACATTATTAGAGGGATGTAATTGCGCTAGAGAGGGTGCAGAGGAAAATACTTGGATATTGCCTGAGCTGGAGAATTTTACTTGTGAAGAGAGTTTGGAAAGACTGGGGTTATTTTCCTCTGAGCAGAGGAGACTGAGGGGAGACATGATTGAGCTATATAAAATTATGTGGGGCATTGAACTTTTCCACTTGGTGGAAGGATCAATGACCGTGGGCACAGATTTAAGGGAAGGGGAGGTTTAGAGAGGATGTGACAAAAAATATTTCCACCAGAGGATGGTAGTAATCTGGAACTTATCTGGAAGGGTGGTCGAGGCAGAAACCCTCATAACATTGAGCAATATTTAGATAAGTCTTGGCAAGCATTACAAGCACATTCAAGGCTATGGGCCAAGTGCTGGAAAATGAGATTTGAGTCATTAGTTGGTTGTTTCTGACAGGTGCAGATTCATGAGTCAAAGGGTTTTTTCCGTGTTGTAGACCTCTATGACTCTATGAGGATCATGTTGCCATTTACCAAATTCAGCGCAAACTGTTGAGAAATATCAGTACTTTAAAAAGACAGAGATAAACACAAAAATAGAAATCACTTTTCAGTTTAGTTCATATGATTGCTTCATAAAAGCATTTGCGAAGACCTTATTAATACTAGTCATGCATTTTACAACAAACATTGTGTACACAAAATACAGGATAGCACATTTCCTATTTGAGTACCCAGGTATGGGAAGGTCTGGTGTACCATACAACTCCAAACAAAAAAATCCAATCTTTACCAACTCGACTGCCGGCTGAAAGCAGCGAATAATTTGCAACAGCTGAATAATTTTGATCAACATAATCAGAGTTGAATACATGCTGATAGCATACATGTGATTTTATTAACTTCCCAGAACTTAATTGCCAACTGTTTGACAGGTTCAATGCAGCACCACAAGGCTGCATTACAGTTACAATACCTGCAGAGCCAGCAACTGATTATATTAACAAACACACACACAAAAAATAAACCATTTCTGACTTTCTCTTGTATTGAAGAGATTTAATTAAACAATCCAAAGATGTGCAGGCTAGGTGGATTAGCCATTCTAAATTGCCCATAGTGTTCAGGGATGTGTAGATTAAGTGGGTTATAGGTTGATGGGTCTGAGTGGAATGCTCTAAGGGTCGGTGTGGATTTGTTGGGCCAAAGGACCTGTTTCCACACTGTAGGGATTCTATGATCTACGATGAATTGCATAAATTGCCTTTTTTTTTCATTTTTCTATAAACCACAATGCACAGGTTTAGTACCTGCCATATAAAGTTATACCGATAAGGAAAAAGAGAGGCGGGGGGAAAAAAAACAGGCCCATTGTGTATTGCTAAATGCACCTTCAACAACAATGGCTTTGTCAGCCTTACAGAATTTCAAATCTGACACTAAATTGATGTAGAATTAGTTTGGATCATTTTCTGAGAGAATGATAATTAATTGATTCATAGTTTAAATTTGGAAATAAAATCACGTTTAAAAACAATTGTCATTTTTGAAGCTCCAATAATACTGTAAAAAAGCTGAGGAAACCTATCTTTCATTACATAAATAAAATGCCACAAAAAATGCGTTAATGTTCCCAGAAACCAATCAGAAAACAACCGTATTTCAAATCAATAGCGTTCAATCAAAAAAGTACTGCTAAGATATAGTAGGTCATACATTTTAAAACTACACGCAGAAAGGAAGAAGTCTATTAGCACCTTTTGCAATCTAAATTAAGCCTTTTCTGAGATGTCATCATTGGCGGTCCCTTGTAGACGAGGATAACTCTCTTCCTATCTCAGGGTGAATCCGTAGGTGTCTGATACAGCTACCTCAAGCTGTTACACTTGGGGCAGGTGGTGGTCACGGAAAGGGGTGGATGGGGCATTGGTGTGGCAGCGTGCTCCTTTTGCTGTTTTTGCCTGACTTCCACTTTGTCCTGATGGCAAGTCTTGATGTGCTCAATGCCTTCCCAGATGCTCCTCCTCCACTTTGGACGGTCTTGTGATGTCTGTGGGAATGTCACATTTCTCAAGTGAGGCCTTGAGGGTATCAATAAAGCACTTCTTCTGTCCAGCTGAAGCTCGCCTGCGGTTTTGAAGCTGGGAGCACAGCACCTGCTTGGGGAGTCTCATGTTGGTCATGCAGACGTGCCCAGCCCATCGTAGCACTGAGCACCACCCTTGATCGGCTTCGATGCTGGGGATATTGGCTGGTTAAGGATACTGGTGTTGATGTGTCTTTCTTCCCAGCTGATTCGCAAGATCTTGTGCAACACCCTCAGTCTAGTGGTTTTATAACCTCCCCAATAATTTTATAACATGCCTCAGCCACGTAATTTTTATAACTCCCCCAACCCAATGCTTATATAATCCACAGTCCTCTGAGTTGCAGTCATTGTTGCAATGTCAAGAAACATGGCAGCTAGTTTGCACAAAATGAAATCCCACAAAAACATTTGGATAGGTAAATAGATGGGAAGGGTTTATAGGGATATGGACCAAAAGTGGGCAATTGGAACTGGTTGAGCGGGCACCATGGTCAGCATGGACCAGTTTGGGCTGAACAGCCTGTTTCCATTCTGTATTACTCTACGACTCTATGAGTAATGAATAAACAATTTGATAATTTATTACAGTGAAGAATAAATGTTGGATAGGAGAACTCCTCTGCTCTTCTTTAATCACATTATGAGATCTTTTATGTTCATCGGGAATCACGAACGAAGGGCTAAATCTCATGTTTTTGGATAAGTGAGAGTTGCGTCCAGTCTTTCTGAAGGGATTTTTGCTGCAAGGCCCAGCAAGCTTTCTTGCCATATCTTACCAAATATTCCTCATTAATTACCTACCCTGCTCCTATGGCATCCCTCATGTCCAATTCTAGCTCCGTCTTACTGAACCCAAGAATAACATTCACTTATTGGTTATCTGTTGGATGGTGCCCATGCCATATTTAAAAGGCTACTGTGCATTTAGATGAGCTCTGTCCTTCTTGATCAAGGATGGAGTTTGAACATATTGGAAAAGGGGAAAAAGGTACCACAAATCTCTGACAGGCACCTGGAGATTCTGGTTGAAGGAATAGAACAAAGTAGAGGAATCTTTTTCCTGAAAGACTGGCAAAGGAGCTCATGTCACCAGACCATTACAGCCTGGTTCAAAGTCACCAGATTGGTCTGTGCTGTCTCGATGGTGAGGACCAATGCCCAGCAGTGTTGTAAAGAAGGTCAATAGCATTCTCCATTACGTCAGTATAAGTGCCACACTCCTTTCTGCTACCCCATACTCACTCCAAAACTGCTACTGCACCTATCTCCCACCAAGGTTTGTTCTCTGCCACTCTCACTATTGCATGTAACATCTTCCCTCACTTGCTCTCACCATCTGAACCCCCAGAGGGATAACCCTGCACTGCCTACTCATTCATTGCCTGGGTTACCTCACCACCTTTTAACTACCTGCACCGGCACTAAGAGCCATGCCACCCATTTTCATCGCACTCAATTTCTCCCTTTATTTTATTCCAGGAGACGATATCCCACAATAGGGCCAAAAGGCCTGGATGGGTGAAGAGGGTGCCCAAAATTCAATTCCTCAGCCCTACGTGCAAAGAGTCTTACCCTTCACAGGAGAAGACCTGGACAGTTCTCGTGGAGATGCCAAGACATCCATGTCCCACTAAAAAGTATCACTTCATTCCATTGCAATTCTCACATTAACCCCATTGTCAGTATCATTCATTGAGCACCACTTCTAACTGTTGCCAGCAACACCTTTGTTCTCTTTTGTGTTGTAGGTACTGCTAAAATGTGTAGTACCACCATGGAGAAATGGCCAGAAGCCATCTCCTTAATTTCTGCAGACAAGAGTAGCAAGGCCTTGAAACATCAGTAAGGCTACTTCCTGCACACCCGCCAACTTGGATACTGCCACATTGGCGGACATTAGCAATCTGGTGAGCACCTCACTGTAACAGTTCTGCAGCTGACCAAGGAAGAACCACACTGAGCCCCTCAAAAAGGCTGCTGGAACTCAAGAATTGAAGGAGACCAACGGCACATGCATGAATGGCAGTGACACTAGCAGGAACTGGCTGCAAGGGGTGAGAGCAGGCAGCCTGGGGTGGCGGCAAGATACAGCCTGAAGCAGGGGACATTGAGCCCTTGTGACAAGAGCGAGCCCAGGATGGCGAGGCCCTTATGGACTGTGGTGTTGAAGTGTTAACTGTGTTTCTTTGTTTTTCTACTTTTTAGTAACAAATTGCTGGATGATATGAGTTGCTCCAAATTGCAAACAAAAGACACAGCTTGCCATCAAACACCCAGTCAGTTTCAATAAGCTGTTGCATTTTCACTGTTAAAATGAACTAAACTAAACAAAGAAAGCTAGGGCCCGTATTTAAACCTCTCATCTTATTTGCCTATATCGTTTCTAAAAATGCTCCTTCTGGATAGCATTTAATTTAAAAGAAGAAGGAGTCTTGCACATAAGACAGATGAGTTGAGGATGTTAACACACAACGTGACAGCATTGCTATCGCGAAGATAAGGTGGAGAGGGAGACAAGACTGGTGGCTCAATAACTCGGCATATAGAATCTTTGGGCAAGATGGAAGGGATGTAAGAGTGGAGGTGTATTGCAATATTGATCAAGAAAGGATGATATCTTACAAGATTCCTCAAACAAGTTTATTTGCATAGAACGTAAACACACAAAAAGGCAGCATCAAATCACTTTGTTGGGGATGTACTGTAGACCTTCAAGCAATCAGGGAGAGAGAGACAGCTATGTAGACAAATCAGACGTATAAAAAGAACAAGGTAATAATGGTAGGGGATTTCATTTCCACCAATATTAACTAGAATAGGCAACATCTGACTGGCTTAGAGGGAGTAGATTCTTAAAATATGTCCAGGAGAGCTTTTTAAGCCAGCATGCAGAATATCCTACAAAAGAGGTGCTGGACCTAATTTTAGGAACAAAGCTGGGCAAGCGGTTGTGGTGAAGCATTTCAGTGATGGTGCTGACTAACTTAGTAAGACTTAAGGAATTATGGATAAGGGCAAGTTTGACTAGAATAAAGGCTCTGAATGGGGGAAGGCTGATTTAAACATAAGACAGGGTTTGGCCAAAGTGGACTGGGAGCAGATACTTGCAGAAAAATCAGAGGCAGTTAAACTTGTTTAACAAGGTAATCATGCAATATATTTCCATGTCAGAATGGTGAGTTCCTTGAAGGGGAACTTGCAGGTGGTGGTGTTCCCTGGTCCTTATTGGTGAAAGTGGTTGTTGGTTTGGAATGTGCTATCTTAAAATCTTTGGTGTTTTTCTGCAGTGCATCTTGTTGATAGTATGGACTGCTGCTATGGAGCATCAGTGGTG
Organism: Rhincodon typus; assembly: GCF_021869965.1. Taxonomy (NCBI): domain Eukaryota; kingdom Metazoa; phylum Chordata; class Chondrichthyes; order Orectolobiformes; family Rhincodontidae; genus Rhincodon; species Rhincodon typus. Next base: position 27,681,710 of record NC_063353.1, on the reverse strand, counting down.
GAGTCACTGCATCACAGCCACAAACAATAAAGCAGACTGCTTTGTCCTGGATGTCAGAAGCTGAGATTTGGAAAAACCACAAATATAGGCAGAAAAAGGACAAATTTTAAGATCATCAAAACCAATCACTTCATAAGGTAGAAATACTCCAAATAATTACAGAACAAACCAACACAGGGTGTTGAAATTTTTGGACACCAATGTCCAAGATACAGAACAAAATAAAACACAAACAAAAGAAAGCCAGCTCAATCACAAGGATGTTACTTTTGCAGAAAAAGTGGGACATTTTCAAAAATGTGCAAAAAGAAGAAACAATCTTGTTTACATCTGCAAATAAGTCAATACTTTACACCAAGCACTGTTAAAAAAAAAACCGACTCCGAAAATATACGTCCATCAGAAAATTTAACCTTAGATGATGGCATAATTCCTTTAGAAGAAACATTTCAACTATTCTTGGAAGAAATCTGTAGCCCAGCTTAACCAGACATGACATGGCAGAATTCATCTGTGTCAATGGATATCTAACTGGTTTAAGCTCAATACAATAGTGAGCAGTACTACTTTATAATAAATCTACTTTGTTGAAAGACAGACTTTCAGCCTTCTGGCCTAATGTTAGATGGGGTGGGCAAAATGTCTTTGAAGACTAGAGAAACATTAGAAAAAAGTTTCTTTAAGGCATAAAGATCGTCAGTTAATATAAACATAGAAAATAGGAGCAGTAGGCCACTTGGCCCTTTGAGGTATCTCCACCATTCAATATGATCATAGCTGATCATCCTACACAGTACCTTGTTCTCCCTTTCTCTCCATACCATTCCATCCCTTTAACCCCAAGTATGATATGTAGTTCCTTCTTGAAAACATTCGATGTTGTGGCCTCAACTGGTTTCAATGGTAGAGAATTCCTCAAGCTCCCCACTCTCTCGGTGAAGAAATTCCTCCTTTTCTCAGTCTTCAATACCTACCTTGTAGCTTTAGACTGTGATGCTTGGTACTGGACTCCCAGGTTATCATAAGCATCCTTCTTGTATTTACCCTGTCTAATCCTGTTAGACTTTTATAGGTTTCTATGCGAACCCCCCATTCTTCACAACTTCAGTGAATCCAATCCTAATTGACTCAATCTCTGTTCATATATCAGTCCTACCATCTCAGAAAACAGTCTCGTAAATGCGTGGCATGGAGAATGTGCAACAATGTCCTTTCTCAGATACGGAGACCAAAAACTGCACATAGTACTCCACGTATGTTCTCACCAAGGCCCTGTATAACTGCATAATTACTCTACAATTCGTGCTCTTTTATTTGAATCCTCTTGCTGTGAATACCACAAAATATAGAAGCAGAAGTAAGCCATTCAGCCCATCAAGGCTGTTCCACCATTAAATGAGATGATATCTGATCTCATAACCCTCAACTCCAGTGTCCTATCTTTTCTCCATAACCCTCAATTTCCTGACTAATTCGAGATCTGTCTCACTCTTAACATACTTAATACTTAAGTATACTTAACAACTCAGCCTCAAATGCCCACACAGTAAAGAATTCCACAGATTCACTACCATCTGAGAAATGAAACTCCACCTCACCTCCGTTTTAAACGTGCTTCTGAGATTTTGCCCTCTGGCCCTAGAATGTCCTATATAAATGGAAACAATCTTTCTGCATCTACCCTGTTGAATCCCCAAGAACTTTTCATGTTTCCGTAAGATTGCCTCTCATTTTTCCTAAATTTCAACGAGTACAGGCCCAAAACAGCATCTTCACACCCGGTAATAACTGAGTAAATGTTCTCTGGACTGCCTGAAATAAAGCACATCTTTTCTCAGATAAGGGGCCCAACACTGTTTACAGCATCCCATCTGTGGCTTGACTAGTGCCTTGTATAGATTTAGCAAAACCTCCCTAATTGTATACTCTATTCCCTTTGAAATAAGGACAACATTCCATTTGCCTTCCCTCTTACCCACTGAACTTAGATACTAGCTTTTTATGATATATTCTGGTTCACCTACCAACTGGAAGCTTGGTGGTTTGGGACCACCCAGGGACAAGATCCTCCTTTCTTTTATGGGTGGCAGAGTGGCACTGCTGCCTCACAATGCCAGGGACTTGGGTTCAATTCCAGCCTCAAGTAACTGTCCACATGGAGTTTGTACATTCTCCCTGTGACTGCATGGGTTTCTGCTGGGGGTGCTCTGGTTTCCTCCCACAATCCAAAGATGTGTGCGTTAGGTGAATTGCCTATGCTAAATTGCCTGTAGTGTCCAGGAAGATGTAGGATAGGTAATTTAGCCGTGGTAAACGTGGGGTTGCAGGGATTGGTGGGGAGGAATCTGGGTGGGATGCTCTTGGAATGGTTGGCACAGACACCATGGGCTGAATAGCCTCTTTCTGTACTGTGGTGATTCTATGATTCACTGGATGAGGACTGCAAAATCCCTCTGTTCTGTAGCTTTCTGCAGTTTTTCTCTATTAAAATAATATTCAGCTCCATTATTCTTCCTGGCAAAGTGCATAACCTCACATTTTTCATCTGCCAAGTATTTGCTCACTCACTTATTCCTCTGCAGATGCTATGTCATCTTTACCACTTCCCTTCCCACGTATTTTTGTGCCATCTGCAAACTTAGCTGTACATCCAAGTGATTAACGTATCATGTAAATATTGTGGCACCAGCACTGATCATTGTGGCACTCCACTAATTCCAGTTGCTATCCTGAAAATGCTCGCCTTATCCAACTCTCTATCTTCTATTAATTAGCAATCCTCTATCCATGCTATCATACTACATTCAACACGCTGTTATTAAAGTAGCCTAATGTGTGGCACCTTACCAAAACATCTTCTGAAAATTCAAATAGATGACATCCACTGCTTCCCCTTTAGCTATGCTGCTTGTTACGTCCTCAAAGAATTCTAGTACATTTGTCAGGTAAAGTTTCTCCTTCATGAAGCCATGTTGACTCTGCTTGATCATATTGTGCATTTCTAACTGTTCTAACATTATACCTTCTATAATAGACTGTAACATTTTCCCAGGAACAGACTAATCATAGAATCCCTACAGTGTGGAAGCAGGCTATTCAGCCCATCAATTCCACACTGCCCCCTCCAAAGACCATCCCACTCAGACGTGCCCCCACCCTATCCTCATAACCTTGCATTTCCCATAGTTAAATCCACCTAGCCTGCACATCCCTGGACACTATAGGGCAATTTTGCATGGCCAATCCATCTAATGTGCACATCTTTGGACTGTGGGGAGAAACCGGAACACCTGGAGGAAACCCATGCAGACATTGGGAGAATCATAGCATGAGGACATTAAGCTAGCTGGTCTACACAGTTACTGTTTTTTGTCTCCTTCCCTTTTTAAGTAAAGATATTACACTGACAGTTTTGCAATCTTTTGGGACTTTAAGGTTCTTGGAATGCTTCTGCTACCTTTGTAAAACTACTTTCCTGATTATCCTCTCTGCTATCTTTGTAACTACTTTCCTGAATATCCTAGAATGCATCCCACCAGATCCAGGGGACTTACCGGTCTTTAGCCTCATTAGTTTTCCTAGCAAATTTTCTTAGTGTTAGTTATTTTATTTGTTTCCTCTCTTCCTTTTGCTCCTTGATAATTTAATCATTTGGAATACTATTAGTGTTTCCTAATGTGAAGGCTGATGCAAATTATTTATTGAACTTCTCTGCCCCTTCCTGATTCCCCATTATTACTTCCCCAGCTTCATTTTCTCAGGGGTCTATACTGACTTTGGCTTCACTCTCCCTTTTTATGTATTTAAAGGAGCTCTTGCTGTTCATCTTGATATAACTTATAAGTTTGCATTCAAAGTGTATCTCCCCCCCCTTTTTTTTGGGTTGTCTTTTGTTGCCTTTCAAAAATTTCCCAATCCTTTGGCTTACCCACTAACCTTTGCAAAATGGTTTTTTCTTCTTTCAATTTGATGTTATCCTCAACTTTCCCAGTTGACTCATTCCTAGAATCATTTGGCCTCACTGAGATATTCTTTGCTTTAAACATATTTAAGCATCTGCCATTTGTCCTCAACTGCCTTTGCTGCTAAACTCCACTCCTGTTCTGTCCTTTGTAATTGCCCTTATTTAAGCTTAACACAGGTGTTTCTGACCCAAGTTCCTCCCTCTCAAACTGAATGCTAACTTCTACCATGTTATGGTTACTGTTTCCTACAGGATCTTTCACACAGATATTAAACATATTAAAGCTGCTTCATTACCCATCGCCAGATCCAAAATAACTGAATCTCTGTTGGATTCGCAATATGTTGGCCCAGGAAACATTCCTGAATACACTCTATGAATACTTCCTCATGGCCACCTCTGCCAATTTGATTTTCCCAATCTACATGAAAATTTAAGTCACCCATGATTACAGTACTGTCTTTGTTACATGCTGTCATGTTGAGATCTTCATTATTTTACTTTTTATTTTTATCATTTTTTGTTTGAAGCTGTGAACTGTGAGCTGAAAGGTGGAGGTAACCCACAGGTGCTTATGAGATTATGAATAATGGAAACAGCTGGACAGTTACTTCCTTTTTTTTTCCCCATTTGCTTTATCATTAAACTGTGTCTGTTTGTCTGTCTTTGTGTGTATAGAGGGGTGGGGGACTAGAATCAAAGAAAGTTGGGTTTAAATTATAGACATTAATTAGATTACCTTGTGTTTAATTTTGCTCTGCTAAAGCTACTGTGTTCTTAAATTGTTAAATCTTTTGTTTAAGCTATAAATGCAGTATCTGATATTGGTTTTTCTCAAAGTCTGATACTGGTTATTCAAAAAATGTCTGGTCAATTTTGTTGTGAATAGATGGATAGAACATAGGTCACACCTTCCACTTGATTGAGGGGAGGTTCTCAGCCTGTATTCCAGTTCTGCCTTAACCCTCTGTTCTTACCTGAGGCTTTCTTCCGTTCTTTTCCACTCATAGCTGCAGCCTCCTACTAAGTACCGAAGTCCTGGGCTCCATCTAGTGGCAGAGATACATGCACCAAGCAACATTGACTGAATGTCTACCACTAAATGCGGCCTGTACAATCTATAAGTATTACAGAGTACTGTGGATGCATAACTGTTTAAAAAACAAGTGTACTGCATTATATATCGTACTCCTTTTATATTTAGTGATTTATTTTATTTTTAAGTTACTTTAGCTGGAATACACATGACCCCACATGCATAATACAGTATTTTGACCTGTGATAGCAAGAACTGCAGATGCTGGAATCAGAGACAACACAGTGTGAAGCTGGAGGAGCACAGCAGGCCAGGCACCAGAGGAGCAGGAAAGTTGACGTTTCAGAAAGAAGGGTCCCGACCTGAAACGTCAACTTTCCTGCTCCTCTGATGCTGCCTGGCTTGCTGTGTTCCTCCAGCTCCACACTGTTGTCAGTATTTTGACCTGTACCTTGTTTTTGTTTCCTGAGTAAGGAACGTCTGTGGGTACTTAACTTTGGCTTTACCATTGATTCCTATGTGTGAAACAATGCTTTAATTAAAGTCATTTCACTTAAAGTTGAGATTTTCAGGAATACAACTGCATTTTAAGTGAGGACTTCTGTAAACCTGCTACTTTCCAATCTAAAGAAACAGGTCCTGAAGTGAAAGTCCTTTGGAAAATCATGCTAACATATCTCCAATTTTCTCATCTACTTTCTTTAAAAAATTGTCTTAAAAAAGAAACAGATCTAGGTGTTCTGTTAGTGATTCTTCCTAATAATGTTTTCTTGTTTCAGTTAATTTAGTAAGTTCAAGTTTTTGACTTAATTTTGCCAAGTATATTATCCTCTTGCTCTACTCTGAAGACTGATGCAAAGTAATTAGTCACCCCGTTTAGGAACAGGGGAAAAAAAGTTTGGAGACAAGTACCTAGACTAAAAAAAAAGCACTTTTACTTTAGGAAGATCAGTGAAGACACACAATGCGTGATCAGACCTTTTGGTTTGAACACAGTTCAGACTCTGCAGAAAAAAAATTCTACACACATATTTTAGCATTAGCAGTAAAATCTTGGAACAAAAACAGATTAATTTTTACACATGGGTAGTTATTAAATTTTCTAAGTCATTCCTATCAGTAGCCGTTGAACTAAAGTTAAATATAATCCTCAAGAGGAAATTAGATAAAAGTAAAAAATATTAAAGTAGACAGAGAAAGAGCAGTGAAATGGGATTAAAGTGAATAGTTCTAATGTGAAGTTAACAGTACAGATATGATGAGCAAGGTGGCCTCCTCCCGTGATAACATTTACAATGATTCAAAAATATCCAAATGGACTATAATAGCCAAGATGATTTTGGACATATTAGACAAAAGGGATTCAGATCATAGCTTTGAATAATGATAATAGAATTTTCCTATCCACTGAATGATGATGGTGAATCAGTTGGTAAAATATGACAAGATCAGAAAAATTAGATTCTCAACGTTGAGAAAAAAGTCTGATTTTTCAACCAAAGTTTTAATAATGAAATGAGAATCTCGTTTGTGAGCAGTGAGAGATCCATTTGCCTGCTTTACCATCTCAATATTTTTGCCCTTTTTTATAAGAACATAAGAACCAGGAGCAGGAGCAGACCATTTGGCTCTTCCACCTGCTCCGCCATTCAATAAGATCATGGCTGATCTTTTCATGGCCTCAGTTCCACTTACCCACCCTCTCACCATAGCCCTTAATTCCTTTACTATTCAAAAAATTATCTGTGTTAGCTTTAAAAACATTCAATGAGGAAGCCTCAACTACTTCACTGGGCAGGAATTCCACCAATTCACAATCCTTTGGGTGAAGAATTCCTCCTCAATTCAGTCCCCCTTATTTTGAGGCTATGCCCTCTGGTTCTACTTTCACCAGCCGGTGGAAACAACCTCCCTGCTTCTATCTTTTATAATTTCATAATTTTATATGTTTCTATAAGATCCTCCCTCATTCTTCTAAATTCTAACAAATGTAATCCCAGTCTATTCAGCCTCTCCTCATAAGCCAACCCTCTCACCTGTGGAATCAACCTAGCAAATCATCTCTGTACCCCTTCCAGTGCCAGTACATCCTTTCTCAAGTAAGGTGACCAAAACTGCAGGCAGTACTCCAGGTGTGGCCTCACCAGCACCCTATAAAGCTGCAACATGACCTCCTTGCTTTTAAACTCAATCCCTCTAGCAATGAAGGACAATATTCTACTTGCCTTCTTAATTGTCTGTTGTACCTGCAAACCAACCTTCTGCGCTTCATGCGCAAGGACACCCAGGTCCCTCTGCACAGCAGCATGCTGCAATTTTTTACTGTTCACGTAATAGTCCCTTTTATTTATTCATACCAAAGTGAATGACTTCATATTTATTAACATTGCATTCCATCTGCCAGACTTTCGCCCACTTACTTAAACTATCTCTATCCCTCTGCAAACTTTCAAAGTCCTCTGCACACTTTGCTCCACCACTCAGCTTAGTGTCATCTGTGAACTTTGACACACTACACGTAGTCCCAAACTCCAAATCAACTGGGTAAATTGTAAACAATTGTGGTCTCAACACTGATCCCTGAGGCACAATACAAGTTACTGTTAGCCAACCAGTAAAACACTCATTTATCCCCACTCTTTGCTTCGTGTTAGTTAACCAATCCTCGATCCATGATAATACATTGCCTGTAATGCCGCGCACCTTTATCTTAATGCAGCAGCCTTTTGTGCGGCACCTTGTCGAATGCCTTTTAGACATCCAGATATACCACATCTATCGGGTCCTCATTGTCCACTGTGGTTGTAATGTCTTTACAGAATTCTAGCAAATTAGTTAAGCATGACCTGCCTTTCATGAACCCATGCTGCATCCACCCAACGGGACAATTTCTATCTAGATGTCTTGCTATTTCTTCCTTGATGAAAAATTCAAGCATTTCCCCACTACAGAAGTTGAGCTAACCTACCTTTTGTCTACCTCCCATTCTGAACAGTAGCATCACAAAGGCGGTTTTCCAAACTTCTGGAACTGCCCCAGAGTCCAACGAATTTTAATTATGAGTTAATTTGCTATTACTCCCGCCATCTCTTTTAGTTCCCTGAAATGCATTCCATCAGGGCCAGAAGACTTGTCTACTTTTAGCTCCATTAGCTTGCCCTACACTTCCTCTTTCGTTATAATGATCTTGTTAGGTCCTCACCTATCTTAGTCTCTTTGTCATCAATTGCTGGCAAGTTATTTGTGTCCTCTACTGTGAAGACAGACACAAAATACCTGTTCAGTGCTTCAGCTATTTCCCCATTTCCCATTATTAAATCCCCCTTCTCATCCACTAAGGGACCAATGTTTATCTCAGCCACTCTTTTTTGTTTTATATATTTATAGAAATTTTTGCTATCTGTCTTTATATTCTGAGCTAGTTTAATCTCATAATCTATCTTACTTTCCTTTGTAGCCTTTTTTGTAGCTTTCTGTTGATCTTTAAAGTTTTCCCAGTCTCCTAGATTCCCACTTTGTATGCCTTATCTTTCAATTTGATAGTCTCCCTTATTTCCTCAGACATCCATGGCTGATTGCCCCTTTTCTTATAATCCTTTCTTTTCACTGGTATTTACTTTTGCTGAGCACTTTGAAAAATTGCTTTGAAAGTCCTCCACTGTTGCTCAACTGTCCCACCATAAAGTCTTTGCTTCCAGTCTACTTGAGCCAACTTCTCTCTCATCCTATTGTAGTCTCTTTTGTTTAAGCACAGGACCCTAGTATTGGATTTTATCTTCTCACTTTCCATCTGTATTCTAAATTCAACCACATTGTGATCGCTCCTTCCAAGAGATCCCTAACTATGAGGTCATTAATTATGCCTGTCTCATTACACAGGACCAGATCTAGGATAGCTTCCTCCCTTGTCTGTTCCATTACATACTGTTCAAGAAAGCTATCGCGGATACATTCAATGAACTCATCCTCAAGGCTGCCTTGACCGACCTGGTTCGACCAATCGTCATATAGGTTAAAGACCCCATGAAAATTGCTGTTACTTTTTTACAGGCATTAGTTATTTCTTTGTTTATTGCCTATCCCAATGTGATGTTATTATTTGTGGCCTATAGGCTATGCCTATCACTGACTTCTTCGTCTTAGAATTTCTAATTTCCACCAAAATGGATTCAACCTTATTCTCCATTGAACCTATATCATCTCTCAGTACCACCCTGATGTCATCCTTAAATATCAGAGCAACACCACCTCCCTTACCTTCCTGTCTGTCTGTCCTTCTGAATAGTCTGATACCCCTGGATATTTAATTCCCAGTCATGACCATCCTGCAACCATGTCTCCGTAACGGCTGCCAAATCATACTCATTCGTGATAATTTGTGCTATTAACTCTTCTACCTTGTTTTGAGTGCTACGAGCATTTGGTAAGGTACCTTTATGCTAGGTTTTATACCTTCTTTTTGAATTCTAACATTTCCATTAATAATATCTCCTGAGTTTTCCTTCCTCAACTTCCTCTATAGTTCTCGATGTAGTTAAACCCTCCTGCATAAACTTTGTGCACAGGGACAGTAATACATCTCATGCTTTGGAACAGGGTGCAAGTCAGCATCTCACCTTGCTCTTGTAGCCCTCACTCACTTTGCACTTACTTGGATGCTCATAATATTGTTGTCTTGTCTTGCCTTTTTGACTTTGCTGCCTCATTCACAAGTGACAGCCAGCACAGTACTTCAGTCCTGCCTGGCCTTTTAACACAGAAACGAGGCCAGCAGCTTTTCATGGTTGTCAGTCAAGGGCTCGACATGTTGCTGTGCAGCACCATGTTATATCAATATCACAAACACATCATGTATCAGCAACTTAAATGGCAAACACACTGAATGAGACATAGACTTCGTGCTTCAACTAAATGACAAGCAGAACCAGTCCTCAGTCAAGTCAAGATTACGAAGGAATCTTGATCAAGTGGGTCAATGGGCTGAAAATGACAGATGGATGGAGTTCAATCTGTATAAATGCATTTTGGTACAACAAACAGGTGTAGGACTTATAAAATTAATGGGAGAACCTTGGGTAGTATTGTAGAACACAACATCCTAAGGATTCAGGTATATAATTCTTTGACATTTGCATCACAGGTAGACAAGGTGATTAAGAAGGCATTTAGCATGCTTGCCATCATTGCTCAGACCATTGAGTATAGGAGTTGGGATGTCATGTTGAGGTTGTACATGATGTTGGTGAGGCCTCTTCTGGAGGGCCACATGCAGTTCTGGTTGTCCTGTTACAGGAAGATTATTAAACTGGAGAAGGTTCAGAAAACATTTACCAGGATGTTGTGGGAATGGAGGGTTCGAGATATAAAAATAGACTGGAAAGGCTGGGACTTTTTTTTCCACTCGGGCTTAGGAGGTTGAGAGGTGACCTCATCGAAGGTTATAAAATCATGGAAGTATACAGATAAGGTTAATGGTAGATATCTTTGCCCAAGGATGAGGGATTTCAAGACAAGGGGGCACATTTTTAAGGTGAAAGGAGAGAGATTTAAAAAAAAAATTTGAGGGGTGATTTTTTTTTTTTAAACACAGGTGATTCACGTGTGGAATGAACTTCCTGAGGAAGTAGTGGACGTGGGCACAGTTACGTTTAAAAGACACTAAGGTAATTACATAAATAGGAAAGGTTTGGAGGATTATGGGCCAGGAGCAGGCAGGTGTGACTGGTTTAGTTTGGGATTATGTTCGGCATGAACTGGTTAGACCAAAGGGTCTGTTTCTGTGCTGTCTCACTCTATGACTCTAAGATGGACTGTTGTCAGTCAGGGGTCTGTCACAGTCAGTCAAGGGCAACATCTGATTTCAGTCCATGGGCTTGAACATGATGAGGTGGCCACCTGGGCTGGTCAGCGTCAAGGGTCTGTACATTGCCTCTAGGAATTCCCAAGGGTTGAGAACCATGCCTGTAGGAATTCCCGTGGGTTGAGAACCATGCCTCTAGGAATTCCCATGTGTGTGGAGAACCATGCCTCTAGGAATTCCCATGTGTGTGGAGAACCATGCCTCTAGGAATTCCCATGTGTGTCTATGTTTGGCTTGGGCTACTATAATTACGTTGTCCTAGTTAAACTGATGGCCTTCATTGTCCAAGTGTACTGATATTAAGGAAAGTTTGTTGTGTGATGCCTAGATTCCTTCCTATCTGTCCGATGTAGTGTTTGTGGCAGTTGTTGCATGGTATTTTGTAAACTACATTGGTTCTGCATGTTGTGGGAACGGGATCTTTAATCCTTGTGAGTGTTTGTGCTGCGAGCTTGTGTGCTACCACGATTCATAGTGATCTTAAGATTCTCATTGTCAGTTCAAAGGCATGGTGCTCAACCCATAAGGCAATCAACAAACATATAGAATTGGACCCCATATACAAGCCCACACAGAACAAAACTGGAAATGATACTATTCACCATAATAGACTGGACAATATAAATTCCAAGTGGAGTAGAACAACATTGTTTCATTGGAGGCCTCACTGATGGTGTTACCTAGCATGGTGATGAAACGTCTGAACGAAAATAAAGCCAGCTCGGCGAGCACGTCAACAACCTCACCTACAACCTGAGCTACAGATCTTTTCTAAAGCTTTAAAGACCCGTAGTCTTGCTTTCACATTTTGGATACCCTTCATCATGTTGTGCTGCATTACTACTGTACTGAATAGTGTAGATTTCAAACAGATCTGGCAATTGAAAACTGGGCACTCATGAGGAAGTGTGGGCTATCAGTAGCAGTAGAAATGTATTTGACCATAGACTGTAACCTCATGATCAAGCATATCCCCATGCTACCATTACCAACAAGTCAGGGAATCAACCCTTAAAAATGAGGTGTTAAATTGGTAAAGTTACAAAACAGGACTACTTGTGTGCCAAGCAGCATGTAATGGGCACAGCTGAGCAATCAACAGATTAGATTTGAGCTCTGAAGTACTGTCAAACTTAGCTGTAAATAATACTGGACAAATACACAACTAAAAGGAAGAAGCAGCCCCACAAATATCTCCATACTCAATGATGACAGCCATCAATGTAAAAGACTAGGCTGAAGCATTTGCAAGCATTTTTGGCGTGAAGCACAGAGTAAATTCCATCTCAGCCACTCCCTGATGTCCCCTGCATCACAGATGCCAGCCTTCAGCCAATTTTGTTCACTCCACATGATATCAGGATTTGGTTGAAGGCACTGGACACAGCAAAAGATGTGAGCCCTGACAGCATTCTGGCAATACTCGAGAAGGCCTAAGCTCCAGAACTAGCCATGCCCCACTAACCACAAAGGAAGATGGTTGCGCTTGCTGGTGGTCAATCATCTCAGCAGCTGGACTCCACTGCAGGAGTTCCTCAAGGTAGTGTCCTAAGCACAATAATTTCAACTGCTTCATTAATACCCTAACTCCATTTTAAGATTAGAGACGAATGTGTTTTCCAATGATTGCGCTATGTTCACCACCATTCACAACTCCTCAAATACTGAGGCAGTCCATGGCAATATGCAGTAAAACATGGATAACTTCTGACCAGCATAATTCATGCTACACAGGTGCAGGTAATGACCATTCCCAACTAGACAAAATCAGAATATTGCCCCATGATATGTAGTGACGTTGCCAATGCTGAACTCCCACTATTAGCATCCTGAGCATTATCATTGACCCGAGACTGAACTGTACCAGCCTTACAAATATAGAAACTACAAGAGCAGGTCAGAGGCTAGGAATTCTGCAGTGAGTAATACCTTTCATGACTCCTCCAAAATTGGCTGTTTACAAGGTGCAAATCAGGTGTGTAATGAAGCCGGGATGAGTGCAGCTCCAACTACATTCAAAAACTTGACACCATTCAGGACAAAGCAGCCCACCCAATTAACAGCGCAATCCACAAACAGTGATTCTATCCGTCACCAACACTCAGCAGCAGTGTGTACCATCTACAATATGCACTGCAGAAATTTACCAAGGCTCCATAGACAGGCCCTTCCAAATGTGTGACCTAGGTTTTAAAAGGACATGGGCAGTAAATAGGTGTAACCCCATTGATAGCAATTTTTGTTCCAAGCCACACGCCATTGTGACTTGGAAATATAGCTGCATTTCAAATTTTCCTTATTCAGGATTGAGTAGACATGTTCAGTTCCATTTTTTTTTGCAAGTCGGCGATTGGTGAAGTTATATCTTTTGCTTTAAGCTAATACTGCTACCTGTGCATGGAGGTTCCACTCTGAAATCTCTGGGCCGTACATGCCGGTATATATATTGTCCCCAGGGCTGTTTGCTCCTTATCTCTAAGGAAAGCTCTGCAACTCCTTATGTACTCTATCACTTCTTTATTTGTGTCATGTATAGCTTATTACAACTCTTCAATATAATGTCTAAGATCTCTCTCTTCACTTGCTCGTTCTAGACTGGTGTCTTCTTTTACTGATGTCAGAGTCATGTTTTCAGTTACATCATCATGATTTTTGTGAATCTCATTGTATATCACAGGTTGATCACCAATTCTGAAGCCGAGGTAAGAGTCAGCTCAAAGAGCTACATGAGCTTTGTGATACTGGTGTTATGGCCAAGAATCTCAGCTCTGGCAGGTGGACCAGGAGTTAATTACAATAAGTCCTCTTTGCAGAAATGCACTTCTTTGAGTGATCTTTCCCATTCTCACTTTATTGATAATTTGATAATCAAGCTTCAGTATCGTGAATTCTGATTAGATTAGGATTAGATTTAAGAATGTAATTCGATTTACATGAGATTTGCAGTTAATCTTGGGGCAAGGATTAGATTCAGAATTAACTTTATGGTTGGTGCACTTTATTTGCAGCTGGAACATTACTGAAAGGGGACTTTTACTTGGAGTATGAAGAATCTCTGCACTGGATGGATTTGCTGGATGACACAACATGATATGACCCTGAGTATATGACTGTGGGTAAAAGGAAATCTATAACTCTTCTATAGGCATGTAAACTGTAAAAGGATGGTTAAAAGAAGAGAAAGCTCGATTAAGGGTTGAAAAGGGAATTTATACATGGAGACAGAAGACATAGCTGAGGTATTGAATGATACATTGTGCCTGTCTTCACCGAACAAGAAAGTATTGATGCTGTGTAGAGGTTTTCAAAAGGCATTTAATAAAGTGCCTTCGACAGGCTTGCCAGCAATTTGAAGTCCGTAACATGAAAGGGGTAATGATAACAACATATAAAGTTGGCTGAGTGACCTGGAGAGTGTAGTGGTGAACAGTTTATCAGACTGGAGGACAGTCTTTAACGGGATTCCCCAGTTGTTGCTACTGTTTTACTTGACCTTATATTAATGACCTTGACTTTGGTGTGTAGGATATAACTTAAAAATTTGCAGATGACTCAAAACATGAAAGAATTAACTGTGAGAAGAAAGATAGACTTCAAAAGAACATTGACAGGCTGGTGGAATGGCAGTCTCATAAGCAGATGAAATTTAATACAGGGAAGTGAAAAGTAGTCAGAAGAATGAGAAATGGCAAAATAAACTAAAGAGTAAAACTCTATAAAGGGTGCATAGGAACAGAAGGGCCTGTTGATATATATATATATATGCACAAATCACTGAAAATGGCAACTTAGTTTGAGAAAATGATTAATAAGGCAAATGTGATCCTATGGCTTTACAAACCCAGATGTAAAAGTACATGGAAAAAAAAAGGAAGTTATGGTGAATATTTATGAAAGACTGGCTTGACCTCAGCTGGACATTAGGGAGGACGCAGAAAAAAATGGTGTGAATGGTGTAAGAGATTTTATTGTGAGGATAAATTGGAGAGGTTGAGGCCTTCAAGAAGAGAAGGTTGAGAGGAGATTTGCTACCAGTGATCAAAATCATGAGTGGCCTAGACAAAGTAGATGGGGAGAAATTTTTCCTATTGGGACCCAGTTTGGCAGCTACTGCTGGATTTGGGCTTGTTGGCACATTTGTTTCTCCTCAAATTATCTGCTGTTTCATTACAGCATGACCATAATGCATGATAATCATTGCTGGGTTAGACTATGGCTTATGTTTCCAGTGAACCTGTGGGGTAATATCAGAAGCAGAACAGGTTCTTGGTAATGTGAGCAGTCAACACTTGTCTCACACACAAATGAAAGTTTAACATAATGCTCAATACTGTGGGATGTGGAAGATTTGACAAGGAGGGTTATAAACGGTCTGTACATGGCCCTTAGATATAGTAGACGATATTCCAATGTATATAGCACAAGCCATGTCACATAATTACAATAGTAGATTGTAAGTGCGATAGGATTACTGAAATCTTGTTAGTCCCAACCATATCCCCAAAATCAGCCGAGAAAGACAGCACTGTGTATAAAAACATGTTATCAAATACTTAAAATGAAAGGAAATCACCTGTGACCTTGTGCAGTCTATGAAATCTTGTATTGTTTTTGTGGATTGAGATTAATGCGATTAATTTGTGATGACCAATGGCACAGTTGAGGCTGCTGGTGGCTGGAATTTGTAGTTCACATAGTTGGTGAATTCTATGATTATAGATAATTTAAAACTGCTCCGTAAGTGGGCAATTAACGTATCACTCGTGATGAGAACCTGTGTCCTCAGAGAAAAAGAATGCTTACTCTGCATACTCTAGGTGTGGTAGCAGCTATTTTTCATTTCCCTATGTACGTTCAATTTGAAACAAGATAGTCGACAACACCAGTTGTGCTTCATAAAGTGAGTAATAAACTGATTTTGCTAATCTAGGTGACCTCCTAAGCCTTCCTGGCGCTTTCTTCAATGCACTCCCTATTGTCCCATCAGTTCCGAGCTTTCACATGCTTTCATTCAACTTTTCCATATTAGTACTTATCATACTTCATTACTTCCTGATACCCCACCATACAGTTTAGTTATGCCAGCCATCATGATGCACTGTCCCCACGGTCAAAGCCAGGGTGTGATAATCAAATTGATGACCAATCCCTCCTGCAGCAATCTGTATCCTCCAGTCCAGTATCATCTCCTGCCTTAATATGTTAAGTTGCCCTCATCAAAAATTATCATCCCTCTGAACCCCAGTATACTGCCTCCAATCCATGCAATTGGAGTCATAGTCATGGAGCTGTACAGCATGGAAACAGACCCTTCAGTCCAACTTGCCCATGCCAACCAGATATCCGAAATTAATCTAGTCCCATTTGCCAGCAGTTGGTCCATATCCCTCTAAAGCCTTCCTATTCATGTAACCATCCAGATACCTTTTAAATGTTCTAATTGTATACAGTTGCCCAACTCGCCAACCATAGCAGTGGTCCTGATAACCCCCTTGTCTTTCAGTGTAAAGAACACCAAAACTGCCAATGGCCCCAATCCCTCCCTGACCCACTTGGTGCCATACTCCTACAATGAGTGGCCTGACCCCTGAATGATTTCTCTGCAGTTCCCCAATCAAGTTACTCCTAATCCCTTGATTGATTGTACACTGAACCTAGACGACGGATGGTGTTACATAGCATGGTGACGAAATGTCCGAATGAAAACAAACCAGCTCGGCAAGCAAGTCAACAACCTCAAGACTGCGGGTCACCACGGTATATGTGTTGTAGTCAGTTTGACCAATTGTGTCATGGACAAATTCATCTGTCATATACGTACTGGTGAGGATAGTGTGAAGAACAGTTTTCCCTCAAGTTGGTTCCCTCACCACCTGCTGCAGGCCTAATTAAATGCAATGTCCTGTAGCAATATGGCAGCTTAGTCAGCAGTCTGCTACTAAGTGACTCTTGATGATGGATACTGAAGTACCCACTCAGCATATATTGTATGTTCTTGCCAAACCCAGTACGTTCAAGTGGTGGTCAACTTAGAGGAGAACTGATTGATCAGTTGAGATGAGATGTCACAATTCAAGCTGGAATTGACACAAAAGTTGAAGATTTTATAAAAGTGTGCAAAATTTCCAAATCTACCTGACTTTAAGTATGAGGTTGACAGAAACCATGGACCAGGTTTCTCTACTTATCGGGAATTACTATTTATTACAAGTAAATAGATTCTGGTAGCAGGAAAACAGTTATAAACAATTGGCATGTAATTCATAGATCATAGAAGATCATAGAATCCCTACAGTGTGGAAACAGGCCCTTCGGCCCAACAAGTCCACACCAAACCTCAGAGCATCCCACCCAGACCCATCCCCCTATAACCCACCTAATCTACACCTCCCTGAACACTATGGGCAATTTAGCATGGCCAATCCACCTAACCTGCACATCTTTGGACTGTGGGAGGAAACCAGAGCACCTGGAGGAAACCCACGCAGACACGGGGAGAATGTGCAAACTCCTCACAGACAGTTGCCTGAGGCTGAATCGAACCCGGGTCCCTGGCATTGTGAGGCAACAATGTTAACCACTGATTCTATATTTAAAACTCCAATCACCTTATAACGCTCCCTCTATACAGTTGCAGCCAAATACACAAATGCTACGTGTGGAAGGAAAAGTGAGGAAGTAGCTCCATGGCTCTGTCCACATATTCTCCGAGACGACTGGCTTGTCTGGACTTGCTTTTCAGCAAAGTGTCTCTTCTCCAGGTACTTTTACTTACTTGCCGGGGCAGAGATTTATAAAGTCTCTAACTTATTTGTTAAAAGCAATAGCTTTCATAGACGGAATATAAATTGGCTTTCTTCAGGCTTTAAGTGTTTTTTAATTCCAGAGATAAAGACAACACCCTCCTTTCCAAAGGTCCAAAGGCTTCTTGTTCACATCCACAAGTTATTCAGCTATGTAGAAGCCAAAATGGTTACTGGCAAGCAAAAGGCCGTTGTTATTGACAACTGGTCACTGATCCACAAATTAATCAGCTACTGGTTGCCAGACGAACCCCCTTTTGTACATACTCCTGGCTCCAGTTCATCTGCAATTAAACTTCTCTCACTAGTTGAACAAACAAAAATGCATACAGCACTTACGGTAAGTGCTAACAGCTTGCTTACAAGAACTGCCGCAATCCCATCCACAATCTTTTGTTTTAAAAGCAATCTTTTTTCTCATTTTAGTCCACAGGCAACAGTACAGGAAATAAAAAAGAAATAGTCTTTACAAAAATCATCAATTTATCTGAATGACAAGCGCAGGTTAAAAGTAAACATTTATTAGATTTCTGTACTTAACAAGAAAACAGCTATTATTTCTTGCAAACTGATTAATTAATCAGTCAGTCAATCAACTGACCAAGTAATGGCAGAAAAGAAACATGAATTATTAAGCTCTCTAGAACTTAAACTCCCCCTTTATTTAAAAAAAAAAACACTCTCAAAGAAACAGACAGACAAAGACAAAAATAAGAGAAATAATATGGGTGAGGAAGGAACTAGTAAGGTCAGTTAAAGCAGAGTTCTGACACCAGTCGATTACATGTAATGGGATATTTTTGAACAGCTCCTTTCAGATCTTTGAGGAGGTCAGAGACTTGAACACACCGTCAACTTTGCATTCACAGACCAAAGATTCGCCATTTGTGTCTCTGAAGGTATTTATCCCCCCACTCTTGTGAGACACAGGGTGGCACGGTAGCTCAGTGGTTAGCACTGCTGCCTCAGGGTTCTATGCCACACTCGGGCGACTGTCTGCGTGGAGTTTGCACATTCTCCCTGTGTCTGTGTGGGTTTGCTCTGGGTGGTCCAATCTCCTCCCACAGTCCAAAGATGTGCAGATTAGGTGGATTAGCCATGCTAAATTGTCCGTAGTGTCCAGGGACGTGCAGGCTAGGGGAACTGGCCATGGGAAATGCAGAGTTATGAGATGATCTGGATGGGATGTTCTTTGGAGGGTTGATGTGGACTTGATTGGCCGAACGGCCTGCTTCCACTCTGTAGGGATTCTATGATTCTACAGAGCGAGAGAGAGATAGATTACATCTGCACTGGCTAGATGTTTCAGCTACATTGTCCAGACACAACGTCATACTCAACTGAGAGGCTGTTACTATGCAGTACTCCTGAACACACATAACAGGTCGATAAACCAAAAGTGTCACTGGGCAAGACTACAATAGACTCAAGCTGTCTAGCATCCTTCACCACTGTCTGAAGGCAGAAATTTATAGATTAAACACGCAATGAGTTCTGCTAACATTTTTTTTAATATCGGCAACATTTTCTTCCATGGCTTGTAAAGCAGTATCTTTTCCATTTTTATGTCTGCAGTCCAGAAAAATAAAGGCGGCTTCAGGAAGTTCTTCCTTTTTGAAATCTACATTGATTGTTCATAATTATAATTTTCCATTTCTAGATAGTCTTCTTCTGTCTTTGATAATAATTCCATTATTTTCATGGACATGTTCTGTCCCCATTCTTAAATAATGGAATTACTTTAGATATCCATTAGTTGTCTGGCACAACCTTTTTACAGAGAATTATTATATATCTCTTCTCCAAGTTATTTTAAAATACACGGATGCAATCATCCAGGCCAAGGGCTTTACACTTTGAATTGGTTTTGGTTATTTTCAATGCATCCTCTTTTTGTTGTGGAATCCTCAAGATATTAATTTAACTTTTGAAGGAACATTAAGGAGATCATTTACTGGGAATGGTAACATAGTGGGTTATGTTTCTGGTCTAATATTTGAGAGCGCTGATGTAATGCTGCATGGTCACAAATTCAAATTCCAGTACAGCCAGCTAAAAAATTTCAGTTCTGTTAGTTAAATAAAAGACTAGATTAAAAGCTGTCAGTAATGATGACCATGACATGATAAGATTATGATAAAAACCTACATGATTCTCTAACATTCCATTAATCTGGCATCTCCAGATCCACAGTAGTTGACTCTTAAATGTCCTCTGAAATAATCTAGGAAACTATGCACAAAAACAGAAGTTGCTGGAAGCTCAGCAGGTCTGGCAGCATCTGAGAAGAAAAAAAATCAGAGCTAATCTTTTGGGTCCAGTGACCCTTCCTTGGAACCCAAAACGCCAGCTCTGATTTTTTTCTTCTCAGATGCTGCTGAGCTTCCAGCAACTTCTGTTTTTGTTCCTGATTTACAGCATCTGCAGTTCTTTTGGTTTTTATTTAGGAAACTATGCAGTTATTTTAAACTGCTATGGAAAGGCCAATTAAGAACATTAGAAACAAATGGCATCAACCTATGTACTGGATACAATAAAAGTACAACCATACACCAGATACAAAGGCATACACATTCCAGTCAATGTTACAAACTCCACTCCAGAGACTCGAGAGACAATTTGGCTGCGAAGGAAGCCTCTCGGTCCAATCTATCCATGCCTGCTCTATGTGGAACAACCCAATCAGTTCCATTCCCCATCTCCATCCATGTAGCCATGCAAGTTTATCTCCCTCAAGCTTATCTAATTTCCTAGTGAAATCATTCATCATTTCCACTTCTATCACTTTCTTGGGCAGAGTCTCCCAGGTCATTATCAATGCCGAGAAAGATTCTTTCTCGTATCCTTCTTGTATCTCTTACCCTGAACTTCAAATCAGTGTTTCCCGTTTCTTATACCAACCATTAATGCAAACAGCTTTACTTTGACTATTTTCTCTAATCTTGTCAAAATCCAGTACACCTCCATCAAATCTCTCCTTAATCGTATTTGCTCCAAGGAGAACAACTCCAGCTTTTTCAACTTAACTTTATAGTTAAAATCTCTCTTCCTCAAAACCATTCTGGTAAATCTCCTGTGCACCCTTTCTAAAACCTTCAGATTCTTCATAAAGTGTGGCGATCAGAACTAATCTAGTCATGGCCTAAACTGAGCTTTCCAACAAGTTCAGTTGCCACTTTTGTCCTCAATAGCTCTATTTTTGAAGATCAAATCCAATAAATTGTGCTAACTGCTCTTTCAATATCTCCTGCCCACTTGCATAAACCATTGCTCCAGAAACCCCACAACCTTCTGTCTGGGAAGTTGTGCTGAAATTGTGATAACTGTCCTACAATTAAATCAAGCAACATCCTGGCATGTTCTTCCATCGTCATCCCTAGGTAATTGCTGGGTCACTAGAGGTGGTGGCACTGAGAAAACACAGTAGCCCAGGGAATCTGCAATATTGATTCTCAATACCCTAAAGTCACACATATATTAAGTCAAACAGAGACAAAGAAATTTCATGTTGTAGCCATCAACCACCCTCCCTGAACTGATAAATTGGTACGCCTCCATATTGAATACCATTTGGTAATGAAGGCAGCAAAGGCATAAAACTTACATTGGGTGGGGAACTTCAATGTCTATCACCAAAAGGAATTTGATGGTGCCATAATTGATTGAGCTGGTCAAATTCTGACAGAGATATTTACCATAATGGCCTTTTGACTGTTGTTGTTTCAACTAACATGAGGAAAAGTCTACTTGACCTTATGCTCATCATCTATTTATCGCTGATGTAGCAGATCTCCATGACAATATGGTAGAAATGACCTTTGCCAGGTCCCGTGGAAATGAAGCCCCATCATTATACCAAGGATAACCATCATTATGTAGTGTGCCACAGCAACTGTGCTAAGTGGAATAGATGCAGAACAGATCTAGCAACTCAAAACAAGGCACCATGATGCACTGTGGGTCATCAGCAGCAGCACAATCATATTCAACCACAATCTGTAACCTCATGGTTCAGCATACCCCTCACTCTAGCATTACCATCAAGCCTGGGGATCAACTCTGGATCAAAGAAAAGTGCTGGAGAGCATACCAGCTGTAGAACTAGGCATACCTAAAAATGAGACAACACAGTGTGGAGCTGGAGGAACACAGCAGGCTAGGCAGCATCAGAGGAGCAGGCAAGTTGACGTTTTGGGTTGGGACCCCATTTCTGAAGAGGGTATTTATTTCCAAGTTGAGACAGTGAGTGACTTGGTGGGAACTTGCCTGTGGTGGTGTTCACATGTATCTGTTGCCCATGTCCTTCTAGATTGTAGTGATCGTAGGTTTGGAAGGTGCTATCAAAGGAGTTGTGTGGTGCTGAACACTTGTTCTTTGAACTATCTGTACCCCTAGCCATGCTGTTCCTGTATAGTTAGAACACTGAAATCTATCTGACAAAGTGGAAAATTGCCCAGGTATTTCCTGCCCACAAAAAGTCTAGGTCAAATTAGCACCCAGTCAGTTTCTTCTTAATCAAAATGTGTTGGAATGTATATCAGAATACACACTGTACTGCAAATAAGATCCAGGATTTACAGGTGAAGATTGTGATGTAGAATCCAGGGCAATCAAATAGACGGGATCTTCCAGCATGCCACTAGACTACATGGGTTTATTAGGCAGTCATGCCATGTAACACTGTAAAATACAGCAGTAGCAACTGTAAGAGTGCCAGGGGCAGGTGAGCCAGTTGCCATATGCCTTGTCGCTTATAAAGGGCAGGTGACCATCTACCATTATTCTTATGTGGTTTTCTATTCAGATATTTGAAATGCAGATGCACATCTCTGGTTAACAACGTACTGGACTCATTTTAATTTAAGCTACTCAGCAGGAAACTGATAAACACTGCCCATTTTACTCTCTGCCAGATTTTACTTTCCATGAAGTCTAAGGTAACATCACATGATTTGAAACAACAGGGGCCTGACTTGAGCCTGTCAGTTTCTTGTCAGGAAGATTGGATCAAAATTACACTCTATATAGTTGCCCATAATCTGGAAGCATTTCAACATCTTGCAACTGTATCAAGTGTCAGCCATACAGAGTACAATCATATTACCATAACATTTTGGTAGCTGCTGCACACAACTTCTCCTTACAATCTTGTACAATATTCTACATGCTGATATCTAATATTTCTCTTGAATAGAGAAACATTCAGCTTCTTTGAGGTCTAAACATAGATGTATCATGATAACTCCTCTTTTCAACATTACGATTTTCTCTGTTATTTTAAAGTTATGCTGTTTATGTATTGCATATTATATTGCGTATAATACTGAACCATTTTTGATAAGCAGAACTGGCACTGCAGAATTAATGGATTGGCGAGAGTGAACATGTACAGAACTTATGGAGACCAAGTCCTACTTCCACGTTGAGAATTCCTTACATCATGTTGTGTGGCACAATTACCACGCTAAATGGCACAGACTTCGAATAGATCTAGCAGTTCAAGATTGGGCATCCATGAGGCACCATGGGCTATTAGCACTAGCAGAATCTGGTTGCCAAGTCTACAAAATGTTAAAATCTCCAACCACGGAAGACTAAAAGGTAGCATCTTCCAATCCTTTTTACAATGTCACATTTTTCATTAATCATTCATCATTCAGCTTTGTAATTTCATCATCAACTATACCAATGGCCTTCAGCAGGACTGTGTAACTTTAAGACAATTTGCTTTGTACAATGAAATTTTTATCACCTGAATTAACACCATTTCAATACTCTGATTAGTAACATTAGATTTTGTTAAGGGGATGCAAAAATGTTACTTTTTTAAATCTGCTGATCCATTAACTTTTGAAAAACTATTGTTATATCACATTCCATGTTGAATCTCATTGAAGTCCTTTTTATGGAAGGGTTGTACAGCAACGAAGGGTTTGTCATTCAAAAATACGTCTATACTAAAATAGATTACTCCTGCTATGCCATATGGAATCACCATTCTTTTCTATGATCTCAATGTATTGCCATCCATGAACATGAAAGAAGTAGAAATTTCATACTCTGCATTTATTTTGATCCTTCCTAATGATTCTAAATAACATTTTAAGCAATCTATTCCACATATGGTCTAAATGCAACCACTATCAAACATGGTGCAATTAAATGAATCTGTAACAAATAGTCTAGTAAGGAATGCAAGGCTTTTTAGGATTAGTACGATTAATCTTTACATTAATTTTCTTCAATTTCTGAATTGTACATCGCTTCAAAAACTCTTCCTCTACTTTGGGTGCTTCATTGTGTAATAATGTTTGGATCACATTTGAAGGACCAGTTAACTGCTACCCAGACATTCATTTATCTATTATTCCTACTCCAGTCCTGCAAGGTGTACGTACTATAATTGCTCATCATAATTCCTTCTGTCTCAGGTTCTTTCATTTGACTGATGCCAGCACCCTGCATCCGAATGCTCTCATAATGGTGTAATCATTAAATCTTCCATCCTTTGTGACACTGTTTCATGTCCCAATTGTGCCATCAAGGCTGTTGAAAACAACTGCATCCCCAATAATTTGTTTTAAAGCAGCAGCTTTTGATCCAAAAGGATGCCTTTTGCTAAGAAACAAATTCAACTTGAGATAAAAAGGGTCTCCATACATGCCGTATTAGTATAACACAGTAATTTTAATGCAAGCATAAATTTAGAAATTTTCAGATTGAATTTCTGCAATTTTTTTTTAAAAAGTTTCTTAAAGTCCATTCATTCATATTCCTCTGGAATGACCCTGCATCTTTTGAAAACTGTGATAATCTGACCGTGCCTTGTTGACATCTAATGGCTACTTTTGCTTGTAAATTTCATCCATAAAGCTTAACAAAAATTCAAAAACTTCATGAGTGTCCCACTGAGGTGTATTTGGCTCACAAAATACTTGTTCCTAAGTTTTTCTTCAGAAATGCCAATGTTATACCTTGTCTTCTCTTCCATAAGACATAATCTATGTCCCCAATTCATTTTTCAACTGATCATAAAGTTCAGATTTAGAGAATTGTGGCCAGCAGAGGTAAACAGCCAGGGAAGCCACTCAATTTTGCATAATTAGTAGTGATTAAAGACAATTTAGGAGCAGCTTTGCCCAGACAGTATCATGATGTCAGAAGTCAGAGTGGTGCATTTAAAGTTCCTGCTTAAAATAAAAGAGTAGGGGTGATAAATGCTGTGTGAAGTGTCAATGAGAAGTGTGACTGGTGGAAAATGGGTTGGCTGTGCTGGAAGTAACCCATTTAAGACAGGAACTGGAGGCATGATGGCTAATTGAGAATGCAGAGGAGGACGTTCGTGTTATGAAATTGTTGAATTCAATGAAGCAACTTAGGACAATGATATTCCTCCAACTTACATTGAGCTTTGCTGAAGCACTGCAGCAGGCCTGAGGCAGAAATGCTGGCGTGGCAACATGGTGGCATGTTGAAAATAGCAGACAACAGGAAGCTTGGGGTAACTTTTATAGACAGAGCATAGATGTTTCCAGCATGGCCAAGCCATTTTCTGCCATGCATACTTCTCATTTGCACCCTACCCAGCATTTATCTCCGTCTGGCCTATCATCAGCAATCTTTTTGTTTGCCTGTCCTTTTTTCTTTCTCTCTGGGCACAACCTCCATCCTCTGGACTCTACTCCCCATCATCAGCATTAAAACCACCCTTTCCCAGCTGCTTTCAGTTCTAACAGAGTCAATGTTTCCATATCAACAGATGCTGCTAGACCTGCTGAGTTTCTCAAACACTGTTTTGGTTTGTAACTAAAATTTATTGTTAATATAATTTTGCTGGATCAAATTCACCATAAATGCATCAATCCTGACTCAAGGGCAGTTAAGCGACCGGAGAAGCAATTAATGTGGCATGGGTTAAGTCACTTTCTATTTTGCCTTCCAGTCATCTTTGAGGATGCACCCCCCCGCCCACCCAACCCCCGGAACTTCTTCCCAGTGTACTCAAAAACAGAGAATGGAAATTCATGAAGTATTGAATTCTTATACACAATTCTTTCTTCAGTGGAAGTAAAATAAATTTAAAGAATGATTTTAATTATAACAGTGCATCTTTAGTAAATGATTTCCAAAATTTTGTTCACCCAAAATCCTGTCTAGATATTCAGAACTCAAGAAATCAAAGTAATTAAGTTGGATAAAATAGTTTACTACTGTTTTGTACTACAGTACTGCTGACTCAAACCTTTAAAGATGAAGTGGAACTGTATGCAACTACAACATTCTATATACATTAAATCATAAACCATTCAACTTAATTTTTGTGAAAGTCTAGCTGCCATATTGAAAGTAGAATAATTGAAGATATGATGTCAACATTGGTACAATTTATTTTAACAGCATAACAGTATCTGCATGCAGGCTCCCAAAATATGTCCATTCTCTGAGATTTGTTCGAGTTTTCAATGCGCCACACTTGTTTGTTTGGAATTCATGGTTTGTTACTCAATTTTGAACTAATTTCAAAGTCATTAGTTAAACTGAAACATTATTTTCATTTAATTATTATCCATGTTGTACTTTTTTCTTATATATCATCTAGAATCTTGCACATGGTACCAATTCATTTTCTAAAAGCACATTATACTTAACACAACTTCCTCCATGTAAACAAACAGACGCCTCAATATTATATATTTGGGAAAATAAATGTTTTCGATTAGACCATTCTCTCCACCCTTTGTTATTAATTATGATACTATTCCACAACAAGACTTTACACTAAAAAAATGTAGAATATAAGGAAGGGTCTTGACAGCAATGAACGTAAGGACCTGATGAATAAACACTCCTATTTTCAAAGATTCATATCGTCTCAAATCATTTACGTATACTATTTTATTAAAAACTAATTCTCAATTATAAGACAGATATACTCCTGTTTAACCATTTCGTTTCTGCTAAACTCATGCAAGAACACCGGTACTTACAGGGTACTGTCCGTAAATAGAGGTTATCACGGATAATCTGCTGAAGCTCGTGGTCAACCGAACCTTTCTGGAACCGTAAATTGAGGTAGTGACGAAGGTCCTTGTCAACAGTGCCCCCTGCAAAACAGAAGAAGGGTTACATCTCGTACTCCTGGAAATAGCACAGCCGAGAGACAGTAAAGAGTGTGTAGCGTTGGCTGAATTCTCGGCGACAGGAGCCAGGTTTAACCAAATCCCACCCAGGTCTGTACCAGTATAGTCCTCGTCGTTAGCTCGTCTGCAAATAAATTATTCATGCAAAATATACAAGATTTGAAAGCCAATAAATCTCGATGTGGGTTGGTAATCTGGGTAGAACACACCAGAAACAACAATGATATGCTCCCTCAGTCGAGTGTCCAACCCACTCCATAGTCTGAAATGGAGATGAATTCCTTTCACTCTTTGTTGTATTTCACGCCTCAGAGCTATTGTGATTTAACCAAATTCTGGGACTAGTTTTAGAAATTCCTAGAGGTTTTTTATGCTCATGCGACTAACCGATTCGAACGTACGGTCAGCAGTCGGTCACTCCACTCCCACAGTGCAGGATCTAACCCATCGACAGGAATCTTCGGTCGTTGCAGGCTCGGCGCACACAAGAAAAGCGTAGAAACTCGACTACTGCCACCGTCTCACCACAGCACTGCTACTCCACTTGCACTCATTCTGGCTGCATTTTTTTTTTGCCTGGAAGCCCTGTTCCTGTTCACAGGTTGAGCGCTAACCTCCCCCTTGCCCTGTCTGTCGCTAATGTTACACCGTGTCCGTGCAGGCACCAAAGACACACAGCAGCAAGATCCCGAGGGAACAGCTCACAGCAATTCGCTCATTCCTATTGGCTGTGAAGCCGAAAAAGGATTCCATCAAGACATGAAGCCCGCCGACTGATGCAGATGCTTTCTGGCAGCCTGTGAAAATACCATCCGTACAACAACAGATGTACTCTGACGACTGACATAAGCTCGAATCACTCATATTATTGAGAATGCAATGACATACGGGCACGGGCAAACCATGATGTAATTGTGTAGAGACGATTCATTACAGTAACTTAGTGTGGCACCAAGCCAGGCCATGGCATCAAAAAAAAATCCACCAAATGGATTGGTAAACAAGGGGCTTTAAGCTAACCCGCCCTCCGAGATCGGGACAAGTTCGGTAGGACTTCTGATTTAACGCTCCATTGACTTTGGCTAAGTTAAAATCGGTGGTTGAAATTTTTCACTTTTACTTGTTTTCAAATATGAAAAATGTGATAACAAGCAAACGTGCTGCCATGAGTTAGCTATTTTGTTTCATATACTGCTTGTAAAAATACAATGTATTTGGTTAACAACAAAACAAACGTCAGCATTTTTATCAATTAATATGCATTGTTTAAAGTGCCACATCTTATATCTGGCATCACAATAACTTTGTACTCCACATGTTTTTATATAAACTTCTCTGTAATGAAAACTAGAAATACAAACGTCATCTGGCTGCAAATATTGTTATTTTCTTATAAAACAAACTTCTTACATAACTGTGGAAACAACCGAGAAAAGTTCAGTTCAAACAAGAGTAAATAATTCGTATTTTTACATTGCCTCTCAGGATGTCAAAGGGACCCAAAGCACTTCGCGACAAACGAACGCCTACTCACGATTTGTGGCGTAAACACCACAATCAAATACACCCCTCACCACCCTACACCTGGGTCCATTCGGGTGGACTCTTCTCCATTCTGTCATGAAATAGTCAAAAAGGCGAATGGATGCTAGTCCTTTTATTTAATAGATACACAAGCAGGTCCAAATCGGGCTTCAGTTATATAAAGCTCCCATTAAGATAATTTTGAACTATACTTTAGGCTTTGATGGGAATGCAAGAATATAATTACAAAGGGGAATACACAAACCCTATTCCCTAGAATTTATAAGATTATGGGTTATTTGATCAAATTTTGAAGATATTGAAGGGAGTGCATGAGGTAGCTAAAGACAAAGAAAAACGTTTCTGGTAGGGGAGTCCAGGACCTGGGAAAATGTCTAAAAATTAGAGTCAGAACCTTCAACAACTACTACTTATATTGTACATTTAACATTATGAGGTAGGGGGAGGGGAGACCTACCGCATCCCAAAACCAGCCCAGCTCATCCCCGCCTCCCTAATCTGTCCTTCCTCCCACCTATCCCCTCCTCCCACCTCAAGCCCCACCCCCATCTCCTACCTACTAACCTCATCCTGCCTCCCTTGACCTGTCCATCCTCCCTACCTCCCCACCTACACTCACCTTTACTGGCTCCGTCCCCACCTCTTTGACCTGTCTGTCTCCTCTCCACCTATCTTCTCCTCTATCCATCTTCTATCCGCCTCCCCCTCTCTCCCTATTTATTTCAGATCCCCCTTCCCCTCCCCCATTTCTGAAGAAGGGTCTAGGCCCGAAACGTCAGCCTTCCTGCTCCTCTGATGCTGCTTGGCCTGCTGTGTTCATCCAGCTCTACACCTTGTTATCTCAGATTCTCCAGCATGTGCAGTTCCTACTATCTCTAATCCATGATCATTTTGAAAGTTGAAACAAACTCAAGGGACTAAATGGCCACTTGTTCCTACATTCCAATATTCCTAACTCAATTTCTGTTTATGCAAATACTGCCTGAGCTTCTGTTTATTTCCAGAAATTTCTGTTTCTTTGATAAAATAATAGCTTTTTATAACCTGCACTAAATTGAAAATTGATATTTATCACAATTATCTTACAGAGATAGTACACATAATCAATATTTAACATATTTGTGAAATCTCAATTGTCTTTTTGCTAGTGTGATCAGATGTATTTGTACCAAATAACTACACACATGCTTAGTCAAGTACTTGGGCAATTCTTTTTGAATTGTATACATCTTGCCAGGAGGGGATCAGAGACTCAGTTCAATTTCAGGAGAACTTCTCCTGAACAAAGGAATTACACCAAAATATAATTTCCCTTTTTCTTCTGATGATTTTATTCATGCACATACAAACACAAAAAATTGACCTGCCAAGAGAAAAAAAATGAGATGATTGACAATATCTATATTTTCAAATTTGAGAAACAACAAAATAAAATGTTATGGAGGAAAATAAACCTGATTTATGTGCCCACAAAAGAAGGTGTGCATGGTAAACATGTGAAAAGGTACCATATAGTGCCATACCAATTTCCTAATACCAAATGCAGTAGATCATTAACCTGAACCAAGTAGGGCCTATGAACCAATACTATATAAGTGGGAATACATTTCCATATTTTAAAACAATCTTTTGAGAAAGATTTAGACCTTTCCCAACATTTTATTCATGTACTCAATTACAAAGCATACCTCGTGCAATCCAAATTATTGTCTTATTCTGATCATATGCAGAATGAATTAGTTGCTCACCTCAGAATTTTTTTTTCAATTTACACATAGAAAAATATAGAGGCTGCAACCTTTTGAATACTGATGGCCAAAGGAAAGAACACTGGAGAACAGGATCCTCAGTATGATTTCAACTGGCAATAGCCCAGATGTATGCAACATTCATAGTTTAATACTTAAGAAGTGGCATCATATGGTGAGTTACTTTTCATGGATATAATTCCCTTAAGAAATGGCATTATGTGCATAGTATGAAAACTGCAGATTGAAAAGAAAGATATTGTCTGCAAATGATTAGTCTGCAACATCATCTGTTGATAAATGGCACAAAATATTGTGCTGATAGCTGAATTATCACAATGTTTATCCTAGGAATTTCAAAGCTTTCATAAAACTCTGTGAGCCCCTCAGCAACATTTCAACGTTGCAATTAATTTAGTCATCAACATCTCAGACAGGCCTCAATTAGCAGTGAACAATTAATTTATCAATTCTCACTTAATCTTAATGTCATATCTGGAATTGCAGTCACACTGTCCTTAGTTCTAGGCCAGGAGGCCCAGGTACAAATCCTAACTACTCCAGAGATGTGCATTTACATTTATGAACAAATTTATTAGAAAGTATCTTCAATATAACTGGTGTTTTTGGAGTTCTATATGGTGCAGAGGTCATGTTCAAACTTCATGCCAAGAGGCCCAGGTTCAAGTGCCACCTGCTTAACTGGTGTGTAATAACATCTCCGAATGGGTTGATTAGAAAATATCTAAGTCATACCTGGAAGTGGTTAATTAAAAGTTGACACAATTACTTGATGAAGTATCAAAGAAACATAGCCTTCTCACATAGGATTCCTTATTGACATTGATGTAGCTATGTAATTTGGAATAGACATACTGAATCCAATGTTAGCAAGTATTGACAGTCATTCACCAGAATTGGTGACAAGGTCAGCATCTATTCCTTGAGAAGGTGTAGGAGGCGATGGGCTCTATGAAATTCAACTTTACAAAACCTTGTGATCGTTGTGGGGTGGGGTAATCACAATTCACTGACAAAACTTAGAATTTCAATCCGGTCAGGTTTTTTATATACTCATTCATGGGAATGAGGACATTGGTGTCTAAGCTTGCATTTATTGCCCATCTCTAATTGCCCTGCAGAAGGCAGTGGTGAGCTCCCTGAGATGGAAGAATACTGACATTTGTTCATGCAGTGTTGCTTTTTTACATATAGGTGATGAGACCTTTGAATAGAATAGGGCAAAATTACTGAACATTGTTTTCAAGCAATAGATTTGTTACGTGTCTCGTAAACAATGCTTTTCTCAATATGCATTATACATCTATGGGAAGTGAAAGGAAATTTAGTCTTCACTTTTTCAGCCCCTTGGTTTACTTCAATCCTGATTTAACATTTGCAATTTTGTGTACATATCTAAGTACATAGGAATAAAGACATATGTTATGAAAGTCTTCAATAGTAGTTGCAGTCATGGCAGGAAGAAATTTCAGAAAACCATAGTCTGCAACTTGCTGGAGCAAAGCATGGCACATCCTGCACCCTGAATTGCATGTTCTTCCTCACCCTTCAGCTTTGATTAATTTTATGGCATAAACTGGAATTGAGAAATGATAATGGAATCAACAGGACATCTGTGATCTGGGTGAATGATGGAAACAAAACTTTAATCAGTACAATTTAATGGCAGAGAAAGCATAAGAATAAACAAAGAGGGAGCAAATAGGGTGGAAGTGAGTCAAATTAGAAAAAGAAGAAAAAATAGAGGGAAGAAAGAGAAAGTGAAAAGGGTTAAAAAAAAGTTTAAATTCCTCTAGAAGCAATTTACTGCCCAGAGAGAGACTACATTTTTAACACTTCCCTTTTAAAGGTTAAGTGGTATTGCAGGAACATAAATATCATAATAAAGGTTCCTTATGCAATAAAATAGCAGCCTTATCTTTCCGCAGTGAGTGTTATTCATATTTACAGCAACATATTTCTTGACATTCATTGGGAGACCAACAGTAAAATTCTATTTTGTGATGCTAATGGGCACAGCAGTGTAATCACAGCAATTTCTTGCAATTTGCATTTCGTGGCATATAATTTCCTGTCATAAATTGCAGGATTTAAAGAAATAATTAATAACAGAAAGCACAGTGAATACAATGTTATATTTCCAACCAATGTTTCATACATTTCTTAGCTGAAAGCAGACATCAGAAATTGAATTCTAACAATAAGCAAAAATACATTCTTTGTATCATAATATTTGCATGTTCCACACAATGGGGTAGATAGAATCATAGAGATGTACAGCACAGAAACAGACCCTATGGTCCAACTTGTCCATGCCAATCAAATATCCTAACTAATGTAAGATAACAAGATGTAGAGCTGGATGAACACAGCAGGCCAAGCAGCATCAGAGGAGCAGGAAAGCTGGCGTTTCGGGTCTAGACCCTTCTTCAGAAAATGTAGATGGGTGTTCAGAGGTGGGGAGATGTTTTTGGAGCATACATATGCCTAGAAATTGGATTTTCAGGTGTGACTACTAACATTAAGGTGTTATGAAACTTCAAGTGCTCATCCAAATCCTTTTTAAAGGTTATGAGGTTGCCTGCCTCAACAATCCCCCAGGTAGTACATTCCAGACTCGTAGAACCGTCTGGGTGAAAAAGTGTTTCCTCAAATGCCCTCTATATCTCTTATTTTTCACTTTAAAATTATGCCCCCTTGTTATTGTCCCTTCGATTAGGGAGAACAGCAATTATGCTCCCTACGTTGTTACCACATAGCCTGCCATTACACACCACCTGTTGTTAGTCACTAAAGTCCCCATTAACAACTATTCACCCTCCCAGCCTGGTCGTTATCAACTCTTTGTCTATCGAACTGCTCTTCTCTCTCTTTATTGTTATCTTTATTCTCTCTCTCTCTCTCATTTACTCCCTACTCCATCCCCCTCTCTTTTTTCTGCATATAAACTGACCTTTTCCCAAACACCATCAGTTCTGAGGAAGGGTCACCATACCCAAAATGTTAACTCTGTTTTTTCCCCTTCACAGATGCTGCCAGACCTGCTGAGCTTTTCCAGCAACTTTGTTTTTGTATCTGCTGTCCTTGTCTGACTATGTAGTAGGTGACTGGTGAGTTTTAAGGTTTTTATCTCCTTTAAACTGGGGTATTATTTAACATAGTACTGGGAAGATGCAAGTATTAAATTAATTTTATGCCATAATTACTTAATCTCTATCACATAACCACTGACAATCACTGAACGATATTTAAAATTTGAACAAAAATTAAAGAAAGATTGTAGGACAGGTGCTGAGTTGCAGCTGTTGATAGTAGGAACTGATGGACACTTATTTGATGCACAGAAACTAAATGAAGCGTCTGCAGCTCAAAGAATTTCAGCTCAGAGTTGATGAGCAGAGATCTGAGTTTTGGAGACTGATACCTCAAGGAGGGGTAAATTACCTCAACACTTAATTCCAGAAGGTGGCATTGTTAAGCTAAGTATTTCAGATTTGGTGCATGGTCAGAATCAGGAGGGGATTGTAAGAGTGGCAGTTATAGGAATACAAAAAGTAGCAATGAAACAGTTGTCTAACAGATTTGATGTTCTTGCAGTTTGTGTGGATGACAGCAAGGACTGCAAAGACAATGAGCAAATGAAACACAGCATTGCAGTTCAGGGAGCCATTCAAATGTGGGAAGCGAAAAGGAATTATAGAATGTGATTTTTGCCTCCAGCAAGATTTTAATTTACCTGATGCTGCAATGCTTATGTTATTCTTTGTCACATTAGAAACTTATACGGTATAGAAACCAAGTTGTTGGAAAAGCTCAGCAGGTCTGGCAGCATCTTTGAAGGAAAAGACAGAGTTAATGTTTCAGGACCTGAAACATTAACTCTATTTTTGCCTTCAAAGATACTGCCAGACCTGCTGAGCTTTTCCAGCAACTTGGTTTTTGTTCCTGATTTACAGCATCTGCAGTTCTTTTGGTTTTTATATGGTATAGATATTGGAGTGGACATTTATTATAGCTAACAATTATGGTAAAATATCATACCCCTGAGGCAGATAGTGTCTGGGTCAGTATTACATTAGTAAATTAAACACAGCAGCCTAACTCCAGTTTCAAGTGATTTTGGGGTAAGATGGATGTTCTGATACCTTTATACCTCAGGTCACATACTATGATACAGTGTTGATATCATAACCATGTCTCTTAAAGGTATACTGAAGAATGTCTGTGATTCATAACAAATAATTACAGTAAGGGTCAGTTAAAGAAAGACACTCTTCACTGCAGTTGTGAACTGGAGTGGGAGTGGAAAGATCCAGCTGTCATGATCCACCAATTACATAGATAAGACTAAGAGAATATTCTGCTAAGAGAATTTAAGAATTAGGGACTAAACTTAAAAAGTAATAATTATCTTGATTCTTACCTGAGCTAAAAGCAAATTGGCATAGGTTAAAAATGATCAGAATGAAAATACTTGGCTGAAATAATGGCATGGGAGAAATGGGTTTCAATTTATGGGGCACTTTATAAGGGGGAAAAGGGTGGAGCTGTATTATTGGATGCCTTGAACTGAACCATGCTAGGACCAGTGTCCTAATGAATTATATAATGAGGGCTGCAGAGAGGGATTTTAACTTAAATTGTGGGGAGATGGTTCATATGAAGGGAGATTTGGAAAATTTCAAAGTAGAGGACAAGGCAATAATGCAGGGTAATGTTGCACATAATAACCAAAGTACACAAGCATAAAAAAAACTGTAGCACAGAATAAGGAAAAATCTTCTTTTAAAAAGAGGCAGAATTAAGGGCTCCTCAGTGAAGTCTCTCTGCGGTACTCTATTGGATGCTCTTCCTCCTGTTTATCACTGGGGGTTTCTTCCAAGATCTGCTGTTCAGTCATGGTGACTGAGCCGATTTCTCTCAAAATGATGTGAGGGGCAAGTTTTTCAGAGTGGTAGGAGTCTGGAACATGCTGCCAGGGTGGTGGTGGAGGCAGATACGATCAGGGCATTTAAGAGACTTTAGATAAGCACATGATTATGCAAGGATTGGAGACATATGGTCCAAAGGCAGGCAGCGCAGAAGGGATTTGTTTAATTTGACATTATGTTCGGCATAATATCGAAGTCCGAAGGGCCCATTTCTATGCTGTACTGTTCTATGTTCTGAGGCTGTTTATGTGAATACATACAGCATTTGTAACAAATGAATTGATAATATAATTTAAATGGATGTATGATAGCCACTACAGAAACATGGTTACAAATTGACCACATCTGGAATCTGAATATTCAAGCATATATGACATCTTGTCAGGACAGGAAGAAAGGAAAACGAGAATAAGTGATTCTATTAATAATGGATGAGATAAGTAAGTAGTGACAAATTATCTTGGTTCAGATGATCAAAATTAGACCAGAATTTTCCCAGGTTCAGAATGCTGTGGACAATGGCAAATCAGTTGGGACAATATGGCGAGGAATGAAAACTTAGATTCCTGACACTAGAAAAACAAAATCTGATTTTGCATATAAGGTTTTCACTGCTAAGTGAGAACCTTGTTAGTAAGTGATGTGGTGCCTATTTGATGCATTAACATCTCATTATTACAAAACTTCACCTCCATTATATGCAGTTTGCTATTTTCTGAGGCAGTGGAGAGAAACTAAATTGCGACAGTTCCCAATATGAATGTTTGAGTTGGCAGGTGGCGGCTGGCAGCTGGCCATGACTGGGGATACCTACCTTGGCCAGCATTCCCCAAGGCTTCATGAACAGCGACCACCTTCATCCATGGAATCTAGTGTTGGACAAGCATCAGGCTCCCCACATCTCTGACTGAATTACAACACAGTTTTCCATTTGAATATTGCACCTTGGAGCTCATGAATATCTTTCACTGCAATGGTGCTGCCAGGCAGTTTTCCATTCAGTTTGTTTGCCAGCAATATTCAGTCCATGGAGAAGACATGCTAGTGGATAGCACCATGTTACATTAATGTTATGCCTGCAGCATGTGCCAGCAGCTTACCCAGCACGTACAGCAAATGTACTTCGATCACTTCGGCACATCACAAAGTGTAAGCTAAGTCTAAGTGGACTGTGATCAGTCATAGATTGCTGGCGCAGAGAATTGCAAGCATTGTCGGATATCAGTCCAGAGGCCTTGATATGATCTGTAGCTTAATGGAAGCATCCAGGGTCTGGGGCTGCTTCTGCTGTTTCTTATTCTTCGTCTTCTTCTTACTCTTCGTCTTATCCAGCAAGTGGACCACAGTCAGTCCTGCAGGTCCAGAGTAACCAGTCCAGTGATCAACAGTAAGTCAGTCAGGGATGTGCACAGATATTGGTCAGGAGTCTTGTTAGATCTCAGTCATGTCTGTCGACACAGTTGATCAGGCGTGTCTGGCCATGATCAGTCCTGGGAGTCTATCCACTGAAAGTTAAGGCGGTTTGTCAGAAGCCACTGCTTGGGAAAGTCAGTTGTGGGATTGGAGGCAACATGCTGGGATGCAGAAAAGACAATAGTTGTGAGGCGACAACTCAACATGGTGGCCAATGGTACAGCTTGGAAGGAGGCACAGGGTATTGCACAGAGGTGGGGCCATCAACAACATTCTCTATCACCCTGGCCTTGATGGTAGGGTGGTATGCATCAATGTTTGGCAAAATTTAAGTTGGATGTCTTTGACTCAGTTAAGTTGGGAAATGAAGTGTTTAAATAAAAAAAAAGTTGGGTGGGAACATGGCAGCATCAAACCTTTCAGGTTGACAGGGAGGGCAAGACAGAAAGGAATATGAGATTTAGAGGAGGAAACAGATTATCTACCTTTCATCTGACCATGTGCCTTTCATCATTATCTGAATCACAAGTGCACAAATAAAATGAAAAATGCCTACAAAGACACCTGGAAAGGATGGTGTAAGTATGTTTTTTTTTAATCTAAAGGAGCAGGCATCACATGATGCGAATCATGTGATACACTTCAAGTAGCCAGCGTTTTTAACCAAACCTAATTGCCCAGAGCACATTATGTATCAGCCACATTGCTATGAGTCTGGAGTCACATGTAACCCAGACAAGGTAAGGATGGCAGAGTTCCTTCTCGAATGGATGTTAGTGAGCCTGTTGTAAAAGCACATCAATCAACTATGGCTTTATGGTCCCTATGAGGCTAGCTTTTAATTTCACATCTTGATTGAATTTAAATTTCATCATCTGCCATGGTGGAATTCAAATCTATCTCCTCAGAACATTAGCCAGGGATTTTTAATTTCTTGTCTACTGACATTACCACTGTACCACCACCACCTCCATATTTCAGTAATCAGACACCCATGCCATATAGATTAAAAATTATAATCAAAGAATTTTGCATATATACTTTGTCTATCTTGATCAACTACGTTGACTAGAAGTCCTGGCCTCAAGAAATCTTGACCATCTCATTCAACATTACAAGTTATTCCTAGTAAAGTCTGTGAAGTACAAATAATGTCAAGTGAACTATAAAGTTTCATCTAAGTTTCACAATTCACAAAAACCTTTTAAGGTCTGAAACCATAATCAAGATCCAGGAAGTGTTCACCTCACACCTTAGACTATATAATGTGCACATCATTGTCCTACATGCAATGCTGCTTTGCTTGGGTGATCGGGGAGGGGATGGGATCAAGTTTTCATTCTTCCTACCACACTTATAACCTCTTGCTGTACGTGTGCTAAATGGCTTATACAGCATATGTCAGGCCAATGATGTAAAAGGGACATGTAGAAGCATCCCATTGCCCTAAATGTTTGAGGATGCTACTTAAATGCTATTTGTGTGTGCTGTGACTGATCATGGTATTGAGGAGATTTTTGTTTTAGTTATTGCCCATGTAGGCTGACTGGAATCATTGTTAATGGATCCAGGCACCAAAGCTGATGTCAGAGATAGTGAGAACTGCAGATGCTGGAGTCAGAGATAAGTGTGAAGCTGGAAGAACATAGCAGGCCAAGCAGCATCAGGAGCAGGAAAGTTGACGTTTCAGGTTGGGACCCCTGTCTCTTTGACTGCTGCAGTACAAATATCCAGAAATCCATGAGGAACACATGAAAGTCCAGGACCAGCAGAAATGTCAAGTGGATGTGAAGTAGACTTCTAATGCAGAGTTTTCTGCCAAAAGTGCTCTCAGGATGTAGCTAAAGTGCAGGAGACGCACAGTTATTCGTCTTCCATAGCATCTCCTGCAGATGAGAGGGGCTATGTCACTATATTCTTTAGAGGCCAGAACACTATCTTGACGCCCAGCCTATGTGTAATGTAATGCCTGCCTTCTTCCAGTGCAGCCAAAGAACGCCAGAAGATGTTCCCTCAACATGGATTTCCTATGCTTATCAGGTCTGTACAGACAGAGGGTTTAGCTGAATCCTTGGCTACTTTGATCCAGGCAGCTGGAGGATACAACAACAGTATGTGACGAACAAGTAAGATCTGTGAGACCCACAGCATTGTACTGAATAGGAAAATGAGGATCTTCATCAGTAGGAACATTAGCTTTACCATCTCGTAGTTCGGCATCACCAGCTGCAGCAACTCACGCAGTACTTGTTTGGCAACTGCTTTCAATGGAACTGAGTTGCATGCAGTCATCTTTCAGTGACTAATATGTTTTAATACTCAGACAGCAGCATCCCCTGTTTAATCCCAAATGCAAATATAGCGTAACTGTTTTTTTTTCTTTCATTGATTTTTTCTGTTACTTATTACAAGTTAAGGTTACATACTGATGGAAATTGTCCCAATATCTGATGCTCCCTCGTTCAATCATGACAGAACTTAATGCTCACATGAAAACTAAGGAAAGTATAAAACAATCACAATCGGTAGAGAAAAATTATTTTTTAAAAAATGGCCAACAACTGTTTGGCTTGATGGCCTGCATCCTAGCCTCATGAAGGAAGTGGCTGACAAATGGAGTATAATGTGGGAAAATCTGAGTTTACCTAATTTGCTATAAAGAAAAGAAAAGCGTAATATTATTTATATAGAAAGATGCTGCAGGACAGAAGGATCTAGAAATAAATTGTACATGTGTCATAGGAAAAAAAAAGGAGCAAGAGTAGCTCATTTCAGCATGCTCTACCATTCATTATGATCATGGCTGTTCATTCAACTCCTTAGCGCTTTTTCCTCAATAATTGATTCATTTAGCCCTAACTCCTTCATGAAATTATTATACAATGTTTTGGCTTCAACTGCTTTCTGTGGTAGCAAATTCAACATGTTCACCATTGTCTGGGTGAAGAAATTTCTCTTCATCCTATAGCTAAATGTGAACTCTGTTTCTAGACTTCCCTCATCATCAGGAACATCCTTCCTACATCTACCCTGTCTAGTCCTATTAGAATTCTTCAGTTTCTATGACAGCTCCCCCCCGCCTCACACCCCCAATTATTCTGAACTTCAGAGAATATAATCCCAAGCAATACAACCTCTCCTCGTACATCAGTCCTGCCATCCCAGGAACCAGTCTGGTAGATCTTTGCCACACTCCTTCTATAGCAAGAACATACTTCCTCAGATAAAGAGACCAAAATGGCACACAATATTCCAGATGTGGTCTCATCAAGGCCCTGTATAATTGCAACAAGACATTCTGCTCCTGTACTCAAATTTTCTTGCTATTAAGGCCAACATACCATTCGCCTTCTTGACCGCCTGCTGCACCAGCATGCTAATCTTTATAGTATAGCATAGCATAGTAATTTATTGTTACTTGTATTTATGAAAATTCAGTAAAATGTGTATAAGTTGCCATAATCTGGTGACATTTTAATTACATTCTTTAGAAAAAGAAATAATTCATGCAAAATTAAGACACATTTCACTTTTTTTTGTTTCATCCACAGCTTCTTAATTTCTTAAATGGTTACAGAATGCTGTTTAACTCTGCTGCTGCCAAAGCCATCCCTGAGGCTGTAAAAGCAAGGAGGAAGCACACTGAAGCAGCCCCCACTGCTGTGGACTGGATCCAGAGTGCTGCCTCATTGCCACCAAAACTCCAGCTGCCGCAATAGCCAGGAGACTATCCCAAATCTCGAGGACCGGGGTCCATCTCAACTTCTGAGGACCATCCAAATTAAGTCCTGAGAACTGAGAGATCATTCACTCTGTCACTGTTGCAGACAAGACCTTATTCATTGACACTGGAGCCATTGCTCAAGCAATACCTCCACAGCCGCGAGCAACAGACTGGATCTGCCACTCAACAGCTCGTCACAGCTGCACAAGGAAGAAAATATAAATTTGATTCAAAAGTTAAATAAAGTACAAAAAAGGAAGAAGGATGCTGTCAGTTACGCAAGAGGCAATAGACAGGCCCAGGAGCCCAAGCACTTCCTACCCTTCCACCTCTGCCCTCTTGAAGACGTTGGTGTAAAAAAAAAATCAGTAATTGGTGCATGAGGACACCAAGGTCTTATTGCACATTTCCCTCCCTCAATTTATAACTATTTAGATAATAATCTACCTTCCTGTTTTTGCTCCCAAAGTGGATAACCTCACATAATCCACGTTATACTGCACGTGACATGTATTGGCCCCACACTCAGCTTGTCCAAATCACACTGAAGCACCTTTCATCCTCCACACAGTTCACCCTTCCGTCCGGCTTTGAGTCATATGCAAATCTGGACAGTTTACGTTTAGTTCCCTCATCCACATCATTAATACATATTGTGAATACCTTGGGTCCAAACACTGATCGCTGGGTAACTCACTACTCACTGCCTGTCATTTGGAAAAAGACCCATTTATTCCTACTCTTTGTTTCTTGGTTTTCTATCCTTTCCATACACTACCCCAATTCTAAGCCCTTTACTTTAACACACTAATCTTTTATGTGGGTCTTTGTCAAAGGCTTTCGGAAAGTCCAATATCCACTGGCTTCTCCTCAACAACTCTACAAGGTACATTCTCAAAGAATTCCAGTAGATTTGTCACGCATGATTTCCCTTTCATAAATCCATGCTGACTCTATCCAATCCTGCCACTGTTTTCAACTGCTCAGTTA
This sequence comes from Rhincodon typus, assembly GCF_021869965.1. Lineage (NCBI taxonomy): Eukaryota > Metazoa > Chordata > Chondrichthyes > Orectolobiformes > Rhincodontidae > Rhincodon > Rhincodon typus. The sequence continues at coordinate 27,640,535 of NC_063353.1, read as the reverse complement.
CTGAATCTTTTACAATGGATGCTAGCATTTTCTAATGCCAACGGCAGGATAACTGGTCTATAATTCCTGTTTTTTAAAATTTTCTCTCCCTCCCTTTTCAGATAGATGGATTATACTATCTATGCTTCAATCTGTAAGACCTGTTCCAGAATCTATAGAATCTTGGAAGGTGACCACCAATGCATCCATTATTTATAGGGCAACTTCTTTGATACCCTGGGATGGTGGTTACTGGGCCCTAGGAATTTATGTGTCTTCATTCCATCAATTTCCCCAACACCATTTCCCACAAATATTGATTTCCTTCAGTTCCTCCCTGTCACTAAACTGTGTTCCCCAAGATTTCTGATATGTTATTTGTGTCTTCCTTTGTGAACACTAAACCAAAGTATGTGTTTAGCTGGCCAGTCATTTCTTTGTTTCTCATTATAAATTTCCCTGTTTCTGACTATAAGGGACCTATCTTTTTCACTTCATACACCTGAAATAACTCCACAGGGGCTAGTATCCCGTCACCCAGTCCTTGACAACAATTCAGCTCTGTCAGAGTGCGCAGGATGTCTGACACGCTTGTTCTTATCTGTCAGCCAAGGCTCCATGACTGGATCAGAAAAACAGTCCCAATCAGGGAACTCATATTCAATCAGGTCCACCTGGCTGACATCATTACAATCACTACATCCCTTGCCCTGGATCCAAGGACATAGGCTGATTTTTTTTTTGTAGCTCCTCCTGGGGCGTTTTAGCACTGGGTCAGGTTCCTCCAGCTCTGTCGCTAATATGAGCGGCGTGTAATGTACAGTGGCCCACCTCTCATGCTTGGTGCATCTCAGAAGAAATTTCACCTTTTCTTGAAGAGGCAAAGGCATTGAGGTAGCAACATCCGATATGTACGTCTCAGATTCTGTGGTATCTTCAACACTTGACAGAGAGGGAGAACCTACGGGTTCTACAGCAGTAAGAAAAGAGCAGCCAGGCATGCTTTGCTCCCACACTGTTTGCAAGTTTACAGCTTTCATTTGGTCCACATGCTTGATTAGGACTGTCGCAGCTACCTGAACTTTATACGTCACCGGATCTGACCTCATATTGACCATGCCTCTTATCCTTGCAGGGCCATTCACATGGTTCCTATACCAAACTTCAACTCCTGAAGTAAACGGTCTCTCTCTCTTAGTGGAGTCTTGTGTCTGGCATCGGTGTTCCCGGATGCCTTTGCATCCTCCCCCCAGGTCTGGTAAGATTAGATTTAAGCTGGTGCAGAGTCCTCTCCCATTAGCAATGTTGCTGGAGCTACCCCTTTAGTTGCCTGAGGGGTGGTCCTTTAATCCACTAAGAACCGGGATAGTTTGGTATCTACTGAAGCTGCAGGCTGTTTCTTTAAACCTGCCTTCAAGTCTGGACTGCTGTTTCTGTCAGACCATTGAATGATGGATGGAATAGAGCTGTCCTTATTTGTTGACTACCATTCGTCTTTACAAAATACTCAAATTCCCAGCTGGTAAACAATGGCCTGTTATTTGAGACCATTACTTCCAGGAGTCAGTGTATTACAAAAGATCTGGGCAGCTTTTCTATCTGTGCACTTTGAGTGGGCGTCCACAATGAGTAAAAAACACTGAGTCCATGCAAGAACCTTCAGAGTCGACATCTAATCGAGTCCAGGGTTCACCCGGACATTCCGACAAATGTGGGAGAGCTGGTGGCAGTAAATTTTGTCTTTGTTGACACTCTGAATACTGCCCCACCAACACAGCTCTGTCTGCATCCAATCCTGGCCACCAGACATGACCTGTAGCCAGCATCTACATTTTAGAAACCCCTGGATGACCCTTGGGAAGTTCAGCCAGTATCCGGCGGCAACCTTTGCTTGGGACAATCACTCTTGCTCCCTATAATGATATGCCATCCTCCACTGTGATCTGGTCTCTCCGGGTCCAAAAAGGTTTCAATTCTGGTTGTGACGGCCCTTTGGTTTCCCCAATCACCACCAGCTGTTTCAGTTTTGCCAGGACCAGATCATTCTGCGTCCAAAGTCTAATACTGTCAGCTGTGAATGGAAGTTTGCCCAGAAAATTTAAAACGATTGCAGCCTCTTCTAGTTACGGTATCACCAGTAGTGTATCTGCCAGCAACCAGCAACTCAATGCATCCACATTTACTACTTGGCCTCCTAGACGGTATTCCAACTTGTAATTATACACACTAAGTATTGGAGCTCACTGCTGAACTTGGCCTGAAGCTATGGGAGGTGTTGCCTTGTCCTCTTTAAGTAGACTTGGCAGGGATTTGTGGTGTTGATATTACAAACTTACGTCCGTAAAGGTACTAGTAGAACTTCTTGACTCCAAATATGACCGCCAAATTAACCTTCTCTATCTAGGCGTATTTACACTCTGCATTAGTCCTGGATGCTTATGCCATTGGGCATTCCTCTCCATTGTGCCACCTATGAGGTGATACTACCTGATGCCATACAGGGAGGCATCGCACGTTAATACCAGAGCTAGCTTGGGATCAAAGTGTGCCAACACCTTACAGGATGATAACTGTTTCTTCACTTCCTGAAAGCTATGGCTTGACTACGTGACCATTTCTGAAGCTGACCCTCTCTTAACAGTTGATGCAAAGGTGCCAGGATGGAGGTCGTTGAACGTATGAACGTTCCATAATAATTCACCAGCCCCAGGAAAGACCTAACCTCCGGTACAGACGTGGAAGCCGGGTAACCTTTGATCGCCCTCACTTTATCTTCCGATGGATGTAACCGGGTCTTTTCAACTCTGTGGCCCAAGTAGGTCACTTGGGGTGCCTGGAACACACATTTTTCTCTTCTAAGGCATACACCTGCCCGGAAGAAACATCTAAGGACTATGTCCAAGTTCTGTAAGTGCTCCTTGATGGTCTTCCCTGTTATTGGCATGTCATCTAGATAAATGGTGACCTGAGATAGACCTTATAAAATGTTCTCCATTGTCCACTGAAAAATTGCACAGGCTGACAATATCCCAAATGGCAGTCACGTATACTGGTACAAACCCTTATGGATATTAATTGTAGCATACTTCTGGTAATCCTCATCAAATCGCAATTGCAAGTACCACATGGCTCATGTCCAGTTTTGTGAAGGACATTCCCCTTCCAGCTTTGCGTATAAATCCTCAATGCAAGAGATTGGATATTTTTCCAGCTGCGAAAGGTGGCTTACCATTTGTTTAAAATATTCACAAAGGCAAACCAACTCATCGAGCTTCACAATTAGTACAACCAGTGCATTCCACAAATTGGACTGGTTTGATCATTCCTTCATTTTCCAGCCGTCTGATTTCTGCGTCTACTTTTGCCCATAATGCAAATGGCACTGGGTGAGCCTTGCAGAATCGTGGAACTGCTTCCCGGTTAACATGCAAGGTGACCTTGGCTCCTTTGATAATCCCTAGACCTGCCTGAAACATGTCCGGGTACTTAATTAGGACTTCACTCAAGCAGCCATTTTCTAACTGAAAAATGTTGAGCCAATCTCAATGAATCTTTCATTTTGCCCCATCAAGCTGGGACCCCAAGCCTTTTGATACAATCAGTGGTAACTGAATCAGCTGCTTCTCATAAGAGACCAGAACTGAAGTTGTACCCTTCACTGTAAAGGTTCCCCGGTATTGGTTCTCAGACTAGCCAACACATTATGCAAAACGGAGGTCTGGAGTTATGCAGGTTGGAGTCCAGAGCGAATCTTGTTGAAGATTAGTTCTGTGATCAATGAAATGGCTGTGCTGGTATTGATCTCAGTTAGAACTGGGTGACCGTTTAACCAGATGTTTATTTTGCTTGGCTCTGATGTGGATGTTGCTAAGCAGTTCTACTGTTCCAAACCAGATGTAGGTGGACTTTCCAGGGTGCGCACTCTCCTGGTTACTAGCCTATGAGTTCACTTAATCAATTTAAGTCTGGTGGGACTCTTGCTGTAATGAGTCCGCGTACCGGCAGCAACTACAATGGCTTGTTGGCCCGGATCCTGAAGAAAATGTTAACTATTTGGCTGAGGCTTGGCTCGGATCCTGAAGAAAATGTTAACTGATGCCTGAGGCTTGGCTGTGTTTTGGGGTTTTGCTGTGGGCTGACCCAGAGACCCTTTGCTCGGGATATGTCCTGAGTGAGGCTATGCAATTACTTTCACTCAAGTGGTGTTCCCCAAGATCAGTCGGACTGGCAAGGATGTCCAAATCCATCAGAATACCCTGCAACTCATATGCTCAACTTGTCACATTTTCCAATGATAAAGCCAGTTGTAGCACCTCTTTGAAGTCCAGTTGAGCTTCAGCTAATAGGTGCTTTTGCATGGATACATTATTAATCTTGTATACCAAACGGTCTGTCAGTATTTCATTAAGGGTTAAACTCAAGTCACATGCCTCTGCCATTCATCTTAACCTAATCAAAGATCCCAATACAGGTTCCCCTAATTCTCAACTTGCTCAATAAAACTGATAGTGTCTCAGAATTAGAGAAGGCTTGGGGTCATAATATTCCTTAATTAAATCAGTTGACTCTTTAAAGGTTTTATTGTCTGGTGCCTCAGGGAAATTTAGGTTCCTAATAGCCAAAAAAGCTGCGGATCCACTGAAGCAGAATTACTTGTTGCTTTTCATCTGCCCCGATGTCATTTGCCCAAAAAAAATAACACATTCTTTCCATGTACTTGGACAGTCTTCAACACCAGGATCGAACAAGTCAAGCTTCCCAAATAACAGCATGATGCCAGAAATGCTTACCCCAATTCAAAGACAACTGTTGTGAGCAAATTTCTTCAGGAGCGTGCTTTTCTCTCGTCACCACTGAAATAACTTCACAGAGGCCACTATCCCATAACAAAGTCACCCTTTAGTAACACATGAAGAGTCCCTGATACTCATCCAGCTCCTTTAAGATCCAGCTCTCAGAATGAACAAGATGTCTAAAACTCTCATACTAATCTGTCAGCCTGAGCTCCCTGATTGGACGAAATTAACAGTCTCATATTCTACTATGTCCACCTGCCTGACATTGTTACAATCGCTACAATACCTATAGAAACATTAATGGTCAGTTTTTATCTTTCTTGCAAGCTTACTCATGTACTATATTTTCCCTTTCTGAATCAATCCCTAAGTCTTCCTTTGCTGAATTCTAAACTATTCCTGCTTTCCAGGTCTGTTGTTTTTTTCTAGCCAATCTGCATGCCTCTTTCTTGGATCTGATACTATCTCTAATTTCCCTTGTAAGCCATATGTTGACCTCTCCTGTTTTGCTTTTGGGCCAGATAGGGATAAACAATTATTTCAGTTCACCCATGTGCTGTTTGAATGTTTTCCATTGCCTTTCCACTGTCATCCCTTTAAGTAAGGCTCTCCAATCTCTCATAGCCACCCCGTGCCTCAAACCATCATTACTTCCTCTACTTAAATTCAGGGCCCCAGTCTCAGAATCAACTACATCACTTTCCATCTTGAAGAAGGGTTAAGGGATCAGTTATGAACTTATTGAGTACTGGCTCTGTGGGTCAAATGGTTGTCCCTTGCTCTTATTTATCATGATTATTTTTGGTTATTTTTAATATATGCATAATTTTTAAAAGATCATTACCTCAAATGTCATTGCCCTTATCGCGTGTTGCATTTGGAAAATCTAAAAAGACTGTGCAATGAAATGAAGTGTGTTCTGAAATTATAAACTAAGTGTAGTCATACAAAAATAATTATTCAGTAATTGATATTCGGTGATATTGAAGTCAAAACCAATTGCAGTTTCAGGCAAAGTGGCTTTATAAGGCCCAGGGTACATGGATCATCAAATCCTCATTCAAGTATTATACATTCTGTTCGTAAATTTTCATTAATGAATTCTTTTATTCATATTTGTAATTGAAACTTCCTACGTAAACTTGTCATGGTGTAATTATATGCTTACTCCAATGGTGCTCCACATGGCTTCTGCCACAGAAGAATGTAATTAAATTATAACAAGTTTAAACAAGCAGTTTGTTTTGGTAAATGTGAACTTAACAATGTTAAATAGCAAAGGTGGCAGGATATGCAAACATAGTATTTTTAATCCTATGTTTTACATGCAGCAGCAATGAACAACTAAATAGTGTCAGCCATTTGATACCATTGCATATGACCACGAGTTTGTACTGGACCGTCAGTGCGATTCCCTCCACAGGACATAATTAGTCAATTAAAAAACAAACAATCTCCACTGAGACACGCAGAATCTGAACAAGAAATTGCAAGTTAGAATTAACTAATTCAGTATGTTTCACATTCTGTACATGATTTAGAGTGGAAAGCAAAGAGATAGAAATTTGAAACAGAAAGATTCTCCAACAATGACTAAAATTGTAAGGAACGAAATTTGATACTTTTTGATACTACATTTCAGTGCTACAGACGTTATTTGTTAATAATGAAGCCTCAACATATGGATAAGAATTTAATTACATTGTAATGGGAAAACCCTAACTTTTACTAGTGGATAGGGTAGCTTTCTGCTAATTGGTATAGCCACTTCAAAGCATTCCATGTGTTTCAATGCCATGCTGCTCAGTGAGCTGCTATTATATAGCAATCACTGGGGTACTATGCTAACTCTGACAGTAAATTTCCAATATGTACATGCACAGTTAAACGTGGATTTGTGCAAAGTTTCTGGTTGCTTTACACTTGCAAACCGTGAATGTCTCCCTGTAATTTTTATTGGAAAGTCCATGCCTCAGTGTTTGAATCATGAATTTCTTAATAAAAATTAAATAGTTGCTGTTGTGAAGAAAATGGATGGAAAAAAAATAAAAAAAGGAATTTTTTTCTTGGCTTTCCTTGCACTTTTCATTCAGTACAGCTGGAAGGGAGGTGTTTGCAGTGTTTTTGTCACTGGACAAGCAATCCAAAGTCCGAAGCTAATGCTTTGGCAACATGAGTTATTCTATTCTAATGATGACCACGAAACCGCTGCAGAAGTCTGGTTCACTAATGTCCATTACAGAAGGAAATCTGTCATCCTTACCTGGTCTGTTGCCCCAGGCCAACAGCAATGTAGTTGACTCTTAACTGCCTTCTGAAATAGCCCAGCTTGCCACATAGTTGTATCAAAACGCTGGGAAGTCTAAAGAAACTGCCGTTGGCCTAGGCACTGGAAACAACAGCAAACAGCCTTACTGAATCTGCAAAATTGACCTCACTAACATCTAGGGTCTTGTGCCATAACTGGGAGAGCTGTCTCACAGACTATCCTGGTAAAGTCATATTATCAGAATCACTTCTTACAGACAATGTCCCAGACATCAGCATCACCATCCCTGGTTACGTTCTGTCTTGTTAAAGGATAGACCCAACAGAGGTAATGACATAATGTCATACAATCAATAGGTAGTTGCACTTGATGTCCTCAACTTTGACTCTGGATCCCATGACGTATCCTGGCACCAGATCAAACATGGGAAAAGAAATCTCCAAATAATTATCACCTACTGCCCCCAACCTCTGCTGATAAATCAGTACTCTTCCTGTTAGACACCAATTGGAAGGAGCACTGATGAAAGAAAGGGCACAGAATGTACTCTGGGTGGGGAACTTCAATGTCCATCATTAAGAGTGGTTTGGCAGCCTCATGACTTACTGAACTGGCCGAGTCCTTCTACAGTCCTCCTCCTTAGGTCCCCAACAATGCAGATGCCAGTCTTCAGCCAATTACATTCTCTCAGTCTGATATCAAGGAATGACTAAAAGCATAGAATATTTCAAAGGCTATGGACCTGACAACACTTTGCTCCAACTCACACCGGGGTAGTGCACCGGAAACCAAGCCCAACTTTTCTTGGAGTCACCAAATTTAAAACTCTATAAATCTCTTCCTTGAATATATTCATTGATCTAGCCTCCACAGCCTTCAGAGGTAGCAAATTACACAGCTGACTGCTGTGAAAAAAGATTTCCTTATCTTACACCTAAATGGCCTACCCTGTATCCTGAGACTGCGGCCCTTTGTTCTGGACTCCCCAACCAGAGAAACATCTTTCTGATGTCTGTCTAATCTTGAGAGAATTTTGTGTGTTTCAATCAGATCCCTTCTCATTCTTCTAATCCCTAGTGAATTCAGGCCCAGTCAAACCAATCATAAGTTGATAAGATATAGGGGCAGAATTAGGCCATTTGGCCCATCAAAGTCTGCTCTGCCGTTCGATCATGGCTGATATGCCCCACTTTCCTGCCTTCTCCCCATAACCCTTCCACCCATTACCAATTAAAAATCTGTCTAACTCCTCCTTAAATTTATCCAGAATCCACTGCACTTTGGGGTATTGAATTCCACAGATTCACAAATCTTTGGAAGAAGTAGTTCCTCCTCAATTCTGTTTTAAATTTGCTATCCCTTATCCTAAGACTATTACTCCTCATCCTAGAATGCCTCACAAGAGGAAGCATCCACTCCATGTCTATTTTATCTATACCTTTTATCATCTTGAATACCTCAATTTGATCTCCCCTCATTCTTCTAAATTCCAGAGAGTATAGGCCTAAACTTTTTCATAGATTATACAGTGTGGAAACAGGCCCTTCGGCCCAACAAGTCCACACTGACCCTTGGACCATCTCACCCAGCCTCATCCTCCTAATCTACACGTCCCTGAACACTAAGGGCAATTTAGTATGGCTAATCCACCTAGCCTGCACATCTTTGGAGTGTGGGAGGAAACCGGAGCACCCGGAGAAAACCCACACAGACACAGGGAGAATGTACAAACTCCACACTCTTCTTATGACAAACCCCTCATCTCTGGGATCAATCTAGTGAACCTCCTCTGAACTGCCTCCAATGCCACTACATCTTTTCTCAAATAAGGGGACCAAAACTGTGCACAATTCTCCAGACTTGATCTCACTAATGCCTTGTACAGTTGCAACAATACTTCCTTACCTTTATATTCTATTCCTTTAGCCATAAAAGTCAACATTCCATTCGCTTTCTTTATTATCTGCTGTACCTGTGCGCTAGTTTTCTGTGACTCATGAACGAGGACACCCAGATCCCTCCGCACCGGAACACCCTGAAGTCTCTCCCTGTTTAGATAATAGGTCTCCTTCCCACGTTTCCGACCAAAATGCACAACCTCATACTTATCCACATTAAACTCCATCTACCACATTTTGGTCCACTCTCCTAATGTATCTATATCCATTTGTAAGGTTCTTATTCATTACAATTTACCGTCCTGCCTAGTTTTGTGTTGTCCGCAGATTTGGCTATACAGCCTTCTATCCCTGTATCCAAGTCGTTAAATGTAGATTGCAATTAGCTGGGGTCCAAGGACCGAACCCTAAGGCACCCCACTAGTTACTTTTTGACATCCCGAAAGAAACCCATTTATCCCAACTCTGTCTTCTGTCTATCAGCCAGTCACATATCCAAACTAATAAATTACCCCAATCCCATATGATCCAACCTTGTGCATTAACCTTTTGTGCGGCACCTTATCAAACTGCAGGATCCCCATTATCCACTTTGCTTGTAACAACTTTGATGAACTCTAGCAAATTAGTCAAACATGATTTGCCCTTCATAAAACCAAGCTGATTCTGATGGATAGCATTTTGACTTTCCAAATGTCCTGATATTGCTTCTTTGATAATTGATTCTAACACTTTGCCAACAACAGATGTTAGACTAACCGGTCTGTAATTTCCCACATATTGCCTTCCTCCCTTTTTGAATAAGGGCATTACATTAGCATTTTTCCAATCCACTGGAACCTTTCCCATGTACAGGGAATTTTGGAATAATGTAACCAATGGAACCACTATCTCCACTGCCACTTTGTTTAATACCCTAGGATGTAGGCCATCAGGCCCATGGGACTTGTCTGCCCTCAATACTAATAGTTCGCTGAGTGCCTTTTCCTATCAATGTTGATTGTTCTAAGTTCTACCCCTTCTATTGCCTCTGATTTGCCTGTTCCAATAGGATTGATATGATTATCCTCCACCGTGGCATCTTTGCCATTTCAGTCTTCCCCACTATTAACACTCTGGTTTCATCTTCTAAGGGACCAACATTCACCTTAGCAACTCTCTTCCTTTTTATATCTGTTGAAGCTCTCCTCATACACAGTCCTGCCATCCCCGCTATCAGCGCAATGAATCTTTGCTGAACTCCCTTTATGGCAAGTACATCGTTTTTGTAGGTAGGGACACCAAAAATGCACACAGTACTCCATGCCCGTCTCAACAAAGCCTTGAATAAACGCAATGAGACATCCTGATGTCTGAACTCAAATGCTCTTGCAATGAAGGGCAACATACCATGTGCCTTCTGAATTGTTTATTGCACCTGCCTGTTTACTTTTATTGAATGGTGTAAAAGGACATCCAGAATTTTTTTTATTTCAAAAATAGACTTTATTCATAAAAAATATTTTTATGTAAATACATAGTCATTAAAGCAATTCGATCCTGTACAGGATCATATGGAGAAACAATCAAACATCTATCCAACCGAAAAAACCAATGGCATTTCTCACATATACAAGATCATATGCATTTAAGGCACTGGGGGGGTCCGATAACTGAACAGACCCCCATTGTACTTTGGCAGAAAGACCTTAAATAATGAACTTTCCCAACTGTGCCTTGATGGTAGCTGCCTCAAGTTTTAGTGCATCCTCCAGTAGTTCTGGACCTTGAAATGTACCAGTCTGCAACAGTCAAGGTCAACTCCTTGCTCTAGAAGACCAACACGTTTTGGACAGACAAAAGAGTGTCTTTCAGTGAGTTGACGGTCCTCCAGGCACTGTTGATGTTTTTGTTGGTATGTGTCCAGGGAAACAACCTGTACAGCACAGAGTCCTGCATCACGGACTGCATGGTACAGCTCTGAATGAACCTTGATAAAAACCACGGTCTCTCTCTCCAGACCTCCTTTTCAAAGGCATATTCCAGCAGGAAATGTGTGACAGTCTTTACTGCCCAGCAGCTGCTTCGAGGCTAGTATGCAGTGGTGCAGAGAGTCCGGGCAGATATAAAGGATCTCACAGGCAGTGCTCTTCTGATCACCAGGCAAGTGTTGTCTTAGTGCTTGTTGGAAATGTCTGGTGATGAGGCATTCTGATAAATGACTTTGACAGTCTACTCAGGGAACAAGCCGACAGATCCACTCTCCCCTATTCCCACAGGTTCTTGAGAAAAATATGTGCTGACCACTTCCTGATGGACTTGTGATTGAAGGCGTTTCTCTTTGTGAATTTCTCCAGAAAGGACTGGTGGTACAGAATGGTCCAACCACTTGAAGCATTCCACAGCAACGAGGCCAGTCTCATCCTTCACAATACTGGGGAAAAGGAGAAGTCAGTATGTAGTGACATTTGCTGTTCGCGTACTGAGGGTCTATGTACAGCCTGATGTAACCACACGCAAAGATGGCCATCAAAATGAGGGCATCATTGGGTACGTCCTTCCTGCCTTATCCAGAGCTTTATGCATAGTGTCCCTGCAGACACAGTTCATCTTAGACCTCCAGATGATGTGGAAGATGGCTTAGGTGATTGCAATAGCGCATGTTCTGGCAATGGGCAGACTTGCATCACATACAGCAATAGAGAGAGTGCCTCACACCTGATGACCAGATTTTTACTTGCAATCAAGCAGGCATGGTGCTCCCAAAAGCCAGTTTCTTCCTCATTTTGGCGATACACTCCTCCCAATATTTTGTGCATACTCCAGCATCTTATTCCCAGCATTTTCAGATTATCTATCCTGATGGTGAAGGGAATAGAAGATCAGTTGGTCCAGTTCTCAAATTAACATGGCCTCTCTCTTGCCTCAATTTACCTTGGGTCCCAAAGCCAGTTCAAACTGGTTGCAGATGCCCATGAGTCTGTACACTGATAGTGGATCTGAGCAGAAAACAGTGACATCATCCATGTTCAAGGAGGCTTTGACCTACAGGCCTCCACTGCCTGGAAGAGTCACCCCTCTCAGGCTCACATCGTTACTGATGGACTCAGCAAAAGACTCTGTACAAGGCAGGAAAGAGTGGGCAGCACTGCCTGACTCCAGATCTGATCGGGAAGTTTTCAGATTTCCACCCATTGACTGAGATTGCACTACTAATGTTGGTGTAGAGCAGTTATATCAAATTGCAGATTCCCTCCTCAGAGCCCATTTTGGACAGCACGTCCCACATGTAGGTGTGCGATATTCCATCAAAGGCCTTCTCCTGGTCTAGGCTGATAAGGCAGGCATCCACCCCCTTGTCATGCACATAGCCTTGTGTTCCTCAGGGATACAATAGTCTATCAGAGATCATCCTGTCTGGTACAGCACAGGCTTGGGTGGGGTGAATCACTGAACCCAGAGCAGAACTGACCCGTTTGGGGATGACCTTAGACAGGATTTTGTTATTTGCATTTAGTAGTGAAATTGGTCACCAATTTCTAAGTTCTTCCCTCTCCTCCTTCCGCTTGCAGATGAGGGTGATGATACCTTTCCTAATGGATTTGCACGTTACTCTCCAGAAGCATAGTGACATACCTCCAGCAGGTCTTGGCCAAATAAATCCCACAGAGCTTAATACAATTCAGATGGTAAACTGTCACTTCTGGGAGTTTTATTCTTTTCTAATGACTCAAATACCTTGGTCTGCTCATCCAGAGATAAGAGTTGGTCCAGCCTCTCCTGTGTGCTGACGTCTAAGACCTCTGTGATAGAGGACAAGAACACCTGGGAGGCTGCACTGTCTGGGGGCTTTGTGTCATACAGTCTGACATAAAAGGATTTGCTGATCTTCAGGATGTCAGACTGAGATGTTGTTACTGAGCCATCTTCTTCCTGCAGGCTGCTGAGCACAGAGGTCTCCTTGTGCACCTTCTGGAAGAAGAAACGTGAGTACGTCTCATCTTGCTCCACGATGTAGACCCTGGACTAGAAAGTCATCTTGGAGGCCTCCGAGGCAAAGAGCAAGGCTTGCTGGCTCTTCTTCTGGAGATCCTCCGTGAAATCAACCTCCATCGTCTGCAGAAGTAGGTTCAGCATGCTTTTCTGGAGTTTGGACAGTTGCCTCCATCTCTCTTTCACCTTCTGAACACCTTTGAGGATAAAGAACCTCTTTATGTTTTCCTTGACTGTTTCCTACCAGTCTGCTGAAGACTCAAAGAGGGGCTTCACAGTTATCCAACCTGTTTTATCAATCCTTTTTGAGCTCCTCAATGTTTTCTGGAGTCAACAGTTTTACATGCAGTTTCCACATTCCCTTGCTGGCCCACTGGTCATGCCATCAATGACAGTTAGCCAACAAGAGTCAGTAGTCAGAGAAAAACGCTGGCTTATGCTGATGAATCTGACCATGAATGTGTGGGACATAAACAGGGAATCTACCCTTGAGTGGATAGACCCATCTGGCCATGACCAGGTGTATCTACACTGTGTTCCGTCTGCAGGGGAGCTGAAGATGTTGTGCAGCTTGGCAACCTTAACTGTTTCCATCAGGAATCTGGACATGGCATCGGTTTGCTGTCAGCCCCTCTGGATCATCCATCCACATCTCTGGCCAGAATGATCTGCCTGGACTTCGCCAACAGCAGTGGAAGCTGCTGCAGGATGACCAGCTGCTCACTTTTTACCACCAAGGTGTACATGTTAATTAGTCTCAGGGGAGCACTTCTGTACATAACGTCTGCTACAAGGATGTGCCCGCCTACCACCTCTTTAATCTTGGAAATGGTAAAGTTGCCTCCTCGCAGCAGAATACCCAGGCCGGAGGAATGGCAATCATTTACTCCTGACCAAACTGAAGGTACCTGGGCCCACAAGCTCGACCATTTTCTGTAGCTACTGAGGTGCAGTATCCTGCGCTTCTGCAGAAATAGGAGGTCCATTTTAACGTTGACTAGGTAAGTCAAAGCGGAAACATGTCACTTAGTTGAGTTAATGCTACACTTGTTAATACTGGCAATTTCAAAATCCATTTTGAGATTTTATCAAATTACCCATAGACCCAATATCTGTTCACCCCTGAACTTGGCACTCAGGGCTTCCCTACATCCCCATGATGTGGGTGAACTGTTGGACAATCTCAGCACTGAGGTAGCCATCCTCTTCCTTCATTGGGGGACTGCCCTGCTCCGGGGTGAGGACAAAGCCTGGAAGGCTCAGTTTCAAGTCCACCAGAGGGGCTGTCATGCTCCCAGTTCTCACACTTGCTCTCATCTTCTGACATGTCTCCTCCTACTATCCCTAATTTATTTTGTAAGCCATGGTTGAGCCACCTCTCCTGTTTTGTTTTTGTGCCAGATAGGAATGAATAACTGTTGCCATTCATGTACACATTCCTTAAATATTAGCCATTGTCTATCCACTGCCAATCTTTTGAGTAAGGGTCCCCAATCTATCATTGCCAACTTCGTACCTCATTCTCTCAGTTCCCTTTATTTAGATCCAGGACCCCAGTTTCAGATTCAGCTTCTTCACTTCCATCATAATGAAGAATTCCATCATTTTACAGTTGCTGTTCCCAAACTGAACCCCCACAACAAGACTGTCATTTAATCCTTTCTCATTACACAAAACTCAGACTAGGATAGCCTGTTCAGTGTTTGATTCCTCAATGAATTAGTCTAAACAACCATCTTATATTTATTTATTCCAGGAATTTCTCTTTCAGAATATTATTGCTAGTTTTATTTATCCAATCTATATGTAAATTAATGCTACCTGTGATAGCAGCTGTCTTGCAAAACTCTTTAGTATTCCTTTCTGCTACTTCTGTTATTGTTTTGAGGCCCATACACAACTTCCATCAATGTTTTCTGCACTTTGGTTTCATATTTCCACCTATACATATTCCATATCATGATATTCCGAGTCAATATCCTTTCTCACTATTGCATTGGCTTCCCTACTTTCCTTACAATTGCCGCCTCCTTTACCCATTTATCTGTCTTTCCTAAATTGAATACTTCTGAACGTTCAGTTCCCATCTTTGGTCAGCCCGTAGTCAAGTCTCTGTAATTGCAACTATATCATAACTATGTGTACCTGCTTGTGATGTCAATTCAAGCACTGGATTGCCAATGCCCCGTGCATTATGACACAATGCCAATAGATGGCATGTGGTGCAATTATTGACCACCCCATCCAAAATTGGTCAAAAGTGGGCATGTTTACTGATAAATGCACAACGTTCAGCACCATTTGCAACTCCTCAGATACTGAAGCAGCCCAGGTCCAAATGCAGCACATCCTGGTCAACATACAAGCCCGGGCTGGTAAGTGACAAGTAACATCCATGCCACACAAGTCTGTGGTAATGACCATCTTCAAGAAGAGAGACTCCAACCATCCCCCTTGATATTCAATGGTGTTCAAGAACACAGTTCAAGAGCACAGACAGCAGCTTCATAAACAGTATGCGATCATATGGGTAACCACCTTCATAAAGAAAATAGCAGACCTGCGAAAGAAGGGCAGTGATGGCAAGAAAAAAAGCAGCAGCAAAAAGACCCTTCATCTGTTTCTCCCCATCAGAGCCAAAGTGCAACATCACTGAAAAAATAGACAGGTAATTGGTGAATATTTCTTTTGTGTCTTTTCTGATTACATCAAGTTTATATCAGGAGGCATTACTGCAGTTAGGAAATTCACACTTTAAATATGTAACATCCTGATTAATTAATTAAATATAATAGCGGTGGATGGTCAGGTGATGTGTGTGACTATCAGTGAGGCAGGTATGGAGATCCAGAATTTTGTTTTCAAAGAGCCTCAGCAAGTTTCATTGTCCAATAGGTATGAACTTCTTACTTCTGGTATGGATGAGGCTACAGACTGCAAGGAGATAAGCAAACTGCACACAGCATTTGCGACAAAACAAATGAACTGATGGCACAAATAGAAATGAATGGTTATGACTTGATAACTATTTAGCAACATGATTGCAAGGTGACCAAAGCTGGGAACTCAATAATCAAGGGTATGTGATGTTCTGGAAGAATAGGCGAAAGGGGAAAGGAGGTGTGGTAGCTTTGATAATAAAGGATGTATCGGTGATATAGGTACAAGAGATCATGGTGTGGATCTGTTCGGGTGGAAATAAGGAATAACAAGGCAAAGAATTCAAAGGTGGGAGTTATCTATGGGACCCCAAAGAGTTGTCTCACTGTAGGACAAAGTATAAATGAGAAATAATGAAGGTATGTAAGAAGGGGACTACAGTTGCCGTTGATTTTAATCTGCATATTGACTCGACAATTAAGATGGACAAGGGTAACATGAAAGACAGGTGTTTTAGCAAAGATTTGTAGCTCAGGTCATGGGTGAGATTGTTGACTTGCTCGGTGAGCTGGCTTGTTTTCATTCAGACGTTTCGTCACCATGCTAGGTAACATCATCAGTGAGGCCTCTGATGAAGCAATGTTGTTCTAGTCTGCTTGGAATTTACACTGTTCAGCCGGTTATGGGGAGTAGTTTTCCAGTTTTGTTCTGTATGGGTTTGTATATGGGGTCCAATTCTATATGTTTGTTGATTGCATTATGGGTTGAGAACCATGCCTGTAGGAACTCCTGTGCATGTCTATGTTTGGCTTGGGCTACTATACTTGCATTGTCCCAGTTAAACTAATGGGCTTCATTATCCGAGTGTACTGATATTAAGGAAAGATCGCCATGTCGTTTTGCTGCTAGCTGATAGTCGTGTATTCTGATGGCTAGTTTCTTTCTTGTCTGTCCGATGTAACGTTTGTGGCAGTCGTTGCATGGTATTTTGTAAACTACGTTGGTTCTGCATGTTGTGGGAATGGGGTCTTTATTCCTTATGAGTGTTTGTTGAAGAGTGGCTGTGAGCTTGTGCGCTACCATGATTCAAAGTGGTCTTAGGAGTCTCGTTGTCAGTTCTGATATGTTCTCGATGTACAGCAGTGTGGCCAGTGTGTTGGGGCATACTGTGTCCTCTTGTTGTTGTCTATTTAGTAGGCAGCTGCAGATGGAAGTTGCGGGAATATCCGTTCATAGCGAAGATTTTGTATAGGTGCTCTTCCTCTCTCCTGCGTAGTTCTCACGTGTTGCAGTGAGTGGTGGCCCATTTAAATAGTGTCCTAATACAGCTTTGTTTGTGGACGTTGGGGTGGTTTGCTGTGGAAGTTGAGGATTTGGTCAGTGTAGGTTGCTTTCCTGTAAACTGAGGTTTGGAACCACCCGTTGGTTATACATTTAACTCTGGTGTCCAGAAACGGAAGCTGATTGTTGTTTTCTTCTTCTCTCGTGAATCCGTGATGTTACCTAGCATGGTGACGAAACGTCTGAGCGAAAACAAGCCAGCTCAGTGGGCAAGTCAACAACCTCATGAAAGACAAATTTTTACAGTGGGTCACAGATTGTTTCTTACAGCAAAATGTTGCAGAACTTACCCAGGAACAGGCTATTATTGATCTAGTAATGTGTACTGAGGCAAGTTTGTAGTTAAGGACTCTGTACGGGGTAACAATCACAACACAGTGGAATTTCAAATTCAGTTTGAGGGAGGGCAACTTAGGTGTCAGACCAGTGTCTTCATGTTAAATACGTGCATTTACAAAGGTATGCTGCTGAGGGTTTTAAAAGAAGTAACTGCAGAGATAGTGAAGGCACTGGTTGAAATAGTCCACATCTCACAAGATTCTGCCAGCATTCCACTGGATTGGAAAACTGCGAGTGTAATGTCCCTGTTCAGGAAAGGACAGAGACAGAAATCAGGAAACTGTAGACCAGTTACCCTAACATTTGTCACTGGAAAAATGCTTAAGTGCATTATTAAGGAAGAAATAGTAAGGTATTTAGAAAAGTTGAGACAATCAAACAATCAAAATGATTTTCCAAAGGGAAATCATGAAAGACAAACTTGTAGGAGTTCTTTGAGGATACAACAAGCAAAGTTGATAAAGGGAACTGGGTAGATGTAGGGTACTTGGACTTCCAAATGGCATTTGATAAGGTACCATAAAAAAATTTATTGCATGACACAAGACCTCATAGCATTGGGGTAATGTATTAACATGAATTGAATATTGATTGACTCAGAGAAAACAGAGATTCGGGTTTAAATTGTCCTTTTCAGGTTGGAAAGATGTAATCAGTGGAGTACCACAAGGATCAGTTCTAGGGCCTCAATTATTTACTATCTATATTAATGACTTGGAGGAGGAAGCAGTGTAATGTATCTAAATTTGCTGATGATACAAAATAGGTGGGAGGGTATGTTGTGATGAGGACATAAGGCGTCTGCAAGGGGTTATAGATAGGTTGATTGATTAGGCAGATGGAATTTAATGTAGAAAAGTGAGAGATCATGCACTTTGGTAGGAAGAATCCAAAGGCATACCATTATTTAAATGGAGAGTGATTCTACAAAAAAAAAAGTATAGCCTAGAGGGATATGGGTGCATAAGTAATTAAGATGGCAAAGTTTGACCTTTATTGCAAGGGGATTGGAGCTTAAAAAGTGGAACTCTTGTTACAACAATACGGGGTATTGGTGAGTCCAGACCTGGAGTACTATGAATAGGTTTGGTCCTTATATTTAATAGAAGATATACCAGCATTGGAGGCAGTTCAAAATGGATTCACTAGGCTTTTTCTTGATTGATTAGAGTTCAGAAGAATGAGGGGTAAATTTCATTGAAACATAGAAAATTCTGAGGGGGCTTGACAGGACAGATGTTGTAACAATGTTTCCACTATTGGAAGAATCTCAAGCTAAGAGACATAATTACAGAATAAGAGGACATTTGCTTAAAATTGAAATGAAAAGGTTTTGTTTCTCTTGGAGGGCAGTGGATGTCTGGAATTCTCTATCCCACAGAGCTGTGGAGGCTAGACCACTGGAAGTATTTAAAGAAGGAGTTTTGAAATATCAGAGAGTTGAAAGCTATGAGGAGCTGTTATGGAAGAGGAGTTGAGGCCTGGGGCAGATCAGCAGTGATCTTAGTGAATGGCGAGGCTGGCCTGAGGCTGAATGGCCTTCTCCTGCTTTTATATGTTCTTACCATAGCTTGAAACCCTTACCATTGACAATCTGGAGGTTATCATTGACAGAATGATTATTATTATCAAATTATCAGATGCTGAACTGGTTATGTCATATAAATACTGCAGCCACAAGAGGAGGTCAGAGGCTAGGAATGCTGAGACAAGTAGCTCACCTTCTGCCTCCCCACTGCCTGCCCACTATTTAAAATGTACAAGTCAATTGTACGATGAAATACCTTCCATTTGCTTGAATGAGTTGAGCTGCAATAACACTAAGACATTTAACACCATCCAGGGCAAAGCAGCCCCTTGACTGGCACTTCATCCACCACCTTCAATATTCACTCCGTCTACCACCAATGCACAGCAAGAACAGTGTGTACCATCTAGAAAATGCACTGTAGCTGTTCACCCAGACACTCTTGACACCACCTTCAAACCTTCAACCTCTACTATCTGCAAGGAGATAAAGGCAACAAATTCTTAGCAAAACTTGCTCTGCAAGTTACTTTCTAAGCAACATACCATCCTAATTTGGAACCATATCACTGTTATTTCACTGTCACTGAGTTAAAATCTTGGAACTCGTTTCCTAAAAGCAGTATTTGTGTGTACCTGCCACCCCAATAGACTGCAGTTGTTCAAGAAGGTAGCTATCAATTTAGGATAGGCAGGAAATGCTGGCTTAGCCACCACCATCCACAACACATGTACAAATTTTTAATATGTTTATTTCCAAAACCTTGATGCACTTTTTGATAATATTGATGTAGCATATTTAGCTAGATGGTTTGCAAAGGAAACCTTGGGTGACCCTACTTCTTAATGAAGACACTATGCCTTCACCCAATGGTTTACAAAATGTCAGTAACTCATCAGATAGAAAATGCAGGCAGTAACTTGCATATGTTTAGCCAATAGCTTATTGTCTAAAAACACTAAATATTGTACACACCTTGTAAAAAAAGGCAAAATTTAGAACATATCACAAAACGTAGAATTCTATAGCAGTGTAGCGGCAATGTCTACTTCAAACAAGTCAAAATAGGTAAATGAAGTGGTATTTTACTTTTATCGAGCTCCCAGTTATCACAAGTGATCAAGTGACTAATTTTTGTCCAGACCTCAAGAAAGATATATTTACATTCTCAACTGTTCGTAAATTTAACAATTTTCTAGCTAATAATACAGAAGTAATTACGTGTTTCCTCATATAATTTTGCATCATTAGGTTAAATTATTTTAAAGCTTACACTTTATTTCAAAATATAAATTCCAGAGACATCAATAATTATCACGTAAGAATCTCTCTACATGAACAAGTTTCAAATAATTGTAGTAAAGAAAAATTGTTTCAAAAACAGATCATTTTCACAAAATAGATATGGGTTCAATTTGTTTGAAAGATACCAGAAGGACTCAGTGATTTCAGCTCATCACCAGTATGCTGAACTGTATTTCCTATTGCTCAGGATATCATCTAACAGTAATCATATTCCTACAGCTAAGGCAGATAGTTCTAAGCTTTTACAATGCACAACTGCTACTTTTATTTAAAGCTTTTTTTCATCTTGGAAAATGACAGTGGTAAAAGTCCAACAGAATTAAAATCTCTCTCCTCCCAACTCCATCACCACCTCAATGTAGAATAAAAGACATACATCCATTTTTTCTCCCTGGGTGTAAATATTGAAATTAAACAATCTAACCCATTTAAGTATACTTTAAACTTTATTAAAGTATAACCCATTTCAAATAAATACAAAGACTGCTATGCTCTAAGATTTGAACTTAATAAGTGAAGTGAACACTCCAGAGGTGGCCAGACCTTTCACCTCCAACCTGCCAGCCACCCTCGCACATATCAAGAGTTCATGCCTAGCCCGCTCTGGCTTCTGACATGTACAGACCCAGCATGTCAGGGCCCTCTAGACTAAAGTGCTATCTGGGTTACCCGACCAAAGCTCCAAGGTCAACAGGTTCCAATGTAAGGAACGCTCTCTCCATCCCAGCCATGGAACCTGGTCTACACTAAGATATAGCGTGAGGGAAAGGAAAAAAGAAAACTCTTAAGTGCACATTGGTGGCACGGATGAGAATATATAAACCCTCACATGTTAACGTACTTGACAAGACAGTGGCATTGAAGAGCCCTCACAAAATTGGAGTCAATGTGAATTGGGGGCAAAACTCTCCACTGTCTGGAGTCACACCTGTTTGTTTCTTTGCTTACTTGCATCTAGCATCCAATACAACTGTGGCAAAAGGCCTGATACTCTGTTTCATATGTGACATATGATGGAGCTAGGCCTGACTTGAGAAGTTGCTTCACCATGCGTCAACAAAGTGACCATCACAGTTATCCATTAACTAGACACTATTTCTCCAGGTGGATAGATGCTGCTGTGGCTTCACTGGCATTTGTGGCCAAAGGTGTTGGTCTTGCATGAAATGGTCAGCAATGTTTGGGCATGCAGATGAGCCAAGGGTTAAGGGTCACCAGGAATTGCAAGTCCATTGCTTTCTTTCTTCAGTAGAGTACACATTTATGTATAATGGTGTCCTTTGAAAAGCCTCACTTTACTTGCACGGTCCCGTCCGCTCGTGTCACTTGGCTCACTCATTCCACATGTGGTTGTGGCCATTTTTTTTGCCATTTCATTTCCCTCAGAGGTTCCCAGCATTACAGACACCAATATTAAGCAGAGATAGTAGGAACTGCAGATGTTGGAGAATCTAAGATAACAAGATAACAACATTTTCTGGAGAAGGGTCTAGGCCCGAAACGTCAGCTTTCCTGCTCCTCTGATGCTGCCTGGCCTGCTGTGTTCATCCAGCTCTACACCTTGTTATCACCAATATTAAGCAATTTGATTTATTCCACATGACATCAAGAAATGATTGGAGGCACTGGATGCTGCAAAGCCTATGGACCCTGACAACATTTCAGTAATAGCACTGAACAGTGCTGCTCCAGAATTTGCCACACCCTTATCAAAGCTGTTCCAGTATAGCTATAACATTCTGGCATCTACCCGACAATGTAGAAAATTGTTCAGGTATGTCAAGTACATAAAAATCAGGACAAATCCAAACCAGCCGATTACTGTCACAACAGTCTGCTCTTTAAGGGCGGCACAGTGGCTGGCACTGCTACCTCACAGCGCCAGGGACCCGGGTTCGATTCCACCCCCGGGCGAATGTCTGTGTGGAGTTTGCACATTCTCCCCGTGTCTCCGTGGGCTTCCTCCAGGTACTCTGGTTTCCTCCCACAGTCCAAAGGAGTACAGGTTAGGTGGATTGTTCATGCTAAATTGCCTGTAGTGTTCAGGGATGTGCATCTTAGGTGGGTTATAGGGGGTTGGGTTTGGGTAGGATGCTCCGAGGGTCGGTGTGGACTTGTTGGGCCGAAGGGCCTGTTTCCACACTGTAGGGATTCTATGATTGATAATCAGTAAAGTGATGGAAGTGTCATCAACAATGCTATCAAGCTATAACGTACTGACTGATGCCCAGTTTGAGTTCTGCAAGGGCCACTCAGCTCCTGACCTCATTACAGCCTTGGTTCAAATATGGACAAAAGAGCTGAATTCCAGAGGCGAGGTCAGAGTAATTGCTCTTGACATCAAGGCTACATTTAACAAGACGTGGCATCAAGGAGCCCTCACAAAAATGGAGTCAATGTGAAATGGGGGCAAAAGTCTCCACTGTCTGGAGTCAGACCTGCCACAAAGGAAGATGAGTTTGCTCGAGGTCAGTCATCTCAGCTCAAGAACATCTCTGCACAAGTTCCTCAAGGTAATGTCCTCGGCTCAACCATTGTCAGCAGCTTCATCAACGATCTTCCCTCTATCATAAGATCAGAGGTGGGGATGCTTACCCATGATTGCAAAATGTTCAGCACTATTTGGTACTCCTCAGATACTGAAGCAGTCATGTCCAAATACAGCAAGACCTGGACCATATCCAAGCTTGGGCTAAAAAGTGGCAAGTAACGTTCATCCCATACAAGCAATGACCATCTCTGACAAGAGAGAATCTAATCATCATTCCTTGACATTCAATGACATACAATGACATACTTAAGAGGGAAATCAGGAAAGCAAGAAACGGGACACGAGATAGCGTTGGCAAATAAAATTAAAGAGAATCCAAAGGGATTCTACATATACATTAAGACCAGAAGAGTAGCTAGGCAGAGAAGAGGGCCCCTTAAAGATCAGCAAAGCTGCCTACATTTGGAACCACATGAGATGGGTTTTGCATCAGTGTTTACTGATCAGGTGTACCCTAGAACTCTGTGGGAAGCTAGAGAAGTGATTACTGGGCTTTTGAGACATCATTGATAGCCACAGATGAGGTGCAGGAAGAGTGGAGGTTGGCTTTTGTGGTGTCACTAAGAAAGGTGGTAAGGAAAAGCCAGGGAACTATAGACTGGTGAGCCTGACATCAGTGGTGGGCAAGTTTTTGGAGGGGTTCCTGAGAGAGAATTACGTATATTTGGAAAGGCAAGGACTGATTACAGATAGATGGCTTTGTGCATGGGAAATTGTGAGTCACCAACTTGATTGAGTTTTTTGAAGAAGTAATGAAGAGGATTGATGAAGGCAGAGTGATGGACGTGATCTATAAGGACTTCGGGAAGGCATTCAACAAGATTCCGCATGATCGACTGGTTGGCAAGGTTAGATCACATGGAATACTGGGAGAACTAGCCACTTGGATACAAATCTTGCTCAAAGGTAGGAGACAGAGGGTGGTAGTGGAGGGTTGCTTTTCAGGCTGGAGGCTTGTGACAACTCGTGTGCCACAAGGATCGGTGCTGGGTGCACTAACATTTCATCATTTATATAAATGAATTTGATGTGACCTAGGAGGTATGGTTAATAAGTTTGCAGATGACATTAAAATTGGTGGTGTAGAGAACAGCGCAGGTTACCTCAGAGTTCAATGGGACCTTGATCAGATGGGCCAATGGGCCGAGGAGTGGCAGATGGAGTTCAATTTAGATAAAGTGCGATGCTGCATTTTGGGAAGGCAAATCAGGATGGGACTTACACACTTAATGGTAAGGTCCTGGGAGCGTTGCTGAACGAAGAGACCTTAGAGTGCAGGTTCATAGTTCCTTGAAAGTGGTAGACAGGTTGTGAAGAAGGCAGTTGGTACGTTTGTCTTTATTGGTCAGTGCATTGAGTGAAGGAGTTGGGAGGTCATGTTGCACATGTACAGGGGACATTGGTTAGGCCACTTTTGGAATACTACATTCAATTCTCATTCCCCTGCTGTAGGAAGGATGTTGTAAAACTTAGAAGGGTTCAGAAATGATTTATGAGGATGTTTCCAGGGTTGGAGGGCTTGAGCTATAGGGAGAGGCTGAATAGGCTGGGGCTAATTTCCCTGGAGTGTTGGAGGCTGAGGGGTGACCTGATAGAGGTTTACAATATCATGAGGGATATGGATAGGGTAAATAGCCAAGGTCTTTTCCCCAGGGTGGGGTAGTCCAGAACTAGAGGGCATAGATTTAGGGTGAGAGGGGAAAGATTTAAATGGAAGGAAAGGGTCAAATTTTTCACACAGAGGATGGTGCGAGTATGGAATGAGCTGCCAGAAGAAATGGGAGAGGCTGGTACAATTATAACAATTAAAAGGCATCTGGATGGGTATATGAACAGGTAGGGTTTAGAGAGATATGAGCCAAATGCTGGAGAATGAGACTAGATTAATTTAGGATATCTGGTCAGCATGGACGAATTGGACCAAGAGTCTATTTCCATACTGTACAGCTCAGTGACTCTATGACATGACCCTCATTGAATCCCTCCCTATCATCCTGGGGGTTATCTTTGATTAGAAACTGAACTGGACTGGCAATATAAATACAATGGATACAAGAGCAGGTCAGAGACAAGGAAAACTACAGCAAAAAGCTCACCTGCTGACTCTCCAAAACCTGTCCAAAATCTACAAGGCCCAAATTACTTGTAATGAAATACTCCTCACTTGCCTACATAATTGCAGCTCCAACAACTGAAGAAGCTTAACGCCATCCAGGACAAAGCAGTACACTTGCTTGGTACCAGATCAACAAACATTACCTCACTCCACCATCAACCTTCAGCGGCCACAGAGTGAATCATTTACAAGATGCATTGCAAAAATTCACTAAGACACCATAATTAAGACACTCCCTAAACTGAGGACTGCTGACCAGCAAGACAAGCTGCCTGTCTCTGTGAATACACTAAGAGGTAAGACAAGGTAAGACAAGGTAAGGCAAGGCAGGGCTGGGATGCTGTAAGCATGTAATTACGTTCTAAGTGAATGACAGCAAGCAAGCAGCCCTTTGGTGCAGCCTGGGCGTTCAGTCTGTGAGCTGGCTGTGTGCATGTCTCTGCACAATGTATCTTTGCAGAAACATTGCGATGCTAGTTTGGAGCGAGCCCCAAGGTATAGCACTGAAGTCCAGAAGAGTCTTGTAAGTGAATCAGAGAGGTGCCAAGAGGTTTCTGAGATGCTGGTGATGTCAGATGCCAATGACTGTGGATACAGGAACATCTGACTGGTACCCTCAACATTGTCGCTAAGTGCTCAAGATGGCAGCCGAGAGGATTGAGCAACAAGTCTGGAGTCACCAAGTATCCACTCTGACTTTTATGTCAGTAATTGTTGACGCACAGTTTCCTCATGGTGCATGGTAGGATAAAAAGTTGCAGTTTAATGCAGAGAGATTCGGTGCGAATGAAGTTGATAACAAGCAATAATCTCCACTAATAGCATCTTGCTGCTGCCTAGACAGAATTTCAACTTATCGCCTGCAACTTGGTTAGAAATGCTGCTAGTTGCTCCTGATGGTGACACAGGCTTCACTGGACTTCTTGTGTAACTATTCCAATTTCTCAGCTTGGCCAACATTGTCCTGAATAAAAGCCGAAAATATACGAAAACAAATAACTGAATTGAAAGTGCAATAGAACACAGGTTTTTAAAAGTAGGAGATGGATATACCCAAATTTTATTCATTTTAAGTAAGACAAAGGACTGAAAATACAAGCTTATCTTACAAAATTACTACTTGCAAATCAGGCATATGGGATCTTGAGTTTGATATTTCAGAACTTTAATACCTGTTCATGCTGAAGGAATCAACAAAGATAAACTGTTACACATTAAAGAAGCAGCAATAATTCTGTCTGGAATAAACCATTAACAGACAAGGCCAAACAGGGATTGAAAACAATGAGCCATGTCTGGGAAAAGAAGAGTCAAAGCTGCATGAACAAAACTATTTTAACATCTGCTTGCTAAATGGCTACTTTATTGCCACAAGGACAACTGATTGACCTACAGAAGAATTTAAGGAGTTAAGCACAGGAAAGCTGTGTCTTCAAACAGACAGTCAATGCCAAATGTAACAAAGAACATAGAGGCTACTTCTGATAAGAAGGCAAGCTGCAGACTTGATGGCTTCAGGAGTACTCAATAATCTGAATGAAAGAATCAAAAGAATCATCAATAATATCACATCATAGACCTGAAGGGCAAAATATGAATATAAATGTATATGAATCCAACACCAGAATTCTTCATTCATAGAACTTCATAGAACAACACTACACAAGGATTGAACACTGGACACTTCTAGAGTCAGATACTACTGGTTGGAATTGTTGCTAAATTCCACCATTAATTGTGTAATAGCCAAGTTGAGTTGTGAGGCTTAACTTGCTTATTTGGGGGATTTTGTTTTGGTCGTTACATGCAATAAATTTTAAATCATTGTTTCACTACTTGATTGTCTGAGAGATTTCTTAATAAGTAGCCAAATTAAAGGAAATTTGTGATGATTGACCCACAACCTGGACTATATAAATGGAGGTAAAGTGCCCAATTTTAATTGTCTAAGTGAATAGATTTTGAGCAGGTTAACACTTGGCCAAAGTGTATAAAAATATAGAAGTTAGTGCTCACCAGGGCAATGCACATCTGTAAGGTTTTGAGAGTGTACTGAAAGGATTTACATTAATGGATTGAGGGATATACTTCAGTTGAGATGAGCCTTCAGTTTTGTGGAAAAATTAAAGAGACTGGAGTTTTTTGTACAAGGAAAAGAGAAAGCTGAGAGGAGATTTGACCGAGGTGTTCAAAATCACGAGGGGTCTCAGAATTGATGGAGAAAAATTAGTCCCATTTGGGAAGGGACGAGAATGAGAGAACAAGATTTAAAGTGATTGGCAAAAGAATCAAACAGGAGGAAAATTCTATTTTCTTGCAGTAATTTGTTATTAGCTGGAATGCACTAGCTACAGAATATGAACTAGACTGATTCAACTGTGGCTTTCAAGAGGGAATTAAATAAGCACCTGAAGGAATACTGTCAGGAGTAAGTTTAACTATATTGTTCTTGCAGAGGGATAGCATTGGCTTGACAGGCCAAATGGCCTTCTTCTGTGCTATAATCATTCTACGTACCAGGACCACATTGTTCATGGTTTTCTTTTTCCTTTGAATAATAACTAAATTAAAAGTCTTATGTACATGCAACTCATGTCATCTGTTTGTAACTACGGTAAACATTATGGTGGTCTTGTCATTCTGTATCTTCAGCCTTGCCAGATGCAAGCACACCAACCTCCGCACCCCCTAGAAATATTGGGGTCCGTGTTTCTGTTACTATGGTTGAAGTGTGAAAGAGCTTATTGTCATTGCATATTTGTAGCCATTGACATTTACATTACTATTTCTGATGCATTTGGAATAAAGCCCTTCTACATACACAATTAAGAAAAACTAAAAATATTTCAGTTCAATAGTAGAAGCATGCAACAGAGTAGAAATGATCAATGTTTAAAATATTTCATAAAAATGTGGTAGCTTAAGAATTTCCATAATGTTGAAAACACAAGGTGTTTGTGATCTTAATATAAATTATCATACCATGGTGAGACTGCAGCCTTTCATATGTATTTTGTCATTTTCTCTCCAAATCACACTAATAATTGCAAGGACAATTTCTTTATTTTAGTGGATCATTAAGTTGTTCATCATGGATTCAATGGGTGACACATAACAAGCTATTATCACCACCAACGCCCTGTCGGAAAACTGTAATCCAGTTGAAGCAGTTAATTCCTTTACATGATTTTAATACATAGAAATTTAAGATTGATTTGTTGATCTTCCTTTCTTTGAATCAAGTAAAATTGGTTCTCAGAATGACAAGGACCAGGCTATTTTGTTACTGAGGCCATTATATGTTGAAGCACCTTGAGTCTTGTAATCAGTAGAAGATACTGTACTATCATTCTAAGGTTCTACATGCTGAAATTTCCAATTACATAAAACATTTGTTTATTTGATTGATAACTTAAAAGGAGAATTATGTAATAAATTGGGTTACCTCTTCATAATATTAATTCAAAATATTTCAAGGTTAAATTATGTTCACCATAGGCAGAAAGGTTGGGAGAGGGTTTTCAGAAGTGGAGTTTTAAAGGTTGTTGTAAGATTTAGAAAATAGGAAATAGGAGTAGATTGTTCAGCCTCTTCAGTCTAAAATGGCATTCAACGAGATTGAGGCTGAGCGGAGATCTAACTCAATAAGCCGATCTTTACTTAAAGTTGAGAGTTTAAGAATTTAACATATTAATATCATAAATCCCTGAATATTGTTGATCTTCCTGTATATTGGAGAGCGTATGTGTGTGTGAGAGACTGTGTGTGAGAGAGTGAGAGACATCAATTGACTGCAAAAGTCTGTATGCTTCAATTTGCATCTCTATTATTTTTCTTGGGGTTAAGGAAGTCATAAATTTTCTTTGTTTAACTCAATAAAATCTCATGATTGGCTCCTCATTGTTTACAGTAAAAATAGTTAACTATAATTGGAGCAAGGTCTAGCCTCGTGCTAAAAGATATTTAAACCTTAGTCATGACCAACCAAGGAGGCTGAAAAGAGGGGAGCCAGTTCACCTATCTCAGCTAGTCATAATAATCGACCAAAAATTTGAGCCAGATTTTGAGTAGTGAATTTGGAAATACCTCTATATCCAAAAGTGGTAAATGTTTGCAACTCTTCCCTGCAAATGATAACTGATGCTAGATTTAAAAGTAACAATTGATGTAAGAGTTACATATTTTGTTATACAAAGCTGTTGAGGGGCATTAGGTACAGATTGGCTTATTGAGTTAGATCTCAGCTTAGCTTCAATGTCATTGAATGCCATAACAGACTGAAGAAGCTGAATAGTTTACTCCTATTTCCGTATGGTACAGTACTCTATCCTGCACTCAACTGATCTGGTTTGACCAAGAATTCGTATCTTTTCTGGGGTACATAAGGAAAATCTGGAATAAATCATTGCAAGCATTCGGTATGAGATCCTAGAAATTATTTGACGTTTTTTCATGGGTGAGGGTGATAGTGTATGACATCAAAGAAAATATGCCAAATATTATGATTTCTAACAAGAAAAACAAATAAGTTTATGGTAATGGTAAAAGCTCTTCAAGAACATCAATAATTAATGTAATGATACCATCTCTAGAACTCAGAATTCAAACATGCAACAACGGGATGAAGGCACACACCCTAAGTGCACATAATGAAATTGCCACGGTTGCTGTTATTCCCTGACTAGAAACTGAAAATCAGTTTGACTTGCATTAAGTTTCTCCATGAAATAAATTAGCAGAAGAATGCTCACATACCCAGATTTTTTGCTGAATATTTCTCACCTATAGAGGGTTTACAGGATGTCAACAAATGTGAACTACATTATTTCAGTAACTTACTACCATCAAGCATACACTTATCTTCTAACACATTCGTAATTCATAATAAATGACAACTCACTTAGCAATCAGGCACAGAAAATAGTATCTGTGGAATTATTTGATGGACTTATTAATAGAAGTGTTCTTATTCTGAATGATGAGTAAGTTGCTATTTATCCACAAAATTTTAAACAATGGAGAGATTAACTTAACTAAGGTATGTTATTAAGTAATAGCATTCTGTAACAATACAAGTTTACATTTCTTAAAGTTATTGTTTTAACAATAACATAGCTTGATAACTCATTTAGTAGTTCTAAGTAACTGAAAGAACAATATTCCAAAGACACATTGTGACGTTACCTTAGTAAAACGCAACAGTTTAAAAATTTGGTTTAATTGAGTTGCTATTATGAAAATCAGGATAAAGGTTACTTAAATGAGGTTGAAGTAGATCGCAAAGATACTGGTCTTGTCTAAAAAATACAATATACCGACTATATGTCAGCATAAGACTGATACAGGACAGTTGCAATTCAGACCAAGTTACGGAGCTTCTGTTACAGTTGCGGAGGCTGCTTGGGAGACCCAAAAGATATGCTGCCTTTCTGGTACCAGGTCACCCTGGAGAGTAATTTGGAAAAGGAGGAAGTAAAACCTGTTGTAATGGTCTATATTAGAAGAAAACATATAGGTAGGCACAGGGAGAGCAATCTGTTGAGAATGTGTCAGGAATTAGGAAATAATTAAGAAGCAGAAACTCAAGGGGAATAATCTCTTGTTAATTGCCTGATGCATTGGCAAATTGTAGGACTGCCAACCAACTCTGTTTGGACATATTTGGGAGATGTCCAATGATCGTCAGTATTCAACTGCCTTTACTCTCAGACTCCTGAAATGAGGTCTCAGCTAGGTTAAGAACCAGAGGCCCGAGGTTTACCCTCTTCACTATATTTCAGGCTTTGCAGCCTACGCAGGATGTTTCTGATCATGTGAGTATCATTCAACCTTAGTAGTCATAACCGTGCTCACTTATTTATGGTCGGTCTGGGCTTTCCTTTATAAACTACACTGAAAGATGACGAATAATCAATCAACACAGGATTCACATTTTTGAATACAAGTACATTTAATACGTACAGAGAATCGCAATATGGCATAATGGATGCCAAATGTTCTTATGATTAAATTCCCAACAATTACCCACAATCCGGGTAGAAGCTGCAACTCTCCATATGGTGCTGGGTTGTGGGTTCTGCAGGCTTCAGATGAAATGTTCACCCTGTCGAGTCTTCGCTGGTCAGTGTTCCCAGGCCTGAACCCTCTTATTGGGGTATGCAACTTTCTTCGGTCTTGGTTGCAGAGAGACAGCAAGCAGGATCTGCCCTGAAGCCCTGATCTCGTGGCTGTCTGCCTCATATTTCTTCCTTTCTTCCACTGATCAATCCTTTACTTGCTGAGGCTGCCCCAGTTTATACCATTTTCCCACTGCTCCATTCTAATGTTGGAAACAAACAAAAATTATCTTGATTGATCAGGAAGCTTTGTTTGCATGCATATTATTTCCCACCCCTTGTCTAGCTGGTATTGCAGAACAATGGGAACTCTTGATCGTGAACACTATATGATATGAGAACTGCCTTCCAAAGGGCTCTGTCATCTTCTTGATGATATCAACCGGTGATGTCATTGTCTCCCTAGACAAATTGGAGATGTGATTGGATAATCAGTGTTTCTGTTTTAAGTTGTTGGTTTTAGTTTAATATTTGAAAAGCTTTCTCCCTTCTGATCTAGGGGCCAACAGCCTGTGTGTTAAAAAGGGTCCTTTTTCTGAAAACTGGAATATTATCTGACAAAAAACCTTGGATTAAAATGATAACCCTTCACCTCTCTGGGAACGGCAGCCTTTTGGCAAGAACTATCCCAGTGGTACGTCATTCCTCAGCTACACTTCTTAAGTCTCAGAAGTACTGGGGCCAGTGAAGTGACACAAAACGATTCTCCTGCAGGCCCCACAGAGAGAACACCACCCTCAATTCAGCTCTTAGGGATCTCCCAGACAAATGTTCTAGTTGCCTGCCAATCCCATCCACTCATTCATTGTTTATGCATTAACATTTCAAATATCTCATTAAAATTTTCTGCAGTTCTTTCATTAGTCAACAGGAGATAGATGCCAATTCCAACAGACTCCCAGCAAACATGGGAGTGTTGCCAACCCAAGTAACTCAGCATAGAGAAACAAAGATCAGATGAGTTAACACATGCACAAAAGGGCTGGCACAGAAAGAGAGAGTTTCTTTCATGGCAGTGGCACAGTACTGGGACAGGAAAAAAGTTTTTTATTCATTCATGGGATTTGAGCATCACAGGCTGGGCCAGGGTTTATTGCCCATCCCTAGTTGCCTTTGAGAGATATGTTGCCTTCTTGACCACTGCAGTCGTATGTGCTGTAGGTAGACCCACAATGCTATTAGGGAGGAAACTCCAGGAATTTGACACAACAACAATGAAGGAATGGAAATGTACTTCCAAGTCAGGACAGTGAGTGGCTTGAAGGGGATCTTCCAGTTGGTGGTATTCCCAGGTTTCTGCTGCCTTTGTCCTTCTAGATAAAAGTTCTCATAGGTTTGGAAGATACCGTCCACTGGCTTTGGTGAACACACTAGTGCTACAGAGTATTCCTGGTAGTAGTAGTGGATGTGGTTCAATTCAAGCAGCTGCTTTGTCCTGTCAAGCTTCTTGAGTATTGTTGGAGCTGTGGGGTGTGGGGAGTATTCTGTCACATGCCTGGCTTCTGCCTTGTAGGTGGTGGACAGGCATTGGGAAGTCAGGAAGTGAGTTACTCACTGCAGGACACGTAGGCTTTAATATACTCTTGTGGTCACTGTATTTATATGGCTAGTTCAGTTTCTGGTAATCCTCAGGATGTTGATAGAGGGGGATCCAGTGATGGTAATGCCATTGAATGTCAAGGGTGATGGTTTAATTCTCTCTTGTTGGTGATGATCATTGCCTGGCAGTCGTGTAGCACAAATGTTAATTGTGACTTTTCAGCCCAAGCCTGGAAATTGTCCTGTTATCTTGCTGCATTTGGACATGGACTGTTTCAGTATCTGAGCAGTCACAAATGGTGCTGAACATTGTGCAACCATTGGTGATCATCTCCACTTCTGACATTATGATGCAGGGAAGGTCTTGACGAAGCAACTGAAGATTATTAGGCCTAGGGCACTACCCTGAGAAACTCATGCAGAAAGGTCCTGAAAGTAAGATGACTGACTCCCTAACAAGCACACCAACGAATAGACAGTTCCCCCAGACGCCCACGCGCCCCTCCAATTCCCATTGACTGCAGTTTTGCCAGGGCTCCTCAATCCTACATTATGCTCATACATAGCCTTGATGTCAAGGTCTATCACTCTGACCTCACCTTTGGAATTTTGCGCTTTTGTCCATGTTTAAACCAAACCTGCATGAGGTCAGGAGCTGAGTGGTCTTGGCAGAACCTAAATTGGGTATCAGTGAGCATATCCACATTGTGCAGTATAGTTGTTCTGGAACTGCTTGTCTAGAGTTCCAGCCAGTTCTGGAGCACATGTCTTCAATATTATTTCCAGAATGCTGTCACGGCCCACAACCTTTGCAGTATCCAGTGCCTCTAGCCATTTCTTGATATGATATGGAGTGAATTGAATTAGCTGAAGACTGGAATCTATGATGTTGGGGACTTCTGGAGGAGGCCAAGATGGATGATCCGCTCAGCACTCCTGGCTGAAGGTTGTTGCGAATGCTTTAGCTTCATCTTTTGTTCTGAGCTCCCCTATCATGAGGTTATTTGTGGAGTTGTTTAATTGTCTGTCAATATTCATGACTGAATAGTGGTAGGACTGGTAGGACTGCAGAGGTCAGATCTGTTCTGTTGATTGTGAAAACAAGGTGTGGAGCTGGAGGAACACAGCAGGCCAGGCAGCATCGGAGGAGCAGGAAAGCTGATGTTTCAGGTCGGGACCCTTCTTCAGAAATGGGGGAGGGGAAGGGAGCTCTGAAATAAGTAGAGAGGGGGGGTGGTGGTGATAGCAGGTAGATAGTGGAGCGGATAGGTGGGAGAGAAGACGGACAGGTCAAAGAGGCAGGGATGAAGCTAGTAAAGGTGAGTGTAGGTAGGGAGTGGGGATAGGGATTGGTCAGTGAGGAGGGAGGGGCAGATAGGTGGGAGAGAAGACAGACAGGTCAAAGAGGCGGGGATGTGAGGGGGTGCTGGTCTTGGGATGAGGTCGGGGGTCGGGAGATTTTGAAGCTAGTAATGACCACATTGAGACCATTGGGTTGTTGGGTTGTAGGGTGCTACTCCTCCAGTTTCCAGGTGGCATCGTTGTGACACTGCAGGCGGCCCAGGATGGACATGTCGTCCAAGGAGTGGGGTGGGGGGGTAGAGTTGAAGTGGTTCGCGATTGGGAGGTGTTGTCGTTTGTCGCGAACTGAGCGTAGGTGTTCCATAAAGCGGTCTCCAAGCCTCCGCTTGGTTTCCTTAATGTAGGGTGTTTGTCGCGAACTGAGCGTAGGTGCTCCACAAAACGGTCTCCAAGCCTCCACACTCCAGCTCCACACCTTGTTATCTCAGACTCCATCATCGGCAGTTCTTACTATCTCTGTTGATCGTGAAGTTGTTTAGCTCTGTCATTCACTTGCTGCTTATGCTGTTTAGCATGAAAGTAGCCCTGTTATGTAGCTTCACCAGGCTGACACCTCATTTTTAGGAGGAGGTGAAAAAGCAAATAAAAAAACAAATAAAAAGGAACTGAGAAAAGGCTAGCAGCTAAGATACAAAGAAATCCCAAAGTCTTCTCCTGGCATATGAGCAGTGAGAGAATGGTTAGAGGAGGAGTAGGGCCAATCAGAGTGCAAAACGGAGATTTACAGATGGAGTCGGGGGCATAACTGAGGTATTAAATGAGTTCTTTGCATCTGTCTTTACAAAAGAGGATGCTGCTGCCCAGGCCATGGTGAAAGAGGAAGAAACTTTGTTACTAGAAGGGTTCAAAATTAATAAGCAAGAAGCATTGGACTGATTGAAGGTACTTAAATGAATCAAGCCATGAGGATTGGATGAGATACATCCAAGGATTTGAAGGATATGAGGGTAGAAACTGTGGAGGCACTGGCTATCATATTTCAATCTTTCTTAGGCACTGGCAAGGTGCCAGGTGGCAGGAGAATTGCCAACTTTATGGCCTTGTTCAAAAAAGCGTACAAGGATAATCTCAGGAATTACAGACTAGTTAGTTTAACTTCACTGGTGGAGAAACATTTGGACACTATTATTTGGGGTACAATTAGTAATCACATGGAAAAAGGGTTAATTGATTAGGAAGAAACAGCATTAATTTCTAAAAGGGAAATTGTGTTTGACTAACTTGCTGGAATATTTTGAAGGGTTCATGAGGGTAATGTTTTTTAAGTGGTATACATGGATTTCCAAAAAGCATTTGATACAACGCCTCACACCAAACTTGTGAGGAAAGTTGTAGGCCTTGGTAGAAAAAGGGCTGGTAATGTGGATACAAAATTAGCTGACTGATAGAAAACACAATGTAATGATCAGTGGACATTTTTCAAGCTGGAGGAAAGTTTGTAATGGTGTTCCCCAGGGGTCAGTATTGGGACTCTTGCTTTTCCTGACAAATATTAATGATCTGGATGTTGGTGTGTAGGGGGCAATTTCCAAGTTTGCAGATGACACTAAATTTAGAAGAATTGCAAATTATGAGAAGGATACTGTGTAACTCCAAGAAGACATCGCCAAATTGATGGAGTGGGTGGAAATGTGGCAGATGAGGTTCAATACAGAGAAGTTTGAGGTAATGCTCTTTGACTGGAAGAACACTGAAAGACAATATAAAATATGTGGTATATTTCCAAAGAGGGTGCAGAAGCTGAGGGCCCTGGGCACATAAAGATGCACAGGTTGTAATTTTCTAAAAATCACTAGAGTCTGGAGAAGTACTAGAGGATTGAAAAACTGTTAATGTGACACCACTATTCAAAAAGGGAGGGAGGAAAAACACAGCTAACTATAGGCCAATTAGCATAACCATTGTTGGACAAGTATTAAAATGATTAAGGAAGTAATCACAGACCATTTGAAAAATCATAATCTAATCAAGCAGAATCAACATGTCTTCATTATAAAGAAATCATGTCTGACTAATTTACTAAAGTTTTTTGTGGATGTCTCAACCAGAGTAGATCAAGAGGAACCAGTAGATGTATTGTATTTGGACTTCCAGAAGGTGTTCGACAAGGTACCTCACAAAAGGTTAAGTCAGAAGGTAAGAGCCCATGGTTTTGGAAGTCATATATTAGCATGGATAGATAATTGGCTCATGGACAGGAAACAGCGAGTGGGGGTAAAGGGTTCTTTTTCAGGTTGGTGACCTGTGACCAGTGGGGTTCCACAGGGATCAGTACTGGGACTGTAACTGTTAACAATATACATTAATGCCTAGGAGGAATGTACTGTAGTCAAATTTGCAGATGACACTGAAATAGGTAGAAAGGCAGGTTGTAAGAGGGATACAAACAGTTTACAGAGAGATACTAATAGCTTAAGTAAGTGGGCAATAAGTCAGCAAAGTCAGAAAATGCAAAGTTGTTCATTTTGGAAGGGAGAACAAATTAACAGATTATGATTTAAATGGTCAAAAACTGCAGAAAGCTGCAACAGAAAGGGACTCGGGGTATTTGTGCACAAAACGCAAAAAGCTAGCACAGGTGCAGTGGGTATTTAGGACGACTAATGGAATGTATGGCCCTTACTTCAAGGGGACTGGAGTATTAAGAGTAGAGGAGTCATACTGCAACTGTATAGGGTGGGAGTGAGACCACACTTGGAGTACCGATGGCAGTTTTTGTCCTTATTTGGCAAAGATATCATTTCATTGGAGGCAGTTCAGAGAAGGTTCACTAGGATGATCCCTGGTATGGAGGACTGTCTTATGAGCTAAGGCTAAACAGGTTGATATTCTGCTCGTTGAAGCTCAGACGAATTAGAGGTGATCTCATTGAAACTAATAGGATTCTTAAGGGTTTTGACAGGATAAATACTGAGAGGATGTTTCTCCTCATGGGAGAGTGCAGAACACAGGGCACACTCTCAGAATAATGGGTCACCAATTTAAGACTGAGATGCGGATGAACTTTTTTCTCTCAGGGGTTTGTGAACTCTTTGGAATTCCTTGCCACCGAGAGCTGTGAGGGCAGAGTCCTTGTGTATATTTAAGGCTCAGATAGATAGATTCTTGATAAGTGGGGGATCAAGGGTTACGGGGAAAGGGCAAGAAAGTGGATGTGATGAATGTTGGATTGGCCATGATCCTCTTTAATAGCGGAGCATGTTCAAGGGACCAAACCTGTTCTGTTCCTGTTTCTATTTCTTACTTTCTTACAGTATATGTGCACAGATCACTGAAGGTGGGAGCACTGGTGGAGAGAGCAGTAAAGTGTAATAGGGGCACAGAGTAGGGCTGCAAGGAGGTAATGTTGAACTTGTATATTGTAAGACCTCAGCTGTAAAATTAAATACATTTGTAGGTGCCACATTTTAGGAAAGATGCAAATGCACTGGAGAAAGTGCAGAAGCAATTTAATAGGTATGTTCTAGGTATCAGGAACTCCAGCAATTAGGACAGACTGAAAAAAGTGTGACTGTTCTCCCTGTAGAGAAGAAGGTTGAGAGGAGATCTGTTGGAGGTTTTTGAAATCATGAGTGGGCTGGATTGAGCAGACAGGGTGACACTGTTTCCATTTGTAAAAGAAATAAGAACTAGAGGGCACAGATTAAAAGTAATGTACAAATGAAGCAAGAGTGATGTGCAAAGCAAGTTGTTAGGGTATGGAATGCACTGCCTGGAAATGTGGTGGAGGCATGTTCAACTGAAGTATTCAAAAGGGAATTGGATGGTTATTTGGGTAGTAATGTTGTGCAGGGATACAAGGAAAAAGGTAGAAGATTGGTGCTGGATTACAGAGCCAGTGCAGGCTTAATGGGCCAAATGGCCTCCTTCTGCACCACAGTAATTGTGAGTCAGTGATTTTAAGTACTTCTGGTGTTGCTCCTGGCATTCCCCTCCTGCATTCTTCATTTATGTGACAGATTTCACCAGAACTGAAAACGTATTGTATTTTAGAAGAAAAGATAATTAAGGAGATTACTAACCTCTTAAACTAATATGGTGGCTAAACATCTTTAAGAGATGAAATAAGTTTAAATATAAACCAAGCAAGTAAACAAAGCACAAAACAGAATAAACTAAGGGAGGGCAGAAATAGCTCGGGTTATAGAACAGGCGTGTAAGAAGATTATTAAGAATAAAGTGAGAGGAATTCTCCTTAAAAATTAGTTATACTGTATCGTAATGCACACATTGCTTGTAAGAAAATGAGAAAACTGAAGGAATTGTCAGGAATGAGAAATAGTTTAAGTGAGATATTGCAACCGAAAAACCAGGACTGGGAATAAATCATAACAACAGACTTAAAAGAGGCAGAAGGTGGAAAATGGAAGATCGATTAGCTGTAATAATCAGAGATAATATAACACCGATAGAAAAAAACTGCACAGCTATCAGCAAGACGTACAGCATCCATGTGGATTGAGATAAGAGATAACAAAGGATTAACTACACTAACAAGAATAACTACAGATCGTCAAACAGAAGGATGAAATATACAAACGTATTAGGAAACTGAGTAACAAACACAGAATCATATTCACGAGGGATTCAATTACCCTTTAGTCAAATGAGATAGGTAAAGGGAACGGAGTCCCTTAATGAGCAGAATTGTTCAAATCCGTCTTGTGAGGAAACATGTCAGCTTGCCCCACTTAATGGAGGGAGAGGCCACACACCAGTCTTCGGGCAGCAGAGAAATTTTGCAATTAATTAGGATGGGGAAAGGAACCCGGAGGCAGGTTCAATGGAGGCATTGAAGAGGGCACTGGATGATGATTTGGATAGAAGCAGTGGAGAATAGGCAGGCGATAGATTCTAGACAATGATGTTCATTTGGAAAAACCAGTGCAGGCACGATGGGCTGAATGTCCTCCTTTTACACCTGAACAATTCTGTCATTATGTAATGCAGAAAGCTTATCTGCTTGTAACAGGAATGTCAATTAGGCTCTGTAAAGAGGGATTGGGGGAGAGAGGAAAGCTGCGAGAGTTGTGGGTTGGAGAAATTAAAAAGGGCGGTGGTGCAAGGAAGAATTCCAAGGAGGGCAGAATGCCCCAGGCCGTGTGTGATGAGAAGTTTGTGATCCATGTAGCAATGCTAGGTGTGCACTGTGGTTGCACAAATGACATGAAGTATCAAGAGGAAACTCCCAGCAGTCTGACAAATCATTGTACAAGAAATGCGATAGAAATATGAGACAAATGGCATCACAGGGAGATATAAAACACAACTTGAGACAATCCCCTAAAATATGGGGAAGTTGATCCCTGAATGTTCCCAGCAACAATCAAAGCATCTCCCTGCTGAATGTGTTTACCCATGTTGATCTTGACAGGTTGCATACCTTGGAATAATGCATCAATCCTGCAACCTATTGTGGTTTCAGAACTGGAAGATCCACAAATTTTTAAGATCTACTCAATCTGGCAGCTTTAGAGAGATGCCATTAGCAAAGGGGATCACTATATATTGCCTCAATCAATTTCACCTCAACATTCATATGTGAGCAGAGGCCGTCTATTTAAGCTGCTAAACAAAATTTGTTTCCCTTCTAAAGTTGCTCAGTATGATCCCCTCTTTCCAGACAATATGAGGGGTAAGATCAGTCATGATAGGGCAACGTCAGAACCCTTTAAGATCCAGAGTGACGTCAAAGTGGATTCTGTTCTGTCACGGACATTCTTCAATCCAGAACAAAGCAGCCCGATGGATCGGCTCCCTATCCATTGTCATTAAAGCATTCACTCCTTCCACAACAAGATGTGCTGCAGCAATTCACCATGGCTCCTTTGACAGCACCTTTCAATAGTGAATTTGACCACTTAGATGAGCAAGATTAAAGGCAACACCCCCACTTACAAGTTCTCCTCCAAGCCACATACTATCCAGACTTGGAACTATATTGTCATTTGGATAAAAATCCTACTCTCTTCCTCACAGCCCATACTACATAAACTACAACAGTTCAAGAAGCCATCCCACCATCACATTCTCAAGGGTAATTATGTATGGATGAGAATTGATGGCCTAGCCAGTAATGGCCCATCCTAGTTGTCATTTCCAAAAATTCTTTCATGTTTACTCTCCCTAAATGCCTTCAAACTGAGTTATTTGTTAGGCCACTGTAGAAGGCAACTTGCAATCCCATGTAGGCCAGGCTGGGTACCGAGGTAGATTTCTTTTCTAAAGAACATTAGTGAATTAGACGGACATTGCATTAATCAATGTTACTTACCATAATCACCATTAGAGAATGTCATATTCCATATTTATTAATTGAATTTAAATTCTACCAGCTGCCATGGTGAGATTTGAATCCATTGTTGGGCCTTTCGATTACTAGTCCAGTGGCATTATCATTGCAGAGTATACCTTATGCCTTCAGTTTATCTACAGACGTTGTTACAAAGTTGGGTAGAGTATTCATGAATTGGAAGGCAGGAAGTTAGAATTTGTTGGTAAAAATGATAGTGGGGAAAAGCAGTGCATCATCCCTTTAAAAAATGGTGTTTCTTTTTCAGTGCTCAGAGTTAAAATGGATGTCTGACCAACAGGTTGAAGTGCATGTGCTCACAGAGTGCCCCCGAATGGAAATATTTTGTATCGAACAGCCAAGCAGCATTTTTACCAGTACAAGTCTTTTCAAATTTAGCCAATCAATTTAAACCAAGTCCTTAAATTCTAAAAACCGAACAAATTTAAATCTGATGGTGTTGACAACATGTAACCAATTACATTACAAGAATTTGATGTGTCATAGAGGATCTATAAGACAGGTTTTTTTGAAAATCGGGAGAGAGTCAACTGCTTACTGCCAAGAGACGACACCTTTTTTGTTCTTAGAGAAAGCACCATCTAATTAAAACGGTATCACAGCATTTCTCACTAGAAGTCCTCATAGAAGCAATTTTTTAAAAATCCCTGACAACAGAATCAGCGGCAGAAATTAATTTATTGTTGTCTTATTAATTGGGTTAATATAAATGGGGCTTCTGTTTATTTGAACAGCATTCCAATAGAATTTAGTTCAGTTAGGGAATAGTTAGTAGTCTAAGAGGGAATTGTTTGGTTTGTTAGGGTAATTCTGTTAATCTGCTTATTGTTAAGGCTAAATAAATGAATTGTTACTTGTTACTTGTAAACTAGAGATCAGAAATTTTCTTTCTTTTAACCACTCTTTTAACAGATTGCAAGGGGAAAGGCAAGCTTCTCTGGGTGTTTTGAAGGTAATTAATAGAGGTGGAACTCCTACTTCCATCATAACAGATTGGGGTGTGTGTTTTGGTTTCACTGTCAGAGGGGTTCGGCCATTCCACCTCTGTAACAACAGTTACATACCAGAACTGACAGAAAATTATTTAGTCATGCCTGCCTCACATCCAAGACAAAACTGCACCAAGCCCTCATCAGAGAGCTGCTCTATGCTGACAATGTCATATGAAAATACATCTTCAAAAACAAATGAACAGACTGTCTTGTATAAGGGTAAGGGTTCTGAAAGTAATAATACTGAAGATTAATACTTTGTACTTGGAGGAGTTTAACTTGAGATCCTAAAGGAGACAGATCCGTGATCATTGTCTCATGAGTTTGTTATTGTGTCTAACTATTATATTTTATTACAGTTTCACTTGGAGCTCAACTTAATAAGCACTTTAACTTCCTCTTAACAGCAATTTTTAAGAAGTCAATATTTCCACATTCTTGCAAGTCTTTACATTTTCCCCCTTTTGCACTTGTAATTGATTACGTTATTTTTGCTCCTGAAAGGAACACTCCAACTCCTTCCTCATTCCCAAACCTACTTCTTACTTTTCCTTCCATTTATATAAACATTTCCTTTTAGCTTGATACTATTTCTTTTCTCATTTGTTGACCACTCATGGATGATTAATAAAACAAAGGAAGCCTCTGCCTTTTAAGGGTTTGTACTAGTTTGAAAGAGAGGAGGAAATATCAAAAGTGGATGATTAATGAAACACTAGATATGATAGAGAAAAGGACACACATTAAGAACAATAAAGAAATACACAGAAAAACAGATAGGAAAACCGCGCAGAATATTTCATACGAGGAATAATGAAACAGTAAGTGCCCCATTTAATACTATTTCAGTTTAATCAGTAAGTTAATGAGGCTTTGTTGAGCATTGAGATTCATTTAATGGCACTTATTGCATGAAGGCAGCTGCAAAAAGATACAGGAAGTGGAGAGAAAGCTCAACGTTATATGAAGTTGCATAAAAAGTTAGAGCAATTGCAGATAGGAAAAGAATTGGGAGCAGGGAGGGTGTACCTCTCTTAGTGTCATAGAGAATTACAGCACAGAAAGAGGCCCTTCAGCCCACTTCAACCATGGCAGTCATCAATCAGTCTTCCAAACCTATTTTCTAGCATTTGACCTGTAGCCATGTATTTTATAGCATTCAAGCATTCATTGTTAGACGCCTAACTAATGTTTCATTATTTTAATTCTTTTAATCAAATTCAGTTTGGAGCTGGGAACTTGGAACTGTGAACTAAAGATGATATTTGAACTGTGGTCAACAGCAAAAAGCAGACCAAATAAGCTTTTGTTTATTTGTGATGTCAAGCCTGGAAATTAACTGTAGCTGGTTCTTCAGTAAGAGGTTCTGCAGATCCTTCGTCTAAAAAGAGCATTATCATAGAATCCCTATAGTATGTAAAGGGACCGTTCAGCTGATCAAGTCTGCATTGGCCCTCCCGCCCAGACCCAGCTCCCCACTCTATCCTGTAACCCCACATTTACCCACCTAACCAGCACATCTTCATACTGTGGGAGGAAACTGGAGCACCCAGCAAAAACCCACACAGAAATGGGGAGAATGTTCAAATTCCAAATAGTTACCTGAGGCTGAAATTGAACGTGGGTTCCTGTTACGGTGAGGATGCAGCGCTAACCAGTGAACCACTGTACTGCCCGATTATGTTTAAATAGTTTGCACGAAATTGGTTGTTAACTAGGTCAATAAGTGGGAATTGGTTCCAGCAAGTCTGAAAAAAGATCTCATGCTCAAGCAGATGTTGAATGGGAACTAGGATCTTATGGAGGAGTCAGTTAGTCTGTCACGCAGTGGTCAGAGTTTGAGTTGGATATTTGAATTGTGTTTTCTGTGAAAAAACGGAATCAGACTATTGATGCTATGGTATGGAGATTTGAAGGCTCCCTGCCTAACCTCTCACGAAAGCTCTTGGAAGGGCTCAGAGGATAGAAAACTAAATTGTAAATATTACTGTCTTTATCTGAGTGAACTGAAAAGGTGACCCTGATTAATATCTTCAGAAAATCAACAAGAAATCCTCATCTTTGCTTGTGGAACAATGCATTGCAAAAACCACTTAAATAATTTGGCCAGTTTTGTTATTTTCTCTCATTTATCCTTTAATTGTGTTTGTGAATGGGACTGAAAACAAAGGTTTCTGGGTTTGTAGCATAGAACAATTAGATTACTTTGTTTAATCTTACTCTGCTAAATTTACTATATTGTTAATAAACAAAAGACATAGCAAATTAAGAGACAAACCAGTTACT
The DNA here is from genome assembly GCF_021869965.1 of Rhincodon typus. Lineage (NCBI taxonomy): Eukaryota > Metazoa > Chordata > Chondrichthyes > Orectolobiformes > Rhincodontidae > Rhincodon > Rhincodon typus. The sequence goes on along the minus strand of NC_063353.1, from coordinate 27,596,953 downwards.
GAAATTCTTTATTTGCAAAGTCTGAAATTTGCTATTCAAAAGTCACTTCAGGAACCACTCGGAACAATTTTGAAGGTCTTTGAAGGTTTTAATGTTATTGTGTTGTGAAGACAGAGGTAGAAAGGCTGATTTGATTCAGCTGTCTGTCTCTGTGTTGTAACATCATCCGCATACTTATTAAACAACTGAAAGCAGTGAATTCCAAATCCCATCACCACTGGATGATAAAACTTTTCCTTCAATCCTCTCTAAACCTTCTGCCCTTCCTGGTGAATCTACTCTGCACCCACTCCAGTGCAAACATATCCTTTTTATGGTGTAGAGACCAGAACTACACACAATACTCCAGCTGTGACCTAACTAACATTGTATACAGCGCCATCATTATTTTCCAGGTCTTGTATTTAATTCCTTGACTAGTAAAGACAAGTATCCTATGTGTCTTTTTAACCACCCTATCCACCTGTCTTGTTGTGTTCAAGAATCTGTGTACAAGTACACTAAGGTCCTGCTGATCCTCAGTGCTACCCAAGGTCCTCCTATTCATCATGTACTCCATTGTCTTGTTAATTTCCTAAAATACAGAACTTCACACTTTTCAGGATTAAACTCCTTCTGCCATGAAAAAGAAAGTGTAGAGAAAAAATTGCTGGAATACATTTTAAGATAGAAATGATTTGGCACCATTAGAAGAAAGAGAAGGACCAGGGATAGAAACTGAATTTAGTGCCATGATCAAAAAGATGAAAGGTGAAAACACTTGGAATTACCGAGATACCAAAAGAATGCCTAAAAGTTCTAAATGATGTTAACACTGGGATAATGATAGAGCTCTGCAACAGGATTTTTTTCAGGATCTTTCGCAGTTAGTGTTGATTAAGCTTCTTAAGAAAAAGTTCCAGAATGTCCAAAGAATATGTGAAGAAGCCACATGCATCAGGTGTAGAAAATGATTTTAAGAATCATTTTGGAATTAAGTGACCAGTCTATAGAAGCAGAGATAGATGATAGACAGTCTGGAATCAGACTAAACCAATTAATAAGAGTGGGCTCTTTTTAAGTGAGAGTAGTCATTTGAAGGATGCCTGGAAATGCAAAAAAAAATGTATCCTTTATAAGCAATGAAAAGGCATTTAATTGAGTGTAACATCACAAAATAATGAAGTGCTTCAAAGTGCCAGAAATTGACAGAAATAATGAACAGATAGTTCAGAATCCACATTGGAATCAATCAGCAGTGATTAAACTGGATTGCATTTTGTCAGATAGCTTTCCAATCAAAAGACAGCACGTTATGTTATGTTATGTCCCCAAAACTATTCAACCTGCACAATGAATCTATCTTTAGAGACTTGGCAGGTCTAGCAGATTGCAACATCAGTAAATTGAATGTGACCAATGAGATACACAGACGACACTACATTGATTACAGTCAGAAGAGACGCTACAGGAAATTGTAAACAAAACGAAAGCAATGAGTGTGGAAAGTGTATTGAAAATTAACGTGAAAACCACCAAGACAATAATTACTAAGAGAAAACTAACTCCTGGAATGAAAACTGAAGTGAATCTACATGTCCTGGGACTAACAAAAAAGGTTAATATACCTTGGGCAGTTCATCACAGACAATGGCACACGATATTATCCTATCTAAAAGAGAAATGAGATAACCAAGACCAGGTTTGGTAGAATGAAGGTTATATTAACATCAAAAGAATCTGTATCTTAGGAAAAGGACGCTGAAGATGTATATTTTATCATCTATGTTGTATTCTACAGAGAATTGGACAACTGTCATGACTCACTGGGGTAGTGCAGTGAAATCTGTTCCCACAGCAGTCACAAATGTGAAAATTTGACTAAACACCGAATTGCATAAATTTACCTGTCTAATTCAGATAAAAAGAATATGCACACCAGGTTTTCCTTTAAATCATTAACAAGAAAGAAGCTATTTATTGTAATCAAACTGTTTATAGCCAACAGCAGGAAAGAAAGAAATAAAACAATAATAAAACAAAGAATTGCTGATGCTGGAGATCTGAAACAAAAACAGAAACTGCTGGAGAAACTCAGCAAGTCCAGCAGCATCTGTGGCAAGAAAGCAGATTTAATGTTTTGAATCTGGCGACTCTTCATCAGATCTTCTTCGAGAAAGAAAAATTAATTGCTAACTTATAAATGTATCGTAAACTCAACCCCTTTTTAAAATTCTAGTGCACATTCAAACAGATACACAAATATACAAATAGAGATACAGGTATTATTGGTGAGGAAAGAAAAACAATAAGTCAAAGAAGCACAGTTCTGACGCCAATCTAGAACACAAATGTTGATGGGTTGTTTTGTTTCTCCCTGCTGTTTCCAATTCTTTGCTAATGCTGCAAAGTCATGGATACCATGCTTTCAATCTGTAAATACAGATTTACTTTTAACTTCAATGCTCAAGCAATACCATGCAACATCTATCAATACTTATCATATTCAGTAATTTAGTTACCATGTATGCATTTCTTCAGTGATGAAATGCATGAATTATCAAAATTAAATGTTTTCCTGTCTAGAATTTTCTGGTATTCGTATACTTCATATATTTATGTAGAATTATAAAAGTCATTAACCTGGAGGTTAATTTCTGCATGAGCCAACTAATCCTGTCATCTCAGATTCACATAATTGTTGATGAAAAAGTCTAAAGAGCTGAAAGCAAACATTGGAGCAAAATTAGTGTGACAATTGCAAATTTTATTCAAGTACAAGAAGTTATCCTTTTAAAGTTAAGAAACTTCATTACTTTATATTGAACGAACTGTGAAGGCAAAATTGTAAATGATTAAGCAACATATCTCAAGAATATACTTTCTTTAAAGGTATGAATATTCTTTATTAACTGCTTGGAGATAACAATTTGTCTGATCAAGCAACTAAGTCAAAAAATGTTCAGTCTTAATTAGCATTTTTTTTTGTGATGTTTCTTGATCAGCGACAAAATAATGCACTTTCTTTTGCCCCAGTCTTCATTTCTCATATTAAATACTGGGATTCGTTCAATAAAGTTGAAAGGAAACCTTTATGTCCTAGAAAATGTATGATGACATACAGATGATATTTGAATATTAATCAATATAATAGTATGAGGCCTAACAATATGGGAAGTTTATAAAATCCTCAAGAATCAGAAAACAGTCTGTTATTTTTTGATCTTAATATGAAGGTCTCTGAAATCTCTGATATTCCCACAAAGTTTAATATATGTACAGGTGAGGGGGCATTATAAGATGTCGTCCAATCCAGTGATGCATGAAAGACTTCAGCTTGCATTTATATCATGATGGGAGCAAGCTGATGCACCCTTGGAGCTATGAACAGCACATCGTTGCTGCAAGAGTAGGCTATTCAGGTCCTCAAGAATTTTCTGACACGTTATTAGATGATAGGACATGTGTACCTCAAATCCATTTACCAGTCTTTGTTGATATCCTTTCAATCCATTACCAAAAGAAAAAATAACAAACATGGTGCTGAAAACTTCAACTGACCTGACCGTCACAAAAAAACTGAATTACAAAAACCCTCCCTATGTTCCTGTGTATACAAAATTGCCTCCTGATTCACTCATAACTGATCAAGCTCCAATCTTAAGATTATGCCCTTGCTGTAATAGATTTCCCCACCAGAAGAAATGGTTTCACTGTTACATGTCTGTTTATCTTTTTAACCATATCAATTAGATCATTCCTCAACTTTCTAAACTCCAGGAAAATTAAGAAATACACAATGAACAAGTGAATACATATTAACCAAAAGATTAAAACCATCAGAATATCAATATTTGCACTGTTACTATTGGTTTTCAATTTGTCCTTTATTTCATGAGTTACTTAATGGAAACTGTTGCAGTGACTTTGCTGGACAGAGCTCCAACTTAAATGACTGGATGAGCGAATATTAGACTTATATTTTGCAGCTAAATCAAAAGTTTTGTTTACATAATTACACCTTTGTGGTTTCAATTGACTTCCATCGCTACTGTAACATTCAAATATAATCGTCTCTAAGTTCCTTCTCACATTGATCGAGAGACAATAATATCCCAATGGAGTCAAGTTTTTTTATATGTTCTCAACTGATAATGCATGACCTTCAATGTTCCTGATAACGTGGCAAATGACGACAGCAAATAAAGTCAAAGCATCAGGAATTCCTGTGGCAAGAATCATAAACAAAATCTTATTAAAATTATTTTAAAGTGACAAAGTAGCAATTTACAATTCCTAGGTCCTTATAATTGATTAGCAATTCAGGTCAAATATGCCCAAGAGGAGGAGTTACCTCTTTTTAAAAAAAAAGGTTGGTTTTTGCCAGAGAAAGATGTGATAAAAGAAAGGTGTGTTTGGGGTCATAAACCACTCTTTGGAGGAATTGATTAAAGTTTAGACTTGCACATGGGGAAGAACTTAATTGGTTATAGAGTCAAGTTTCATATCCATGTACAGCCAGTGTAGCTGGAAACCAACGTGGCCAGATGGAGTTTGGATCTTATTTAGATTCCCATGATGATCATGACAGGCTGTTCATAGTCCCAAGGGAGAGATCTACGGTTTATGCCAAGGCCATCCACTGCATCAGAGAAGAGAGATATCACAGGCGATCTGGAGACCCGTCACTTACAGTATTGCAGACCCCAGTTTCATCGATGTTGGCCTGAGGAGTGGCAGATGGAGTTTAATTTAGATAAATGTGAGGTGTTGCATTTTGGTAAGGCAAATCAGGGCAGAACTTATACACTTAATGGTAGGGTCCTGGGAGTGTTGCTGAACAAAAAGACCTTGGGGTGCAGGTTCATAGATTCCTGAAGGAGGAGTCGCAGGTAGACACAGTAGCAAAGAAGGCATTTGGTACACTTGCCTTTATTGGTCAGTGCATTGTGTTATGGAGGCGGAATGGCCGAACTCTTCTGACAATTAAACCAAAACACAAGCCGCAATCTATGGTGGGAGTAGAGGTTCCGTTCTAATAATTACTCCCAAAACACCCACAGAGGTTCACCTTTCCCCTCGTATTGTGTTGAAAGAGTGGTTAAAAGAAAGAAAGTCCCTCATCCACTTTATAAATAACAAGAAACAATTCCTTTATTTAACCCTAACAATGAACAAATTAACAGAATTACTAACAAACCGAACAATTCCCTCTTAGACTACTAACTACTTCCTGAACTAAATTCTACTGGAATGCTGTTGAAATAACCACTAGTCCCACTTATATAAATCCAATAAATAAGACAACAATAAATTAAAATTTAATCTCTCCAAGTTCGCACAGACTGTGTCTTCTGGAACCTCTGCCTTCTGTTGATCTCACGCCGTAAATGCCTTTCTTCTACTGTCAGGGATGTTTTCTCTATGAAGACTCTTAGCTAAAAATGCCATGGTACCTTTTATTGATAAGATGGTGCTTTCTTAGGTGCTTAGCGTTTTCTTGAGAGAGCTCGAGTCTTATTTCTCAAATGGTAGGCTTGCTCTCCTCTCAGATAACAGTTAGCTCTCTCCATTTTTCCCAAATGCCCTCATCTTTATATACCCCCTGATGACCCATCAATTTCTTATAATATGATTGGTTTCGGGTTGCCAAGACCATCAGTTTTAAATTCAATTGATTTTTGGTAGCTCAGGGCCTGGTTCAAATTGATTGGCTAAAATTCAAAACTGATGTCTTGATTAAAAAAAAATGCAGCTTGGCCTTTCAATATAAATGTTTCAAATTTTTGTACTTTCTGTACTAGCACCCACCAGCTGCTGCTCACAAATATGCAGTTTTAAGAATCTCTAAGCACCGAAAAAACACCATCTTTTAAAGGGATGATGCACTGCTTTTCCCCACTATTATTTTTACCAACAAATTCTAACTTCCTGCCTTCCAATTCATGAACACTCTACACAACTTCGTAACAATTAAGTATAAGAGTTGGGTGTCATGTTGCAGCTGTGCACAACATTGGTTAGGCCACTTTTGGAATACTGCATTCAATTCTGGTCTCCCTGCTAAAGGAAGGATATTTTTAAACTTGAAAGGGTGCAATAAAGATTTACAAGGATGTTGCCAGGCTTAGAGGATATCAGCTATAGGGAGAGGCTGAATAGACTGGGGCTATTTTCCATCGGGTGTCGGAGGTTGAGGGATGACCTCATAGAGGATTATAAAATCATGAGGGGTATGGATAGAGTGAATAGCCAAAGTCTTTTTCCCAGGGAGTCCAAACCTAGCGAGCACAGGCTTAAGGTGAGAGTGGACGATATAAAAAGGACGTAAGTGGCAACTTTTTCACGCAGAGGGTGGTGCGTGAATGGACTGAGCTGCCAGAGGATGTGGTGAAGGTGGTACAATTACAACATTTAAAGGCATCTAGATCGGTATATGAATAGGAAAGGTTTAGAAGGATATGGGCCAAATGGTCTGTTTCCACGCTGTACAACTGTATGACTCTATGATTCTGTCTAATGCTGAAGACTATGCAAGAGAACAGCAAATTTCTCCTGTCAGTCTGTCCCGTAGCAGGGAGTCTCTCTGGTCAGCATTATTGCTCTCTGCCTCCTCTCACCACCTGCTCCCTCTCCCCCTCCCTTCCCACCCCCATGATGGACTGCCTCTTTCATAGAGTCATACCACATAGAAAGAGGCCCTTTGGCCCACCATGTCTATGTTGGCCATCAAACACCAAACTGCACTGATCCCATTTACCTGTATTCGTCCATAGCCTACGATGGCCTGGAGTTTGAAGTTCTCATCTAGATGCTTCTTAAATATTGCAAGAGTACCTGCCTCCACCACCCTCTTAGACAGCACATATATCTACCACACTCTAGGTGAAAAATAGATCCTCAGATATCCTCCAAACCACTTGGTCTTCACCTTAAACATATGCCCTCTGGTCTTGGACACATTTGCTTCAGGGAAGAGATTTGCACAATCTATTCTGTCTATGCCTCTCATAATTTTGTATAACTCAGTCAGATCCCCCTCCGCTTCTTCTGCTCCACGGAAATCAAACTCAGCCTATCCAGTCTCTCCTCATAACTGAGAGTTTTCATCTCAATCAACATCATGGTGAATCTCCTCTGCACCCTCTCCAGTGCAATCACATCCTTCCAATAGTGTGGTGAGCAGAACTGCACACAATATTCCATCTATGGCTAATGTTTTATAAAGTTCTAACAAGACTTCCTTGCTCCTATATTCTGCGCGCTGGCTATTGAAGGCTAGCATCCTGTATGCCTTCTTTACCAATATCTGTGCTGACATCTTCAGGGATTTTTGAACTTGTACACCAACGCTCCTTCGTCCCTCAGTACGCTCATTCATTGTGTGTATCCTTCCCTTATTAGACCTCCCAAAGTGTACCTTCTTGCACTATGCTGAACATTCACACCTCTCTGAAGGACCATGTAAGGGAGAGTGCAACAGACCCGCACATTTAATAAACCCTTGAAGAAGGATATTGGATTGCATCACCTGACTGATCCAGGCATCTGAATTAGCATTTCAGAAGCTCTAGAATTCTCCTTCCGAGCAGGTAGCATTAGTTGCATCCTCTTTGCGCCTTTGTCTGGTGCTCCAGTAGAGGGGTAACTAACTATGTCACAAAGGATATATTTGTTCCCAGGATCCATTTTTGCACTTTCGAAGTTGGAGTGAAGATCTGGGGCAGTTGGATTAGCAAAGATCGAAGGAATCATGGCAGCTGCCAGGAAAGTGAATGCACACATGATAGAAGTTCTTATTGTGATTGCAGAGGAGTTGGATGTTGATGGAGTGGAAGACCTCTTTTGTATGGATCTCAGTCAGATTTATCAGTTCCTGGGTGCTTTGATGGTGCAACTGAAGATGCTCTACATAATTCATCCAAAACAACTATAAACCCTTTAAATGATCAACTGTAACACTTTCCCAGGACAGATGTCAAGCTAACTGGCAAATATTCTCCTATTTTCTGCCTCCTTCTCTTCTAGGATGGAGAATATTTGTTACTTTCCGGGCAGATAGTACTTTTTATGAATGTAGGGAATTTTGGAAAATTAATACAATGAATCCACCATCTCATTAGTCACATCTTTTAATACCCTAGGATGATGTCTATCTCTACCAGGAAACTTCTCAACCTGCAGCTCTATCAGTTTGCGAGTGCCAATTCCCTGGTGTTTGTGCTTTCACTAAGTTAACTCCCTTCTACCTCCTGATTTACAGCTATTCCTGGAATTTTGAAATACTGCATACTGAAAACAGAAGCAAAATATTTGTTCATACTATCCACCATTTCCTTGTTATCTCCCCATTCTGACTTTCTAAAGGACCAAAACTCACCTTACTTACTTTTCCTTTTTAAGGAACCTGTGGAAACCTATGCATACCACATACTAAGTGCTTGTAAGGGAAAACATCATTGTTCATACCACAATTGACAACAGAAGGAATCAGCATAAGTCAATGTCCTCTCTTTCTTGATTCTTCTGCCGATAAGTATGATTTCTCCCAAACTTCTTTGAAAAGACCTCTCATAATTTTGAACACATCTATCAAATCTTGTCCTAATCTTCTCTTCTCCAGGGAGAGGAGTCCCAGGTTCTCTAATTGATCCATAAAACATATGCTATCCATTTTGATATTTTGTAGCTACCTTTCTGTTAAATTTTAATTTCTTCATCCAAGTTAACATTTCAGTTATTCTCTGCCATTCTTTATATTCTAACCAATCATCTGACCTGCCATTCTTCTTTGCGTAGTTTTATGCTTTTTCCTTAAATCTGATACTTTCCATAACTTCTTTAGTTAACCAGGAAGGATGGGTCCTCCCTTTAACATTTTACTTCTGATCATTCTGAAATATCCCCTTAAATGCTTCCTACTGTCTCGCTTTAATCTATACCCTGGCTTAATATGCCAGTTCACTTCAGCTGGCTCAGCTTTGATTTCACATATGTGCTATTATTTATGTTTAAAATATTAATTTTAGACCAAATCTTCTCTTTTTCAAATACATATGCAATGTTTGGATGTAGGTTGAGTGAAGTGTCTCCAGTGTATGCGCTGCGTACAAGGCAAACATAAACTCAAGTAGATATAGATTTGTCAACAGTTTGAATAAAAGGTTCTTGATTTCCAAAATCTATCTGTAAAAATCCCAAATAGGCCTATTGAAAAGTTGAAAGCCATGGAATACAATGGATTGTGACAGCATGGATACAAAATTAGCCAAGTTATAGGAAACAAAGAGTAATGATGAATGATTATTTTTCGGACTGGAAGGAGATATGCAGTGAATTTCCCCATGGGTTGGTGTTCTGACTACTGTTTTCTTGATTTAAATTCATGCCTTAGACTTATGAGTACACAGCACAACACCAAAATTTGTAGATGATACATTTGTGGGTAGGTGACGGCCTAATGATATTATCACTATACTATTAATCTAGAGACCCAGGTAATGTTCTGGGTATCTGGGTTCGAATCCTGCCACGGCAGATGGTGGAGTTTGAATTCAATAAATATCTGGAGTTAAGAGTCTGATGATGACCATGAAACCATTGCCGATTGTCAGGAAAAATCCATTTGGTTCACTAATGTTCTTTAGGGAAGGAACTCTGCCATCCTTACCTGGTCTGGCCTACATGTGACTCCAGACCCACAACAATGTGGTTGACTCTTAACAACCCTCTGGGCAATTAGGGATGGGCAATAAATGCTTGTCCAGCCAGCGACGCCTGTATCTGATGAATGAATTTGAAAATAACTTCAAAATATTGTGGACCATGAGGAGAATTTGAAAAACTTCAAGAAGGAATGGGCAGATGTGTGGTAGATGAAATTTCATGCAGTAAAGCATAAAATATTTCATTTTGGGTGGGATGAATTCGGAGAGGCAATACAAAAGGAGTAGAGGAGCAGGACAACCCAGACGTATAGGTGCACGAATCAATAAAGGCGACAGGATAGGGTGATAAAATGATTAATAAAGATTTATAAAATATATACTCTTGGGCCTTGTAAATAGGGACAGAAATTATAGGAGAAAGTGGTTACAGTAAGCTTATATAAAGCATTGTATCGGCTACCCTTCAAGTATCTTGTCCAATTCTGGACATCACGCTTTAGAAAAGACGTAATGACATTAGAGAAGGTGCAGATATGATTTGCAAGAAATATTATAGTGATAAGGTACATTTGTTTTATGGATCAATTGGAGAACCTGGGACTCCTCTCCCTGGAGAAGAGAAGATTAAGACAAGATTTGATAGATGCGTTCAAAATTATGAGAGGTCTTTTCAAAGAAGTTTGGGAGAAATTATACCTATTGGCAGAAGAATCAAGAAAGAGAGGACATTGACTTACGCTGATTCCTTCTGTTGCCAATTGTGGTATGAACAATGATGTTTTCCTTTACAAGCACTTAGTATGTGGTATGCATAACCAGAGAGTGTGAAGGAGAATGATTCAATCAGGGCCTTCAACAAGGAATGTGATAATTATCTGAAGGGAAACACTGTATAGAGCTTTGGGGAAAACACCGAAGATTGCAGATACTAAGAGGTTAAAGGTCAATTCAAGAGAGTCCAGGTATATACTTTTCTAGTCAGAGTTTTATTCCTATTCAGATTTCAAAACTCCAACACATGGATTACTTATTTCGCCATATTTACTGAGTTCTCACCTAATTATCACTTCGTTAACATTTAACTGTCACTTGTTCCCTGGGTCCATTTGGTCTTGAGAATCCCTGCCACACACTACTAGATGACAACAGAGGAGTAGACCGAAGTCGAGTTGCTCTTGCACGGAGTTGGCAGGGTTGTTGGACAAGATGACCCCATTTTGAGCTATAACCATTCTATAATTCTTCGATTTTATGAGTTTGTTTCATAACAGCTTCTAGTTACAGATCGTTTCCAGCCTCAGCATTTTAACTTCACTCAAAGCTAATTTTGAGCCTATCTCCTCTTTATTACATAAACTCCCATCTTCTAACTTTATAATATTGCCCACTCTGCTTTGACCTCAGTCCATTTGCCACTAATAATCCTCATTTCTATCACTATCCAGACTAAATAAGTGATCACTGGCTACCCTCCAATCCTGTCTTCATAAATGTCAGCAAATACAAAGCTCTTCTACCAGTATCCTGTTCACAGCAGAAGGTAAAACACTGGAGATAAATTTAATATTAAAGATTGAGCATCAACTATTGCTGTAAACTAAGCACAAAAAATTCCAATTTAAAATAACCTGAAATTATTCACAAGATTTTTAATCACAAATCATTTAAATCTATTTTGGCAATTATATTCAAAGCTTTAAAATCAACAGAATATATCATCCTTCATAAGAAGTCCTAGTTTTCTTGCACATTATGCAGCTGAAACTTGCTTATTTTTGCTTTCACTCCCACTACTGAATCTCTTCTAAATTTATCAGAGAAAGCATTGTGAAATTAAAACGATATTAACTATTTTAATCGTGACAATCTCACATTATCAGTCACATTTCAATGAAATTTTCCCCTTAAAAGTTTCACACTGTGACCATCATGTGTTTCTCCGCCAAATTGACAGTTGTTTCAAGTATCAGAGAGTGACTGTGGAAGCACACGCAAGTATGACTTTTATTTTATTTCACCTTGCGATTCTTAATTGCCCTAGTTTGTCTTTTACAATATTAAAGAGATATCTAAATATATTCAGTTAATATCTTGAAAAAAGAAGTGAAAATTGAGAAGGGGGCATGGTGGATGTAAAAGCATTTAATTGTAGTTGTATTTAGTAACAGTTCCGCTCTGAATGAAAAATTGAGAAGTACAGCTGGAGATCCCAATGGGGGTCAGACATACTGTCCCTGGTTCCTGATCATTTTATTAATTATGTCTAACTCGTCAGTACACTTTACTATATGCAAGAAACTGCATCTTGTTGTTAAGACAGACTTCTTGTTAAAATTCATGACTGGTTCATCCTCAATCACCATTAACCAACAGTCCTTTGTATAAAAAGGAGGATTGGTGGCAGCACTCTTCCCAGTCACAAGCTGCCAGGGGCTGATTATGCAAAAAAAATGTGATCAACAGTTGTGTACAATAAATATGGTAACATAGACAGCAGCTGAATTGACATTTTTGATGTGACTGAGAAACTGATCCAAACAACTGTAAGTGAGAGACAAAATACTTTACACCAGCACAATGAATGCACTGTTAAGAGTGCAACTGATCACTGCAGCATTTGTAGTATTTAAATAGTATTACGAAAAGATACAATGTGGCAATGTTCCATGTTTAAGAATCAAGAGTATGCAGCACATAAACACACAAATTACTTCAAAAAAATTATAAACAGTACTACAATGGTATGAACAAATTTTAAATACATTGACTCCAATATCCCTATGCATCATATTTGCTTTGATTTTTGCTAGGAATGTCCAGCACTATGAACAGCGATATACAATTGCACGTTACTAATAAATTACTTGTAACTATGATGAACATGCCAGTGAAACTTCAAAGAACATTTTGACACATGCTGAAACACTTTCTGTTGAATAGTTTGTTCTTCAATTAAGACGGAGGTTATAATGCAATTACAGAAAGGCATCTTTGTTTTGATTCCCAATTCAAGGTGACAAGCTATTAAGGCTCACCGCTGAATGATGTATATGTACCCTGTACCTTGCAGGCACAGTTAAAATAATTTTTACACTATTAAAACAAAGATATTCTCACTGGCTTGAGGACAGCATGGAGTGTGAGGTTTCTCAATATTTAGAAAAATGAAAGTTGATGAAAAATACATCCATGCCATGTTCTATCCAAAACAGCATTATTTTTAAGAAACTGTGATGATTTCTAATATGTTTCTTATATTAGGTTTTTTAAAAATAAATTTTGAAAAAATAGAAGAGTCAATGTAATCTAAAATACAATATCAAATAAACTAGCCTAAGGGTGTAAATGGTTATAAAAAATATTGTCATCATCAGCAATCTCTCCTCTTGTTCATTGTCCAAGAGTCTGTTAAGTCACATACTTTTTGTTCTACCTAAGCTCTAAATGCTAGATATAACAACATCCTCCCCATAAAAGAATATGCTGGTAGTGTGACAACAGGGACCAATATTGTATTGACCAATGAGATGTAATGATAAAAAAAACACAGCAAACATATGAAAAAGAGAAAATGTGAATCAAAGTGAAATACCAAGAGAAATATAATGACAGGGAAGAAGAATTGCATTAACAGCTGGACAGGAAAAAAGAAAAAAAAATGTGTTGTACTATTATATAAAAGGAAAAGAAAACTGTAGTGATTGGAATCAAGTGGACCTCGGTAACTATGAGGTTCTTGATTGGGGTTGTTAACCTGGGCCAATCGGGAAAGCCTTGGCTGACCAATATAACCAGGAGATTAGAATCTCCTCAGTCGAGGACGCAATTCCGAGATCTTGCAGGGCCCACCCTTGCAGGCAAAAGTAGAGGCAGAAATCAGGAAGCTAGAGAGCAAAGGAATTATCAAACCAGTGCAGTTTGCAGAATGGGCAACACCGGTCATACTGATTGTGGAATCTGACAAGTTGGTTCACCTTTTTGGGATTTTAAGCAAACGGCAATCCACTTCTCGCAGCTGGATAAATGCCCGATTCCTTGCTTAGAAGGCTTGTATGCAAAGATAGTAGGGAGGGCTGTCCTTTATGAAGCTGGACATGAGCCATGCTTACCTGCAATTGCTACTGGATGAGGAATCCCAGAAGTATGTTACAATTAACAACCATAGGGGTTTGTACAAATATACAAGACTGCCATTTGGAGTTTCATCAGCCTGGCTCATTTCCAGCAGACCATGGATAACATTTTACAAGGGCTACCCCGGGTTGCCATTTATCTGGATGATGTACTAATAACAGGGAAATCTAATAAAGAGCACTCGGAGAACTTGGACGTGGTACTTAAAGATTTTCCCCTGGTGGGCGTACGCCTTAGATGGGAAAATATGTGTGTTCCAGGTGCCCCAAGTAACCTACTTGGGTTACAGATTTGACAAAACCAGGTTACACCCGTTGGAAGATAAAGTGAGCCCCGGCTTCCACGTCCGTACCGGAGCTTAGGTCTTTCCTTGGGTTAGTGAATTATTACGGAATATTCATACACAACCTGGCCTCCATCTTGGCACCCTTACATCTATTAAAAAAGGATCAGCCTTGGAAATGGTCACAAAGCCAAGAAGCAGCCTTAAGAGAAGTGAAAGCAGCTATCGTCATCTAAGGTGTTGGCCCACTATGATCCAAAGCGAGAAGTACTGCTGACAGGCGATGCCTCCTCGCACGGTATCGGGGTAGTGTTGGCTCACCGGAGGCCCAATGGAGAGGAGTGCCCGATAATGTATGCTTCCTGGACTTTGGCTGATGCCGACCGCAAGTATGCCAGATGGAGAAGGAAGATTTGGCGGTTTTCTTTGGTGTGAGGAAGCTCCACCAGTACTTTTACGGATGGGAATTTGTCATAGTGACAGATCACAAACCCCTGCTAGGGCTACTGAAAGAAGACAAGGCGGTACCACCCATAGCTTCCAGTAGAATTCAGCATTGGGCCCTTATTCTCAGCACGTACAAGTACGAGTTAGAACGCTGTCCAGGAAGCCAAGTGGCTAATACAGATGCCTTGAGCCACCTTTCACTAGTAGATACTCTACCAGTGATGCCCCCTCGGAAGAGTCCGCTTTGGTTTTAAACTAGCTTGATACCCTTCCAGTGACTGCGGACAATATCCAACTATGGACACAAAAAAGATCCTGCCCTAGCAAAACGGAAACAGCTGGTGGTAATGGGGGAAACAGAAGGGTCATTGCAACCTGGATTGAAATCTTTTTGGACCCAGCAAGACCAGATCACCATACAGGATGGCTTAATACTGTGGGGAGCAAGGGTGATTGTCCTGAGGAAAGGTTGCAGCCAGGTACTGGCCGAACTCCACCAGGGTCATCCAGGGATTTCCAAGATGAAGATGCTGGCCAGAAACTGTGTCTGGTGGGCAGGGATGGATGCTGACATAGCCGCGCAGGTGGGGCAGTGCCAACATGGACAAAAATTGCCACCACATTCATGGGAATGGCCGGGTAAACCTTGGACCCCGATGCATGTCGACTATGCCGGTCCTTTCATGGACTCAACGTTCCTGGTCATTGTGAATGCCCATTCAGAGTAGTTGAATATGCAAAAAGTTCGTTCAGCAAACTCAGGAATAGAGATTGAGAAGCTGCGAGCATTGTTTGCAATACGTGGACTCCCAGAAATATTGGTCATGGAATATTTACCAGTAGGGAATTCGAATGTTTCCTGAAGTCCAATGGTATTCGGCACATAAGGACAGCTCTATGCCATCCATCATCCAATGATCCAGTGGAAATGTTGAAGGCAGACTTAAGGAAGCAGTCTACAGCTTCAATTGAGATCAAACTATTTGATCATAAATCCATCCCACATGCAACAACAGGGATGGCTCTGGCAGAGCTGCTGATGGGGAGAAGACTCCGCTCTAGATTAAACCCATTATTCCCAGACCTGGGTTTGGCGGGGAGCTGTGAAACGGCAGCAGGAATGCCAATGCAGGCCAAATGCCTTCTCTAAGTGGGAGAGACAATTTAATTCAGGGGATGAAGTTTGGTGCTGGAACCATCAAAATGGCCCTGTGTGGGTACAAGGCGATATTAACACAAGGTCAGGTCCCGTGACTTACAAAGTTCAGGTAGGTGATACAGTCCAGAACAAACATGTGGATCACCTGAAAACCATTACCTCACAAACAGGGCAGAAGTAAAACATAACTGGCCCCTCAAAACAGCAAGAAGGTCTGGCAGAAACCGGTGCTCCCCTTCCACCTAGTGTCGAGGAAAGCACAGAAGCTAAAATGGATGCACCCTCAATACTGTTGCTGTTGGAAGAACAGGAGGAAATTCTTCTGAGATGTTCCGGATACAAGAGATGGGCTATGGTCTAGTACATGTCGTCTGTGTCTGAGTCCAAGTCAGAGGAACCAGACCTGCGGCAAAAGTGTCACAAAAGAAGCTACAAGCGAAAGACCAGGCCTACATTCCTGGACTTGGCAGGGGGTGAGATGTAGTGATTCGAACCAGGTGAACCTCATTACCTATGAGGTTCTTGATTGGGATTATTAACCTGGGTCAATCAGGAAAGCTCTGGCTGACCAATATAATCAGGAGATTAGAATCTCCCCTGCTGAGGACTGACTTCCGAGCTGGCTGGCCACAGCCAGTGTACTGTGAACTAGTAAATAAAGGGTGACTTGGTGATGGGACACGGGGCTCTGTGCAGTTATTTCAAAAATCATTTTAAAAATTGTGAAGTTTTAAACCCTGAAAAGCAATTATCACCAGCAACAATGAGACACCAACATTTCAACTGCTTCCTTACTGGGACTCTAAGGTTAAGTGACATTGCAAGCACATAAATCACATCATTAATAGGTTCCTTCCATGACAACTCTCAGCTGTAACTTAATGCCGAAAACTAACGGCAAGAAGGTTATAGCAGCTTAGGACCTAGAAACTAACATTATCACTAAGGAGGCAGTGCTGGGCAAGCTAATGAGGCTAAAGGTAGACGAGTCTCCTGGCCCTGATGAAATGCATCCCAGGATACTAAAAGAGGTGATGGGGGAAATAGCAAATGCACTAATAATTATTTACCAAAATTCACTGGACTCTGGGGTGGTTCCCGCAGATTGGAAAACAGCCAATGTGATGCCACTGTTTAAAAAAGGAAGTAGACAAAAAGCAGGTAACTATAGGCCAGTTAGCTTAACTTCGGTAGTGGGGAAAATGCTTGAATCTATCATTAAGGAAGAAATAGCAAGACATCTGGATATAAACTGTCCCATTGGGAACACCCAGCATGGGTTCATGAAGGGTAGGTCATGTTTAACTAATTTGGTGGAATTCTTTGAGGACATTACTTGCATGGTGGACAATAGGGAACCTGTGGATGTGGGGTATCTGGATTTCCAGAAGGCATTTGACAAGGTGCCACACCAAAGACTGGTACATAAGATAAAGTTGCACGGTATTACAGGTAATGTATTGGCATGGATAGAGGATTGGTTGACCAGTAGAAAGCAAAGATTAGGGGTAAATGGGTGTTTTTCTGGTTGGCGGTCAGTGGCTAGTGGTGTGCCTCAGGGATCAGTGTTGGGACCGCAATTGTTTACAATTTACATCGATGATTTGGAGTTGGGGACTAAGTGTGGTGTGTCAAAATTTGCAGATGACACTAAGGTGAGTGGTAGAGCAAAGTGTGCAGAAGACACTGAAAGTCTGCAGAGGGATATAGATAGTCTAAGTGAGTGGGCAAAGGTCTGGCAGATGGAGTACAGGATAAGTGTGAGGTCATCCATTTTGGTAGGAATAACAGCAAAATGGACCATGTTTTAAATGGTAAAAAATTGCAGCACGCTGCTGTGCAGAGGGACTTGGGTGTCCTTATGCATGAATCGCTAAAATTAGGATTGCAGGTGCAGCAAGTAATTAAAAAGGCAAATGGAACTTTGTCTGCCATTGCTTGAGGGATGGAGTTTAAAAACAGGGAGGCTATGCTGCAGCTGTATAGGGTCCTGGTGAGGCCACACCTGGAGTACTGTGTGCAGCTTTGATCTCCTTACTTGAGAAGAGATATACTAGCACTGGAGGGGGTGCAGAGGAGATTCATTCGGTTGATTCTAGAGTTGAGAGGGTTGGATTATGAGGAGAGTCTAAGTAGACTGGAATTATACTCATTGGAATTCAGAAGAATGAGGGGAGATCTTATAGAAACATATAAGATTATGAAGGGAATAGATAAGGTGGAGGCAGGGAGGTTTCCGCTAGCAGGTGAAACTAGGACTACAGGGCATCGCCTCAAAATAAAGGGAAGCAGATGTAGGACTGAGGTCAGGAGGAACTTCTTCACCCAAAGGGTTGTGAATCTGTGGAATTCCCTGCCCAGTGAAGTGGTTGAAGCTACCTCGCTGAATGTTTTTAATGCAAGGCTAGATAAATTTTTGAACAGTAAAGGAATTAAGGGTTATGGTGAGTGGGCGGGTAAGTAGAGCTGAGTCTCAAAAAGATCAGCCATGATCTTATTAAATGGCGGGGCAGGCTCGAGGGGCCAGATGGCCTACTCCCGCTCCTAGTTCTTATGTTCTTATGTGGGAGTTTAATTTGCTTTACTGACACAAATCAGCATCTCTTGAACTTCCTGGAGAGATTGCTAGTGAGACCTGGCTTTTAAAGTTAATACTGGAGCAGCACAAACTATCCAACAGCTGAATCTCTTTGAAGAAAAGTTTTGGATTTCTAAAAAGGCTCATAAAGGATAGAATACAGTACAGTACTTTCTAAATTGTAAAGGCCAAATTATTTTAATTTCCGTATCTTGGATTGTGAACGAAATGGAAAAAGGCTATTTTAAACCCAAAGGACTATGGAAGGAATTGCTGCAGGTCTAGAAACAAATTACTGGAACTCATTGTGTGTTGTGTTTACACTACTGCAGTGGGGAAGCTGCTTTGGATGGCATGATACGGGGGTACAGAAAGACAGGGTGATGTTTGAACACAACAAGTAGCTAATTGGCTTGCGTAACTGTGACCAGTCATGGATGCTAAAGACCATTCGCCTGATGACAACTCTCTGATTGGCTCCTGGGCAGATGAACAAAGGGGTCAGTGTTGTGACCAAAATGATTCACGTTACACATTAATGATCTGAAGGAACTGAGGGCATTCTTGCTAAGATTTGTAGATGACACAAAGATAGGTGGAGGGATAAGGAAGTGGGGAGGCAGCAGAACGAAAGTGGGCAAAGAAACGGCAGATAGAATACAATGCAGCAAAGTATGAAGTTATACATTTTGGTAGGAAGAATAGAAGCATAGATTATTTTCTAAATGAGAAAAGGCTTTGGAAATATGAAGCTGAAAGGGACTTGGGAGTCCTAGTTCAGAAGTATCTTAATGTTAACATTAAGGTTTGGTTGGCGGTTAGGAAGGCAAATGCAATATTGGCATTCATTTCAAGGGGGCTAGAACATAAGGCTGTATCAGGCTCTGGTCAGACCGCATTTCGAATATTGTGAGCAGTTTTGGGCCCCGTATCTCATGAAAGATGTGCTGGTGTTGGAAAAGGCCCAGAGGAGGTTCACAAGAATGAGCCCTGAATGAAGGGCTTGTCATATGAGGAGTGATTAACCTCTGGTTCTGTACTCAGAGTTTAGAAGGAGGAGGGAGAAATCTAATTGAAACTTACAGGATAGTGAGAGACCTGGATAGAGTAGTTCTTCAATGCTATTAAGAAAAGACTTCCAGGATTTTGACTCAGCACCAGTGAAGGGACAGCAATATAGTTCCAAGTAAGGATGGCGTGTAATTTTGACGGGAATTAGCAGGTTGTCCATTTGCTGCCTTTTTTCTTTTTTGGTGTATAGGTCATTAGGTTGAAAGGTGCTGCTGAGGGAGCCTTTGTAGGCTACTGCACTACCTCTGGTAGATGATACAATACCACTGTGCATTGGTAGTAAAGGCAGTGAATGTTGAAGGTAATGCACTAGATGCCAGTCAAGTGGACTGCTTTGTCCTGGATGATGTCAAGCTTCATGAATGTTGTCTCAGCCAGACCCATCCAGTCAAGTGGAGAGTATTCCATCACACTCCTGACTTGTGGTTTGTAGACGGTGCACAGGCATTGAAGCGACAGGTGATGAGCTACTCACCACAGAATTCCTAGTCTCTGACTGCAAGTTGTAGCCACAGTATTTATATAGACTCATAGAAGAGGCCTTTGGCCCATCGAGTTTAGACCACCACAGATAAACTAAATCTACACTAGCCCCACTTGAATGTTATAACACTTCAAGTGCTCATCCATGTATTTTTAAAAGATTTTAAATTATTTGGGTGGGGGGGTGGGGTGCAGTGGCAATTGGAATGTTTCCAAGTTTGCAGATGACAAAAAAATGATGTGGGTATGTGTTGAACGTTTAATACCAAGAGGTTTCAAGAGTATTTGGATGGACTACGTAAGTGGCCTAGACATGGAAAATAGAAAATAATTTGGTCTGCGTGGATTTCCTCCAGGTGCTCCAGTTTCCCCCCACAGTCCAAAGATGTGCAGGTTAGGTGGAGTGGCCACACTAAATTGCCCTGTAGTGTCCAGGAATGTGCAGGCTAGGTGGGTTAGCGATGGGAAATGTAGGGTTACAGGGATAGGGTCGGGGGGTGTGTGTGGGTCTGGGTGGGATGCTCTTTGGAGGGTTGGTGTGGACTTGATAGATCGAATGGCCTGCTTCCACACTGTAGGTATTCTATGATGATTCGATGATTCTATGGTAGGAGGAAGTGCACAGCATTCTTTAACACTTCACAATATCCCATCATTTAAGTTCAAATGGACCTGGGTGTCCTTTTTCATAAGTCACTGAAACCTTGCATGCAGTGTACAAGCAATGAGGAAAATAAATAGTATTGTAGTCTTTAATGCAAGAGGATTTGAGGGTATTTGTAAAGATATTGTGCTTCACTTGTACAGTCTCAGAATGAAGAACAGCCCTTCAAGCTGACTCTGCCATTCACTATGATCATGGCTGATCATCCAACACAGCACAGTGTTCCTGCTTTCTTCCCATAATCTTTGACTTCTTTAGCACTTAGAACTTATCTAACTCCCTCTTGAAAACATTCAATGTTTTGGCCTCAATCACTTACTTTGGCCGAGATTTTCCACAGGCTCATTACTCTCTGAATGAAGAAATTTCTCCTCATCTCAATCCTAAATGGCATGCCCCATATTTTTAGACTGTGACTTCTTATTCTGGCCTCTCCTATCATCAGGAAAATCGTTCTGCATTTATCCTATCTGGTTCTGTTACAATTTTAGGTTTCTGAGAGAAACTCCCCATTCTTCTAAGCTCTAGCAAATATAGTCCTCATTGATCCAGTCTCTCTTCATACATCAGTCCTACCAACCCAGGGGTCAGTCTGGTAAACCTTTATTGCACTCCCTCAATAACCATAACATCCTTCTTCAGATAAGGAGAACAAAAGCATACACATACTCCGGGTATGGCCTCATCATGACCTAGTACAATTATAGTTATGCCTGCTTCTGTACTCTAATCCTCTCACTATTAAGGCCAACATGTCTTTTGCTTTCTTTATCATCCATTGCACCTGGCTACTTACCTTCAGCAAGTGGTGCACAAAGACACTCACGTCTAATACAGCACAGAGAAAAAAAACAATTTCCACATAGACAGTCTATGATAAGGATCACATACCCTAAAGGTTAAAACAGGGCTTTCAAAAATAAAGTTAGGAAAAACTTCATCAAGTAAAAGTGATAGCACTTTTCAATTTTTATTTGCAAATGACAGTTGATCGATTGTTAATTTAATTCTGTAATCCATAAATGTATGTTAATCAAAGGAAATATGGATTTCAGAGTTAGGTCACAGCTCAGCCATGATCGTATTGAATTGCTTAACAGGTGATAAATGGTCTATTCCTGTTCCTGTGAGCATGTACTAAATGTATCAATGAAATTCTGACTCTGCAATCTCTATTTTCACTTTTCCAAAAGCCTTGAAGAAAAGCTGTAGAATGAAATTCAACTGCTTTTTTTTCAGATAAAACTTGGAAGTATTCTTTTTGAATGAAACTTGAGACAGGAAGAGGATAGATGAGCAAGAGGAAAGGCGGAGGAAGTGGGGATGGGTGGAAAGGTGGAGGAGGCAAAAGAAAGGGAGAAAGGAGAGAAAAGAAAGAAGAGGTGCAAGTAAGAGAACAGATAAAGAAGTGGAAAAGGGAAGAATGAAAAAAGGGTGAACAAAGAGCAAGAGGAGGAATTGATCTAGTTTGATTAACAGCACTGCACTCACAGAATACTGTGTATAAAGGCCAGCATGTATATTGCAGACTTCCATCATAGACCCAGTTCACGCCGGATAACTGGAAGTATAACTCAGGAATATTATACACTATTCAATATCACAGCAAAAAGCGGATGACCAACAGCCATTCTAATATACAAAGAAGTTAGTCAGGAAAAATCTAGTCCACCTAGCCTGTTTCATACTATTGTAGTGCTTTATGCATCAAATCAGATATTCTCTTACTTTCTAAGTGCCACGCAGTCTACAGAGGTCATTGAAAATCTTGATGTGAATCAAGATTGAGAAGACCACATAAGAGGTTAAATTCACTCATCAAATACTCGTAATGGGGAGTCACACTCAACAAGAGCATGTGTCAGTTAGAGAATAAATGTTACAGTGTTAGAAACTGATCTCTGAAATGGACTGCTTTCCTAGGTATTCCTATAATCTTATCTGCTTTAGGAAGAACAAGCTCAAATTCTCGAATCTCTAAGTAATTTAAATTCCTTTTACTTGATATAATCTGCTAAACATCCTTTACAACGTCTGCAAGTATTTGACAACCTGCCCATTTTTAAAAAATTTAATCTATTTGTCTAAACAACCTGTTCAAAGATGATATTACACACCTTTGGAGCAGCTGGGACTTGAACCATTAGCACAATATGTATCTCAGAATGATAAACAATCCTCCACCTGAAGTCAAACTAGAAACTTTTAAGTGTTTAGCAAGAGATCCTAAATTATTTTTTAGTCTTTACAAGACTAACCATCCTGTCAAATTGCCCTGTCATCTTCCCTCAAGTGAATATGCTCTTGATTCCACCTCAAGGTAGTAGCATTTAGGTTATACTGCTTCTCTATGCTGTTTTTACTCCAAAGTGCGTTACATCATGTTTATCCACATTAAATTCCATTTTTCATGTGTTTGCCCATTTCACCAATCCATCAATGACCTCCTACAGTCTGCTACTATCCATATTGGGGTGAGCTACAACTATCAACTATTTAGGCAGGTGTTGAATACAGGAACAACCTCCGTGTATGGAGCCCAGTTACAAAATAAGCAGGATCATTCCTGGCAAATAAGTAATCACGGACTGCAGTGGGAGAATATTTAGAGTTGGGTCAGATAAAATGTGGTTTCACTCAAAATATCCATAAACCTACTTTAGAGTAGCCTGACAAAATAAGCATCAACCACAATTAATACATCCTACCATAACAAAACCCTCAATTGTGTATCAATAGATGGCTATGAAGGAGCACAAAAGGTTCTTGGAGGATGTTGTTCCCAATTATACAACTTTGCTTCAATCTTTGAAATCAAGCAAATATTTGCACTGAAACTGCCTCCCATTTTGAAAGGCACCATGCACAGGCCCTTCTATGATAACAAGTTTCCTCAAGTAATTCACTCATCAATCAGCTCATGGTGACAATGGCACAATATTTATATCTGGAAGCTTCTAATCACCATCTGATACAAAGGCATCAGTTACCAATTAACCACTCCACTCTTAAACCAAAGCAAGGGTCTAGGCCCGAAACATCAGCCTTCCTGCTCCTATGATGCTGCTTGGCCTGCTATGTTCATCCAGCTCTACACCTTGTTATCTCAGATTTTCCAGCATCTGCAGTTCCTACTATCTCTGATCCCACTTATCAGTTAGCTCAGACGGTTAGAACGTGGTGCTAATAACGCAAGGTCATCAGTTCAATCCCCATACTAACCTGCTGGCTTCCAACCGATCCTCCAAAGCTTTGCATTTGCCTAAGGCCATACTAGTCAGAACACACCCAATCTTGTCTGATTCTGGAAGTTAAGCAGACTCAAGCCTGGTTTGTACTTGGATAGGAGGCTGCCTGGAAATACCAAGTGCAGTAGGCTTATTGAGACCCCTCTTGTGGCGCACTGGTAGTACCTCTACCCCTGGACCCGGAGACAGGGTACAAGTCCCACTTGCTCCAGAAGTGTGTAAGAACATCTCTGATAATTAGGGTTATTTAGGGGAAAAAGAAGAGAATTTAAAAACTTAAATCAAAGCAAAGGGCTCCTGTGGCACAGTGATAACGTCCATATCCTTCGACCAGGAGGCCTGGGTTCAAGTCTCACCTGCGAGGCTGTGTCCAGGAGGATGGAGTTTGCTGGAGGTGGAAGGGGTCGTTAGAGGTTGGATTCCCATTCAAAGCTTGACATAATGATATGCGTGGAATTCATTTACGTGTGGGCACAGAGGAATGAAGGTGTGCCCTTTGTTGAGGACTGACCGTTCAGCCTCAGTGAGGGGGAGGTCTAGGGGAATGGTGAATACCCGGCAAGATTTGGGGCTGGGACTGAGTGTAGACCCCAACCTCACTATTAAACACGCGATAAGCAGGGGCCCGGTGGTAGTTGGGCAAACTTTTCTCTACTTAGCTGAGGCCAGACGCCAACTCTCTGACACCTCCTCTTACCATCCCCTCGATCATGATTCCACCTCTGATTATCAAGCTATCATCTCCCAGACCATTAGCAACCTCACCACTTTGGGAGATCTGCCATCCACAGCCTCCAACCTGATAGTTTCCCAACCCTGCACCGCCTGTTTCTATTTCCTACCCAAAAATCCACAAACCCAACTTCCCCAGTCAACTCATTGTCTGTGGCTGCTCCTGCCCAACCGAGCTCATCTCCTTCTACCTCGACTCTGTTCTTTCCCCTTTGGTCCAGGAACTCCCTACCTACATTTGTGATACAACCCATGCCCTCCACCTTTTCCAAATCTTTCAATTCCCAGGCCCCCCAACACCTCAATTTCATCATGGACATACAGTTCCTTTACACCTGTATCCCCCACATGGAGGGCCTAAAAGCCGTCTGCTTCTTCCTGTCTCGTAGGCCCAACCAGTCCTACTCTGCTGACACAGTCTTTTGTTTGGCAGAACTGTTCTTCACCTTCAACAATTTTTCCTTTGATTCCTCCCACTTTGTACAAACCAAAGGGGTGGCCATGGGCACCCACATGGGCCCGATCTATGCCTGCTTCTTTGTAGGATTCCTGGAACAGTCCCTCTTCCACAACTATACTGGGACCATCCCTCATTTCTTTCTCTGCTACAATGATGACTGCATCGGTGCTGCTTCATGCTCCTGCGAGGAGCTCAAGCAGTTCATCAACTTCGCCAACACCTGCCACCCTGTCCTCAAATTCACCTGGTCCTTTCTAACTCTTCCCTCGCCTTCGTGGGCCTCTCCGTCTTCATCTCCGGAAACCAGCTTACCACTGACATCCATTTCAAACTCACTGACTCCCACAACTACACCTCCTCTCACCTACCCTCCTGCAAAAATGCTATCCCATACTCTCAATTCCTCCGCCTCTGCCGCATCTGCTCCAAGGATCAGGAATTCTACTCCAGGACATCCCAGATATCCTCCTACTTTAGGGACCGTAACTCCACCCCCACCCTCCTCTGTAATTAAGGATGCTCTCAAATGCATCTCCTCCATTTCACCCAATTCTACCCTCAAACCCCCTCCCCCCAACAACAATAAGGTTGGAGTCCCCTTAGTCCTCACATGCCACCCCACCAAGCTCCGAATCCAATACATCATCCTCTGACATTTCTGCCACCTATAATCAGGTGCCACCACCAGAAAGATACTTCCTTCCCTGTGTCCACTTTCTGCAGGGACCATTCATTCCGCCACTCCCTCATCAGCTCTACACTGCCCACTAACATCTCCACGACACCCAGTACCTTTCCCTGACCTGCAAGAGGTGCAACACCTGTCCCTACATCCCCCCTCTCACCTCCGTCCAAGGCCCCAGACAACCCTTCCAGATCCGGCAGAGATTCACCTCACTTCATCCAACCTGTGGTCTCCCCAGTATAGAGTTCGCGTAGCGTCTGTGCTCTGCATGCATCAATCAGCCCGACCTTCCGGTTGCCATCCATTTCAATTCCCCCTCCCGCTCCCCTGGCAACATGTCCATCCTTGGCCTCCTCCACTTCAGAGTGAGGCCAAACGTAAACTGGAAGAACAACACCTGATGCTTCCCCTTGGGAGATTGCAGCCCAATAGCCTCAATACTGACTTCATCAGCTTCAAAATTCCTTCACCCCTCCGCCTTATCCTATGTCCAGCCCTCCCCCTCCTCCTCGCCTGTCTGACCTGACTTAACCTGTCCATCTTCCTACTCACCTGTCCTCTCCACCCTTCCCACTGACCAATCACAATAATCCCCTACCTGCATCCACCTATCACTATTCCATCTACCCTTCCCCAGCCCCACTGCCCTCTCTCTCCTTACTTCTGGGCTATCCTCCCCCTCCCCAGTCCTGACAAAGGGTTTCGGCCTGAAACGTTGACTTTCCTGCTCCTCGGGTGCTGTCAGACCTGCTCTGCTTTTCCAGCTTCACATCTGTTGACCATTCTGCTCCAGAGGTCTATAATAACATCTCTGAACAGGTCGATTAGAAAAACAGGTTAAATAAAATTTAAATCAAAGCAATTTCTCCTTTAGGTCTGAGACTTCTGGCTACAGCTACATCTGAAAATGCCTAATCTCGTCTGATAGAGTCATAGTCATACAGCATAGAAACAGACCTTTCGGACCAACCAGTCCATGACGACCATGTTCCCAAATTAAACTAGTCCCATCTGTCCACACTTAGCCCACATCCCTCCAAATCTATCCTATTCATGAACGTATCCAAATGTCTTTTAAACATTTCAACTGTACTTGTACCTACCACTTTCTCTGGAAGTTTATTCCACACATGAACTATTCTCTGCGTAAAAAGTTGCCCTCATGTCCTTTTTAAATCTTTCTCCTCTCATTTTAAAAATATGCCCCTAGTTTTGAGCTTCCCCACCCTAGAGAAAAGACCCTTGCTACTGACCTTATCTATGCTCATTATGGTTTTATAAACCTCAATAAGGTCACCCCTCAACCACTTATACTCCAGTGAAAAAAGTCCCAGTCTTTCCAGTTGATTTTTATATCTCAAAACCTCCATTCCCAACAACATCCTGCTAAGTCTTTTCTGAACCCTCTCCATATTAATAATATACTACCAATAACAAGATGACCAGAACTGCACACAGTACTCCATAACTGGCCTCACCTACATCCTGTACAACCTTAACATGACATCGCAACTCCTTCACTCAATGGCCTGAGCAATAAAGACAAGCATGCTAAGTGCTTTCTTAACTATCCTGTCTACCTGTGACACAAATTTCAAAGAATTACATACAGGTAGTTCTGTTATAACACGTGTTTCGTTAACACAAATCGGCTGTAACGTGGTGGATGACTAGTGGATGCTGTTTGGATAACGTGAACTTTCTGCTGTACAGATATAGCAATTTTCTATAGTGACGTTCTATGGTGATTTTTTATAGTGTGATTTTCTATAGCGCAACTTAACGCAAGAATGCACTATCGTATTATAGGAGAACTACTTGTACCTGAACCCCTAGGTCTCTCTGTTCTACAACACTACCAAAGGCCCTATCATTACTTGTGTAAGTCCTGAATTTGTTTGCATTACCAAAATGCAATACCTTACATTTATCCAAATTAAACTCCATCTGCCACTCCTCAGCTCATTGCCATAACTGTTCAAGATCTCTTTGTAATCACAGATAATCTTGGAAGCTAAGCAGACTCAGGCTTGGTTAGTACTTGGATGAGAGATTGCCTGGGAATATCAGGTGCAGGCGGCTTTTGGGGGCCCTTTTGTGGTACAGTGGTAGTATCCCTACCCCTGCCCGAGTTCAATTCCCACTTGCTCCAGAGGTGTGTAATTATATCTGTGAACAGGTTGATTAGAAAAATAGGTTAAATGAAAAAAATTAAACCAAAGCAGAAGACTTGTTATGCAGTGGTAGAATTCTCTATTTTTCAGTCAGGAGGCCTGGGTTCAAACCCCACCTTCTCTAGAAATATGTAACAACATCTCTGAACAGGTTGATTAGAAAATATTTTAAACCAATGCAGTAGGAAGGCTCAGCGTTTGTAGTTCTGTCTGAGCAGCCCTCTTCTGGGTTAGCACTGCTCACTCTACTAAAGAAAGGGGATAGAATAGTTGCCCTCACCTCATTCCTAAACCTATTAGTTATTGCCAATCAAAAATAAGATAAGATCTGGTCATTAATGGATAACTCAAAAAACCAAGAAATGAACTGCAATCTAAGGTTTGGAGTAGATCTGTAGCTCGGGTTGTGGGTGTTGAGGTTGGTTGGCTTGCCAACAAACCAGCTCGGCGAGCCAACCAACCTCAATGAACTGCAATAGTTGGCCCTGTGTTCCAAAGTCTAAACATTGATTTGGTAGGCCTTATTGAGGTCAATAAAACAAATCATGGTCAAATCAAAGATCTTGGGAGGTGGCTATTCTGTACTCTGGGAAGGGAAATTGGGAGACAATGCAGAATTCACAGATTTGACTTTGCCATCAAAAGTGAACTCACCAGCGTCTTTAGAAACTCAATCTTAAACTCAAACGCAATTGATTTGCTACCCACATCAGTATTTCTACACACACTTAATTTGGACTCCAAGGACAAACAGAAATAAATCTTCTGTTGTAACCTAGATGCAACCACAGCAGCTGCACTATCACAGTCAAGGATCATATGATTTGCTGATTTCAGTACAGACTGGGGCACAAACATATCCTTCAGGTAAACACCACTGGAAAGTACAGTTGGGAAGATCAATCCTAAGTGTGTACGCCTTTTATCTTGTGCACTGAACACAATCTTGCGGTTACTTTACCACCAAAAGAACAGTATAAAGTCAACCTGACAACAGCAAGCACTAGCACTTTAAAAACGAGACAACTGTCATTATCAAGGATCGAAAAAAAGTGCATGTTACATGTGATATTGGTGCAAACAATGCATACTAGACAGACAATCCGCACATTCATTAAGGCAACGAGAAAAAACCAACAGGCCTGACAGATATGGAGAAAGTTTGACATCTCTGGCCTGTCAAACATTACCAAACTCAAGGAATTTCAAGAACAAATCAATCAGAAACTTCAAGAATGCTCAGTCACACTATTAAGTGTGGCAAACATTGAATTCCATCATCACTCATATCTGCCAAGAAATTATAAGACAAACCATTAATTGATCCCAAGAATGGTTTAAGAAGAGCAAAAAAATGCAAGCATATCAATTTTAAATGGACATCTTTCCTAAACTGGCAACAGGATCCAACACCACTGAAAAGAAGCTCTGCCACCAGATAGCCAAAGCTGAAGTTCAAAGGAAAATCAATGATTTGAAGAACAAATGATTGACAGTGAAGGCTAAGGGGATTTAACTCTGACTGACATGCTATGCCATGGACCCTGAATAGATAAAACAACACTAATAAAATCCAAAGATGGCAACATTCTCTTCAAAGATTCAAATGTTATCCACTGGAAAGAGTACTTTGTAGAACTACTCAATCAGTATTTCATAGCAGACATGCAGCCGTTAAAGAACCTTCCACAACATAGATAGGCATGGTGGCTCAGCGGTTAGCACTACTGCCTCACAGCGCCAGGGACCCGGGTTCGATTCCAGCCTCGGGTGACTGTCTGCGTGGAGTTTGCACATTCTCCCCGTGTCTGCGTGGGTTTCCTCCAGGTGCTCGGGTTTCCTCCCACAGTCCAAAGATGTGCAGGTTAGGTGAATTGGCCATGCTAAATTGCCCATAGGGATGTGTAGATTAGGTGGGTTATAGGGGGATGAGTCTGGGTGGGATGCTCTGAGGTTCAGTGTGGACTTGTTGGGCTGAAGGGCCTGTTTCCACACTGTAGGGATTCTATTCTATGATGGAAGCATTGAGTGAGCTAGACAACAATACAATATGAGCTAAACAACAACAATACACCAATGTTAGACTCCAAGAATGAAATGAAAGAAATCTTCTATTCCTTGGACGCAATAATAACATCTGCATTGTCACAGTCAAAGATAATACTTCTCAGTGGCATTGATGCCAGACTGGGGATAACCACATCCTTTGCCCAAACACCACTGGAAAACATTGAGTTTGAAGGTCCTGAAATGCAGAGGAGACATACTGATCTCTCAGATACATGCACTATTTGGGAAACTAATAAGAATGGAGAAATTCCAAGTTACCTTAGAGATGCTATAATGAATCCACTCTTCAAGAAAAGGGACAACTGCAAAGGCATCACATTGTTCTCAACTGTTGACAAAGTCCTAGTCAAGCTATTTCTTAATCTTCTTGCCAATAGCAGAGGAGGTCCTTCCAGAAGTGCAGTGTGGTTTCCAATCTATCAGTGGTACAACCAAGACAATTATCACAGCACAACAATTTTAGAAAAATTGCAGGGAGCAGAACAGTCCTACGTGCATGGATTTCTTCAAAATAACAAAGCGTCTTTGACTTGGTTAATTAAATTGACATTTGAAAGGTGCTACAACAAGATAGATGTCCAGCTAAGTTCACAAACATGGCAAAATGCAAATTATGTGTCTATACAGTGGCTCCAACTCAGATCCACGCTATTCTCAAACTTTCTTGCGGCAACCCTCAAGTGTGGAATCTCAAAATTCTGAAGGCCAAACCCAAGATGACAACCACTTTTGGCATAAACCAGAGTACTCTTATAACTATCCCTATAAGTTAGTCCTCACTCTGAAGAAGAACTATAAAAAACAGTGGACATATTCATTGAAACAAATGGAAGCATGGGTTATATCCTGAGCTCCATAAAAATTACAGTCTTCTACAAATCCACGCCAAGTGTACCATATCCAATTAGATTTGACTAAGTTTCCTGGTAAAGTATTGGAAATGCTCCTTAATTTCCATATGATGGAAGCTACCTATCCCGAAAAGGTGACATTTGACAAAGATACACACTACCAAAATCAATGTGCTCAGCCGATGGTTAATAAATTATGTATGGGTTTTCACAGATTGTGATAGCTGACCTGACATTAAACTCAAAAGTCTACTGGGCAGTGGATTTCCATATGCCACACATTCTGGACAACAATCAAGCTTGGGCTGATAAGTGGTAAGTAACATTCATACCTGACAAGTGTCAGGAAATAACTATCTTCAACAAAACAGAATCTAACCATCTCTCCTTCAACTGCACTACTATGTTGAATCCCCAATTATCAATAATCTGGGCTTAGCATTGACTACAAACTGAGCGGAGCCAAACATATAAGTACTGTGACTACAAGAACAGGACAGAAGGTGAGAATTCTACAGCAGGTAACTCATGGTCTGACTCATCAAAGCCTATCCCATCATCTATATTGCATATCAGGTGTGTGATGGAATGCTCTCCACTTGCCTGGTTCAGTACAGCTCTAACAGCACAGGATTCCACTCAGAACAAAGTAATACCCCATCCACCACCTTCAGCATTCACTTGCCCCACCAAAAACATACAGTAGGAGCAGTGTGCATCATCTACAAGTTGATCTGCAGCAACTCACCATGATTCCTTCAAAAACAGGTCACAAACCTGCAACCTCTGCCACCTTTGGGACAACGGCAGTAGATAATTAGGAACACCACAGCTTTCAAGCTCTCCTTCAAACCAAACACCATCCTGACTTTATTGCCTTTCCTTCACTGTTGCAGGGTCAAATCCTGGAACTTACTCGCTAACATCACTGTGGGCGAATCTACCCCATATGGATGGCAGTGGTTCATGGGTGTGGAGCTACACCTTTCATGTTATTCAAGTAATAATAAGCATTACTGCATTGCACAGAAAACGTAAAATATGTGATGCCCATGAATTATAATTCCAATCATTTAAGTCTATTGAGAACAAAGTTTTAGAAGTATTTCTGAAGTGTCACACTTGTCCCAATTAAAGCATCTGTTGAAGCAACAGCACCACAACTCATTTCCTTAGAGCTGTAAACTGGCGTTAGTTAAGTACTATTTAGTGATAAACTCAAGGGAATGAAGATGAGAGATTCAAACAGCAGAATGCCAAATTGCTTGAAGTCAATCTTGTTCATTTTAGGCTTCTGCCCAAATGAACACTGGGCAGGATATTGTGGAACTGAAAATATTTACAGAGAAGATGCACAACAAAACCACTGAAACCACTTACACCTCATGCCAAAGCTTTAAAAAAATCCTTTTCATCAATAAATTTCCACTTCATACTTTTCAAGAACTATTAATTTTACACAAATTGCTCATTTCTTCCCTCAACAGATATTTTGGAAAAAAAGCTCTTCTACACTTCAAAGTTACAGTATTTCAAAGAATTTTTGATAATGGCCTTCCTTTTGATGGGATTATTTGACATAATTAAACAGACATTAAAAATGCATGTGAAAGACTAAGATCATTGGAACATAGGAACAGGATTGGACCATTCAGACTGACGACCCTGCTGCGCCATTCTAGATCATGGACTATCATGTACCTCCAACTTATATTCCTGTGCGACCACATATTCCTTGATGTCATTAGTAACCTGAAATCTATCAATCTCTGATTTGAAGTTAATGACTGAGCATCTAATGTCTTCTGCAGTAATGAATTCCAAAGATTCAACACCGTCTGACTTACGAAGTTTCTCCTTATCTCTGTCCTAAATAGTTTGCCTTTTATTCTGAGACAATGTCCTTGGGTTATAGAACCCACAACAGGAGAAACATCCTTTCTGTATTTACTCCATCTACCACTTTAAGAATTTTCTACATTTCTATGAGATTGCTGCTTATTTCTCTAAACTACAGAGAATACAGGTCCAGTTTCCTCGATCTGTTGTCACAGGACACTCCCACCATCCCTCTAATCAATATAATGAACCTCCACTGCATTCCCTTTCTTGCAGGTAAATAATTACTTCTGTTTAAGACTTTTGTGCTGCAGTAGTAGTGTCACTACTTTTGGGTCAGAGGGCCTGGGTTCAAATCCCACCTACTCCAGAGGCGTGTGATAACACATCTGAATAGGTTGATGTATACAATGGAAGCAAGGCTTCCTTGCTCTGGCACTCGAATCCTCTTGCGTTAAAAGGCTGACATACAATTTAACTTCCTAATTGCTTGCTGCACCTGCATGCTAGGTTTGAATGACTTATGAACAAGAACATCTTCAGACAAATACTTTCCAATCCCTCACCACGAAACATAAACATAGAATAGTACAGCACAGGAATAGGTTCTTTAGCCCACTATTCCTGTGCCGATCATGATGCCATTCTAAACTAATCCCATGTGTCTGCACATGCTCCATATCCTTCTATTCCGTGCCTGTTCATGTGCCTGCTTAAATGCCTCTTAAACGTTGCTAATGTCTCTGTTTCTATCACCTCCGCTGCCAGTGCATCCCAGGCACCTACCACCCTCTGTATTTAAAAAAACAAACTAGCCATGCACATCTGTTTTAAACTTTTCCCCTCTCACCTTAAACCTATGCCCCAGAGCATTTGACATTTCCACTCTGGGAAAATGACTCAGACTATCCACCCTATTCATGCATCTCATAACTATTTACTTCTACAGGTTCTCCCTCAGAATCTGATGCTCAAGCGAAAACAATTCAAGTTTATCCAACCTCTCCTATAGCTAATACACTCCAATCCAGGCAACAAACTGGAAAAGGGGTAGTAGGAACTGCAGATGCTGGAGAATCCGAGACAACAAGGTGCAGAGCTGGATGAACACAGCAGGCCAAGCAGCATCATAGGAGCAGAAAGGCTGACGTTTCAGGCCTAGACCCTTCATCAGAAATGATTTCTGAT
>NC_063353.1:27461171-27562840 GCF_021869965.1 Rhincodon typus | reverse complement strand
ATCAGAAATCATTTCTGATGAAGGGTCTAGGCCTGAAACGTCAGCCTTTCTGCTCCTATGATGCTGCTTGGCCTGCTGTGTTCATCCAGCTCTGCACCTTGTTGTCTCTAACAAACTGGAAAACCTCTTTTGCACTCTCTCCAAAGCCTCCACATCCTTCCTATAGTGTGGGGACCAGAACTGCACACAATATTCTAAATATGGCCTAACTGAAGTCTTATACAGCTGCAACATAACTCGCCAACTTGTATACTCGATGACTTGAACAATGAAGGTATGCATGCCATACATTTGATTTACAAACTTATTCACTTGTTGCCACTTTCAGGGAACTATGGACTTGGTCTCCAAGATCCCTCTGAATATCAGTGCGCCTGCCATTAACTATATACATTGCTTTTGCATTTGACCTCCCAAAATGTATCACCTCACACTTGTGTGGATTAAACTCCAATTGCCATTTCTCTGCCAACTTTCCAACTGACCTACATCCTACTGTATCCTTTGATAACCTTCCTCACTATCCATAACTCCACCAATTCTCGTGTCATCTGCAAACTTGCTATCAGACCACCTACATTTTCATGTAAGTCATTTACATATATTACAAACAACAGAGGTCCCAGCACTGATCCTTGCAGAGTACCACTGGTCACAGACCTTTAGTCAGAAAAACATCCCTCTACAACTATCTTTGTCTCCTATAACCAAGCTAATTTTGTATCCAATTTGCCAATTTACCTTTGATCCCATGTGACTTAATCTACTGGAGCAGCCTACCACAAAGAACCTTGCCAGATGCTTCAGTAAAGTCCATGCAGACAACATCCACTGCCCTACACTCATTAATCATTTTCTTGCTGACCTAAAAAACTTAATCAAGTTTGTGAGACAAAGCCTCCCCCACATAAAGTAACACTGACTATTCCTAATAAATCAATTCTTTTCCAAATGCGAGTAAATCGTGTTTGTAAGAATCTTCTCCAATAATTTCCGTACCACTGACGTAAGGCTCGCTGGCCTATAATTTCCTGGATTATTCCTATTGCCCTCCTTAAACAAAGGAACAACATTAGCTATCCTCCAGTCTTCTCGGATGTCGCCTGTGGCTAAAGAGGGCTCAAAGATCTTTGTCAAGGCCCCCACAATCTGTTCCCTTACCTCTTTCAGCATTCTGGGATAGATCCCATCAGGCACTGGGACTCATCTACCTTAATGTTTTTCAAGACACCCAACATCTTTTTAATATCGCCATGTCCCAGAATATTAACGTCACCCTCCTTAATCATTCATATCCTTCTCCTTAGTGAATACGGATATGAAGTACTCATTAAGAACCTCACTGACTTCCTCAGGCTCCATGCATAAATTCTCTCCTTTGTCCTTGAGTGGACATATCCTTTCCTTAGTTACCCTCTTGCTCCTTACATATTTATAAAATGCCTTAGGGCTCTCCTTAATCTTACCTGGCTCCTTCTAGCCCTCCTAATTTCTTGTTTAAGTTCTTTCTGCTTCCTTTATATTCCTGAACCTTGCACATGCTTCCTTTTTCATTTTGGTTAAACTTTCAATATCTTTTGTCATCCAAGGTTCCCGAATCTTGCCAATCTTATCTTGCATCCTCACAGAAATACCGTGGTCCTGAATGCTGATCAACTGACCTTTTAAAGATTCTCACATGTCAGATGTGGATTTACCCTCAAACAGCCACCCTCAATCTAATTTCTCCAGTTCTTATTTAAACTTGTTGGAATTAGCCTTGCCCCAGTTTAGCAATTTCACCCATGGACTAGTCCTACCCTTATCCTTATGGATTTATGATCACTGTTGCCAAAATGCTCCCAACTGAAACTTCAATCACTTGGCCAGGCTTACTCCCTATTATAAGATCTAGTACTGCCCTTTCCCTGGTTGGACTATCTACATATTGTTTCAAAAAATCCTACTGGATGCACCTAACAAATTCTGCCCCATCAAAGCCCTTGGCACTAAGGGAGACCCCGTCAATGCTGGGGAAGTTAAAATCACCCACTATAATATACAGTTGAATGGCCAGAGGGGATTCCTGCACTGTCTGCCCATGCTTACTGTTTTTACATCTTTCCCTGGTCTGCTTAGATTCCTCTTCCTCTATTTCTCACTGACTATTGGGAGGCCTATATTATAACCTAACCATAGTCATTGCACCTTTCTTACTCTTAAATCCTCCCCAAATGGCCTCACTGGATGTGTCCTTCGTGATATCCTCTCTTAGTACAGCTGTGATATTCTCCTCAATCACTAATGCAACTTCCCAACCCTTTTTACATTCCTCTCTATCTCGTATGAAACATCTGATCCCTGGAACATTGAGCTGCCAGTCCTGCCCTTCTCTCAACCAAACTTCTGTAACAGTTATGACATTGCAGTCACATGCACTCATCCAGGCACTAAGCTCATATACTTTATCTGTTATACTCCTTACATTAGAGTAAATGCACTTCAGAATGCCAGTCATTAACCTGGCCTCGTCTGTTCTTCCCATTAGACTTACTCAACTTAATGTCAACCTTCTCTTCAATCACTCCACATGCTGACGAGCTAGTCCATTTCCCACTCCTGCCACACAAGTTTAAACTTTCCTGAGTGGCACTAGCAAACTTCTCTTCAAGGACATTGGTGTCTGTCCAGTTTAGATACAACCTATCCCAATGATCCAGATATCTGAAGCCCTACCTCCTACACCAGCTCTTTAGCCATGCATTCATCTGCATTATCTTGCTATTTCTGGTATCACTAGCATGTGGCACAGGGAGTAATCCCCCTACAACCCCAAAGTTTCTGCTTTTCAGCTTCTTACCTAACTCCCAAAATTCACTTTGCAGGACCTCAACTGTCTTTCTGCCTGTCATTAGTACTAATATGGACCACGACCATTGCTCATTCTCCCCTTTCAGAATATCCTGTGCACCCAGAGACATCCTTTACCCAAGCACCAGGGAGGCAACACATCATCCTGGAGTCTCACTCGCAGCCACAGAAATGCCTAAGTGTCTCCTATCACTACTGCTCACCTACCACTTTGACCCTTCTTCCTGTACACCAAAACCAAATATGGTGCCACTAATCTGGCTGTTGCTGTTGCTTCCCCACCAACATTATCCAAAACAGTATATCTGTATGAGAGGGGGATGGCCAGATGAGACTCCTGCACTGACTGCCTATGCATACTAGCCTTCTTGGAGGTCACCTAACGCTTTTTTGTGTGATTTCTTTGTGTTATTTGTGATGTGATCAGCTAAACAGACTATTCACAACATTCTTAGCCTCATGATGCTCCAGAGAGAATCCATCCGCATGTCCAGCAGCTTCATGCAGCAAATCAGGAACTGCAGGTGAACACACTTCCTGCACACATGGTCACCATGGACACTGGAAGTGTCTCTAATTTCCCATATATTGCAGGAGGACTATTCCAAGATACCAAGTTCTACTGATATTGTGAACTTTACTGACTGAGGGGTGACCTTATAGAGGTCTATAAAATCATGAGAGGCATCAATAAGGTAGAAAGCCAACAGCTGTTCCCCATGGTAGGGGAGTCTAAACCTGGAGGGCATTGGTTTAAGGTGAGGGGGGGAGCTACAAAAGGGTCCATGGGGCAATTTTTTCACACAGAGCATAGTGAGTGTCTGGAATGGACTGCCAGAGGTATGGGTGGAGGCGGGTATAGTTTTGTCATTTAAGAAACATTTAGACAGGTACATGGATGGGATAGCTATGGGGGGATACAGACCAAATGCAGGCAAATGGGACTAGACTGTGAAAATTAGGTGGCATGGACAAGTTGGGCCGAAGAGCCTCTATGACTGTATGACTACAATAAACTGGGACCCAATTACACAACCTCATCAACTACTCAACAAAAATCAGATTTCTCACCCTCCCTCTATATACCTAACAAGCTACAAAAATAAGTACTTTACGCCCTCTCTCCCTCCAGATACCACTCACTCAGTCTCTTGACCTGGTTCCTGAACAGCTAATCCTACATCACTTTCTGAGTCGTGATGTCACTTCCGGATCCGTGCTGCTGCTCAGGCTTTATAAAATTTGCTCCGTTCTGTTCCCGCTGCTGTTGGTGCTTGAGCTGACTTTGATCCAAGCCCTGCTCCTCAGACTTTACCGGTGCAATAACTCCACAAAGGCCAGTATCCCGTCACCAAGTCACCCTTTATTTACACGTGCATAGTACATGACACTGACCCAGCTAGCTCAGAGCCAGCTCCTAGAGTAAACAGAACCTCTGACACTCCTGTTTACATCTGTCAGCCAGGACTCCCTGATTGGACCAGGTTAACAGCCCCAATCAGGAAACTCATATTCTATGACGTCCACTTTGATTACCTTGTTCCAATCACTACATACTTCTCCCTCTAAATCCTGAGATGTAAGCCCATTCTTTTCTCTGCAGCTTCTCTAGGGGCATTTTCGCACCAGGTCCGGTTCCTCCGACTCTGTCCCAGATGCTGGTGGCATGTACCGGACTCAGCCCGCCTTTGCACCCGGAGCGTCTCGGCCAAAATTCATCTTTTTCTTCAGACAGTAATGGCATTGAGGCTGCGACATTTGCCATATCCATCTTGTCCTTAGAGGTTTCTTCAGCATTAGGTGAAGGGCGAGAACCCACGGGTTCCGATAGCCTTGCCAGATGTTCTGAAAGGCCAACTATATTTTGTTCCTGCTGCGTCTGGGAGGGTGCAGCTTTCATGTGGTTCATGTGTTTGTTCAGGTCTGCCTCTCCTTCCCAAACTTTGTACATCAAGGGACCTGACTTTGCATCAATCATGGCTCTTAACAATGCAGGGCCATTCCTGTGGTTTCGACATGAAATTTTGCCCCTTGAGGTAAACTGTCTCTCTCGCTAAGCACAGTCTTGTGTCCAGCACTGCGTCACAGATGTTGTTTCCCAGGTCTGGGAAGATAGGGTTTAACATGGCGCGGAGTCTTCTTCCCATTAGCTGGAACTGTCCCTGACCCTGTGAGGGGTGGTCCTATATCCAAACAGGAACTGGGACAGTTTGGTATTGAGTGAAACCATAGGCTGTTTCTTTAAACGTGCCTTCAAAGTTTGAACTGCTCTTTTCCTAATAACCATTGGACGATGGATGGTATAGAGCTGTTCTTACATGCTGAATGCCATTCAACTTTAGGAAATATTCGAATTCTGTGCTGGTAAGTGATAGCCTGTTATCTGTAACCAACACCTCTGGGAGATCCTGCATTGCAAAAGATGCTTGCAACTTTTCAATCGTCATCTCCATGATTGATGAATGAATTCTATACACATCCAAGCACTTTGAATGGGTGTCCATAATGATTAAAAACATAGAGCTCATGAAGGGACCGGTATAATCAACGTGTAATGAAGTCCAGGCTTTACCCGGCCATTTCCATGAATGTGGGTGTGCTGGTGGTGGCAATTTTTGTACTTGTTGGCACTCTGGGCACGGCCCCAGTAATGCAGCCATATCACCATCCAAACCTGGCTACCAGATGTAATGTCTTGCCAACATCTTTATTTTGGAAAACCTGGATGACCCTGGTGGAGTTCAGCCAGTATCTGGCAGTGACTTTTGCTCGGGGCTATCACTTTTGCTCCCCATAATAATATGCCAAGTTCTATGGTGATCTGCTCTCATCAGGTCCAGAAAGGTTTCATTTCTGGTTGTGATGGCCCTTTGGCTTCCCCCATCACAACCAGCTATTTTAGCTTTGCTGGGACGGATTGTTTTGTGTCCACAGTCTGATATTGTCAGTGGTGACTGGAAGGGTGTCTAAGAAGTTTAAAACCAGAATGGACTCTTCTCATGGTGGCACCACCAGTGGTGCATCTGCCAGTGGATGGTTGCTGGCGGCATCCGTATTTGCCACTTGGCCTCCCGGACGGTGTTCCAAATTGTACTTGTACACACGAAGAATATGAACCCACTGCTGAATTTCACATAAAGCTACGGATGGCATAGCCCAGTCCTCTTTAAGTAGAGGTTTGTGGTCCGTTACTACTACAAATTTATGTCCGTAAAAGTTTTGGTGAAAATTTCTCACACCAAAGATGAATGCCAAACCTTCTTCT
Source organism: Rhincodon typus (assembly GCF_021869965.1). NCBI lineage: Eukaryota > Metazoa > Chordata > Chondrichthyes > Orectolobiformes > Rhincodontidae > Rhincodon > Rhincodon typus. The sequence continues at coordinate 27,556,725 of NC_063353.1, read as the reverse complement.
ATCTGGGCGTATATTTGTTCAGCATCAGCCAAAGTCCAGGAAGCATACACTATCAGGCGTTCCTCTCTGGTGGTGCCACTGGTGAGCCAACACTACCCCGATACCGTACAAGAAGGTACCGCATGTCAACACCATATCTCGCTTTGGATCGTAGTGTGCCAACACCTGAGGCGCAATAGCTGTTTCTTCAGTTCCCTAAAGGCAACATCTTGGCTACAAGATCATTTCCAAGGATGACCCTTTCTCAATAGCAGATATAAGGGTGCCAGGATGGAGACCAGGTTATGTATGAATGTTCCAAATTAATTCGTCAACCCAAGGAAAGATTTAAGCTCTGGTACAAACATGGAGGCTGGGGCACCTTTGATCACCCTCACTTTACCTTCCACTGTGTGTAACGCAGTCTTGTTGACTCTGTAGCCTAAGTTGGTCACTTGAGATGCCTGGAACACACATTTTTCCCTCCTGAGGCACACACCCACCTTGGAGAAACATTTAAGCACTATGTCCGAGTTCTCTAAATGCTCTTTATTGATCTTCTCAGTTATTAGTGTGTCATCCAGATAAATGGTGATCTGGGGTAGACCTTGTCAAATGTTCTCCAATGTCCGCTGGAAAATGTCATAGGCTGATGATACCCCAAAAGGCAGTGTTATATATTGGTACAAACCCTTATGGGTATTAATTGTTTCATACTTTGGGAATCGTCATCCATCCACAATTGCAAGTATGCATGGCTCATGTCCAGGTTTTATGAAGGCCAGCACCTCCTGGACAACAAGCAAGGCGGTCTTGGCTCCTTTGATAGTGCACAGATCATCCTGAAAAATTTCTGAGTATTAGGCCTTCACTCAGGCAGCCATTTTCTATTTGAAAAATGTTTAGCCAATCTAGGTGAATTGCAACAAATTTTGTCCCTTCAAGCTTGGGTCTGAGCCTTGTACTACAATCAGTGGTAACTGAATCAACTGCTTTTCATAAGGGACCGAAACTAAAGTTGTACCCTTAATCTGTAAAGGTTCCCCAGTATAGTTTCTCAGTCTAGCAAAGGTCTTAAGTAAACTTAAGGGTTGGAGTCCACAGTGAATTTAGTTAAAGATGGTTTCTGCGATCACTGAAACAGCTGTGCCAGTATCAACCTCCATTAGAACTGGGTGACCCATTTAATCAGAAGTTTATTTTGATTGGTTCTGATTTGGATGTTACTAAGCAACTTACCTGTTCCAAACCAGATACAGGTGGACTTTCCAGGGTGTGCACTCTCCTGGATACTGGCCATGAGTTCTCTTACATCTAGTGGGATTCCATTTGCTATGTCGAGTCCACATAACGGCAGAACTATGATGGCTTGCTGGCCTGGATTTTGAAGAAAACGTTAACTGTTTGGCTGAGGCTTGGCTTTGTTTTGGGGTTTTGTTGTGGGCTGACCCAGAGTCTCTCTGTTCAGGATATGTCCTGAGTGAGGCTGTGCAATTGCCTTCACTCAAGTGGTGCTGCCCAAGCTCAGTCAGACTGGCGAGGGTATCCACTTCCACTGGAATACCATGCAACTCATATACTCCTTTTACTGCATTTTCAAATGATAAAACTAGTTGTAGTGCCTGTTTCAAGTCTTATTGCCACTTAATGACTTCCTTCTCGGCATGGAGTAGAGATAAATGTTGAGCTAAATCAAAAAAATATTCTGGGTGATTGCAAATTGAAAGTCAATACGCTGTAATTATTTGGTGTCTGGACTAGACTACCCACAGTACTTCATAGCCATTGCAGATAATTAACAAATCAGTTTGCATCACTTTTGCGATGTGGAAGGGATAAAAAATTCACCCAATTAAAATTTTGCCAGTCATTTCTCAATAACCCCTGAAGTCAATTTCCTAACAGATGTGATGTTCCTAATTAGACAATGCTAAATTCATACACTAGCTAAAATCTAACCCCAATTCTGCATATATTAAGCACTCTCTGGACTTAGACAATATTTTCTTGCAGAAAATATGTTGGATTTCCAAGTCAGGCAAACAAGAATCACTTCAATTAAAGAGCCCCCTGCTTTGCTGCGGTTATAGCACTTTTGCTCTGACTCTGAAGGTTGTGCATTCAAGTGCTGCTCCCATTCCAGAGATTTGAGTACAGGTCTACGATTCAGTATGAATTTGAAGAAAGTGCCATACTCAAATGAGATGTTAACTGAGGGTCTTGTCTTCCTTTCAGTTAGATGCAAAAGATCTGATGAAATATAAGTTTGCAGATGACACCAAAATAAGTGGTACAGTGGACAGTGAAGACTATCATCTCAGTGTACAACGAGACCTTGATCAGATGGGCCAATGAGCCAAGGTCTGGCAGATAATTTAATTTAGATAAATACAAAGTGTTGGCATTTTGGTAAGGCAAACCAGGACAGGACTTACACAGTTAATGGTAGGGCCCTGGAGAGTGTTGCTGAACAAAAAGACCTAGGTGTGCAGGTGTATAATTCCTTAAAAGTGGAGTTGCAGGTAGACAGGGTATTGAAGAAGGTGTTGGCATGCTGGTCTTCATTGGTCAGTTCACTGAGTATAGGAGTTGGGCTGTCATGTTGTGGCTGTGCAGGACATTGGTGAGGCCACTTTTAGAATACTATGTAAAATTCTGGTCGCCTTCCTATAGGAAGGATGTTGTTAAACTTGAGAGGGGGCAGAAAAGATTTACAAGGATGTTGCATGGACTGGGGTTTTGATTATAGGGAGAGACTGAATAGGCCAAGGCTTTTTCCCCTGGAACCTAGGAGGCTGAGGGGTAACCTTATAGAGGTTTATAAAATCATGAGATTAGGGTGAATAGCCAAGGTCTTTTTCATAGCGTGAGGGTGTCCAAAACTGGAGGGCATAGGTTTAAGGTGAGAGGGGAAAGCTTTAAAAAGGACTTGAGGGGTAACTTTTTCATGCAAAGGGTTGGGCATGTATAGAGTGAGCTGCCAGAGAAAGTGGTGGAGGAGGGTACAATTTCAACATTTAAAAGGCACCTGGAGGGTACATGAATAGGAAGAGTCTAGAGGGATACTGGCCAAATGCTGACAAATGGAACTAGGTCAGCTTGGGATGAATGATCAGCACAGATGAGTTGGACTGAAGGGCCTGTTTCTGTGTTGTATGACTCTATGACTGTAAACTGAGTGCCAAATGCTTGTTTTTAAGAAGTGCAGCAATCCTTCAACAATCCAAGTGTTTTACAACAGTTTCTTTTTCTCATTTCAGTTCACATTCAACAATAAAGAAAAATAAAAAGATACTTTCTTTACAAATTATTGAAGTATCACACTGTAGATATTAGATGTTATAACTCAGAAGGAAATCAAGCTACAAAATTTTAAATAGAGATGACTTAGATGGTGAAAGGGTCAAAGCTGAAAGGGTTAAATACATATTTAGTTAGTAGTGTTTGTGTAAAATATATTTAAGTAAATGTCAATGAGCCAGGCCAGGGAGTGAGTGATGAAAACATGACATAGACTAGATTACTTAATTATAAGGTAATGGGAGGCCTTGGGTAGATACGAACAATGCCCGATACTATGGAAAATAGGTGACATCTGGTTCACATACGGTTATAAATTGATCAGATTAGAAGTTGAGTGCATGATCTAAAGGTGTTTAAGAGTTGAAAATTTGTGATTTTGTTAGAGTTCTGCCTTTGAATATTTTAGACTAACTCTCCCTGTGTACACATAAATAATCACAAGCAGTACCCGAGTCTCTTGTGATTTGAATCATAGAATTCCTCCAGTGTGGAAACAGCCACTTGGCCCAACAAGTCCACACCGACTCTCCGAAGAGCATCCCACCCAGACTCACCCCTACCCTATCCCTGTATTTCCCATGGTTAATCCATCTAACCTACATACTATGGACAATTTAGCATGACCAATTCAACTAACCTGCACGTCTTTGGACTGTGGGAGGAAACCGGAGCACACAGAGGAAACCCATGCAGACATGGGGAGAATATGCAAACTCCACATAGAGAGTCACCCAAGATTGGAATTGAACGCAGGTCCGTGGCGCTGTGAGGCAGCAGTGCTAGCCACTGAGCCACTCATTTGTCAAGTTGAACCACAAAGAATGACAGGATTTTAAGAATTCTCCATGTATGAACAAAAATCAGGTACATCTAAGAATCAAATGTGAGAAAATTGTGGAAAACACAAATTGGGAAGAATAGAAGCCAGGAAAACAGGGGGTTAGTGAGCCTTGTTGAATGTCTGAGCACATCAGCAAAATGAGACACAGCATATCATTTCTAAGGGCAGTGGAAAGTAACAAAATCATTGTGTTGCACATTATTGTTCTGCAATTGAAAACGTTACCTCTGTGGCACTACTCTTTTAACGTAGAAAATCTAAGAACTAAATTACAACTTTTGCCCTTTTCTGAAATAAGAATCACTTACCAATATTTGCACAGTATAAGGACAGCTCTACATGGCATAATGTGAGCAAGAGCATTGGTTGCTTCTAATAAATGTACAGCATTAAAATTAAATTAAAGATGATACCCAAGATGGATATTGATTTTACACTATATTGATTTGGCAACATTCAAGTTTGTTTCCTCTGCCTATCTAGCTATGAATCTAAAAATGGGATAAGGTGAATTGAAAGGGAGCATAATCAGTAATAAAGATTAATAAAATGACCAGATAAAAATGCCAATAAGCTACAATACAGTGGCTCTATAAAATAACCTCATATTATCATAGTGACATTATTTCATAGATTTGAAGTTCCTCCAAGTTCAGTTCAGAGTAGAGTACTGCTGTTTATAATGTACTAATTCATGAAGTATCTCAGAAGCTTGCATATATAAATGTCCTGTCTATGATATATATGTTCATATATATGGCAATCACAAATTAATATTGGAACAACATAACAAATTTCTAGAAACCTTACACAAGGTTTTCACATTTCTTAAAGGTCTTAATTCTTACTAGTATATTTCTTCACAGATGCCAGTCAGCCCTACAGTGCCATGTCCAACTGAAGATATCTGGAGAGGAGGTGTCATCAACAAGTTAATTGACTACAGGAATCATCATGGATGGATTCAATAGTAAGCATTCCAATGCCTGTTTTCCAGCAGAATTCAGCAGATAAGAGTGAAGAGCAGGAATATTGGTTGATTTTCCCCTAATCTAGTTGAAGAGTATTATACTCAGTTGTAGAATGGAGTTTCAAGAACAGAACTTTCATTTGTATGGCTTAATAGCATATTAAAACGGTGATTCCCTATTATATATCCAGAAGCTTGATGAAAACTCAATGTCATTATATAGCTGTAACTGAACAATTTGGTTCCAACTTCCTCTGAACGATATTCACACTTCAAAAAATGTTTATTTTGAAAAATATGCACCTAACATCTTTAATAGACTTTCAAAGCTCACACCGCGGAAAAAGCAGTCAACAAGACTCGTCAAATTAAGGTCTAAGAATCAACATGAAAAATATAAAATACTGTATTGTAACAATGCAAAAACATTTTTCAACAATCACAGTGTGCTCTGAAGAGAAATATGCTCTGGTACAATTTTCAGTTGAGTGCTACTATTGCAATCAAATTTTTGCTAATCAGAATAACCGATAGTTACCCCTGAAGTAATCTCCTATTATGGTTTATTTTAAACAAAACATTCAACTATGCTAATAGCTTACATGACCAGCTGAAATGCAATTTAAGGAACTAATTTACTCAATTTGAAGTAACTTATCAATGAAAGGGACAAAATACATAAAAGCAAGCTCATAAATTGCATTGCATTCAGACTAAATTGCACTGAATTCAGATTATATGTAAAGGAATTGCCAGGAAATTGGATTTAAATCAGAGACTTGGAAGATTCCAATAAAATTAAGTAAAATAGTTACTCCGGAAAACTTGGACTATTAAATGCACCGTACACCTCCTAGTTGCTATTGAACTAACTCCAAACTTACTTCATCTACACTCAACTATATCTCTCTTGGACTACTTACATCTCCAAACCCTGATCCAATTTTTCACCCCTACTCTCCCAGGACCCAACATCATCTCACTCTGTGTTGGAACCAACCTGACCTCATCTCCTGGACCAGACCAGACAACCATCCCCGACAGACTTTATCTGACCCCTTCTGGACCAGACCAGACCAGACTGGGCTCACCCCAACCCAATGCCTCTGTCACTGAACCAGTCCCATCCCAACACTGTCCTCTACTGAAAATCTTATCCCCTACTCACCTGATATTTCCCCTACTCATCTGAAATCTCACCCTGGTTCTCTACCCCTCCCCTCCTCAGCTGGCACCCTTGCCCCCTACCTACCAAGCACTCTAACTCCTCCCCAGCTGGTATCCATCCCACTTTTCTGCTACCCTGGTACCTTAGTCAGCTGGCACACTACCACCTACCTATTTGGCATCCTACCCCTAACAGCTTATCCTCTCCTCATCTGACACCCTACCTACCTGTCACTCTACCTTCACAACACCCTAACATCAGATTTATGTTATGTACTTCTGGTTTGACAGCAGCTGTCAAAATGCCTGTGTCTTTTAAATATTCAAATACAGCATCCAGCTGCTGCGATAAGAGGGATGGTTTGCCTTCCTCTGACAGTTCTGCACTGCAAAAAGAAACTGTCAGTATAGAAGCATTGCTTCACATTTCTGAGGGAGCCCTGAGTGGACTCTTCTCTCAGAAATGTGGAGGTCCCTTCTTTTGAAAATAATTGGATTGCTGTGGCAATCTGCATGTGATTCTCATTCTTCAGAAAATTCTAGAAATCAAAGTCAAAGTCAGAGCGTGACTTAGTGGCAAAAGCTCCACTGTCACTGCTATCTCCATGTTCACAATTCTTTTTCAATCTTCATCCAGACAAATGGACATGAGTAAACAATTAGCTTCACCACATTATTATGGCTGCTTTCAGGCTATCTCTCACACCACTTCAGCCCTTTAGAACTTCACTTTTGAAATCAAGCCACATCTGTCTACCATGCATCTTTGTTGTGTGTGCATGGACAAACATGTATCTCATGCAGCTACATACAATGCATCTTACGGCTTACTCACTTAGTGCTTATTGCCTTTGTGCTGACTTGGAGCCTGGCAGCCTGCATGGCACGCATTGCATTTTAGCATGGAGAGAGAGACATATGCTTGACACATTCAGAGCACTGACTGATCAAGAGGGTGGACATGTCACTGAACAGCAACAATGGACAGTACTACATCAATGTTACACCGATAGCATGTGCCGGCAACTTATACAGCCATAGAGTCATACAGCATGGAAACAAGCCCAACAGCCTAACTCAGCCATGCTGATCAGATCTCCTAAACTGAACCATCCAAACTTACATGGCAAACAGTCTGCATGGGCTTCAATCAAATGACTGTGTCTCAAAGACAAGTGAGGGTAACTATGGTCAGTAAGGAGATACTGCCACACTCAGTCAAGGAGCTCATCCGATCTCAGCCCAATCTAGGGAGTTGACTGCAGTCAGTCAGATGCTTGGTCCTTCTAATGACTGGGTATCAGCATCTGTACAGTCTGGGGATCCAGCCACAGTCAGCCCTGCAAGTCCAGTGCAACCAAACTAGGGGTTTTTCAATGCTGTGGAGATACCCAGCATGACAGAGCTTTGTACTATTGAACATAAGAGACCAAAGACAACCAAATGGGAACCTGGTTTCAGAATAAATGAGCAGGCGTTGAATTTTTTTTTACATTGTGTGATTTTCTGCTTGTTGTATGGCAAGCAGTTCCTGGTCAGACCATAGTATGTTTGGATTTGGTGATTTCTGCAAACCTTGAACTTTTCTGTTGCTGAATAAATGTGTACTTATCCTTCTGAATGTGGTATCTTCGAGTGGTCCCACCTTTAAGTATCTGCACATTACAGGTCTTATTTTCCACTGGGGAAAAAGCAGCAATCGAGGAGACAAGGCAGTAACATTATACAGCGCTGAGGTTAAGTGGCTTTTAAGGCTTTAGTCAGTATATGATATCGGAGTGTTGTGCAATGAAGTCTCTCAGGATGGGCAGCAGATTGGGAGTAATCCTTTTGAACCTTCATCTACTAGTCTCTCCAGGTTCTTCTTGGTAAAGTGAGGGGCTAATTTGCCTTTCAGAACCATGTCCACAGTGATAACAATTGAACACCATGCTGTGTAGGGCAGTTTGTGGTTTGTAGCATCTGCAGTGCCATGATGCTGGGGTTTAAGTATGGCACCAGCAGTATAAATATCATAAAGTGCTGACAGCAGCAAGCACTTCCAGCTCGTCTGCAGCACCATTTGTGAGCCAGTTGCTGCAGAGGCCATGTGTATAATTAATGAGCTGAAGAGCAGATGATTGTATGACAAAAATTGGCAAGGGCCATGGCAGGTCACTTGACATGAATTTCACAGAAGAAAAACACTTTGCCAAAAAAAAAGGGAAAATTTGGCCCAAAGATACAATTGTCATACAAATTTTGTTGAAAACTTTGATTTGTAACATAAAATTTACAAGCGTAAAAACATTTGTTGGTAGAGTAAACATCCAAAAGTGAAAATGTATCTAAACATACATGCTTAATTATAAATATTTTTAATAAACCAGTTCAAACATCTTATGACACCTCTGGAGCAGGTGGAACTTGAACCAAGCCTTTTGGCCTAGAAGAATGGTCATTATTACTGTTGCACAAGAGCTTGTCTCATTCTACAGGCCTGTGTGGAAAAAGTTTTCAGTAAGTGAACCTTTAGATGTCAAAAGTCAACAGCAACAAATCCAAATGTAAAACCCTTATGAGAACTCAAAGGGGTAATGATCTCTCAAAAATATTAAGCCATGAAATCTCACACAAAGTTTATATCTATAAATTAATTGCTGACACACCAAAGTTTGTAATATTGTCCCTAGTGAACACAATTTTCATTCTACCTTCATCCAAGACTTTCCACATTATAATTGAATATAAAATCCCCAATTCGAAACAGAACTTGAACTAGATGAAATACTAATGAATAATTATGTTTGGACATTAAAAGGCAAGCAGAAATGAGAAGTTCGGTTGAGATGGCTGAGAAGAGGACCCAGAGAAAATAGAGGCCAGCAATTTATGCACCTTCTAAGCCCATTGTCATCTTCTGCAGCAAGTACGGCATGGAATGCCATTTAAGAATCGCCCTCATGAGCCACCAAGGTGATGTTTAACACAAATGACCACCACTGCACAAATCTTCATCTTTTGGGTGGGAGGGTGAACTGAGAGAAGGAGGCAGAGATGCTTCAGTGAGATTTGAACAAGTTGAGTGAATGGATGAATGCATAGCTGATGAAATATAATATGGATAAATGCGAGGTTATCTATCTACTTTGGTAACAAAAACAGGAAGGTAGATTATTATGTGAATGACGATAGATTAGTAAAAGGTTAGGTTCAACGACAGCTGAGTGTCTTTATACACCAGTTGCTGAAAGTAAGTATGCAGGTGCAGCAGGCAGAAAAGAAGGCAAATGGTATATCGGCCTTCATAACGAGAAGATTCGAGTACAGGAACAGGGATGTGTTGCTGTAATTGTACAAAGTCTTGGTGAGTTCACACCTAAACAAAGCATAACTAGACTGATTCCTAGAGTGGCAGAGCTGATATAAGAGGAGAGACTGTTTGGTTAGCACAGTATTAAATGGAATTTAGAAGAATGAGGGGACATCTCATAGAAATCTACAAAATTCTGACAGAACTAGATGGAGTATACACAGGAAGGATATTCTCAATGACCAGAACAGAAATGTGGAGGCCAGAACTAGGGGTCACAGTCGAAGGATACAGGATAGGCCATTTAGGATTGAGATGAGGAGAAATTTCTTCACTCAGAGTGGTGAACGTGTGGATTTCACTGCCACAGAAAACGGTTGAGGTCAAAACATTGAATATTTTCAAGAAATAAATGGATACAGTTTGTAAAGCTAAAAAAACAAAGAGCATGGGCAAAAGCAGGAACGGGATATTGAGATGGATGATCCGCCATGATCATATTGAATGGTAGGGCAGGTTCAAAGGCCAGAATGGCCCATTCCTGCTCATATTTTCTATACTTCTATGTTATAAGATGGGAGATGGTCATTGTACTTGAGATTTGATTTCTATTAAATGATTCTTTATTTTATTTCAAACAAAAATCCAAATGTTGAGGCTTGGTCATGCTTTCTTCTACTTTTCAGTACAAAATTAATTCTATTTGAGTTTTCAGTTTCATATGAGCTGTAATGTAGATAAAAATCTCAATTTTAATAAAAGCAAACTTATAGAAAAGGGCCTTTAATTATGCTCTTTGAAGCTAATTTTAGTTTTGAACTCCAAAGTGTTTGATAAAGTATCTGTTAGTGACACTGACTCTGGAGTTTCATGATCATTTATTTTTACGCAGAAGAAGAAAAACATTGTTGCTTAAGCATTATGTGTTTTGCTGAAATATCGTTTGTTGGGTCTTCTTTTGATCCAGAGGTTGTTGTTATTTGTACTCTTAAAAGGAAGCCACTTCGTTTCAAGCTCAAATTGTTTGAAAATTAATTTTAAACTGATTTAGCAGGGTAAGTCTGATTTAGGAAGTATAGTATAAAGTTAATATCACACTACTGCCTGGCCTCAAGTGCCATTACTTTTGAGTCAAAGTGACTTGAAACTGAGTTAACTGCAGGGATGTGAAAATCATCAAAATGAAAATAATTTACAGAACATGCTCAATTACTACAAATCACCTACAATGCTGTTCAGAAAACCAATTCTGTGGACAATTTTGAAAGACTTTTTAAAATTTAAAGTAGTAGTAAAATAGTAATTGCACTAATACTCTAAAAATGACCTTTTCCATCTTTTTAAGCCAGCAAAATGTTGTCATTGCTCCATCCTTACTCTATTTTCTCTGCAAGCTTTAGCAATTCTGGAGGAATGACACTGTGAAACCAGTTAATTGTAGGTTAATTGGAACGATGTAGGGAAATATAGATGTCAATTTGAACACAGAAATGTTTCATAAACATCAACGAGATACATGAAGAGATCGTGCATTTGAATTCCCTGATCTTTGAATAAGGATCATTGATGCCCATCAGAGAGAATAGACAAAATCTCAGTCTAATATTCTAGTGTAAAACTGACAGTGTAACAGTCCTCCTGAATTCTCAAAGCCTCATACATGATTAATATCTTTTCACGTGGGGCCCTGTAAAATTCCTTTTGTAAATCTAGGTACACTATGCTGTATGGCTTTTCGAAGTCTGTTTTACATGTTCTAGGAAACATGAGTTAGTCTAATGGATTTTTGATTGCCTAAACCACCTTTTTCACACTTGTTGACTATGACACATCAGCAGATTTCTAATCTATCAAAAACTGTTAACATTCAAAATCATGTGTCAATTCAGTTTTATTAGGTGCATGCAGTAGTTAAGATTAAGATCTGACATTAGATTGAGGTTCAATTTGATTGGTCTCTAGAAGTGAAAACTATTCTGCAGTTATGCTGTAGGGGAGATTAAGAATAAACTTGAGTGGAAGGCAGACAGTTGTGATAAATATTAATAAGGTACATACTTATTATCTAGGAATCTGGATTTTAAAGTAGAAGAAAATTGATTTTGGTTTTAGTTCTGTGAAGTTGAAGTGTTCACAAGGCTAAACTATTATAATACAGAAAAATATCTGCCAGGAGCTACTAGTAAGTTGAGTTCAGAAAAAAGAAGTCATCTTAGCTGATTTCCTTTTCAGTTTGTATGAATCTGCAAAGTGAGAGAGTTTATAGAAATCTCCTGGCTGTCAAAATTGAAAAGAAATTAAGGCCATTCAAATTAAAAGGAAATCCAGGTCATCAGAGCTGGAAAGAGTCAATATAGTAAGAAATTTATACTATGGTAGGAGTGATACTTCAATAGGATTGAGTAAAGGATAATGCTGGGAAAAGGGTAGAATCGTTTTGGCGTTTCTGTAAAAATCTTTATAAATTGACAAAAATATCTTTTCATTTTATGCAATAAGCTTTTATTCTTTTGTTTAAAAATATTGACAGCCTTGAGTGAATATGTGCAGTTACTGACCTCCAAGGTAATCAAACTGCAAAAATAAAACTTATGGTCTACCAAGGAGATAGTAAAAACTGCAGATGTTGGAGTCAGAGATAACACAGTGTGGAGCTGGAGGAACACAGCAGGCCAGGCAGCATCAGGGGAGCAGGAAAGTTGACGTTTCGGGTCAGGACCCTTTTTCAGAAATGGAGAGGGGGAAGGGAGCTCAGAAATAGATTTAGGAGGGATGAGGCTGGGGAAGGTAGGTGGGATGGTGATAGGTGAGTGCAGGTAGGGAGTAGTGGGGATTGGTCAGTGAGGTGGGAGGGATGGATAGGTGGGAGAGAAGATGGACAGGTTGTGTCAGGTCAAGGAGGCAGGATGAAACAGAGGGTTAGTCATGGGATGAGGCCGGAGTTGGGGAGATTTTGAAACTGGCAAAATCCACATCTAGGCCATTGGGCTGTTGGCTCCCGAGGCGGAATATGAGGTGCTGCTCCTCCAGTTTGCAGGTGGCGTCATTGTGACACTGGAGGAGACTCAAGATGAACATTTTTATTTCTGTTTCTTTTATTTCTATTTATTTATGAGCTGTCTTCCCCCTCCCCATTTCTGAAGAAGGGTCCCAACCTGAAACGTCAACTTTCCTGCTCCTCTGATGCTGCCTGGCATGCTGTGTTTCCAGCTCCACACCGTGTTATCTATGATGTACCAAGCCAGTTTTCACTCTACAATCTGACTTGTCCAGTAATAACATTAGCTGGGATCATAATGGACTCATGCTTCTTCCTTTGCTAGATGCATTTTTCCCAAATTAAGAATAGTTTCTCAGTGTCAACTTCAGATATTGGTCATCAGCTGGTCATTGAACATCTCTCATCAAGAATCCAAGTCTTCCCTTAGATTTTTTTATTGGCTATAACATTGATAATCATTCTTGTAAGTATTCTGAAGATTTCAAATTGTAGAGTCTGACATGTTACCCAATACTTAAAATTAATAAAAATTTATAAATAATTATAAATAATCCAACAGGGTTTGTCTTATGAAAGGAGATTCAGCAGCTTAGGTCTATACTGTCTGCAGCTGAGAAGGATGAGACGAGATCTAATTGAGGTATACAAGATGTTAAAGGGGATTGACAAAGTAGGCGTAGAAAGGATGTTTCTTCATGAGCAATCTAGAATGAGAGGTCATAGTTTAAGGATGAGGGATAGCCAATTTAAAACAGGGGTGAGGAGAAATTACTTCTCTCAGAGGTTCATGAATCTATGGAATTCATTACCCAAGAGTGTGGTGGATGCTGGTATATTGACTAAATTTAAGGAGGCAATATACAGATCCTTAATTAGTAATGGATTGAAGGGTTATGGAGCGTGGGCAGGAAAATGGAGTTGAGGCTGAGATTGGACCAACCATGATCGTATCAAATGGCAGAGCAGGCACGCAGGGCTGAACTGTCTACTTCTGCCCCTAGTTCTTATGTTTTAATGTTATGTTCTGCCAGGACTATCCTCCATGAGGGTTCTTGTGTACAGCAGTACAGTCTCTACTTCTGGACCAGAAGGTCAGATTCAATCCTACCTGTTCCAAATTTGCAAAATAATATCTTTGAACAGGCGGTTAGAAAATATCTATGTTCCTCTGTGATCTAAGCTGGATAGTTGTCATTTTTACACATTTTAATATTTTTTATTTATTCATAGCCCAACGTGCCTTTGTATAATAATCCAAAAACATTCATAAATTAGTGAGCCAACTTGTTTGACTTAAACAAATTACTCTTTAACTACTCTCATTACCATCCTTTTATTGCTATCATACTGAAACAATATTTTTATGGTTTTGCCACAGTGCCAATATTTTCAGCTCAGTTATTCAATACTCCTCTGATTTTGATTTAATGAAATTCTGTATTTTCTATTATGATCCCAGTGAATGTTGCTTTTTCATCCTACAAACTTTTAAGACATTATTTTTCCTATCGATATTATTTAATTTGTTATTAGGTTAAGTATATAGTTTTAGGAAACTTATAAAACATATAACTGACAGGTGTGACAGAAAAAAAACATTACAGGATGTATGACAATTACAGAAAATGCATGCGATATACAAGACATTTAATATAGTAGACTGTCAGAGGGAGCAAGGTTCCATAACACTCAAAGTTGATTTTATTGGTTTAAAGACTTAAGGGCGAAATTTTCCATTTCGAGTTAGTGTGTTTTATTTTAAGGATGATTAATTGTACCCAGTCACTGTGGCCCATGACAACTTTTCTCACACAATGTTCCACTCTTCACCTCCTTAATTATGCATCAGGCTTCACATCATCCCTCTCATCAAATCACACGACAGGAGAGGAGGAAGTGCACACTGCTGCTGGGATCTTCTGGTGGTCATGTGGCTGGTGCCATATTTGAAGCCCAAGCTGTATACCACTCCTACTGCTGCTAGCCAGAAACTGCCCTTCACACTGTGATGCTGCATCATTATCACAGAGGAAATGACCCTGCAGGGCAAGTTAGCTCCTTGATTTGCAGACAGGGATCTAGAGGTCTTAAGGTATGGAATTTTAGAGAGGAAGGTAGTGCTTTATCCAGCATACCAGCAAAAAAAAGGCCACATCACCAGGCTCAAATCAACTAGCGATCTGGGAATGTGCTGTATGCAAGATAAAATAGAATGCACATCGGTGCACAAAGAAGATAAATGATTTTGCTCCTCCAGTAAGGTTCATGGACTGTGGTCTCACTATTGCACATACCATGGGCACTCAGTGGTTCTCACCCACTTCATCCTTCGAAGTTACTAATCTTTCTGGACTCTGCACTTCCCACTTACATACTGAGAACACCTCAACACCTTTCAAGCTCCTGCATCACCATTAATTTTCTCCATCCACTTCCATCACTCTTAATCCCTCTATTTGCCCCAGTGCAGCAGAAATTGGCTCACAACTGCACTGATAGGGCCAAGAAAGGAAGGAGGAGGGGCAAGACATCAGGTTCTTCACTTTTTTCAAGGAGAAAATATTTGAGCTGGTCAAAGAAGAGTGTCACCACTCATGCGGGATTAGGAAGACCTCAAAGGGCAATCGACCCAGTAAGCTTCATTGTGCTGTGCTGCACTGCTATCCAATTTTCACCAAAAGTAACTCTTTCTTAACTTGCACAAGCTTTCAACTCCTTGACACAAATAATTCTCTCTCTGCCCTTCTGCAGACACTGGTAGCATACAGCAAAACTCTGCCCGGAAGAGGCCTGCAGAGATCCTCATCTCCTCCTTCACCTCTGAGGGGAAGTCACTGAACCCTCAGAGGATGTGTTGGTAAGTCTTTCCACCCTCCATCAGCTCAGAGACTTTCACTTCTCTGGGTACTCTAAACTCAGGAGCACAATCTGGTGAGCACAATGTTGACATACCTCCACAGCTGGTCGAGGAAGAATGCCCAAAATCTCTGCCATTCAGAGGTCTGATGGATCAGGCATTTGCTCGGTCATAGGTAGATGATGATATGGTATCAATGCATTTACTATGTTCCTTAAATAAGGAGATCAATGTTACACATAATATTCCACATGTGATTTCATCAAGGCATTGTACAACTGAGGAACAACCTCCTTACTTTTGTAATACCCCAGTCAATAACATTTTATGAGCTTTACTAACGATTTGCTGTACCTGCATACTAACCTTTTGCAATTCATGCATACGAAACCCTGATCCCTCATGGCAGAACAAATCCCTCTGCATATTAGAGCTCTGGAATCTCTCATCATTTAAGAGTTTTTTTATTCTTCATGTCAAAATGGACAATTTCAGGTTTTCCCACATTGTTTTCCATTTTCCAGATCTTTGCCTACTCATTTAACTGATCTACATCTCTTTGTAGCTTCACTATGCTCTCTTCACAACTTACTCTCCTATCTATCATTCAGTCAACAAAAAATTTAGCAACTTCACCAATGGACGCTTCAACCAAGTTCTTTACATGAATTCTAAAAAGGCAAGGCCCCACCACTGCTCCACGTGCCACACAACAATGATACCTTGCCAACCAGAAACTACTGTTTCTAGTAAGCCAGCAAATCTTAAATCCATACCAATATGTTAGCCGCTACATCGTAAGCAACAATCTTTGATATGACTTTATCAAATGCCTTCTGGAAATATGAATAGTACATTTACCAGTTCCGTTTTATCCACAGCCTGTATTGCTTATATAAAGAACTCCAACAGATTAATTAAACATGATTTCCATTCCACAAAACCACAAAGACATCGCCTGATTACCTTGAACATTTTTAAAGTTCCTGTGAACTTTTAACTTCTTTAATAATAGCTTCTAACATCTTCCTTTAAACAGATATTAAGCTACCAGGCCTATATTTTCCTATTCATCTCCCTTCTTTTTGAATGAAGGACTTACATTTGCTATCTTCCACTCTAATACAACCTTCCTCGCAGATGGGGAGTTTTGGAGAATTGAAACCGATGCATCAACTATCTTACTAACCATTGTTTTTAAGACGCTAGAATGAGCGCTATCAGATCTAGGGAAAAGTCAGCCCACAGTTCCAACATTTTGCTCAGTACCACTTCCTTGGTAATTGTAATTTTCTTTGGCTCCTCCCTCCCTCCAGATCTTGATTTACAACATTTTCAGGAATGTTACTGTATCCTCCTTTGAGGGCTAATGCAAAATTAATCTGCCATTTCCTTGTTTTCCATTAACAATTCCCCAAACTCCTTCTATATTGAACCAGCAGTCACTTTGTTTTCTCTTTGTTTTTAAATATCTATCAGTTTTTAAATTTCTAGCATTCTCAAATTCACTAATTTTCTCTTCTATTAGTCTTATAGTCATTATTTTCTATTTTTTTAAATGTTCTGTCCAATCTTCTGACAGGTCAGAATATTGTACATAGTTACATGCTTTCTTTTTAAGTTTGATATCACGTTTAACCATTTTTGGTTAATAATGAATGGTGGGTCTTCCACCATTTCTTTTCTTTCTGGATTATAACTGTGTAATCTGTGAATTCTGAATTATCCCTAAGATTCTGTCACTACATTTCCATTGATGTATCCCTTAAACATGTTTACCAGCTCATTGTGACTAGCTCTGCTTTCATATTCTCATTATAGCACTTATTGAGGTTTAAGACACGATAATCTTGGACTCTCAATTCCCTTCCTCAAATGAAATGTAAAATTCCATTATATTATTTCTCGCATCTTGGAATGCTTTCAGTATGAGATAAATAATTAATCCTATCTCACTGCACAACAACAGCTTGAGCATCACCTGTTCTCTGATAGTTCTGGAGCCAAACTGAAAACATTCTACGGTTTGATTTGATTTATTGCTGGCACATGTACTGAAGCACAGTGAAAAGCTTTGTTTTGCAAGCAATACAGTCAGATCATAACAAACAAGGACATACAGATCACAGGGTGTTTAGACAGAGCAAGGTATACAATGTTACAACTGCACAGGATGCGCACAAAAGCAAGGTCACCATTAGATTGAAATTAGAGAGGTCCATTCAGCAGTCTAATAATAGCAGGGAAGAAGCTGTTCTTGAATCTGTTAGTGCATGTGTTCAAGCTTCTGTATCTTCTGCCTGATGGAAGTGGTTGGAGAAGAGTATTACCAGGTGGGAGGAGTCATTGATGATGTTGGCAGCCTCTCTGTAGCAACAAAAAGTATAGATTGGGTCCACGGTTGGGAGGTTGGCCTCTGTGATGGTCTGGGCTGTGCATACAACTTTCTGTAGTTTCTTACAGTCTTTTGGCAGAGCAGTTGCTGCACCAAGCTGTTGTGCACCCAGATAGAAAGTTTTCTATGGTGCATCTGTAAAAGTTGGTGAGGGACCTTATGAAAATGCTAAATTTCCTAAGCCGCCTGAGGAAGAAGGGGCATTGTTGTGCCTTCTTGACCATCGTATCTACATGGGAGGTCCAGGACAGATTGTTGGTTATTGTTACTCCTACAAACTTGCTGCTCTCAACCCTCACACCACTTCAGCTCCGTTGATGCAGATAGAAGCTTGTACCCTTCTTTTCCTTCCCTCCTGAAGTCAATGATCAGTTCTTTTGTTTTGCTGACATTGAGAGAGAGATTGTTATCATTGCACCATAACACCAAGCACTCTATCTCCTTCCTGTATTCTGACTCATCATTGTTTAATATCTGGCCTACAATGGTGGTGTCACCAGCAAACTTGTAGATCATGTTCATACGAAATTTGGCCATGCAGTCGTGAGTTTACAGGGAGTACAGAAGGGAGCTGAGTACACATCCTTGTGGGGTGCTGGTGTTGACGACTATTGTGGAGGAGATGCTGTTGTCTATCTTCACTGATTGCGGTCTGTGGGTCAGGAAGCTGAGGATCCAGTTGCAAAGGGCAGAGCCGAGACCCAGGTCTTGGAGTTTTCAGATTAGTTTGGCTGGGAGATTATAGTGTTGAAGGCAGAGTTGTAGTCAAAAGTAGGAGCCTAAGAGTATCCACGTTATCCAGATGTTCCAGGGATGAATGCAGGGTTGGGAAATGGCATCCGCTGTGGACCTGTTTTGCTGGTAGGCAAATAGAGGCAGAATGGGAGGCTAGAGTCGATGTGGGCCACGACTAACGTCTCAAAGCATTTCATGATTATGGAGGTCAGAGCTACTTGGCGGCAGTCATTGAGGCACGTTGCATGTTTTCTTTCGTACTGAGATGATGGCGGTCTTCTTGAAGCAGATGGGGACTTCAGATTATAGTAAGGAGAGGTTAGAGATGTCAGCAAATACTTATGCCAGCTGGTCTGCACAGGATCTGAGCGCATGGCCAGGGTCTCCGTCTCGCCAAGTTGCTTTCCTCGGATTTACTGTTTATTCTATGAACTCCTTATATGGATTACCTTTACCAAACCGATTATCTTCAGTCTATACGTAGTCTAAAATCCTTCTGATCATTGCTGTTACTTTCTGAAATGCTCCCTTAGCTTTACTTTATGCTTCGTCAATTCATATGGTAACTGTTAAGCAGTCTGCACACCACTTTCACAAATGACTTCTTAATTTTATCACTTTTCATCTCTACCCAAACTACTTCTACATCCCGGTTTCCTGAATGTAGGTCGTCCCTCTCTATTATGCTAATACCACTCTTCATTA
This sequence comes from Rhincodon typus, assembly GCF_021869965.1. Classification (NCBI taxonomy): domain Eukaryota; kingdom Metazoa; phylum Chordata; class Chondrichthyes; order Orectolobiformes; family Rhincodontidae; genus Rhincodon; species Rhincodon typus. The sequence goes on along the minus strand of NC_063353.1, from coordinate 27,537,480 downwards.
ACAGAGTCAACCTTCCAACTTTTCCTGGTTTCCAGTCCTTCTCCAAATGCCTTATATCCTTGAGTATTCAGATCCCAACCTGTGCCATCTGCAGTTCTGTTTCTGTACTGGTTGATAGTGTGTCCTTATTTATTTATATTTCATCTCTTTTATTCCAATTATTATGAGCATTTAGATTTTTCTAATTCATTTGTGGAATGTGGGCATCGCTAGCTGGCCAGCATTTATTGCCAGTTCCTAGTTGGCCTTGAGAAGGTGGTGATGAGCTGCTTTCTTGAACTGTTGCACTCCACCTGCTGTGGGTTGACCCACAATTTCCTTAGGGAGGGAAATCCAGGATATTGACCTATTGACAGTGAAGGAACAGCGATATATTTCCAAATTAGGATGGTGAGTGGCTTGGAGGGGAAATTATAGGTGGTGATGTTCCCATTATTGGCTGCACTTGTCCTTCTAGACGGAAGTGGTCATGGTTTTGGAAAGTGTTGTCTGAGCAGTTTTGGTGAATTTCTGCAGTGCATCTTGTAGATCGTATACACTGATGCTACTGAGCGTCGGTGGTGAAGGGAGTGGATGTTTGTGGATGTGATGCTAGTCAAGTGGACTACTTTGTCATGGATGGTGTCAAGTTTCTTAAGTGTTGTTGGAGATACACCCATCCAGGCAAATGAGGAGTATTCCATCACACTGCTTACTTGTGCCTCGTAGAAGGTTTTCGGGGTCAGGAGTTGAGTTCCTCATCACAGTATTCCTAGCCTCTTGTAGCCACTATATTTACGTGGCAGGTCTAGTGGAGTTTCTAGTCAACGGTAACCCTAAGGATATTGATAGCGAGATTCAGTGATGGTAACACAATTGAAGGCCAAGGGGTGGTGATTAGATTGTTTCTTATTAGTGATGGATCATTGTCTGGCATTTTTCTAGTGTGAATGTTACTTGCCACTTGTAGCAATTAGAACCAGGTGGACCTCATTGACTACGAGGTCCTTGATTGGAGTTGTTAACCTTGGCCTATCAGGAAAGCCCTGGATGACCAATATAAACAGGAGATTTAGAATCTCCTTAATCAGAGGACTGACTTTGAGTTGGCTGGACATAGCCAGTGTATTGTGCACAAGTAAATAAAGGGTGACTTGGTGACAGAATACAAGCCTCTGTGCAGTTATTTCAGTGGCAATGAGAGTGGGACAGCTCCAGCAGAGTTGCTGATAGGGAGAAGACTGCATACTAGGTTAAACCTTATATTCCCAGACCTGGGATGGGGGACGATGGTGAAATGGCCACAGGAACACCAATGCCAGCCACAGGCCTCCTCTAAGCAAGAGAGACAATTTCATTCAAGGCACAAAGTTTGGTGCTGGATCCATGGAAGAGTTCATTCTGGTTTTAAACTTCCTGGACACCCTTCCGGTTACTGCTGACAACATCTGACTGTGGACACAAGAAGATCCTGTTCTAACAAAACGCAAACTCGATATTGAGTCCAGAAGGTTCTAGAGTTCGAAGTGGAAAATTAGGTGCTGTTCTTCCAGCTTGCGCTGAGCTTTGCTGGAGCACTGCAGCAAGCCTGAGACAGAGATGTTGGCCAGGGAACAAAGTGTTGTATTGAAGTGGCTGACAACTGGAAGCTCAGGTCTTTTTGAGGACAGAAAATAGGTGTTCTGCGAAGCAGTCACCCAGTTTACACTTTGTTTTGACAATGTAGAAGAGACCACATTGTGAGCAGAGATAAAATGCAGAATGTTTTAAATGATGAGAAGCTAGAAGCTTTAGAAGGTCAACTATAAAGATTAAAATGTTAAAATCAGATGTGGAAAATAATAAAAAAAAGGGCAATGGAATGCTAATCTTTATATCTAGATGACTAAAGTACAAGGGGTTAAAAGTAATGCTTCAACTAAACAAACCCCAGTATATACCACACCTGAAGTATTGCGAACAGCTCCAGAACATCACCCTAGGAAGGAATATACAGTAGTTGCTTTGGAGCAAGCATAGATTTACCAGAATGATGGTTTTTAAATTACAAGCACAGATTTTATAAACTAGGAACAAAACCAGAAAATGTTGGAATCACTGAACAGGCTGGATAGCATCCATGGACAAAGAAATAGAGTTAATGTTAGAAGTCAATGAACTTTCATCAGAAACACGTATCAAGTAATAGGAATGAAGAATTTGAAGTCAATGCCCTGGGAGACATGTAATCTTCAGTCTACAAAAATTAGGTTAAAAGGCAGATGGGGTTGCGTGTGGGGTATGGTGCAAATGGCAAAGTTCTGTGGAGTTTACACATGCATAGGTTAAGAAAGCTAATCAAGATTCAATGGAAAACTTGAGTCTGAAGACCCCATACAGTAAGAGTGAGGTAGAATATAAGCAATACTTCTGAGTTAGTAACAGTTATCTTGGTGATGAACTGTATTGGCATGGTTTTACAAACTAAGTCTGGGGTCAAGTGGGATGTAAGAATTGTGTCCTATCGCGATTACTTCTAGGGAGAGGAGCATGATTCAGTTAGGGTACAGAATTAATGCTCTGAGCCATTTAGGAAGACTCTAATCTTGTTGACAATGAGTGCTAAAATGTTCTTGTTCGATCACCATCTGATGACAAGAAGGCATCAGAAAATATGGCAACAGCTAGTGAATCTAAAATGGAGGCAAAGTTGGCTCTATACTTATAGATAATATAATTGAGGGAAGTCATATAGCTTAAAAAAACAGAGCAAGGGTTGTACTTCAGGGCATACCAAAGGTGACTATGTACATCAGAAGGAGAAGCCATTGCAAAATAACATTAACAATATTGGAACAGCTAACAATGAAACATCAGAAACAATTCCAAACAGCACTGATTGAAGGAGATGATATGGCTCACAATGTCAAAGGCCATACATAGGTATAATGACCAGAATCACAGATATAAGAACATCACGCACCAGAGAAACAAGTAAATGAGTCAGTTTTCATATCTGTTCCAAGAAAAATCTCAATGAATTTGTGGTACAAAATGATGAACTGCAATGATATCCTATTTACCAGCATAAAGGCTAAGACATTCACACATTGACACACATTTGCAGACAAGGTACGTGCAGTGGCAGTGTCCCTACCTCTGGATCCGAAGGCCAAGGTTCAAGTACCATCCGCTTCAAAGGTATATAATAACGTCTCTGAACAGGTTAATGAGAAAATATCTACAATCTGCTGGAGAGGTTTAAAAGAGAGTTGCCAATTCATTCTTCTTCACTTGGTCATAACACGGTTTGATGTGTTTTGTTGAAGTTAGGTTGTACTCAGCTGAAAGCAAACCCAGCAATATTGGAGTGGAATCACAAATAAATTTTCAAGCAGCTTTATGATGCATGCTGATGATTTTCTATGAGTAGGTTCTGCATAACCTGAGCAATTTTTTATTGGTAAGATGTAAATGGAATTTGAGGTTGAAAGTCAAGCTTTGGGGCCTTTAAATGTAAAAGGTTAAACATTAAACAAAATAGGTCTAGGATAATCTTGAATCAATAAGCATAATCATTTCTAGGTAAATATATCCTGATAAACTAGCCCAGGTTCTGGCAAGTTGATGATCTTGTAATCAAAGATGAACAGAGCAGTTAAAATGCTTGGTTGGACAGCCAAACTAGATACTCAAGACACAATGCAAGTTACGATGTAAAAACCGAAAGAACTGCGGATGCTGTAAATCACGAACAAAAACAAAGTTGCAGGAAAAGCTCAGCAGGTCTGGCAGCATCTGTGAAGAAAAAACAGAACTGAGGAAGGGTCACCGGACCCAAAACGTTAACTCTGTTTTTTCCTTCACTGCCTGACCTGCTGAGCTTTACCAGCAACTTTGTTTATGTTCGCAAGTTATGATGTATTGGAACTATAATGAAATAGGCTACAATTGAGAAGGTTCTGATGGCAAACAAAATAGTAAAAAATATTAAATTTGAAGAAATGTGCACCAACTTTCTGGCATTAGATGAGCAAAAACATATTAAATTAGTCTGTTATCATGATGTTTCTCATTCCAATCTTCAGGATAGATATCAAGCACAGCTGCGTTTACCATATTCTTTATGAGTAAAAACGGAAAATGTCTCTTGGTCTGGGAAGCCAAGAAAATAAACAAGGTGATTAAAAGTATCCCAGCTGCAGAAACGTTGGCAAGTGTGGAACTTAAAGATATGGGATCATATGTATCCAACATTCTGAAGGAAATTCTAGACAAAGGGCATTCTAAGAAAAATTTACCCATCGAATGCTGTGTGGACAACAGTCCTCTTTGGTATAATGTTCATGTAACAAAATTTGTCATCAAGATAAAGTTGAGGATTGACATTGCCAATGCAAAGGAAGTGTTAGAGAGAAAAGGAATCTCTGAAATAAAATGGCCAGACACAAGTCCCTAATTATCAGACTGTTTTACAAAGAGGAATGTTTTCTCCAAGAAATTATTGGAGGTCCTTGACAAGGAATGTCTTGTGTTATAATGAGCAGTAAAATATGTAGAAAACAATTTTGTTCCTTTGATTACATTATAATTATTAAAAATGTTATAAATATTTTGTTTTAAAGAAAGGAGGGCGATGGACATTGTTTGATTAAGGACTGATAGCATATATTAGGGCTCTTGTGGCACAGTTGTAGTGTCCCCTGCCTCTGAACCAAGAGAGACAGGTTCAAGTCCCACCTGTCCCAGAAGTGTGTAATATCATATCTGAACATGTTGACCAGAGAAAATATCAACAATACAGAAGTTTAAGAGCATATATTAGGGTCCCTGTGGCACGTTCACATGTGGACTTGTAGATCTGTTTTGAGGGTGAAAGGGAGAACATTAATAAAGACAACTGTGTGAGAAAAGAAGTTCACAGAAAGCCCTAAGGTGGAGCTTCAGAAATCAGCTTTCACAACTGGACTTGTTTCACCAGCATTTTCTGAGGAGTCTGTACTTTACCAAAAAGGCTGTGACAGAACTCTATGCCGTGGACAATCCTTCCTGTCACAAGATCCCTTAATTTGATGCATCTGGGTTGTTCAAGCTGACAGCAATGGCATTTTGCTGTGTAGTGCAGCATCAAGGTGGTGATTGAGACTCTTTACCCAGAAAAATTGCTTAATTTTTCTCCCCATGCAAGAAGTCAAACAATTATGAGGTTAAAAAAAGTTGGATTGCATTGCCAGTTTCTGCAGCGTGTAAGGGCTGCACTCAAATCACCTTAGCTACTTTCTATCATCAACATGAACAGTGGGGCCCATTGCTCCCTCAACGCTCAGTTTAATTGCAACCACAGGCAGTGCTTAAAAGTCTTGCCTAACTTCTAGGCAGCAGCCATGATGCTCATCTGCTACAACAGTCCTCCTCATCACCTATATTCTGAAGTTGCAGTTAACAACAAATCAGACATAGTTTATGATTCTGTAGGAAGGACCCTTGACAGTACCAATCAGGCAAATCTTAGCGACCACTGCTGAAAATCTTTCATTCCTAATTGTACATGCATATTGACAACCCTAATGTTTTCTCCTGGAGGTACTGAAAGATCAACTTACTTCAGAAAATCATTTGCTTTTAATTTTCTAAATTTTAAAACAAAGTAATCAACCTACTGATGGAAAAATACTATTACTCACTAGTCACTTCTCCTCCCTCTAACCCCTTCAACTTCCCTTTACGCTATTGTTATGCTCCCAGTTGAGTCTTAATACTGGACAAGGCTAGCCTCAGAATGAAATCTGGCTTGACAGGCCAAAAGTTTTATTTTGCAGATTGGTTCATCACTGAATTTATGCACATAAAGCCACTGATGTTCTTTTAACAAAAGACTTCACACAACCCCTGTGAAGTATCAATCATTGTCATTTTTTTCTTAACTGACAAAGTTGCAAGCATTGACTTTCATTTTCTCATTGCTTGTCTTATTATTCAAAAAAGACTTTCTGATCCCTTTGAAACAGGTTACCTTCATAGAATTGAAAGCTAAAATTCATTTTTCCACCACTTTCAATTCTAATTTCCCCAAGTTCCCAAATAATAATGAATAATTCAAGTCTCCAACACACCATATAATCCTCTTCAATTCACCATCCGTCACTTTCATCACCTCCTATATCCTTTCATACCAATCCCCCAATTTTTTTATCCTACTGCCTAGTACTACTAACCTACAGCATAATCTGCAGTTTGAAAAAGTAAAAATGACACAGCAAGGCAATAATACAGGGATTGCAGTAAGAAGTTAATAATCTAAACCCTGCAATTGGTAACTGACAGGAAAAGCCTGAGATAGGCAGGATAACATAAGTCAACATAAGCAGCAGGCTTAATTAATTGAAAAGATTAAATATTTTAATATCAAGATTATGTATTCAAAATGGCATTTACCAGCAGTAGAGACACAGTGGCTCTTGGTAAATAAAATCTGTCTGTAGCACCACCTAGTGAAATAGACCTATGGGATGCAGCTTGGACACAAAGCAGTATCAGCAAATGTCACCAGTTAATGCAGGCAGGATTGAAAGTTATGATAAAAAGCAATCACAGACCTGACACAATTGTAACATGAAGTAAGAATGAAGAAAATTGCATGCTGAACTCAGGGCTTTGAACACATCAAAAATCAATCAATGTGATGCTCCGTAAAGGGAAGATTGTGACATAAAGAGCCAAATGGGAACAGTGTATACAATAAGAAACATGAGAAAGGTAAAGTTAGAAATTGGATTTAAGGTGGAGAAGGGCTAGACAGCGGAACACAACAAGAGAGAAATTAGTTTATGCTTAAAAATTTGAGGTCGAAAGAGTGAGATAGGATAAAGGGAAAGGAACAGCAGTTGACTAAAGAAGAGTTTGAGAACTGTCTGGGAGGGTGAATCAAGTGCTGTAAATTTTGGGTTGAAATCTAAAGTGGCTGCATTGTTATACATGGTGACAGCGCATAACGTTGTGGCTGAAGGGGTGCAGAAGGTATCGTGATTGTGGCAATCAAGGTAGGAGATGAAGGAACTAGTGAGGAGTGCTACATGAATGGAAGGCAGTTCAAAGGGACGATACAGAAGGTATGAAGTAATGGAGAAGAATTGAAAGAAACGAAGAATTTGGCTATACGTATACATTTAGCACCTTTGAAAGTAATTTTGGAAAACCAGATATATACTAGAACTATACATTTTTCTAGAAACTACCAAATCTGACGGACAACACATTTAATTTTAAGCATAGACAATTAGGCACGTAGAACTGGAGAGGTTAAAAAGAAGGTATACAAGAGCAGGATGAATAGCAAAGACCAGTATTGTGTGATTTATATATTATTTTAAGAGCTTGAATTTTAAACTGATGTCATGTTAATGTAGGTTTATTTTTGTGAAGGGGTTTAAGAATTAACTAACTTACTGAAACCATAATTTTACATCAGTATTTATCAGACAGCAGTTGATTGTAGGAACCCCTGGCATGTTAATGAATGTTTACTTACAGCAGAGTTTTGTGACAGGACAGAGAAAACATGAAGCCATTAGCTTTAGCAGAGTCTAGGATGAACAATATAAAAAAGAAGTTCAAAAGCTCTTGGGTCCACTTTGAAGGAGACTTGACTGTGATCAGAAGTAAGCATAGTTTCTCCTAACAAAGGAAATTTACCTCAGTAAAACAGTGTGTTTGTGAAACTTCTAGACCATGACTGGTTAGGAACCTGAATTGACTGTTCAAAGCCGAGAAAGTTAAAGATCTCGGCTCTGCTATATTCAAGGCAAAGACTTCATATCTTACAGGGCAGAAACTGAGATTGTGTAGTTAAGTCAAAGTTGCAGAGGGAAGGAAACTCTCTGAATTTTAATTAACTGTAAAGTGATGGTGTTGGGGAGTAGATGAGATTATATTTCATCATGTAATTAGAAATCTTTCAGATTGTGCTGGTTTATTTTGTTTTATTTTAACTGCCTTTGTGTAAAAAACTTCCGTTTCATTGATTTAAAACCAAATCTGCAGCCTTGGTTGTTTATGTTTCAGTGATCACCACATTAAAAGAAAAACAAAAATAGAAAAAAAACAAAAAACAAAAAAATTCCCTATCAAGTCAGATTTCATTCTAGGATCTGAACTTGTTCAGTGGTAAACATTAGCTCGGATCATAAGAAGTGAGGGCAGCTGCCTGTATCTGATTTTATAGAACTTAAGAGGGATCTCTGTCTCTTTTAAAAAGGATGGAGTTGGTAAATGTAAAATGACTATGTTGTGGTGAAGTTTATTGTTGGGACTCTGAAGATGGCTTTCAATGTTGCTTCATGTTTTGTGGAAGTAGAAGGTATAACAGCAGATTTTTTGAAGCCATAAATTGAAGGTAAAAATAAAAAGAGGATATTAGAAGGAACGGTTGTTGAAACTGATGACACAATCTTTATAATTAAAAGGAAAACCTGAAGTTGAGATGCTACATCAAAAATTCACCAAGGTAGTCAGATATAAAAAAATACTTGACTTAGACAGAGGAAGATAATTATTTTCTAACACTTGAATTAGAAAAAAGAGGGAACAAACAAAAGCAGATAAAAATTTAAAAAGTGATGAGAGAAAAAACAGAAACTAATGGAAAAGAAGATGGAATTTATAAAGCTTGAACTCCAAAGAGATAGGGAAAATAGACTACATGAGGTAGCCATAACAAAGCTGAGAGAAGGCAAGGTGAATAGTAACTCAGAGGGTGATTCTGATTCCAATGAAGAATTTTATTTAACAAAGAATCTAGGCATAGTTCATAAATTCACTGAAGGTGAAGTCGAAAAATACTTCAACATATTTGAGAAAGTAGTTGGACAGGCAAAATGGTCAAAAAATGTTTGGACATTATGTTATAATGTGTTTTAACAGGTACAAATATGATTCTGTATGCAAGTTTGTCAGAACAGTCTGCAGTTTATGAAAATTAAAAAGGCAATGCTCAATGCTTATGAGCTACGCTCTGAGATTTTAAAATTAAAATCATATCAATTAAAATTTAGAACTACAAAAAATAAACCTAATCAGATATTTATAGAATTTGCAAGAGAATAAGAAAAACTTTGGGATCAGAAAGTTTGATCATAAAAGTTAGAAAAAAATTGAGAATATAAGGGAAGTTATAATTATGGATAAATTCAGAAATGCCATTCCTGTAAGGCTGAAAACATTTATATGAGCATCAAGTATCAAAGACTGGAGAAACAGCACTCCCACCAGATACCTATTATATCTCACACAGTTATAAGTGGGGAGATAGTTATATGGGAACTCAAGGAAATTGAAGGAATAATGAATCAAACAAGTGATATAAAGAAAATAACATGTTTCCGTGGTAATAAGACAGGACATTCCAAAGCCAATTGCTCGAACTTACACGGAACATCAACTGCAATAGTAAGAATGTCTACAGAATCCTCAGAAAAGGATCACATGCTAAGAAATTAAATTAAAACTCTACTAGTAGTCTAAAGACAACATGATTCCTTATAGTACACTAACTGAGAGATAACTCAGGACATGAAAATTCTTCTTCAAGTATTGACAAAACTAATCAGACCAATGGAAGTTCAGATTTTCTTTTCTCAAAGGGAGAGATATAATGTCAAATTTATGAAGTAAACCAAAAAAAGATATTGAGAGACAGTGGAGCAAATCAGCCACTGATCCTAAATGATGATAGTATTTTTCTTCCAAATAAGTTAATGGAGGAGCAAATATTCATTGGTGGTACATATGGATGTTACAAGCCAGTCCCATCATACATAATTGGACTAATGAATGATGTAGAAAATGGAGAAATTGTAGTTGGATTAGTGAAATAAATTGACATGGAAGGAAATGATTTTATCTTGAAAAATGACCTAGCAGTTTTATTTTGAATTTTGAGCAGTTCTATGAAGACCTTGATGAAGATAGCTATACAAGCGAGTGTTCCTGAGGAGGAAAGGATACAGTGAAACTAGATTATCCTACAGTCAAGAGTTAGTTAGACCTAGGTCAGAAGCGTTGGGATAAAACCCTGACGCATTTGCTTAAAGCTAAGCACAATTTAAACCCAGGTGTAACTTAGCTTCAGGAAGAAGCTACCTGCAGTTCTAGTCTATAAATTAAGGTTACAAGTAACTAAAATCTACTGAGATGAGCGTACTGTATAAGTGGTGTTTTTGGGTGCTACTCAAGTTGTTTTTCTTTTCAATTTATAAAGGAGTGTTTGACATTAATAGGATTATACTTTTACAACATGTTTAAAAATTAGAAGTTTGGTAATTTCATTTTATCTCATTTTTGTTCAAAAACTTCTGTTTTATTGTTAAAGCAAAACATGCAGCATTGTATACCTATGTTTAAGCGACAAACCACTTCACTAACACATCCCAAATAAATCCAAATATGATCTAGCAAGCCAGCTTTCAGTCTGGGATCTGACTTTTCAGTAATAGCAGCAGCTGGGATGATAACTATTATCTCATCAAAAAATTCCACCAAGTTGGTTAAGCAGTATTGCCCTCAACAGTTCTATGCTGCTTTTCCTTAATGAACTCGTAACTGCTTAAATGACTATTCATTAGGCCCTGAATTATTGCAACTAGAACTTTCCCACCATGGAAGTTAAACTGCTTACAATTGTTGAGCTTATCTTTATACCCTTTTTTATTGAACAATTGTGTAAGCATTAGCAATTCTCCAGTCCCCTGGCATGACAAAGTCTAAGAAAGACTTGTAAATTATTACCATGTCACCTGAAATTACACTCTCACTTCCCTCAGTATCCTTAGATACATCTCATTCATCTTGGTGCTTTATCAACTTTAATTAAAGCCTATCGGTTTTAAACATTACAAGTGTCAAAATTATCTCCTGTTTCGTCAGAACCTACATAGGAGCTTCTTCCCTGGTAAAGGCAGGTGCAAGTATTAATTTAATTCCTCAGCCATGTTCCCTGTATTCATGCATTAAGTTCTTTTCTCGTCTATAGTCAGCTCATCTTTCTCTGAGGAACTCTTTTACTATTCATATACTAATAGAAGATCTTTTCGTTTGTAAAGCTCTAACGTGAACTGGCAATCTGTTCATACGCTTTGGTTTCCTTTTATTTCCCCCCTTGAATCATCTTCACTTGGCCTGATTCCTGACTGAAATATCCACCTGCCATCTGTCAGAAGCACACATTTTCTCCTTCATCTTAATCTCTATATATTTTTCCATCCAGTTTGCCCTATCTTTCTCTTCCCCTAATTGTGCCCAAACTGTCTCTTTTTTAAAGGCATCTCATGAATACTTACTGTTTTCTCTATTAAAGTTTGATTCCAACTTTTTTAGGTAAAATCCATTCTTAGAGTTCACTTTCACTCAGTTAATTATTCTTTCACTGGATTGTTCCTTGTCCTTTTTCATAGCCAACCTCAACAGTATCATACAATGATCATTGGACTCTATATGATTCACTACGGACTGTTAATCTACTTTGCCCATTTGGTTCTCAACAAACAGGTTTAGCATTGCTTCTGTTCTCATTAGACAGCAAACTGTTGTAGAAAATTTCCACAAAAACACTCTAGAAAATTTTGAACCTCCTTGCCTTTTACAATACCATTATCCCAGTCTATATTTTGAAAAGTCCTCAATGTAAGTACTTTAAAATTCTTGCAGCTCTCTCTAAATTCCTTGGAAATTTGTTCCTCAAGAATTCTCCCACAGGTTGGTGGCCTATAAACAATGAAATTGGAACTTTTCATTCTTTAGCTGTACCCAAATAGATTCTACCTCACTTCTGGAGATATCCTCCACTTTGCAGCACTGCAATTTTATTCCTTAATCAGTGCTGCCACCCTTTTCCCTTTTCTTTTTTTGTTTCTGAACACTTGTATCCAGAAATATTTAATATTCAGTTCTATCCTTTGAGTCAGGTCTCCGTTACAGCTACACCATCAGATTTCCTAGTGGGTGGTTTGCCCATAAATCACCAATCTTATTACCACAATTTGCACATTCAAATTTTGTTTCTTTCATGAAATAAAGTTTTCACTGGTTAGGACAGCATTTATTGTCCATCAGAAAGAGGTGGCTAGCTGACTTCTTAAATTGCTGCAGTCCATGTAGTATGTATAGATACACTCACAGTGCTGTTACAAAGGGAGTTCAGGATTTTGATCCAGCAGCAAAGAAGGAAAAGTGTGATTGGAGGGCGAAATAGCAACTGGTAGTGTTCCCATGCATCTGTTGTTCTTGATCTTCTAGAGCAAAGGATGGGGGCTGGTAAAGGGTGCTGATGAAGAAATCTTGGTGAGTTGTTGCAACATCTTGTAGAAGTACACAATCTGTAATGGTAAGTATCTGCTGTAGAATTTCCATCTTTGACCTGCTTGTGTAGCCATAGTATTTATACATCTGGTCCAGTTTAAGTTCTGATCAAAGGTATCCCCAGGATGTTGACAATTGAGGTGTCATCAATGGTAATGCCATTGAATGTCAAGGGGGTTAGGTTTATTATGTCCTGTTCAAAATGGTCATGCTTATATGGGACAAATGTAACTTGCCATTTTTCAGCCCAAGCTTGATTGTTGTCTGGGTTTTGCTGCATGTGGATATGAACTGACAAGTTACAAATGGTACGAAATATCATGCAATCATCAGTGATCTACTCCTGACCATATGTTGGAAGGAAGGTAATGAAACATAGTTGAGCCTAGTACACTATCCTGAGGAACTCACCTCTGGGTCAGGAGGCCTAGAATTTAGTCACACCTGTTTCAGAAGTTTGTAATGACATCTCTGAGCAGATTAGTCAGAAAATATTGAATCAGAGATAGTAGGAACTGCAGATGCTGGAGAATCCGAGACAACAAGGTGCAGGGCTGGATGAACACAGCAGGCAAGCAGCATCTGCTCCTATGATGCTGCTTGGCCTGCTGTGTTTAGTCAGAAAATATGTATGCTGATGAACACCGGCAGTGATATCGTGGGATGAGATGATTGACTCCTCATGACTACAACCTTCATCTTTTGTCCTAGGTACGGCTCCAAGTAGTTCCATCAAACGCTATCTTGATGTCAAAGGCAATCACTCTCACCTCACATTTGGAAAAACTCAGCGGGTCTAGCAGTATTTTGAAGAACTGTCATATTGGACTCAAAACATTAACTCAGTTTTTCTCTCTATTGATGCTACCAGACCTGATGAGTTCTTCAGCATCTTTTGTTTGTTCCATATAATAACTTACTGTTTCTGATTAGTGGTATCTGGTTCTCTCAGTATTGTGCAACTTCACGTCCCCTCTAATGTTACCTTTATGTTCCCAACACTGCAAAGATAGGTTAATCCCTCTCCAACAGCACTAGCAAATCACACCTCAAGAAAATTGGTCTGTTTAGATACAACCCATCCAGCTTGGACAGGTTCCATCCTCCATAAGACCATAAGATATAGGAACAGAATTAGGCCATTCAGCCCATCAAGTCATGAAAGGTGATGTTTTGGAGGTTTATAAAATCATGAGGGCCATTGATAAGGTGAATAGCCAAGGCATTTTGCCTAGGGTAGAGGAGTCCAAAACTAGACAGCACAAGTTTGAGGTGAGAGGAGAAAGATTTAAAAGGGACCTGAGGGCAACGTTTTCACAGAGAAGGTGTGTGTATATGGAATGAACTGTCGGAAGAAGTGGTAGAGACAGGTACAGTTACAAATCCAAACGGCATTTGCACAGGTACATGGATAGGAAAGGTTTAGAGGGATATGGGCCAAACACAGGCAAATGGGACTAGTTCAGTTTAAGAAACCTGGTCGGCATGGACGAGTTGGGCCAAAGGGCCTGCTTCTGTGCTGTATGACTCTAAAACTCCATTACAGCAAATGAACAAAAACTATCATTTTCTTTGTCCAGTGAAGAAGTCCCTTGACTGTCAGAAGCTTTCTCCCCATTAAAACAGTGAAACTCTTTGACAACGAAGTGGACCTGGATGTCAAGTGATTCATTTAGTCATTCTGCCCAATAGTCCATTCAGCTGTTATTTATATACCTTGTAAATATTTAAGGCTCCAGCACCGATCCCTGTGGCACACCACTTGTCATATCCTGTTTGCCGGAAATCTCATATTTTCAGATGCTGCCACTGACTGTATGTGGTATTTTGGTTGGATAGTTTGCTGCCGTCAAACCCTCTTTCACAATGCTGAGTCTAGGAAATGCCTAACTATCAGTAGTAGTGGACAGAACACTGGTAAGACTAAGCAGAAGAGTAGCAGTAGGTGCAGCATAGAATCAATCAGAATCCCTACATTGTGCAAACAGGCCATTCGACCCAACAAGTCCACACCGCCCTTCCGAAAAGCATCCCACCTAGACCCATTATCCTACTGCTGATTTCCCATGTCTAACCCACCTAACCTAAACATCCCTGGGCACTATGGGGCAATTTGGCATGACCAATCCACCTACCGTGCATACCTTTGGACAGTGGGAGGAAACCAGAGCACTCAGAGGATACCCACGCAGACACCGGGAGAATGTGCAAACTTCACACAGACAGTCACCCGAACCTGGAATTGAACCCAGGTCGCTGGTGCTGTGAGGCAGCAATGCTAACCACTGAGCAAATAATTACCGAGGATTCTCGGAAGCTATAAAGAATATAGGTACTTGTGTAGAACTCTACTGTCTCCACCCAAAGACTGTGTGACTTTGTTATATTGGGTAGAACTCAATGCAACATGAACATAATTCCTTCAGAACCATCAACTTCTATAACAAAATTGATCTATTGATGTACACACTCCACTGCTAACCGTGCTAAATACATTACTCCTTTACTCCACAAGCTCTTCTCTTTAACATGGCACTTTGTCAAATACCTTTTGAAAATCCAAGGACAGTACATTCAGTGTAGTTCCCCTTTATCTGTGTTGCTTGTCACTTCCTTTAAGAAGTAATATAAACCTGATGTCAACCAACTAAGAGGTATTGAGAAGCCCAGAGATTTACAGTAACATAGACAAGTCAGTAGAAGCTAGTGCACAATTATAAAATGCATTTACAAAAACGTCTGTTAGAGAGTTTGGGATACATGATAAAGATGCTTCAGCTGTGCTCAACTGTGGGTCAGATTACACCTGGAGTACGACATTCAGTTCTGAGCACAACATCTCAGGTCACATTTGGATAAATGAATTAGGAGGTGGAACACAGTAACCAATTTAGATTTTAAGATGTGAATACAATCCAGCTTCTATTTCGATTGTCACAATGTTGGCAAACCTATTGGAAAAAATATCTGATTTATCATATAGCTGCTGGCATCATGTCTCCTTCTTAAAAATAAACTTGAGATGTGCAAGCTTCTTATATTGCAGAAAACAACATCATATTGACAGTTAATGAAATGTCATGTTGGAAGAATTAATGAAACAGATTTTCCAAGGCATGTTAATCAGTTAGATTGCCACTCCTATTCTTTTCATGGTAAGAAAGCTCCGCATTTCTGACAGGAAATTCCAATCACAGATGTTGTAGAAATGCGAACGCCTTAAATGTAACTGAGTCCTCACAGTGCAAGATAGCCAAGGAAGTTGAATCACATCTCCATTCTCACAGCAGTAATTACTGCAGTCTATGATTGAGATGTTCTTCAGTACAGCCAGTCACTTTGGCAGATTCAGTGAAAGGATATGTTTGGAAGATAATTGAGGTTAAGATGCCAGGATGCAAGGTGAGAAGGTTGCTGGCATTAAGTCTGGCCAAATGATTGGGGTTATCCAATCTCAGGAGAAAACAGCAGTTTTTGGCACCAAGACAGGCAGCGCTGTTGGGTCACAGGGAGAGACCTGAGATATCAGGCCCTGAGGGAGAAGCAGCATGAGATGTCTGGTGGCAGAGGAAAAGGTGGCGGATACCAAATGTAGAAAACTGTTGTTTTCTTGAAGCTGAAGGAGATTTTGGGGTGTTGGCGGAATGGGGTGTGTGGCATTTGTTCCATGTGTCAGGTTCTAGGGGAATGAAGTATGAGGTGTTCAGTCCTGAAGGGAAAGGTGGGGTACAAGGTTCCAGAGGCAGAGTGTAGGTTCTCGGGTCAGGTTTTGATGGGTGATAGGGTCTAGGTGAGGCATAGTTGGGGGTGGGGGTGGAGAATATGTATGGTAAATTTGTGTGGAGTTGGAGGGGGGGGGTCAGTTTAACAGTTACCCAGCAATTAGACTAGGTTTTCAATTGTCTAAATTTTCCTGCATAACAATTAACTGCAGTGGAATGCTCCAGATTTTCCAACTTAAATGTTACTTTGGAGGGTTCCAGAGCAGGGTAATTGCCTATCGAAATCTTCAATTTCGTGGCAATTCACTCAGAGTCTGCTATGTCAGGGATTATACAGGGTCCCGATGTTCAACCCCCACCTATGTTGCAGAAATGACTATCTGGTCACCAGGAAATCTGGGCAAATATTTTAAATTTATGATTACTATAACAACTGGAAGCCCAAATGGGGAATTTTTTTCTTAATATAGTAATCAACTGGTTATAAGCTGACTTTTTAAAAAAAATCAATGAACACAAATGTCGCAAGTTGTGGCAGCTATTTATGTAAACATACAATAGTAGGTTAATATAACATGTCCTCCACCTAAAATACTCTGTTCTTTATTCAACATAACAGTCTACATAATCTTGAACATCTTAATGAAAGGCAGAGCATTAGTGATCTGCAAACGACTTTATAACTCCCGAATGTATAGTAAAAGCAAGAATGCTGTGAGATTAATGGTCCTGTCACTGGAACTGCCTATGCACAGTACGTCTGGCATCAGTTCTAAAATTGTTTCTTTGATCTGTTGTCATGTAAATTGGCATCAGTGCTACAGCTAGTCTAAAATGTTCTGAGTATTCTCAAACCAGCAAAGATGCTGTGATCTGTGCCTGAATCAATGTAGAAATTTTGCTAGATTATAATGGAACACAGTAGTAGATTCTAACACAATGATGTGTCCATCAAACCTTAATGTATTTTAAAGAAGCAGCACATTAACATCCATAATTACAGTGTCTACTTTAACTGGTCTTCACTAGTGGTCCATCAACAAATCAGCATTCTGAGAAATGTTCAGTTCAATGTTATTTTAATTCATCAAACGAGTTGTTCATGAGTTGAATAGAAACAAATTCAGCACAGCTGCATGGGTTTTGCATTTTCTTCCCTTAATTTTCATTTATTTGCAACAAACATTTTATGTTAAAGCAGCCAATCAGCCATATAGGCCCAAATTATATTGTAATGTTCCAAATTGAGATCCATAATAAAGCAAAACAAAGCCATAAAACAAACATTGCTATTAATGTGGTAAAATACAGTGAGTCCTGATTTAAAGTCCCCCATTTAATGCTACTTCACATTACCTTTAGTTATTTTAATTGGACTTCATAAAACTGATTTAACATAGTTTATCTGACCTGACTGATGCCATTTTGGTGCGGTGTCTCCACTCCCTGCTTTCAGGTTGCTCCATGTACCCACCTTTCCAAAGTGCCATCCCTCACCATGCTTGACATTTTGATTTGTGGCTTTGCTCAAACCCAAAAATCCAAGAATGCAGTCTAAAGCAATGCTACTTGAGGACTGCATCAGGGAGCCTTTTCTCATCAAGCTCCAGAATGAATGCTTTCTTCATGCTGGCCATGTCATATTTTGTTTTTGAGAGGTAACACAGCCACTCTGAGCCACAGGCTGAATCTACTTTCCCACTCTCTCCCTATAATCTTTGTCCCAAAGAGTCTCAAGAAATCTATTTCTTTTGTATTATATTCAGCGATTTGGCCTCCACAACTGTTTGTGGCTGAGAATTCCACAGGTTTGCCACCCTTTCAGTGAAGAAATTTCTCATCTCCGAAATGGCGTCCCAAATATCCTGAGACTGTGAACCTTTTTTACTGGATGTTCCAGGCAGAGAAAACATCATCCCTCATCCAGTTTTTATAGCCTTGTTAGAATTTTATATGTTCCAATGAAAACCCTTTTCATTCTTCTAACTGCAGTGTATACAGGCTCAGTCAACCTAATTTCTCCTCATCTGACACCTTGCCATACCAGGAATCAATCTGAAGAGCCTATGCTGCACTCCCTCTGTTGCAAATATTTATTTTCTTGGATAGGGAGACCAAAATTGTGCACACTACTCCAGGTGTGGTCTCACCCAAGGACCTATATTGCTGCATTAAGAATTTGTTGCTTCTGTATTCAAACTCTCTTGCAATGAAGGCCAACATACTATTTGCCTTCCAAACCTGCTTTCAATGACCGATATAGGAGGACAGTGAGGTTCTTTTGTAAGTTAACATTTCCAAATCAATCATTATTTAAATAATGCTCTACCATTTTAGTTTTTCTACCGAAGTGAACAACTTCGCGCTTATCCACACTGCATCTGTCATGCACTTGTCCGCTCACTGAACTTATCTAAATTAAGACTTAAAGTCTTTATATATCCTCCTCACCACTTACAATCCCGCCTAATCTTGTATTGTTAGCAAAATTGGAAGATTACATTTGATTTCCTTTATCCAAGTCTTTGATATATTTCAAATAGCTGGGGCACAAGCACAGATCTCTATGTTACCTCACTTGTCACCACCTTCTACTCTGAAAAAAACTGATTTATTCTCATACTCTGTCTCCTGTCTGCTAACTAATAATCAATCCATGCCAGTTTAGTAGCACCAATTCCATGTGCTTTGATTTTTGAACATGAACCACTTAGGTTGGACTTTATTAAAAATCCAAATGCATCCTCTTGGCAGCACAGTGGCACAGTGATTAGCACTGCTGCCTCACAGAACTAGGGAGCCACGTTTGACTCCAGCCTTGGGTGACTGTGCGTATGGATTTCCTCAGGGTGCTGCTCCGGTTACCTCCCACAGTCCAAAGATTTGCAGGTTAGGTGGATTGGCTATACAAAAAATTCCTATTGTGTCCAGGGGTGTGCAGGTCAAACTGGTTAGCCATAGAAAAACCTCCATGTGGCCTAGCAGGGATAGGGTGGGTCTGGGCAAGATACTGTTTGGAGAGTCAGTGCATACCTGGTGGGCCAAATAGCCTATTTATGCATGGTAGGGATTCTATTCTATATCAACTGGTTGTATCCTATCAGTTACATCCTCAAACAACTTCAGTAGATTTATTAAACAATATTTCTCTTTAGTTTCGTATTAGTTTCTCCTTAATTTTCTTTTACTTATACTAATCTTCTACAATTCCTTCTGAATAGACCCTAGCATTTCTGCCAAGCTATTTGTGGCTTCTTCAATTAATATTACAGTATTTATTCAATTTATGTGCCATCTCCTTGTTCTCCAGTATTAGTTCTCTTATTTCAGCTTTTATTTTCACAATTGTATGTAAGTTTTTACAAGGTACGTAAAGATGGACTCCATTTATGTTTACTCTCATACTCTATTTTAAACTTCTTATTCAACCTTTTAGTCCACCTTGTCTGTATGCTAAACTGTTTCCAGTCTTCAGACTTGTTCTTTTTCTCACAAGTTTACATTATTTCTCTTTGGTTCTAATACTATCCATAGTCCTTCATTAACCATAGTTGAGCCACTTTTCCTGACGTGTTTTTCTGCACAAAAGGAACATAACTTTTGTAATGCATATCTTTGTTTCTTAAATATTAGCCATGCCTATCCAGCATCAGACCTCTTAATAGAGTTACCCATTCTACCGCAACCAACTCACTCCTCACACCTTTGTAGTTTTCCTTGTTTAGATTTAGGACTCTAATTTCAGATTGAACTACTTAATTTTCCCTCAGAATGAAGAATTCCAACTTATGATGATCACTTTTTCACTAAAGCACATCTCAAAACAAGATTATTCATTAACCCCTTTCTCAATGCACAAATGTAAATCCAAGATAGCATGTTCCCTTGTTGGTTCCACTAAACAAATATCTTGAACGCACGCTAGGAATTCATCAGCCATAGCATCATTATTAATATGTTTTTGCCAGTCAACAGATCGATTAAAGCCACCTAAGAGGAGGAGACAACTTAGTGGTAGTATTGCTGGACTGTTAATCCAGAGGCCCAGGTAACATTCTGGGCATCCAGGCTCAAATCCTGCCATGGCAGATGGTAGAATTTGAATTCATTAAAAATATGGGATTAACAGTCTAATGACGACCACAAGTCAATTGTCAGGGGAAAAAAAAAAAATCTGGTTCACATGTCCTTTTGGGAAGGAAACTGCCATCATTCCCTGGTCTGGCTTACATGTGACTCCAGGACCACAGCAAGGTGGTTGACTCCTAACTGCCCTCTGGGCAATTAGGATGAGCAATAAATGCTGGCTTTGCCAGTTACAGCCTCATCCCGTGAATGAATAAAAAAACCTATGATGACTGTGGCACTCTTGTTACATGTATCTCCAAATTTCTGCTTAATACCTTCTCAAACCTTATCTTTATTATTTGGAAGTCTATTAGCAATTGCTTAGCTTCATTGCTTTGCTTCATTCTTAGCTTCACTTCCAGACTGATCCTGCATCTATATTTCCTGTGCATTATCTTCTCTCAGTATTACACTGATTTCACTTTTAATTAACCACACCATGTAGTTTTCATTTCTGCATGTTCTTCCTGAAGACTGAACATCCTTGGATATTCACTTCTTAGTCTTGGTCATTCTGCAGCCATGTTTCTTTGTTCACAATCATTTCGTATCCAATTACAAGTATGCGCACTGTTAATTCATCTACCTTACTGCGATGCTCCATGCATTCAGATATTGCATGCCTCTTGCGACATTTTTACACTTTGTTCAGTATTATGACCCTTACCGGTAGCCCTTATATTTTCTACCTTTCATTTTTGTTCTTTACTTTTCAATCTTTCATTTGCATCTTTGTTTCCCCCCCTCCTTTGTTTTCCTGCTTGAGTTCCTGTTCCCCTGTCACTCTAGTTTAATCCTCTCTCATAGTAGTACAGAATGTCCCTGCAATGATATTGGTTCCAGGCCTACTGAAGTCTACTCTCTAGCTTTTACAGATCCAATCTTCTCACAATCATTTCCCAATGCCTCAAGAATCTCAATCTCTCCAAGACAGTCTAGTCTCTTCTAATCTGACTTCACTCATGAGTAATCCTAAAATTTGAGGTCTTGCGTTTTAACTTATTTCCTAGTTCCTTTTATTCTATATTTGGATATAGTGGAACTGGTCCTGTCTCTGGCTGCCAGGCCCTAGCTTATGTACCCCTTCTCCTAAGTGGCAGGTGGCTCTCACAGTCACTTATAAAATTTACACTTACCCTTTGTAGGGATGAATCTCAGCAAACTAGACTGTAAAATACCAGCTGATTCATTTTTCTGCTTCACCATTGACAAAAGAAATGTTGAAAGTACAGTGTCATTAAAAAAATATGAAATTGATTTTATTGACCATTCATTGTATTGTGATGTCTCCTTATTCTAAACACAAAGACCTTGGCTCTCTCAGTGTGAAAAGACACTGATCTAACACACCACTTTATTTTGAAAAGTCACAAAGGTGTTTTTTTGCTATGGTTTCCATGTTTGTTAGCTGCTTTTAAAAATGACAGAAATTGTTCTGGGACAAATGCCATTATGAAATACCATCTGAAAGACATCAAGCCAGTGGCAAGACAACTATGTAGCCAATAAACATCTATATCTTGAACACGGGAAGAAGACTGTCCGTAACCTGTAACAGCTTCAAATTCACCTGACCTTCAATCAACTACAAGGAGTCTCACAGGCTACTGAGAATCTTCTAGTCTTCCACTCCAGCTAAAGCATCAAATTTTCTAAAAGAAGTGCAGCTTTGCTTTAAAGGAGCCCGAAATAATTCCTGATTGTAACCTTATGGTGTGCATATGCCTGTGTGCATGCCCAATGCCTTGTTTTAAACTTCCACGGTAAGTATAATAATAAACCGACTTTATTTTTGAATTCAACAAAAATTTGCTACAATTGGGACAAATCACTGAGGAAAACATACCAGCCTCAAAGAGAGAGAGCAGAATTTTGCCAGCCCCTGAACAATATGGGCCATGGTGAGAAAGTTGGTAAAATCAGGTAAGGTGTCCAACGAAGACCTTCCTAATATTGAAAATCATAAAGTCCCATTTTTCAAACAAGTTTTGGATATTGAAATGAGATACTCGCTCGTGAGTAGCAACAAGTCTATTTGGATTTTTACTCATTGCCACCTTCATTACTACCTAATCTCACCTCTCTACCAAGCAATACCACTTGGACCTGATACCTCTATCTTGAACACCTGGCTCCAACAACTTCTGGACAGTGACTGCATGAAGCCAACATCCATGATAACTGGCATCCGGCATATACCAGCCTTACCGCATCATCATGGCACTATGTCAATCCAATTACAATATTTGTTCTGCACTTCAATTAATGGTGCACTTTGGAGCAGACTGGCACCTCTCATTGAAATGCTACTGCCAGACACCAAGTGGACAAGGACATGCACCCAGCTCATGATTTCGAATAGGGTGCATCTCAGGACTCCTTCCTTGTTCCCCCAGCACTCACTCACTCTGTGTCTAGGCCAATGCTCATAGCATCCCTGCCTTGCCTTTTGCTGCTCTGTCCCCACAGTTGCATAGTACTTTTATTCTGACTTTCCTTTTCGCACAGACACAGGCAGCTCTCCAGTGTTGTCAGCAGTCATTGGTCAAGTGGATGGACACGTCTCTGTATAGCACAGTGTTACAACAGTACCATGTGACAGCCATGAACATGTCAAATACACTGCATGTACTTCATGCAAACATCCATGTCTTAAAATGTAAGGGGTGCAGTCATCAGTCAAGTCCAGGAAAACATCTTTCAGTCAGAGAGGTTACTTACACAGTAAGTTAAGATCAGCCTCCGATATCAGTCCAAGTGCTTCAGCATGGTCAGTTGGCCACTCCAGGCAGTCCAGGTCTGGGGTTCTGTATCTCTATATGGCCAGTCCTATGAATCCATTGCAATCAGTCTGGAGAACTGGAGGAAGACAGTCAGGAAGCTGTACAGATTATCAGCTAAATTGCTCAAGGGAATGGGGCATATCTTTGTTTCCCTCCCACTACATCTCAGTGCAATCCTAGGTTCTGCAGCTAAGATGCAGGTAGTCTTTCCTTCAATGGAGCTCGTTGGCCTTGGAATTTTGTTTGGGTGACCCCAGAGCCACTTGTGGTTAGACAGCCCAGGACAAAACAGGAGCATGCACCATCCTCTGCTTAAATTCCCACAGACCTATGGATGACAGATACAGTGGAGTTGAAAGGCACAGGCAACTCTGGAATGTCCCGACAGAAATCTTCTGGGGGAGACTGTGGTTCCTCTGACAGTTGAGTGCCTATTGGTACCAAAATCAGAAATTACTGGAAAAACTCAGCAGGTCAGGCAGCATCCGTGGACAGAAAGCAGAGTTAACATTGCAGGTCCAGTGACCCCTCATTCAGTACTGTTTCAGTTTAGAAGAAATTCTCTGAAGAACTCTGTCAGCTCTGAAGAAGGGTCACTAGACTCAAAACGTCAACTCTTCTTTTTCTCCACATATGCTGCCGGACCTGAGTTTTTGCAGCAATTTCTGATTTTGTTTCTGGTTTCTAGCATCTGCAATTCTTTGATTTTTTTTGTTTTGCACCTACTGGTATCACCCTGTCACCTTGACAGGAAAGGCCACCTGTAATGGGCTCAATGTCCCCTGTCCCCCATCCCCTTGTCGTCTGACATTAGTGCTGAGCACCAATAACTAGAACACTGAAGTGCAGGTACGTGTGCATATCCAGCAGACTTAGAGTGCTGGGCCTGGCTTTCCATGGCAGTCACAAATCTATCTATGGAGGTAGCCAGACACTCATACGCCTGAGACAGCAGGATCTCAATCGCTTTGCTGCAGTCCTGCAGCATTTGTGTCAGGTTGCCCAGTGTTAAACCTAAAAGAAAACCAAGAACTGTGCATTCAGTTCTGATATTGGGTCACTGGACTCAAAATGTTTACTCTGTTTTCTCTGCACAGACCTGCTGAGTTTCTCCAGCAATTCAGTTTTGCTCCTGATAAACCTGCCTGTTGCTCCTGTGTCTGCTTGACCACGTCAATGAAGTCACAAATTGCTGACATACCATGTGGTTACTTTCTTTTGCACTACCCTGTCCAAATAGGCCTCCAGGTCTCTATCTACAAAGTGGACTTTATATTGCCCCTTTTCTGCCATGTCTGGGGTAAATATCTCAAACTGTGCAGGGCAGCTCTGGACTCTCAGCACTTGACTGGGGGCACAACGGCCTTTGGCACTGGCACCAGGAATCTCAGGATATTCCAGAAGTGACGAGTACTTCCGTGCAGGGTGTGTGAGTGAATTGGGCTTCCATCAAATGAAAGGGGCACCAAAACGGCATTTGATTACTATCTTCTTTGCAGGTTGGACTTATCTGGGTTTTCTTATTTGCAATTTGATTTGCTAGCCTCAAAAACTTTAGCTTTTACTTCATGGCTAATGTAATAACTTCAAAGATTGGCTCTGCTGATTAACTTATAAAACATGACAGTTTTTTTTAAACAGTTAATAATACTTATTTACAGAATAATTTACACAGTCCTTACATGCCTAGTTCCCTGGTTCAACTGCTGGGCAAGTTCTCACACCCATGTGTGAATCACCCACCCCTGATTGGACTACTAAGCCAATGGTTTCTCCCTCATAGCTCATCCTTAATGTAGCCAACTATTTCAGGAAAATAAGCAACACTTTGAAAAGTTTTCAAAAAAGAGAAACTTCTAGCTCAAGTCAAGAGCTCGATCCAACTGACTAGCAACCAAATTAATGATTATCATGGCTGACAACATGATTTCACTGTCAAAAACTGGAAAAGAACTAAAGTAATTCACCTTTTTTCACGTTGTGATGCACAGACTTTGTTCCCTTTGCCTGTATATTTTCTATCCGCGATATTCCCAGAAAGCTGTTCATCTCATCTGTCCTGTCCATCATATTTGTGCATGTTTGGATGTAAAGGAGATATAGTTTAAATCTACATACTAGTAACTGATAATACATTTCACATATGTAAGAGAATAGGTTTGTAACAATAAATACGTTTTGTTTCCTTGATCATTTTGAAATCTGATGTAAGCTTCTTTTCTCTTAGTGGTCACCAAAAGGGCCCCATTTTGTCCTTTGTTAATAAACCCTAACATGTATCCAGGTCAGCACAATCCATCATACTTTTCAGCCACATCTTTAAGGTTCCCTCACATGACATAATTAACTTAAAAGCTTTCTAGCTTAATTATCTTTACAGTTTTTATGGCATTTGTCTGATTTGCAGAAAAGGCATGTTAGTTAGATCTTCTGGTTTCATTTAGCCTGCTACTCAGCCTGCTGACGAACATTCAGTTCAACAGCTGAATTCTATCATATATGGGCATCTTTTAAAATGAACTCCACTTTAAGCCTGTCCAACAACTTCCTTACAACTGCTAGTTTATTTTTTTCTTTATTCATTCACGGGATGAGTTGTCGCTGACAAAGCAGCATTTATTGCCCTTCCCTAATTGCCCAGAGGGCAGTTCAGAGTTAACCACATAGCTGTGGGTCTGAAGTCTCATGCAGGCCAGACCAGGTAAGGATGGCAATTTCCTTCCCTAAAAGACATTAGTGAACCAGATGGATTTTTCCAACAATCGACAATGGATTCATGGTCATCCAGATATTTTATCGAATTCAAACTCCAGCATCTGCTGTAGCGGAATTCGACCCCGGGTCCCCAGAATGTTATCTGGATCTCTACATTAATAATACCACTAGGCCATTGCCTCCTCTATGGTGAGTAAAGCAATTAAAAACATTGATCCAGTCAAAATAAAAGAATGCTGTAATATGTCCAAATCAGTGAAGATAAGCAAAAAGTCACTCTTATTTGTTGTATTATATATAAATTATATAGCAAGAATTTATGTAATCTTTTGTTGTCTATATTGCAAATGACTACATTTCAAATTTGGCACTTCACTGACTGTGAAGTAATCTGGGGGCACCCTGAGGATGAGAAAGGTGCTGTACAAATACAGATTCTTTCATTTACACCTGTACATAATTATCTGACATAAAAATGTTCAGGTGTATCTTAAAACTACTAAACAGTGATCAGTACTTAAAAGGGAAACTGAGTTACAAACAACATACAAAATGCTGGAAATGCTTAGCAGGTTGGCAGCATCTATAGAAGGAGAACAGAGATAATGGGAGAATCATCTAACAGCAATGGGAATCTCAGCCACTGGCTGGAGAGCTGTGAGATCCTCGTGTTGTCTCTTTTTGAGAAGGCCACTCTATCTTCTGGCACTCAAGCATTTAAAGCCTGGTGGTCTTACTTAAGGATTCATGGGGATGGAAGTCCTGCCCGCTGAGAGATGTTGGTCAATCTGAGACCAGGACAACTCTTTTGTACTCAAAACAGCACCTAGGTCACTAGAATAAATAAAGAACTACAACTGCTAGAATTCTGAAACAAAAGTAAAATGTTATGGAGAAACTCAGGGGTCTGGCAGCATCTGTCGAGAGAAAAACAGGAAGTTAACATTTCGAGTCCAGTGTTCTGACGAAGGGTCACTGGATTTTTTTTTCCACAGATGCTGCCAGATCTACCATGTTTCTCCAGCACTTTCTGTTTTTGTTCCACTTAGGAGACAGCGATTGTTGCTGGTACTACAACCACCCAAGGCTTTGGATCGTGGAGAGACCCCAGCACAGATGAGAAATTGGTGGCGGGTGCAGGAGAATTGAGAGATGCAGTTCATGGGAGGGTAACCGAAGAGTAGCAGAATGGTTAGCTTTCAGCTGGACCAACCCCACTCTCCTTCCCAATGTCATTCCCAATAAGTGTTCTGCTGTCAATTCAGATCTCATTTGAATTTATTATTACCCCTCATGTCAAATAGCATAATCTAGTTTTATGCAACATTTTGGCCAATTGGTCACAAATGGTGGAACTGCTCTTCTAAACATGTATACTGAGGTTTCCCAGCATCTGCGGCGGCATCGGACACAGGGAGTTTGAGCCCAATGTGGAGGAAATCTAACCCTTGTGCGGAGTATGAGCCCAGCAGGGTCAAGCACTTAAGAAGAACTGCAATGTTGAACTTTATTTCTTTATTTTTCTACTTTGTACCTGAGGTGACACCAGGAATGGTGATATTGTACACTTTTCATTGTACTCCTGTATCTCTGTACTTGAGTACACGTGACAATAAAATCTAATTCTAACTTCAAAAAAGATTTACTAGAATGCTACCAGATGGAGGTGTTGTGTCTCTCAGGAAATGTTTGTCGCCATGATATAAAATACAGACTATTGATATTTGAATTCCATTGGTTGATTTAAAAACTGGGGGACTTCTGTGGATGGAAAAAATTTAAAAAGACACCAAAACACTGACTTAAATAACCACAGGGATAATCTGACTTATATACTTTGATCAAGTTTCATGGAACCAATATGGATTAGATTAAAGACAATCTGAGTTGAAGGGCAACGAAATCAGTCAATCGGGCCTCATGGTAGGCATGGTAAGGTCCTCATCTCTCATTTGATTTACACTACTATGAGAACCTTAATATTAGAAATTAAACACTGGCTGCAATTATCAGACCTGGACACAATGACCTTTGCAAACACAGAACGTAAGACTAGTTTAACATTTCAAGGAGCTTTTTGATAGATAGGAAGAGACGGAATCAAAAATGTAAAACTCAACAGAGGCTGGGAAAACTCTCTCTCAAAAAAAAACTGTGTAGTCAGCAGACACAGGATTGTTTCAGAAATATCGACATCTTTTCATAAGCATAGATAAAAACTTAAAATATGGAAGTCAAGTTTAAATTTAGCTGGACTCTGCAATTTGCAAACTGCAGAGCTGAAACAGAAAGCATTCGTGCAGCCTATTTTGGGCAAACAATTTCCTGTCAAAACCAGAAAGGCCTGGAATTGCCTGGCCAGGTGCTAAAAGCCACATTGTTTCAAAATCAACCATGACACCTCTAGTGAATCTGCTTTGCTAGAAGAATGCTACACAGACCTGGTGGCACCCAGCTCAGTAGAAAGCCAGAGACATAGCATGACAATGACAGCACTTGACATGTGGACATTCAAACCCAGGTTCTGCGACTTTTAAATATGGAAAGTATTCGACTCATTGGATCTTCTTGACCCCACCTGATACTAGTATTGGACACAGGCCACAGAATCTTTGAGAAAGGTGTGAACAGGGGTATAACAGGTGCTATCTGAAGCTCCAGCTCTACTTTTGCACCTTCTTCAATGGTGTTTCCAGAGGGCACATTCAACTGGCAGACAAGCTGCATTGAATCTCCAGCTCCTTGTATCTCACAGCAAGCATCATCAGACTGTTCAGACCCAGAAGACCACTTTGGTGAGATGCTCTGAAGACCAGAAGACCAGAACCAGCCCTAGATGGAGGGGAAGCGCAAATTGATGACTGCAGAACGTGAAACATCAGCAAACCTTCAAGGACCAAGGAAATGCCTATCTCATGTTTACTGAATGGGTCTTTTCAGGCAAGCAGTTCAAATATATCTGTGGAGGTCAAAGAATAAGGTGTAATGAATCCTCAGAAGCCTGTCTCAGAACTAGATAGCTAGTGTAGATTTGAAACTATTTACTTAGAGATTTAAGGCTGTTTACTGAAGAGTCTTGTGAAGTGATTGATAGAGTTTGATAGAGGTTAATTAAAGTACAATAGTAGAGTCTGATAAATATTGTTTTTCTTTAATAAAGTCGGGTTGGACCTTCCCCTGACTTGCATCCCCTTTATCTATCTGACTTTGTAATGTGCCCGAGTTAAAAGGGACTACTGCAAACTGGTTAAGGTTAATCAGGATGCAATTACCCACCTTTCACTTTACAATATTGGCATGATATCACAGTCTACAAAGAAACAGCAAGGGAACAAGAACCTAAAAGATAACTGCAGTATCTGATGATCCCTACGAAACAAAATAACCAACTTTAGTCTCAGGTTAAAAACTTATGCCTCAAAGACGCCAAAAGGATTCTAAACTATGAATTGTTTTATCTTCATTTGTACCGGATGCTAACCTCTTAATTTTGTATGTGTGTATACGTGGCCCAGTGACTGCGCAAATGTCATATGCTTGACATTGTGACTTTATTATTTTCCTTTGGGTTGGCAGGTAATAAAATGCTTTCTTGCAACAAGAACATTGTGTTGTTGACTCATTATTAACTATCTTTACTATAAATGTTTTAATTGATGACATAGCCTTATGTTGAAACAAACTTAAATCTTTATTGCAACCAACCGAGAAAATTGAAAAGATGAAAGCAGGTTCACCACTTCTCACCTGGTGGAAACAGGTTGAACAACCTAGAGTTCTTTACTGCAGAGAAGAGCTGTCAGAGTGAGTGCCCTGACTGGTGTTTTTATAATGATGAAAGTGCTTAATGGTACAGATTTAGATTTTTCTACTGATGGGAGACGAGAACTAGCAGGCATAAATAAAAGTCAGTTACTGACAAATCTAATAGGAAACACAAACAGAAATTGCTGGAAGAACTCAGCAGGTCTGGCAGTATCTGTGGAGAGAAAGCAGAGTCAACATTTCGGGTCCAGTGAAAATTCTTATAAAAGGTACCTTGAGTGTATTTCTATAGAAATATATGAATTCACTTCGTTCTTCAATGCATATACACTGCAATCCTCACAACCAACATGTAAAATCTCTCTAGATTAATTCTTCAAAATTATTTTTGCCCAAAATTCTGGTCACACGGTCTAATATCTGTGATTCTGGACTTTGGTTTTGTTCTGTTCTCATTGAATCTAGTTGTTTCCCTATGTTTAATGTGTATATAATTATAGTCTATCAAGTCAGATCCTAAATGATGCCTGATTTATCCAGTATTGTCATAATGGGATCATAACAAAGTAACAAAAATCAAATCATTGCCCATAATAATAATCAAATCCAATGTCATAGATGTGGTTTTTATTGAGAATGAAAAGCTTTTGTGACACCTCCACTAAAATGCAGTGTTTGACTGGTAATTTGATCACGCTCATGATCAGAAAATAAAGTGTTTTAGTATATTACTGGAAGCTATGGCACAAAAGCAAAACACTGGGAATCTGAAATAAAGACAGAAAATATTGGAAAAAAATCAACAATCCTGACAGCATCTCTAGAGGAATAAATAGTTAATGTTTCAGGTTTTTGACCTTTCGCCAGACTGAAAACTACGGTCATGTCCTTCAACATTTAGAGTCTTCATTCACATTGCATCCAAACCCAATCACAAACTACGCTCATTCTTAATTCTAAAAATTCCAAGAACAACTACTTGTTTTGACGCGCATGTGTTAACTTCTCATAATTGTTGGAAACACAAAATGACTATGTCACTAATTGAACGAGGTACTCATTGTTAAAACAAAACTGTTAGCACACCTTAGCTTATCTACTATATATTGGTACAATGGAATCAAATGTTTAAGCAAGATTTAGAAGAATATTAGCCCAGTTTGGTATTGATAGGAAAAATTAACCACTTTCCAATTTCAGAGAAGGATAATTTGTATGTTTGCAACTAATCACAGATCCTGCAAACCATTTCTCAAGATTCTATTAAGAAGATGCTATTAACAATCTCTAGAGGCGCTGCACTTAGATAATAAATTGTATTTTTAGAAACATTTTATTCCTGATTTAATTTGAACTCCTGAAATGTTCCACAATCTTGGATTCATTTATTATCGAATATATCATTTGGATAAGATCTATAACAATGGTAGCCTTTGAAATTCAAAGCTACATTCCACAGTATGACCTGAATTTTATATACTACCGCTAGGTCTGTTTTTGGCACCTAAAACATCACCTTCCCATCTACAAGTTAACCCCCATAATACAGATGATGAACAAATATCAAAAACAGCGACACAGCTATTATACGCAAATAAATAAAGGGTTCATCTGAGCTTGTTAACAATATTAACCCCAATATAATCCTACCAATGCTATTAAAGGAGGTGACGGGGTAGCCAGGCAAAAGTGGTCAGTCTTGGAGGTAAGGAAGGGGAGGTATTATTTTTGAAGTGTGTCGTTTGCACATCAGCACCTCTATTAAGATGATAGTAGTTACACTTCTATCTTTCAAGCTATACTTCAAAACACACCCCTCCACACATTCCAGCACTTCAATCCGAGTGAAATGCATTATGATTGTGTGGTTGTGCGAGAAGATGTTGGGTTAGCCAACCAACCTACTTTTCATTTCGCCGCTGACATTCCTTTTGTGGGTGAGCTATCTGCTCCTGTCTATCGTAATTATTTGCCATATTGAGTCACAGAGTCATTGAGCTGTACCGCACTGAAACAGACCCTTCAGTCCAATTCATCCATGCTGACCAGATATCATAAATAAATCTAGTCCCACTTGCCAGCATTTGGCCCATATCCCTTTTTATTCATGTACCCATCCAGATGCCTTTTAAATGTTGCAATTGGACCAGCCTCCACCACTTCCTCTGGCATCTCATTCCATACACGCATCACCCTCTGCGTGAAAACATTGCCCCTTAGGTCCCTTTTAAATCTTTCCCCTCTCATCTTAAGCCTATGTCCACTAATTTTGGACTCCCCCACCCTGGGGAAAGACCCTAACCAGGCCCCTCATGATTTTATAAAACTTTACAAGGTCACCCATTAGCCTCCAATGCTCCAGAGAAAATAGCCCCAGTCTATTCAGCATCTCCCCATAGCTCAAACCCTCCAACCCTGGCAACATCCTTGTAAATCTTTTCTGAACTCTTTCAAGTTTCACAACATCCTTCCTATAGCAGGGAGACCAGAATTGCACGCATTCCAAACGTGGCCTAACCAATGTCCCATACAGCCACAACATGACCTCCCAACTGCTATATTCAATGCACTAACCACTAAAGGCAAGTATACCAAATGCCTTATTCACTATCCTGTCTACCTGTGACTCCACTTTCAAGGAACTATATTCCACTGCACGCTATTTTTAAACCACAAAACTGCATTTGGTGATTGTGTTCAAGTTTATTTAAAGTTCAATTAATGAACCCTAAATAGTGGCTGCTAGTGAGAAGTGACAGCATTGTATTCTGGGAGAAGTCAGCTCACTCAGCATATCTGTGAATGGGGTCGATGAGCAAACTACTGCTGCTGCTGAAGGCACGGGAGCAAAGGAGAAGTAGAAGGAAATTGAACTGCGACATCACAGCCAGCAGGTGAGTGAGTGGCTGGTGACTGGTAAGTAGTTTTTCTTTTCTATTATTTTGTCTTGGCTCTGCTGCTGTTGTTGTTAAGTTAACTTAAGGGTTAAGTCATGGCAGGAGATCCCAGACCCATGTCATGCTCCTCCTGTGCGATGTGGGAATTCAGGGACTCTTCCAATGTCCCTGACTCCTTCACATGCAGGAATTGTGTCCAGCTGCAGCTCCTGTCTGACCGCTTGACGGTCTGGAGATGCAGCCGGATCCACTTTGGAGTGTCCATGAGGCTGAGGAAATCATGGATAGCATGTTCAGTAAGTTACTCACACCACAAATATAAATTACTGAGGAAAATAAGGAATGGATGACCACCAGACAGAGGAACAGTAGGAAGGCAGTAGAGGGGTCCTCTGCAGTCATTTCCCTCCAAAACAGATATACCATTCTGGATACTGTTGGAGGAGATGGCTCATCGGGGAAGGCAGCAGTGGCTGGTTGTGCTGCACAGCAGGGCAGGAAAAAGAGTGGCAGAGCTATAGTGATAGGGGATTCAATTATAAGGGGAATAGATAGGCGTTTCTGTGGCTGCAAACTAGACTGCAGGATGGTATGTTGCCTCTCTGATGCAAGGGTCAAGGATGTCTTGGAGCAGCTGCAAGACATTCTGGAGGGGAAGGGTGAGCTGCCAGCTGTCGTGGTGCATATAGGTACCAACGATATTGGTAAAAAAAATTGGATGAGGTCCTCCAATTTAGGGAGTTAGGAGTTAAACTAAAAAGTAGGATCTCAGAAGAAGTAATTTCAGGATTGCTAACAGTACCACATCCTAGTCAGAGTAGGAGAGACAGAATAGTTAAGATGAATACGTTGCTTGGGGGATGGTGCAAGAAGGAGGGATTCAAACTCCTGAGATATTGGAACTGAGTCTGGGGCAGATGGGACCAGTCCAAACCACTTTGGCAGGACTGGAATCAACGTCAAGGGGAGAGTGTTTGCTAGCGCTGTCGGGGTAGGTTTAAACTAATATGGCAGGGGGATGGGAATCAATGCATGAAGTCAGAAGGAAGTAAAGTGAGAACAGAAACAAAAAGTAAGGGGTAAAGAGAACGTGGAAGGCAGATAAACCAAAAAGAAAAATCAAAAAGGGCCACATAACATCACAATTCTGAAAGGACAATAAATGTCAGAAAAACGACTCTAATGCTTCTGTGTCTCAATGCGAGGATAATAAGGTGGATGAATTAACTACGCAAACAGTTTTTAATGGATATGATGTAATTGGGATCACGGAGACCTGCTCCAGGATGACCAAGGATGGGAACTCAACATCCAGGTGTATTCAATTTTCAGAAAAAAAAAATCGATGGAAAGGAAAGGGAGGAGGGGTAATGTTGCTGGTTAAGGAGGATATTAACACAATAGTAAGGAAGGACATTAGCTTAGATGATGTGAAATTTGTGTGGGTGGAGCTGCAGAACATCGAAGGGAAAGAAAACATTAGTGGGAGTTGTGTACAGACCACTAAAAAGTAGTTGTTAGGTTGGGGATGGCATCAAACAGGAAATTAGAGGTGCATGCAGTAAGGATACAACAGTTGTTAGGAGTGACTTCTACCTACATATTGATTGAAGTAAGCAAGCTGGTAGTAATGCAATGGAGGAGGATTTCCTGGAATGTATGAGGAATGGTTTCCTCAACCAATATGTTGAGGACACACCTAGAGAGCAGGCCATCCTAGACTGGTAATTGTTTCATTAGAGAGGATTAATTAGCAACCTTGTGGTATGAGTTCCTTTGGGGAAGAGTGACTATAATATGGTCGAATTCTTCATTAAGATGGAGAGTGACACAGTTAAATCTGAGACTAGGGTCCTGAACTGAAAGAAAGCTAACTATAATGGTATGAGACATGCATTGACTTAGATAAACTGGCCAAGGTTACTTAAGGGGTTGACAGTGGATAGGCAATGGCAGACATTTAAGAGCACATAGATAATCTTCAACAACTGTGCATCTCTGTCTGGCATAAGAGTAAAACAGGGAAGGTGACTCAACCATGGCTAACAAGGGAAATCAGAGATATTGTTAAAGCCAAGAGGAGGCGTATAAATTGTCCAGAAAAAAGCAGGAAACCTGAGGACTGAGAGAAATTTAAAATTCAGCAGAGGAGGACAAAGGGTTTAATTCAGAAGGGTGAAAGTAGGATACAAGAGTAAGCTTGCAGAAAACATAAAAGCTGACTGCAAAAGCTTCTATAGGTATGTGAAGAGAAAAAGACCGGTGAAGTTAAATGTAGGTCCCTTACAGGTCGAATTCATAATGGAAAACAAAGAGATGGCAGATCAGTTGAACAAATACTTTGGATCTGTTTCACTAAGAAGGACATAAATAACCTTTCGGAAATGCTAGGGGGCAGTGGGTCAAGCATGAAGGAGGAACTGAAGGAAATCCTTATTAGTCAGGAAATGGTATTTGGGAACTTCATGGGAAAACCTAAAAAGTCCCCAGGGCCTGATGCTCTACATCCAGAATACTTAAGGAAGTGGTCCTAGAAATAGTGGATGCATTGATGATCATTTTCCACCATTCCATAGATTCTGAAAGAGTTCCAATGGATTGGAGGGTAGCTAATGTAACCCCAACTTTTAAAAAAGGGAGGGGGAAATGGGGAATTATGGGCTGGTTAGACTTACGTTGGTGGTGGGGAAGATGTGGAGTGAATTATTAAGAATGTAATAATCGAACATTTCGAAAGTGGTGAAAGGATCGGTCCAAGTCAGCATGAATTCATTAAAGGGAAATCACATTTGACAAATCTTCTGGAATTTTTTGGGGATGTGACCAGTAGCGTGGACAAGGGTGAATTAATGGATGTCACATATCTGGACTTTCAAAAGGCTTATGACAAGGTCCCACACAAGAGATTTGTAAGCAAAATTAAAGCTCATGGTATTCGAGGTAATGTATTGATGTGGATAGAGAACTGGTTGGCAGACAGGAAGCAGAGAGTTGGAATAAATGGTCCTTTTCAGAGTGGCAGACAATGACGAGCGGGGTACTGCAGGGTTCAGTGCGGGGACCCCAGTTGTTCACAATACACATTAATAATTTGGACATAATTGGATGCAATATCTCCAAATTTGCAGACAACACTAAGCTGGGTGGCAGTGTGTACTGTGAGGAGGATGCTAAGAGGCTGCAGGGTGACTTGGACAAGCTAACGGAGTGCACAAATACATGGCAAATGCAATATAATGTGGATAATGAGAGATTATCCGCTTTGGTCACAAACAGTGGAAGGCAGATTATTATCTGAATGGTGGCAGTTTAAAAAAAGGTGAGTTGCAATCTGGGTGTTATGAAACAGTCGCTGAAGGTTGGCATGCAGGTGCAGCAGGTGGTGAGGAAAGCTAATGGCATGCTGACCTTAATAGTGAGACGATTTGAGTGAAGGAGTAGGAATGTCTTGCTGCAGTTACACAGGGCCGTGGAGAGGCCACACATGGAGTACTGTATGCAGTTTTGGTCTCCTAGTCCGAGGAAGGACATTCTTGTTATTGAGGCAGTCCAGTGAAACTTCACCAGACTGATACTCGGGATGGCAGGACTAATATATGAGGAAAGACTGGATCGACTGAACTTGTACTCAATGGAGTTTAGAAGAATGAGAGGAGATCTCATAGAAACATATAAAATGCTAATGGGACTGGACAGGTTAGATATAGGAAAAATGTTCCTGATGTTGGGGAAGTCTGGAACTAGGGGTCACATTCGAAGAATAAGGGGGAAGGCATTCAGGACTGAGATGAGGAAGCATTTCTTCACTCAGAGTTGTGAATCTGTAGAATTCTCTACCACAAAAAGTTTTTGGGGCCAGTTCATTAGATATATTCAAGAAGGAGCTGGACATAGCCCTTGCAGCTAAAGGGATCAAGGGGCATGGAGAGAAAGCGGGAGTGGGATACTGAAATTGCATGATCAACCATGATCATGTTATTGGTAGTGCAATCTCGAAGGGCCGAATGGCCGATGCCTGTACCTATTTTCTACGTTTCTAAAATTACAGTCTATGCACCATACCCCGAATGACATTGGCAGGTAGGTGCGAGTAGGATTCTTGTTTTAAAGTGTTTAAAACAGCACAAACGAAGAGGGTACTATTTCTGGGGAGATGCCCTTTTCTCATCAGGGGTATTTCACCAAGACACTACCAATTCCTTCCTACCTGCACATATTTTATCCACACCCATACACACTCCCTCTTCCCTATGGTGTGAAAGAAAACCCTGCCCAAAGCTCCCCAACTTAACTTACTCCAAAATCCTTCAGGTCTCCTTCACAGGCCTATTTGCAGGCCTAGCAGTGCCCAATACTAAGTTCTGGTGCTAAAACTGTTTCAGAGAACAGGGTTTCTTTCACTGGGAGATGGAAGTTCTACAATCCAACAATTCAATTGGTTTGCAGCACTTCAGAACACTCAAAAATGGATCACAAACATAAAATTGTCAAAGTGTATCTATCTTTATGCTGAATAACTTAGCTTATTAAAAACATTAAGTTTTGCATTTAGTTTCTTTAATAAAGTTTCAGGTAGATGATTAGGTTATGGCATATACACAGAATTATTTTCAGTTTTTTGGTGTACTGTATACATTATTAAACATAATCAAATACAGCATGAATGCATTTGTGCTTTGCCATTCATCAGTGATAACTTCATAGATGCATAGAAAATAGGGGCAATAGCATGTCATATTGCCCACCAAACCTGTTCCACCATTTAATATAATCATGGCTGATCCTCTATCACAAAGCCATAATCCTGCTCTCTCCCCATTTCCTTGATACCTTGAGCCTCTAGAAATCTATTTCTTTCTTAAATATATTCAATGACCTAGTTCTACTGCCTTACGCACAGGTTTATCATCTCAGTCCTAAATCGTCAAACCCATAATCTGAGATGGCGACCCCTTGTTCAAGAAATCCCCCAGCCAGGGAAGCATCATTCATGTATCCAGTCTGTTCAGTCCTGTCAGAATTTTATACATTTCAATGAGATCCTCTCTTATCCTTCTAAACTCTAGTGAATACAGGTGCAGTCACTGCAATCTCTCCTCATATGACAAACCTGCCATTCTAGAAATCAAGGGATAACAAGGTGTAGAGCTGAATGAACACAGCAGGCCAAGCAGCATCAGAGGAGCAGGAAGGCTGACGTTTCGGGCCTAGACAATCTGGTGAACCTTTGCTGTGCTCCCTCTTTGGCAAGTATATATTTTCTGTCATAGCACCATAAACTACAAGCAATTCTCCAGGTATGGTCTCATAAACGCCTTAGGCAGCTACAGGAAGAAATGCTTGCACCTGTACTCCAAATCTCTTGCAATGAAAGCTAACATACCAGTTGCCTTCTAAACTGCTTGCTGCACCTGCTTTTACTGTCTGGTTGTACAAGGACAGCTAGGATCTTTTGTACATGAATATTTCGCAATCTGCCACAATTAAACAATACCCTGCTATCATGTTTTCCTACCGAAGTACATAACTTCACATTTAACCATATTATACTGCATCTGACCTTCAGATGTCTAAATTGCATTGAAGCGTTTTTACTTCCTTTTCACTACCTCATAATTCCGGTTTTGTACCATCAGCAAACTTGAAATTATTAAACGTGATTCCCTCATCCAAAACATTGACATATATTGTGAATAGCTGATGTTTCAAGCATTGACTTCTATGATTCCCCACAGGTCACAACCTTCCACTCCAAGGAAGGCCCATTTAGAGTCATATAGCACTGAAACAGGCCCTTTGGTCCAACTCATCCGCACCAACCAGACAACCCAATCTGACCTAGATTTACCAGTATTTGGCCCATATCCCTGTAAACCCTTTCTATTCATATACCCACCAGATGTTGTAACTGTACTTGCCTTCACCACTTCCTCCGACAGGTCATTCCATATATGCACCACCCTCTGCATGAAAAAGTTATCCCTTAGAACCTTTATAATATTTCCCCTCTCACTTTAAAGCTATGCCCTCTAGATTTCGACTGCCCCACCCCAGGAAAAAGACATTGGTTATTCACCCTATCCATGCCCTTCATAATTTTATAAATCTTTATAAGGTCACTCCTCAGCGTCCAATGTTCAGGGAAAAAAGTCCCAGCCTATTATTCATCCTTTCCCTATTAATCAAACCCTTTGGTCCCAGCAACATCTTTGTAAATCTTTTCTGCACTCTCTCAAGTTTAACAATATCCTTCCTACAGCAGGGCGACCAGAACTGTAGCAGTATTCTAAAAGCGTCCTCACTGATGTCCTGTACAGCTATAACATCACATCCTAACTCCTATACTCAGTGCTCTGACCAATGAACGTAAGCGTGCCAAACACCTTCTCCACCACCCTGTCTACCTGCAACACCACTTTGAAGGAACTATGCATCTGCACCCCTAGGTCTCTTTGTGCAGCAACACTCCCCAGGATCCTAGCATTAATTTTATTCCTACTCTATTTCTTGTCTACTCACCGGTTCTGAATCCATGGCAGTATATTAGTTGAATCCTCTGTGCATTAATCCTGTACACCAACTCCTTATATGGGATTTCATTAAAAGCTTGAAAATTCGAATACACTGCATTCACTGGTTCTATCTTACCTTAGAATATGAACAGAATCCCTATAGTGTGGAAACAGGCCCTTTGGCCCAACAAGTCCACACCGACCCTCAGAGCGTCCCATCCAGACCTATTCCCCCACCCTTTCCCTGCAACCCACCTAATCTACACATCCCTGAATACTACGGGCAATTTAGCATGGCCAATTCCCCCAGCCTGAAAATCTTTGGACTGTGGGAGGAAACCAGAGCACCTGGCAAAAGCCCACGCAGACGTGGGGAGAATGTGCAAACTCCACACAGACAGTCGCCTGAGGGTGGAATCGAACCCAGGTCCCTGGTGCTGTGAGGCAGCAGTGCTAATCGCTGTGCCACTGTGCTGCCCCAAAATATATGGACCGCTTCACAAATTTGGGTGTCATCCTTGCCCAAGGGCCATGCTAATCTTCTCTGTATCATTCCAAGTTTAGTATATGTGCTGCCGAAGCAAGCCGAGGTTTATCCAATAGGTTTATCAAACTTGTTTTCTCTTTCATAAATCCATATTGACTTTGTCTAATCCCATCGACATTTTCTTAGTGTTCTGTTCTCATGTTCTTTATAATAGATTCTACCATTTTACCTTCTACTGATATCATGGTAACTGGCCTGTAATTCCCTGTTTTCTCCCTAGCTCCTTTTTTAAAGGAGTTACATTTACCACTTTCTAATCTGTCGATAATGTTCTAGAATCTACATAATTTAGGAAGAATACAATGAATACATTGCTATTTCCAATGCTACATCCTTTAATATGCTGGGATTTGTTAGCTTTGAGTTTCATTAATTTCACGGACATTTTCCTGCTACTAATATAAATTTCCTAAATTTCCATCTTTTGAAGAGACTCTTGTTCCCCTTTCATTTCTTGGAAGTTATGATTTCCTTTTCCCATGAAGACAGAGGTGAAGTGGCTTTTAATTGCTTTGCCATTTCCCTGTTCTTCTCAATCAATTCTTCCTTTTCTGTTTGTAAAGGGCTTTCATTTATCTTCAAAAATCTTTTTCTTGTTACATACTGCTAGAAGCTTTTACTCTATTTTCCCCTACTTAATCAATCATTGTTTGGTCCTTCTTTCCTGAAATCTAAACTGCTCCCAATCATCAGGGATACTATTTTTTCTAACAACTTTAGATGACTTCTCTTTGAATTGAATACAGTGCTTAATTTCTCCTGTTAGCCAAGGTTGGGCTACTATTTCTGTTAGACTTTTTGTCCCTTAAAACTCAGCCATTTCATAGTTACCAATAAGCCTTTTCATTTAAAAACCAAAAGAACCGTGGATGCTATAAATCAGGAACAAAAACGAAGTTGCTGGAAAAGCTCAGCAGGCCTGGCAGCATCTATGAAGGAAAAAACACAGTTAACATTTCGGGTCCAGTGACCCTTCCTCAGAATTTTCCGTGTATTCAGGCAGTGTATTGCAACTCACCCCTCATATTTTCTATGTTTTGCTTTTAGATTTGGGACCCTGTTTATGGATTTGACTACTGTATTTACTATCCCAATGAAGAATTTTATCATGTTACGATCACTCTTAAGGGCTTTGGACAACAAGATTATTAATTGACTCCTCCTCATTGCACAAAACCAATTCTACGACAGCCTATTTCCTAGTTAGTTCCTCAATGTACTGGTCAAAAAGTCATCTTGTACACACTCTAGGAATTCATTATCACTACATTATTGCTATAGAGATTTGCCCAATCTATATGCAAATTAAACTTATCCACGATTACCTTATCATCCTTGTTACACGCATCTCTAATTTCATGTTTAACGTATTCCCCAACCTTCTCACTACTGTTTGGAAGCCGACAAATAAAACCAATGTCTTCTGCTCCCTTTTGCTTCATAGCTTCATCTAGCCATCCAACGTTTGATGGAAACTCTCTGAATTCTGCTGACATAGTACAGTTTGTGGAGGACAATGGCCCAAGGACAGGAACACAATGTTCACCTGGGAATCATGGAGCATTAAAGTGTATGTAATGATGATCTCATTGAGAATTACTTTGAAACAGTAATTCTAGGCTTCAAAGATCAAACCATGGCTCTGCCCGATGGTAATGTATAATTAGCTCATTTGTATGGTAATGTGAATTCATTTGCACCTTCAATTTTATGGGCCATCATTTTCAAAAATGCTGTAATTTCCTAAAAATCTTCAAGGTGGCACAGA
The DNA here is from genome assembly GCF_021869965.1 of Rhincodon typus. Taxonomy (NCBI): domain Eukaryota; kingdom Metazoa; phylum Chordata; class Chondrichthyes; order Orectolobiformes; family Rhincodontidae; genus Rhincodon; species Rhincodon typus. Next base: position 27,496,334 of record NC_063353.1, on the reverse strand, counting down.
AAGTCCCTGTTTGATTTGGCTCCACCTATGTATCTAAGTAACATTTTCTGTGCTGATCTACAGATCTTAGTTAACTAATGAATATCTTGGCTCCTTATTGTAAACGTTCACAAGAACAACAGCATCAGAATTTGATAAAAGAAAAAGCAAGGTGACCAACAGTACTGTTCATATTAAGCCCAGAAGATTTGAGAAAGACTCCATTAGTGGAATGGTTCCATTATTGTTAAGCATCAACATCAATATGATGGAACTCTTTTAGTGATCAGAGAGTCCTTTGTTGATTTTGAAACTCTCAAGTTACGTAAACAGAATTTTAGCAAGTAAAACAAAAATTGGCTAAGTGTAAAATATCAGTCATCTCCTGAAATGAGCATGGTTAATAATATTTAAATTAATATATTACTGAGCGAAATGCTATTAGCAGTATTTAAGGTGCAGTGGTAATTGAACTGTGCATATTGTTAATTATATCTTGAAACTAAATATTAACCTTGATTATTCTGATAAATGTATGCTTAAAATGTTAAAAATCTGGTTTTATACAATGTGTGGGTGGTCAAGGAAGGCTGCATTTTTTGTTATATTTTATTGACGAGTGATTTGTTCTTGGACTCTAAACAACATTTGCCACTAAAGTATTGATACTGTACTAGTTCAATATTGTTATTCATTCATGGTTGTGGGTCTCACTGGTTAGGCAGGCATTTATTACCCATCCATAATTGACCACAAGGAGGTCTTGGTGAGCTGCCTTATTAAACTGTTGCCATTCTTGGGGTGCAGGTATACCTACAGTACTGTTAAGAAGGGAGTTTCAGATTTTGACCCAGCAAGTGAAGGAATGGCAATATAAGTCTACATCAAGATAATATGAGGTTTACAGGGGAATTTGCTGATGATATTCCCATGCATTTGCTGCCTTTCTCCTTCTAGTTGGTACAAGTCATGGGTATGGAAGGTGCTGTCGAAGGAGCCTTAATAAGGTACTGCAGTGCAAATGGTACACACCGCTGTCATTGTCCATTGATGAAGGGAGTCAATGCTGAAGATGGGGTAACAATCAACTGGCTTGTTATGTTCTTGATAGTGTCAAGCTAATTAACTGTTGTTTGAGCTGCACCAATCCAGGCAAGTGGTGAGTATTCCATCATTCTCCTGATTTGTGCCTTATAGACGGTGGACACGCACTGGCGAGAGACAGGTGTGTTACACACTGCAGAATTCCTAATCTCTGATCTGTTCTTGTCTCCACAGTATTTAAATGGCGAGGCCATTCAGTTTCTGGTCAGTGGTGATACCCAACATGTTGACATGAAAGATTGAGCAATGACAATGCCATTAAATGTCATGGGATCATAGTTGGGTTCTCTCTTACTGGAGATGGTCATTGCCTAATACTTGTGTTGTACAAATGTTATTTGCCATTCATCAGCCCAAGCCTGAATGTTGCCCAGGATTTGCTGCATATGTAAATGTATTACTTCAGTTACAGAGGTGTTGCAAATGGTATTGAACATTGTGCAATCATCAGTGAACTAATGACGAGGGAACATCATTGATGAAGCAGCTGAAGATGGTTGGGCCCAGGACAGTAAGCAACTCCTGTGTAACATTCTGGAACTAAGATGATTGCTGTTCAACAACTACAATAATCTTTCTTTGTGCTACATATGACCTCAAATAGCAGAGTGATTTCCCCTCATTCTGATTGATCCTGGGTTTGCTGGCGACTTTTGATGCCATAATCAGTGAAACGTTTCACATCATATCTGGAGTTCAGCTCTTTTGTCCAAATTTGGACCAAGGCTGTAATATGGTCAGGAGCTGAGTGACCCTGTCAAAACAAAACTGAGTGTCATTTAACAGGATATTACTGAATAAGTGCACTTTGTTGCACTGTCAACAACTCTTTAATAGAGAGTAGACCGATAAAATGACAATTGATTGTCTTGCGTTTTGTGCTCAAGACACATTTGGGAAATTTTCTGTATTGCCAGGTAAATGCCACTGTTGTTTCTGTATGGTACAGCTTAGTTTGGGATGCAGCTAATTCAGGAGCATGTATTCTCAATATTATTGGCAGAATGTCTACAGGGTCTATAGACTCACAGTATCCAGCAGCCATCCATTTCTTGATAAGATATACAGCCAATTCAACTGGTTGAAGATGTGAACCTGGAAACCTCAGAAGGAAATCAGGATGGACTTTCCAACTTTGCATTTCTGCCCGAAGATGGATACAAATGCCTTGTCTTTTGCACTGATGTGTTGGACTCCCCCAGAGTTAAGGATCAGGATATTTGTGGAGCCTCCTCCCACGTTCAGTAGTTTGATTGATTACTGCCATTCAGAGCTAGATGCTACAAGACTGCAGATATTAAGTCTGATGAGATTAGATTAAGTTTGGCGGCACAGTGTTTGGGTTAGCACTGCTGCCTCTCAATACCAGGGACCAGAGTTTAATTTTTTTATTCATTCATAGGATGAGGGCTATGTAGCATTTATTGCCCATCCCTTGTTGCCCAGAGGGCAGTTAAGAGTCAAATACATTGCTGTGGGTCTGGAGTCACATGCAGGCCAGACCAGGTAAGGATGGCAGTTTCCTTCCCTAAAGGACATCAGTGAACCAGAAATCGACAATGAGTTTTTCCAACAATTGACAATGGATTCATCATTAGACTCTTAATTCGAGATATTTTATTGGACACAAATTCCACCATCTACCATGGCGGGATTCGAACCCGGGTCCCCAGAATGTTATCTGGGTCTCTGGATTAACAATCCAGCTATAATACCACCAGGCCATCGTCTGCCCTAAATTCCAACCTTAGGTGACTGTGTGGAGTTTGCACATTCTCCGTGTCTTCTGGGTTTCTGCTGTATGCTCTGGTTTCCTCTCACAGTCCAAAGATGTGTGTTGGGTGGATTGGCTTTGCTAAATTTCCCCATAGCGTCCAGGGATGTGCAGGCTAAGTAAATTAGTCAGGGTAAATGCGGGTTTATAAGGATAGTTTGGGGAGGGTGGGATGCTCTTTGAAGGGTCGGTGCAGACTTGATAGGCTGAATGACCTCTATCTGCACTGTAGCGATTCTACGATCTGCAAATCTCATATCAATTAGCCACATCTCAGTGAAGAATAACAAAACAAAATCAAACTCTCCAATGTCAGCAGCAACCCAGCTGAATTAAGGAAGGCAGAATAGTTATGCAGTTTCCTTTCTATCAACATGGATTCTGATTCCAGCAAAATTCTTGGAAAGGCACTGTTTTTTCTAACAATCTTCCGCATAAAATAAATTTTCATTTTGATTCCAGAAAAATGGTGCAAGGATTGGGCTTCAGAGATCAGGATGGGGGAGGGTTAAAGGGGGGATATGGCTTTGGAAGAGCTGCTTCTGGTGGACACAGTGAACAATCCAAGTAAGAACCCCTGCTTGCCTGATATCAGCTGCTGGGCTCTCCACTTGACATTGACGTCCCCACTACTTTTAAAGTAGTGGCAGGACAAGATGCAACATTTAAGTGATATTCAGTTAGCCATATAAAGGCCTCAGTAGGCCCAATTAGGCAAGCTGCCCAACACTTCTTCATCCCCTGTAAAATGGGAAACAGGTTGGAACAAATGGGAAAGTGATAGGCAGGTCAAGTTCTGAATTTTATGATTTCCCCACCCTGCTTTCAAACATGCTAGCAAAGTGTACATTCAACACTGCACTCTCTGCAGCGATCCGGGACCGATGCAAGAAGAGTGAGCAATAGTGTGGCTCTTCAGACAATCAAATGGAACAGTCTTCCCTGATGAAGGCAGAGTCTAAACCAGGATATATAAAACAGAATGTAAATCAGACTTAAATCACGTACAGAAAGCAAGTTAAAGGTTAGGAAAAACAGGTGGGAATTGGAATCAGACAAAAAGAAGTTTAACATTTTGATTAAAAGCTCAAAGAATAATTATATTCTACAGAAATACGTCTCCACGTAGCTAAAATTACATTGCATTAAATACAACCAGAGTGCTTGCACGCCACTAAGTCAACGTCATCATACTGTTAACAATTCAATTACTCATGAACATACCAACCATAACATTTACTGGTGTGTTTAGTGGCCAAATATAGCAAATTTCTTCATAGATTTCAAGCCCGACTTTACTGTGAATATGCCAATATAATGTAACTTGTGGATACGCAAGGCAATTCAGACGTTGACCCCCAAACTTTCATGTTTAACTGCCTATGTGCAGGCTCTGGAAATTGTTGTCTAATATAACAGAGTGTGCTGTTAGCCACATTCTTAATGCATGATTCAAGCCAGTGATGTTATCCTTCCTGTAAGAAAATAAGTAATGCATGACTCTTGTCTTAATACGCCAACAGACACTGGGACCTCAGTTCCTAGGAAGCTACAGATCTACATGTCCATGCCACTTGATCGCTAAAGACGATGAAATTCCCAAATCCCTGCCAATACTTGTACAGTTGGCCAACTTCCCCCCATCCAAATACAAGATAATGCTATCAGCTAACCAAGGGAATACAGTATTATCATTCTATAAAGCAAATTTAATTCATTTGCAGAAAGTATACAAACATAGAAGATAATGCTTAAAAGTGTGTACTGTATTTCGCATGCTCTAGTATCCAATAAGAGAATTTACTAACTTCACAGAATATTCTCAAAACAAACATATCAAATTATTTTCTTTATAACATTGATTTACCAATACCACCAATTGGTAAAATTTTAATTAGAGACTGATTCTCAAACATAAATCAATAAAATAAACTGATCAAGGAGAGCAGTATAAAAAATGCAAATCCAATTATTGAAAGATGCCTATCTGGTCTCCTTTCAAATGTTAGAAGTTGGCAAAGCCTACATATTTTTAAGGATACACAATCATTCGGACATACTTCTTGAGTCAGTTAAAAACTCAACACCAAATCCAATATTTGCAATGATGGAACATTTCATTTTACATTCACGTGTAACAAAACGTCAAGAATCCACTGAATATGCTATGAAAATTCCAGCTAAAGTCTCAAAATTATTCTGAATCTAGGCTTTTAAAAAATCCCATAACGCATGCCAATCACATCAGAGCACTTTAGAAACAGCAGGAAGGTTACATATGCATGTTTCTGAAAGGTGGGTGAAAAGCACTGACTACCTACCTTGGACTACATATCTTCTTTATTCTTCCAATGAAATGCATCTTCCACACACATGAGAAAAATAACCGAGGTTGATGATTTTTGTGCTGACCATGCATACGTAAGAATCATTAGAAACTTGCCAATAGGTAGGGGAAAGCATATGATCTCCTGCTCTTGGAGTGTCCCAAGAATTGCTTTGGTGCCGATTTGTTTTGACCTTCAGTTAGGAAGTGAAAAGAACAACTTCACATGAAGACGACTTGCAACCCCAATATACCAAAACTGGAACTCTGTCTTGTATCAATTCAGGACTAGTTGGTAGCATTCTCACCTTTAAATCACAAGTCCCACATCATGACTTGAGCATGAAAATCAAGGCTTACATTTAAGCGCAGTACTGACGAAATGCTGCACTGCTGGACATGCCATCTTTCAAATGAGATGTTAAACCAAGATCCCATCTGTCTCATGAGATCATTTTGAAGAAGAGCAAGGGAATAATCTTAGGTGCTCTGGCCAATAATTATCCCTCCATCAGCAACACAAAACAGATTATCCATCATTATTACATTGTGGATGAATGCTCTGTATAAATTGGTTGTCATGATTCCTACATTGTAAAATGTAATCATTGTTATAAGTGCATCATAAGCTTTGAGATGTACAATAGTCGTGAAAAATGCCAAATAAATGCAAATCTTTTTCTTAATAATTTTAAGAATTAAGAAAAACCGACAAAGCTACTTAACTTGTCTTATTCGTTTCACTTCCTTTACACACAACTTACAGAAATATGACAAACTCCAGAATAAACTTAGAGTGGGGCACCTTGTATAACAGCTGCAATGTCAACTGCCAGGATCAATTTTCCAAAGGTGATCCAAGTATTAATAAAATGATCAAAGAATAAATATTTAGAAATATGCAAGGTTTGGACAGTCACTGGACCCGAAATGTTAAGTCTGTTTCTACAGATGCTGCCAGATCTGCTGAGTTTCTCCAGCACTGTCTGTTTTTATTTAAGAGCCATTCTGTACTTGAAATGTTAAGTCTGTTTCTTTTTCCACAGATGCTGCCAGATCTGAGGAATTTCTCCAGATCAACAATACTTTGCTTTTATTTTCTTGAAAAAGAAATTTGTATATTCCATATTTGTGGAGGTTACTGTTCCCAAAATGGCAATTACATTCAATGTTTCATCTCCAATATGACAGATTCTAATAATGGTGTAAATCAAATCGGAGATAAGGTGCTTTCCATGCTTCCCATGGGGTCCAACTGATTTAATTGCCCATGGGAGAATGATAACTTCAGCTCAGCCTGTCTTTGGTCGAATGCATACAATTCCGTCAAAACTGGACAACTGTGTGGGCCAGGTGAGCTCTGTAGTCATTTTAAATCAGTCTTTTGGTCTCTTTTTAAAAATTATTTCCATCTATGAAACTCATAGGGATTAATTCGAACATCAATAGTCTGTATTTAACATCATGACAAGTACAATATTTTACAGATAAATGTTTTATGTTCTTACATGTGTGGAAGGAAGAGGTCAACAACAATGTTGCTGTAAATATTGTGCGGTCTGTAAAAAAGAAATCAAACACGCAATGTACTATTTTTGTTTCAGGTTGGGTTTCTCAGGACAGCATAGGCCCAGGGTTTTCACTGTACTTTGCTTAATTTAGTTTATACATTGCAAAACAATAAATGTCAAGCTTCATGTACATTTTGATCCACGGTAGTAAATGACAGGTAATTCACATGTTGAACATTTATTTAATTCTAACTATTTTAAATCGTTCAATGGATCTGGGCTTAGCTGGCTGGGCCAGCATGCATTACCCATCTCAGGTTACCCTTGAAATTCTGAGATCATGAAAGGAGAAATATAAGTACAAGCCATTTAATGTTATGCAAATTTGGATACTATTATCCCTGACTTTATATCTAAATCATTGATGGACACTGCAAAAATTAACAGTTGCAATGCGGAATCCTAGGGGATTTTAATTTCCAGTCAATTTGAGAAACTGCCCTGTTTCCTCTTTCTAGCCAGTTTTTAAATCTGATTTTGTTGCCTATGGTTTAACTTTGTTCCACCCACGCTTCACTAAATGGTGTTCTATCAAAGACTTCCTGAAAGTTCACGTACAGCGCACATACTCCATTTCTTGCGTTTATCACACTTCTCACTTGTCAAAGAGAATCAAGGTCCAGAGTGAATGTTGAGGACTCTCAACATACCCATGAAGATTGTCTGTGGAACTACTCTACCAGATTTGGCAGAAGCTCCCAGAGATACCAGTAAGGAGGACTTTGCAGGATCATCTGGGCTGTTTGATATCAGCTTTTCTGGTGCTGAAGTTGGTGCCAGGTGCTCCGGCTGGTTTCACTCAATTGCTTAGACTTAGTAACAGTTTGATAAAATTGAGTGGCTTGCTCAGCCATTTCAGACAGTAGTTAAGAGTCAACCACATTACTGTCTGTCTGGAAGATAGGAGATTTTCTTCCCAAAAGAACATCAAGAGCCAGATAGGATTTTACAACAATTGATAATGGTTACATGATTGCCATTAGGCTAATTTTAATTTCAGACTTTTATCGAGTTCAAATATCACCATCTTTCACGGTGGAATTCGAACCCACATCCACAGACCATCAGCTTGGAGTTCAGGATTACTAAACATTCTAGTCATATTGCAAATACAACACAGTCTTCACAAAGACCTGCTACAATACAGTCTCTGCGTTATCTAAGAATGGCTATTAGCTGATTCCTAGCAGTTCCAATAGACTATTAACAATTGAATATAAACAATATTGATTACAGCTCTCTCACAAAGTACTTCCACTCCTCTCTCCTTGGAATCTCAATTGCAAGTGATTGTTGATGTCAGAGTTAAATAATCTTAATGAAATATTTATTTCCATTATAGTATTCATCATCAGTTTCTCTCTACTTCTTGTTAACGTAATTTCAACAAGCTCTAAGTCATTTGCATTAGCACCATCTTGCCTACCTCAAAATCCCAATCCACCATCAAATTCCAAACATTACAAGTTGAGCTTTTAAGGAACTTTCACTTCTCGCCCTAATCTGGTTAGCATGAATGCTGAGTAAGGGTGATGGCCTTCCACCATTCTCTAACTTTTGTACAATTTTGTGAGATAGTTGATGTAGTTCTGTTCTCCTTGTCCTATATTTGCTAATCATACTTGCTTACTCCTGTTGCTTCAGGCAGAATTAATGCCTTTCTCTTTCTCCTAAATGTTCCTTCCTTCTGAATGTTCAAACCGTCTAAGACTGGTTGTTCTGCCTTTCTGAGGACTGTACCTTTTGACCTTCTATCCACAATCCAAGCCTTCTGCCTGGTACCAGTCATTGCTCAACATCTGAAATTATCCTATTTCTTTTTTTGCCTCATGAAGGAATTTTGGCTTTAAGTCTTCTGCCCATGACTAACTCTGCCAGTGAATATACATGACTCAAATGTGTTGATCTGTAACTTAACAAGGCTAACTCTCAATATTTTTTTTAGCCATTAGTAACTATTTTTAACCACTTTGTTGTTTCATTTGCCTGTGGATAAAGTGGAGGACTTGTGAGCTGTTTGGTACATGTCTCTGTCATGAACTTCTTGAACTCTTCAGTCATAGATTGCGGACAGATGTCTGAAGCTCTCTCATCTAGGAAATCTTGTGTATAAAATATCTTATTCAGTGCTTTAATCACTGATTCAGCCGTGGTTGTACGGTCTAGAAACTTCTAATCGGCTAGCATAGTAATCTAATAGAATCAAGAGTGTATTGCCTTGGAAGTCAAATAAGTTTAATTCTAATCTTTGCTAAGGCCTATCTAGGGGACTCAGAGTACCTGACTATTGATGGCAATGTTTGTCAAGATAACATGAAATTTTTTATTTCTCTTGAAATGTCTGGCCACCATACAGACTGTTGTGTTCTTACTCTACACTTAGTAATTTCCAAGTGCACTCCATGAATTCTTCTTCAAATCTGGAAAGAATTATATGATTTTAGTGCGTTCTATGTCTGCTTTTATATCTTCACAAATTTCCTATAACAACTTCTTTAAAGCCAGTAATAAAACCAGTGATTACTGTAGAAAATGATTCTACTTCTTCACTGGGCAGTAAATTTCCTGCTTCAGCCTGACATACTCTCGATCCGGACAGTATATCACCTGCAATTTGTACTTTCCCTTGGACATAGACTATCAAGTAGTCATATCTCAATAATCTGAGTCTGCACATCTGGATTCTTAGTAGTATTTTGTTTGGTATTCAATAACAAGTAATAGTTTACGATGTTTGCACCTGAAATTTCAATCTGATCAGTAATCTGAGAAATGTTCACAACCCCTAAAGCCTCTTTCTCAGTAGCTGCAAAGTGCTGCAATATTGCAGTCAGCACTTTGGATGCAAAATGGACATGTTTTCCACTTGTATCAACCTGAACTTGAATGAGTAATTTGTGGACACTATTGTGGGCAACTGGGGGCTGCAGTGAGCTAATACATCTGAAGAGAGTAACTTTTCCATCATCTTCTGAAATATTGTGCTCCAAATTCCAAAGTCACTGTTGACCTTTACTTAAAAGCTCTATTAATGAGCTATGTGATAGTTGCTAGATTTGGAATGAACATCCCTAGCTGGTTGATCATTCCTAAAAAGTATTAAACGACATTGACACCCAATGGCTCTAGGAACTCACTTCTTGCTTTCATTTTCCTGGGATCTACATGATGTCTCTGATCACAGGCAAATTTGAATTACCTAGTCTGTGAGGTGTGACCACACTCTGGAGTAAAGTCTCCAGGTTCCATTCCCCTCCCTTGATGAAGAGCAATGTCTGAAGCTCGGACCTCAGCTCCTCAACTTGGATTCAACATTCCTCAAGCTATAGACATTTACTACACGTTTGTTCTGGATCACCTTGGTACCCAGCGGCTTCCACATACTGCAGCACTAACACACACTTGTTCTGCCATCACTATCATCTTGATTTATTTTGTGAATTAATTACTGTAGATTCCCTGCTCTTTATACTTCACGATAATGAATGTTTTTCAGAAAAGAAAATTACCAGCATTAACCAGCTATTCTTAAGAAGAGAAACAATGGAGACCTAAAGGCCTTACTTTTAAAAACTAGAAATATTCACCAATCTTAATCATCAATCAGCTTTCAATTGCGTTACACTATATTTCGTGATGTCACTTTGCCAATGGTTTCACTGCAGGTACGCTTCTCGATACATACCTTTATCCTCTCTCTCTCTCTGAACTCTTGTTCTGGAGCATTTCCTTCTTGCAGTAAACCTTAGTTGAAGCACCTCTGTCTCCTTCAATCAATTCATATTTCAGCCTTTGTCTCACTCAGCTGAAGTTTTCTTCACACTGACAATGCACCTTAGTCTAGCACTAGTGAAGTTGGGTTTGGAGAATTCAAAGGATGCAGTGAAACACAAGATTCTGCTTCTCAGAAATTCACTGGCCAGGATCATAACATACCCAATGTTGCTAATGGACAAATCAGGTCAGGCTTGGTAGATCATATTGTTTTCTTATTTAGCACATAAGTCTTCAACTGAAACATCAGGTCACAATCCTGAAAATTTGGTTTTCATAATAAAAAGGAAGTTTAATATGCAAAACAGATGGCAAAATAGAATAAACCAAGTTATTTACATGTAACGCAATTTAAAAGATTTCAAAACACAGTAGAGATAAAATCTGATCTATTTAAACATCATCACTTTAGAGTACTCAAACATCAGAGAGCATTTGTTTCTCTATCTGTAGATTTAACTTAACTCTTGCTTTCAAATCCTGACTTGAGAGTTTGGTAGTCTCTTTTTTGATTAGTTGCATAACTGCGCTTTGACTTTCTCAGCTTCAAATAATTCCCTTAGGGTTCTTGCCAAACATTTCTGGAATATTCAAAATAAAATCCTGATATTGAGGATAACAATTCTAAACTATCTTAGGAACAAATTACTGCAGATTCTGGAATCTGTACTGAAGACAACAAATGGTGGAGATCTAGACTCGAAAATGTTAGCTTGCTCTCTCTCTGTAGATGCTGTCTGACCCACTGTGATCTCCAGCATTTGTTGTTTTCAATCTAAACTATCTTACATCATCACAAGAAACTGTCTCTCACATCTAGCTTCCAAATGGACCTCTGAAAAGTGAAAAACAAAAACATATGAAGGAGTGGGGTTTTTTGCCTAAGCAAAAATAAATTCTGATTCTTTGTTACAGAAAGCAAGTTAATTCTCCTCAGCCATTATTCTGTCCACTTATAAAACTCTCCCAATGCAAAAAATCCCCATTTTCACCACAGCAGCTCTGTCTTTCAAACTTGTTTTAAAAAAAATCATGGTTCCAATAATACTAACAAGTTAATCATCAAACTCTCTCATACACCCAGACTAAATTCACATGCCATTGGTTCATGTATGGATTTTTATCACATACATTACATGACAGGTGATAGAATTTTTATTCAAACTTTTTTCTATTCAAAATACATTTTTTACCTCTTTCTCATTTTTCCCCTTCAAGTGTACACCATGGCAAGTTGTATGGCTTTCTTGGGCAGTAGCAAAAAATAAGACCCACTCTCTAGGCTATGGTAACTGCTGCCAGCCTGTTGAATTCCCAATTGTAATGGATGGCAGACTGTAGATGATGGGTTGCATTGCTCCCCCAGCTCTAGGACTTCAGTGGCTACCTCCTCTAAAACAGCAGCTTAGTACAGGGAAGCTGTTAGGAAGGGAGTTCTAGACTTCTGACTGAGCAAAAGCAAAGGAACAGCAACGTTGTTTCAAGTCAGGACGGTGTGCGACTTCGGGAGGAACTTGCAGGTGATGATGATCCCATGATTGGTAGAAGTCACAGGTTTGAAAGGTAATGACAAAGCAGCCTTTGAGTTGATGGATTACTTCTAAATTTAATTCTACTGCACATTTATTACTCATTATTTAATGTTGCCACATTTACATAGCTTGGCTATTTTTTTAAAGTCACCCCCACCTACTCACCAGGATGGTAGAGCATCCTTGTTTTTTTTTCAAAGAGATCACCCTGGCAAAGTGGGTACAGAAATTCTACAGAATGTTAGAGAATAAGCAAAGATGACTTGGCAGTTGAAATTGAAGGGGTGAGGGATGCTGCTGGGGAAAATGTTTGAAAATACACTGTAAAATTTGTTTATTTCTGTTGATACAACAATCTGTAAGGGAGTTACATTTGATACCTATAAAACTGTTATGACACAAGGGCAGCAAGCCAAACCAAATGAGCCTCACTACACAAATTTAACAAGCTCTGATCACTTTTGAACATGTGGTTGCTTGAATGTGATCATCTGTGAGGAGGACCCATTCAAATCACATCAATTGACATCCATTGATACCTGGTGCAGTTTCAAGCATCTTCAACCACATTCAAACGCTCAATTTTTCTGGCATGGTTTGTTTTATTCATTAATGGGATGAGGTATTTATTGCCCATCTCTAATTGCCCAGACAGCAGTTCAGAATCAACTACATTGCTGTGGGTCTGGAGTCGCATGTAGGCCAGACCAAGTAAGGATGGCAGTTTCCTTCCCTAAAGGACATTAGTGAGCCAGATAGGTTTTTCCAACAACTGACAATGGATTCATGGTCATCATTAGATTCTTAATTCCAGATACATTTTTGAATTCAAGTTCCATCATCTGCCATGGCAGGATTAGAACCTGGGTCTCCAGATCGTTATCTAGGCCTCTGGATTAACAGCCGAGCAATAATACCACTAGGCCATCACCTCCACTCATCCCCTGCAAGATGTGACCCAAGTACATAAATACCAAATTTGGCAAATTGATACTTCTCATTGAGTGTAAGGCCTGCACTTGGATACTTCCATAACTTCCCAGACACCTCAATCATACTTCTTTTTGATTACATTACATATCAGTGTGTTATCTATACAATAAATTATAACTTACTTGCCTTCAAGGATTTGAGCCATTGAATACTGGAAATGCTGGTACTGACAAAATTCCAAAAGTCAGATGATTACAACAAAATAGGCCAACATGATGTGATAAAAGTGACAATCAACCTGGACTACAGTTTGGGTGCATTCATTGGTTGTTTGTAGCTATCTTCAAATTGAATGCACACTGTCTCGTTTTCCCAGACTGCTGTCTGCTAAAAAAATTGGATGGACTTCTCTCTGGACCACCTTGTTCAATTACATGTGAGAAAGACAATCCCTCCATACCAGCAATCATTCTCGTGAACCTTAGAGTCATACAGCACAGAAACAGGCCCTTTGGTCCAACCAGTCCATACCAAACATAATCCCAAACTAAACTAGTCCATCTGCCTGCTCCTAGCCTATATCCCTCCAAACATTTCTTATTCATGTACTTATCTAAGTGTCTTTTAAATGTTGTAACTGTGCCTGCATCCACTACTTCCTCAGGAAGTTCATTCCACATGCAAACCATCCTCTGTGTGAAAAATTTGCCTTTCATCTTTTTTTAAACCTCTGTTCTCTGGCCTAAAAAATACTGCATCCAAATAAGTGATATCTTTCCTTAATTTGGGGACCAAAACTACTCTCAGCACTGCAGATGAGGTACTCCAGTACCTTGTACAATTATAGTAGACTTTCCTATTCTTATTTTCCAACACCCTTGAAATAGATACCAACATTCTATTAGACTTCTGATCACCTGCTGCACCTCTGTGCTTGCTTCTGTGTTTCATACACAAATACCCCCAAGTCCTTTGTGTTGCAGCTTTCTGCAGTTTTTCTCCAATTAAATAACATTCGTTCTTTTGTTCTCTTTTCTAAAATGGGCAACTTCACATTTTATTCCAGTTTCCAACTTCTTGCCTGCTTACTTAAATTATCAAAATGTCTCTGTAAACTGTTTGTATCCCTCACACAACCTGCTTTTCCATCTATTTTTGTGTCATCTGCAAATTTGTTTATAGTACATTTGTTTCCTTCCTCCAAGTTATTAATATATATTGTAAACAGTTACAGTATCAGCACTGATCCCTGTGGAGCCCCACTGATCTGGATTTCCAACCTGTAAAATAACCCCTTGTCCCACTCCCTGTTTCCTGCCCATTAGACAATTCTTTATCTATGCCAGTATTCTACCTCCAACACTGTCGGCACTTATCTTATGACTGAAGCTTTTGTGAAGTACAAATATCCCAAACATATTGGCTAGAAAGTGTAATTAGAAAATATCTACAAACATTTTGACTTGGCATCCTTGTGATGCAGTGCGATACTCTTGCTTCTGCTTTCCTAAACCAATAAAAGGTTTTGTGGATTCTTGACAAAATTCCTAACCATTTTCTTTTTGTAATATTTGGCTTGCTTCCAACCATTCAAGCTTAAAATAAATCTGGCTTGGTTGTCAAGACATAGTAAAATCTCTTTGACTTCTTACAACTTGTGGCTAAGTGTGACAGTGAATAACCTTGCACTTGAAAATCTGTGTCCTGGACCTTGCAGTCTGATGCTCAGTGAATGAACATCTAAATGATATAAATCATGGTAATCTGCCACACTGGTATTTAATTTAGTTTCTGTGTTGAAGCCTTTAACTTTGCAGTGTGACTGTCCAGAACTTCTGCAGTCATTCTCTGACTTAAGCTAAAAATGTTGGTTTGCCATGCTGGTCCTCATCTTCAATTTCCTGGATTTTGTCTTGTCCAAGTACTTTTCCTTTTTGAGGAATTCCCTCCTTAAAGCATCTTCTGTAGTGATGCTATATTCCAAAACTTGCAGTAATGCTTTTAGTGTCTAGCACTTCTACGCTGAGGTACTTGGATCCCTCTACCAGGGACTTATTTATCATATTGCCTTGCTCTGCAAAATGAATATTTTAATATGGGGCTTTTACTTCTTTCCTGCTTTTTTGTCATCTGAGTATATTTTTGGGAGGGCAACATCATCATTTTGGCCCTACCCAACTGACCAATTCAGAGGAAGGCTCAGGCTTTCCTGAGATAATGGTCTAATTCTGAGTCCTGATCATGGCCTGTGTCGAATCCCAAAACATACGCTCGGAAGACAAATCATCCTTCAAATGTAAAAAAATCTGATAGTTTCTCATCACTGATGCTTACAATGGCTCAATCCTTTATGAGCTCTTCTTTTAGTGTTCTGTAACCATGACACCCTGCATTCCTTGGTAAGGAATTAGTCTAATGATTTCCTTTGCCTCCGGAACTTTGATTAAGTTTCTTCAGATCAATCATGAGATTCCATTTTGGGCTAAAATAAGTATCAAGTTAGGAATGGATTCAAAATTGCTAGTAGTTTCTTCTACCCCATCTTACAAGATGTTGTTGGCTATAGGCCTAACAGCATGCTGGAACATAGTAAACTGATACTTCTGCACTTTAGCATGCAAACTCAAATCTGTCTGGTACCACTGGATCTTCCACGATTCCCATCTCTGGTCTCATTCTTACATTGCTACTGTAATAGCAATGCATCTTGACTTGCATTTCCATTCCTTCAGTATACAGTGTACCAGACTAATGGAAGTATTTAGACTCTTTTCCTGCTTTGTTGAAGTGTTCCCTTTTCTCAGTCCTTCTCTGAATTTGATGCTTTGTTAATCCCTTGGAAGGCAATAACATCGCATGCTATACTCTCAATTGTGTACAGCAATGTATTTATTTGTTCAACTTCTATCTTAACATCTACTTCAGAAGCTATTCCACAACTCAAGAGTTGTTTTCTCCAGAATATCCAATTTTGTGTCTATGAGGCCTATCTCTGAAATTAAATCTTCCTGGCAATGCTGTTTCTGATGCCATAGCTTCCAAATTTGATTGAGCATTTATCTTCTTTAAACATTTTTAATCTGCAGTGATGGAAGCTCTCCCACACATAGCAGATGTACTGGAGGTTTTTCCAATGCTTTATAGTAGTAATGGAGGCTTTTCTGTGCTTTGGAGCCTCACTATGAGTCCCATTCTGTTCTTTTTGTCCAATGATCATCACCTTTAAAAGCATTGGTAAGTGATTTCCTGGCACTCTGCTCCTGGAATGTATGAGTTTTCACTCGTGGTCCTTTCATTTTTGTTTCCAGCCCTACATTGTGGTTTCTGTGCACTGTACTGATGCAACTTTTAATGCTTTCTTTTCAGCCTGATTTACTGCACTGTTTAAGGTTTCCTCTTTTGCACAAGGGATTTTTGGTTTTGACTTGTGCAATACCTAGTTAGTTCAGCAGCTCAACTCAGACCTGGGATGGCCACCTTATACTACCTCTTTGCAACGCAGACCACACTTCTACCTTGGACCTGCAGAGTTCTTCTGTTCTTTGCATCGTTGTAATCTTTTAAATCTCAATTGTCAGAATTATTAAAATGTTCCCTTAAATTTACTTACAGGTCTGGCAATCTTTCGACCTCTGGAAACAACTAGAATACTGGATCTGATCCGATGAAGTGCCTGAATGCATGAATTGACATGACCTGACTGCTGACACTAGAACTATGACCATAACAATAACAATGAAGTGACTAACCACTCACCTGCTTCTTAAGGCCCAACCCAGATGTTGATCGGTTGTGTGGAGTGGACCCAATGCACTACCTGACCTCGTGCGGACCCGACCAGATCAAGAAAAAGACCCTCTGGAGTGGCAGAGGCCACGTTGTGTCCAGGGCCTCATTGGGTGCACCCACTTACCTTCCAGAATGGCAGACTATCCACACCAACTCCTAGACCCAACTAGAAGCAGCCACTTACTCAGGAAAAGTTAGCCTGCAGGTGGGACTGAAACAACATGGTTTCAACACCCTCCTCCCCAGCATACTCCTCGCAAATGTCCAAGCTTTTGAAAACAAGCTAGATGAACTTAAAGCTAGACTCACCTACCAAAGAGAATTGAGACACTACTGTGTGCTTTGTTTTACAGAGACATGGCTCACTCCTGCTTCGCCTGACTGTGCCTTACAACCGGAGGGTTTCTCAATCCACTGGATGCACTGCACGGCATTCTCGGGCAAGGTAAAGGGTGGAGGGGTCTGCCTCCTAATTAACACCTCTTGGTCTCGGATGTAACAACCCTGGTGAGTTACTGTTTCCCGGACCCAAATATCTAACAAACTGCTGTCCCTACTACCTGCCGCAGGAGTTTACTTCTGCTACCCCAACAGCAGTTTACATCCTAGCCCATGTGGAAGTGAACAGCGCACTTGATGAAATATACACTGCCACAAATAGCCGTGAGTCAGAATATCCTGAGGCCTTGTTCATCATAGTTGATGACTTCAACAGGCCAACCTCAAAAGTGTGCTACTAAGATACTGTCAACATGACTCCTGTCCCACCAGAGGCCCAAACACCCTGGACCATTGCTACACACTATCAAATACACCTAATTCTCAACCCCTGCCAGCATTTTGGTAATCAGACCATAAGGTTGAGCTCGTTCTCCCAGCTTACAAACAGAAACTGAAACATGAGGATCCAGTATAGAAAGTCATACAGTGCTGGTCTGAGGTAATGGATGAGCTCCTACATGACTGCTTGGAGTTGGTGGACTGGTCTGTATTCCAGAAGTCAGCAGCCAACCTAAATGAGTATGCCATTACTGTCACAGACTTCACCAGCAAGTGTGTAGAGGACTGCATGCCAAAGAAGTTAATCCTAGTGTTCCCCAACTGCAAACCATGGATGAACCGGGAGATCCACTCCCTACTGATGTCAAGATCTGAGGCGTTAAAGTTGGGTGACCCTGACCAAGACAGAGATATAGGTACAATCTTTACAAAGTAATCAGGGCTGCCAAGAGACAATACCAGACTTAAGTCCATCCATTTGCAGTTTCCAGCCATCCAGTTTGCAGATCCCAGACACTTCCTCTTTACCAATCCCTTTACACGTCCATTCCCTACCAGGAAGGTCTTAGGGCACTCCACTTCTTCCTGGAGCACAGAACTGAACCGTTCCCACCCACCACCACCCTCCTTTGCTTGGCTGAGCTCGTCCTCACCCTCAACAACTTCTCTTTCAACTCCTCTTATTTTCTTCAGTTAAGAGGGGTGGCCACGAGTACCCGCATGGGCCCCAGTTATGCCTGTCTCTTCGTTGGGTGCATGGAACATTCCTTGTTCCAGTCCTATTCTGGCCCCCACCCACAATTCTTTTTCCGATATATTGATGATATCGTCGGTGCTGCTTCCCTCTCTTGTGCAGAATTGGAAAAGTTCATCGATTTCACTTCCAATGTCCGCCCTGTCCTCACTTTCACCTGGTCTATCTCTGACTCCTCCCTTTCTCAACATTTGTGTTTCCATTTCTGGGGATAAACTGGCCACTAATATTCACTATAAGCCCACTGACACCCACGGCTACCTGGGCTGTACATCCTTACACTCTGCTTCCTGTAACGACTCCATCTGATTCGCTCAGTTCCTCCGTCTCCGTCGTACATGTTCAAACGAGACCAACTTCGACAAGGGAATTTCCGAAAGGTTCACCTTCTTCCTCAACCAAGGATTCTCCAGCACGTTGGTCGACAAGGCCCTCAACCGGGTCCGACCGATCTGCCGCACTTCCACCCTCACCCCTTCTCTTCCCTCCTGCAACAGTGATAGGGTTCCCCTTATCCTCACCTACCATCCCACCAGCATCCACATCCAGAAGATCGTCAGACGCCATTTCCGCCACCTCCAGCAAGATGCCACCACCAGACACATATTCCCCTCCCCTCCCTTGTCCGCCTTCCACAGGGACCGTTCCCTCCGGGACACCCTGGTCCACACTTCCTTCACTCCCAACACCTCCCCACAGCCCTACGGCACCTTCCCCTGTAACCGGAGAAGGTGCAACACCTGCCTATTTACCTCCTCCTTCCCCAGTATGCAAGGGCCCAAACATACCTTCCAGGTGAAGCAACACTTCACCTGCACTTTCCAGAATCTAGTCTACTGCATTCACAGTTCACGATGTGGTCTCCTCTACATTGGGGAAACGAAGCGTAGACTGGGTGATTGCTTCTCAGAACATCAACGTTCTGCTCTGCTTCCTGTAACGACTCCATCTGATTCGCTCAGTTCCTCCGTCTCCGTCGTATATGTTCAAACGAGACCAACTTCGACAAGGGAATTTCCGAAAGGTTCACCTTCTTCCTCAACCAAGGATTCTCCAGCACGTTGTCGACAAGGCCCTCAACCGGGTCCGACCGATCTGCCGCACTTCCACCCTCACCCCTTCTCTTCCCTCCTGGGCTACCTGTTGCCTTGCCACTTTAACACACCACACTGTTCCTTGGCCAACATCTCTGTCTCCGGCTTGCTGCAGTGTTCCAGCGAAGCTCAACGCAAGCTGGAAGAACAACACCTCATTTTCCGCTACGGGACCCTGCAGCCCTCCGGACTCAATATTGAGTTCAATAATTTTAGGGCTTAAACTCTCCCACGTCCTAGTCCCCTACCCCTCACACCAGGCCTTATTATCACATAGCCTGCCATTACACCCTACACACTGTTAGTCACTAACAGTCCCCATTAACAACTACAACAACAAAAACAAAGTTGCTGGAAAAGCTCAGCAGGTCTGGCAGCATCTGAGAAGGAGAAAACAGAGTTAACATTTCAGGTCCAGTGACCCTTCCTCAGAACTGATGGTGGCTGGGAAATCGTCAGTTTATGTGCAGAAAATAGGGAGGTGGGTGGGGTAGGGAGTAAACGATAGAGGGGGATAGAGCCCAAAGACAGACAAAGACAGTTGGACAGACAAAGGAATTGCTAACGATCAGGATGGGAGGGTGAATAGTTGTTAATGGGGACTGTTAATGACTAACAACAGGGGTGTGTAGTGGCAGGCTATGTGGTAACAAGGCCTGGTGTGTGGGGTGGGGGGCTGGGATATGGGAGAGTTTAGGCCCTAAAATTATTGAACTCAATATTGAGTCCGGAGAGCTGTAGGGTCCCCAAGCAGAAAATGAGGCATTGTTCCTCCAGCTTGCGTTGGGCTTCACTGGAACACTGCAGCAAGCCAGAGACAAATTAGCTGATGACATCACCTTAGTGGGTCAGATCTTAAAACAATGACAAGGCAGAGTACACAAAAGAGATAGAGAGCATACTGGCATGGTGTAAAGACAACAACCTCTCCCTCAATCCCCACAAAATGAAGGAGCTGATCATCGACCTCAGGAAGCAGAGTGGAGGACACTCTATCAATGGTGCTGTGGTGGAGTTGGTCAAGAGCTTCAAGTCCAAGGAGTAAATATCACCAACAATCTGTCCTGGTTCATCCATGTCAAAGCTACAGTCAAGAAGGCACACCAAGGCCTCTATTTCCTCAGAAGGCTGAGGAAATTCACCATGTCCCACTTGCTAGCATCTGGCCCATATCCCTCTAAACCCTTCCTATTCATATACCCATCCTGATGTCTTTTAAATATTCTAATTGTACCCACCTCCACCATCTCCTCCGGCAGCTCATTCCATACACACTCCACCCTCTGCGTGAAAAAGCTGCCCGTCAGGCCCCTTTTAAATATTTTCCCTTTCAACTTAAACCTATGTTGTCTAGTTTTGCACTCCCCTACCATGAGAAAAAAAGACCTTGGCTATTCACCCTATACATGCCCCTCATGATTTTATAAACCTCTATAAGGTCACCCCTCAGCCTCCAATGCTCCAGGGAAAAGAAGCCCCAGCCTATTCAACCTCTCCCCATAGCTCAAACCCTTCAAACCTGGCAACAGCCTTGTAAGTCTTCTCTAAACCCTTTCAAGTTTAACAATTCCTTTCCTATAGCAGGGAGACCACAATTGAATGTAGTGTAGGTATGTTTTAAAGGAGGAAAAAGATTTAGGGAGGGAATTCCACGGGTCAGGATTTGAAACAACTGAAGGAGTGGTCCCAACAGAGGTAGGATTAAAATGGAGGAAATGCAAGTGGTTAGGATTAGGGGAGTGAGATATCTCAGGATTTTAGGGTTGGTGGTTATTAGAGGTAGAGAGAAGTGAAGCCATGGAAGAATTTTAAAATCAAGACATTAGCTCCATGGCTCCAGGACATGGCTGGGCCTAGCTACCTGACAGCGGAGCAGTGGCGTTCCAGTTGCAGCAGCATGTGGGGATTCGAGGCACCGGAGTGTCTGTAGACTGAAGGATGGACTTTGTGACTTTGTTTTTTTCAGGTGGCAAGGCCTCATGGCATAGGCGGGGGAGTGATCTCGATGTTTACTTTTCTATTGGTGGTTTCTCTTATTCCTGCTTCTATTTTTAATCCTGTCTTTTGTATACTAAGATGAAAGCAGAGAATGGTGACTTTGTACACTTTTCACTGTAATTCCGTATTCCTGAACTTTAGCACACGTGACAATAAAATTTAAATCAGTCCCATGCAATTCCCTTCCTGAAAAGGCAACAGGTGCAGAATCTTTAGATATTTTTAAGGCAGAGTTTGATAGATTCTTGATTACCAAAGGGATGAAAGATTTTCCAGGAATATATAGGAATATTGAATTGAATTTAAAATCAGATCAGCAATGATGTTATTGAATGGTGGAACAAACTCCAAGGGCCTTGTTCACATGTTTGTATAAAACCTGTTTTCGATGCTGCATTTTCCATATTCCTTTAAGCCCTGCCATTAGAACTTTATGTGGTACTAACAGCATTCTCCTTACTGGAGATCTATCTGTGTGGTATCACTGTTTGGTGAAAAACCAACCATCCTTCATCTGCAGGTCTGTAAGTATGTCTCCAATTTCTCATCAAAATTCTGTTTCTATTACAATAACACCCTAGTACCTCTTCAGCCTCACCTTCAGTGTTCGCTGTCTAGGCTAACTTTATTAACTCTGGATCTGTATCCTGAGCCTCAATAGATGAATGCCCCTTGCTCACTGACGTTTGCTGAATGTGTGCACAACCCCGATGCATTCCAGCGTAACTCCCTACTCATGCTCTGCCCAGAAACTGAGTAGGTGGTCCTAGCAAAGCTAACAAAATAACTTTCGCTGACTGCCAAATAACAAAGCATAAATTCTATATGTTAGAAATCAAACATTCCCTTTACAGCAGGAATTCCTCTCAATTACAGTTGGGTTCAAGCTTGGTGTGTCCATATTAGCATAAAGTCATTTGGTCTCAATTCTAGTCAACATTTAATTCTCTCGGGTGTCAAGCTCTCATTCGGGTAGCATGTTGAAAATCAAGTTTCGCTATTCCAGGAGATGTCACAAAGTTAAAGATTTCATCAAAATTTGCAAAATTCCACAATCCACCTGTCTTTTAAATTCAGATTAACAGAAAACACGGACCAGGTTCAACAGGTTTCTGTACTTAAAAGAACTGTAATTTAATATAAATAAACAGATTCTAGCTACAAGTAAACAGCTATGAACTGCCAACGCACAATTCTAGCAGTTAAATTTCTAACCCACTTATAAGCTCCACCTACACAGCCATACAGGCACAGAAAGAAACACATCTGTGTTATGGGTGGAAGGAAAACTGGAAGAATATTCAGTGGTCTCTGTCCACAGGGTTGGCTGAGATGATCCTTTTGGCTTGCCATGACTTGCTGCACCATGATCTCATTTATCCAGATACTTCCACTTCCTTTCAGGAGACATTGAGCAATTGGTCCATAAAACTTATAAAGTTTCTCACCTATTATTTAAAAGCAGCAGCTTACAGGCTTTTGACATTTTATACTGCTAAGGAAAGGCTACCTGGCAGCCAATCACATTGTTGTTGGCAAGCAAAAGTTGTCATTTGAGAATTGGTCACAATTCCACACACCAATCAGCTACTCATCACCAGCAGAATCTTATTTTGTACAGATCCCCTGGTGCCAGCTCATCTGCAACCAAACTTCACTCACTGTTTGAACAAACATCAGTGTAAACAACTAACAGTACTTACAATAAGTGCCCATAGCTTGCTTTTTAAAAAAAATCAGTAATCCCTTCCAGAGCCCTTGGTTTTTAAACAGTCCTTTTCCAAATTGAAAAGGTTATGACCTTTACATGGGCCTGTATACCACCTCCCACGACTACCCTGGCTTGTTCAGCAGCAGTGACACATCAATTTCACTCCCTCAACCTCTCCATTCATCCACGTTTCTCTTCTATTTAAGGAGGCACAATGCCAATCAATCAACCTCCCCTCTGCAAACTTGTCACTCCATCATAGAGCTCAGCTGCACATGTCCTGGAGACGTGGCCTCGTGAGTACTGGAGTGCTCCTCTTGAGCAGTTCAGACAACAGAAGCACATTTCAGTGATGTTCAATGATGGCCTTGATGGATTTACGAGCAGGGTACTGCTGTTCAACAATTCAGGGGTTGGGCACTGACGTCATTAGCTATGCAAACTGGCAGTACCACCTTACCAAGTGAGCTGTGGAACTGATGCAGGTGATCAAACGTTCATGACACCTAGGAGCTGTGTAAGAACATCAGCGTTGTGACAGTTGCCTGGATATCCAGCACACTTCTCTCAAATTGTTGCCTGTGATCATAAACAAGTTGGACACTGGGTGAGTGAAATGCCTTCCTGTCAGGATTGGCTGAAAAAATGCCAGGGCAATCCATTTATGCAATTGATCACCCAGGAGGGAACCTAGTAATGGAGGTAAATCTGACTGATCAGTGGTCTTTGCTCTCTGGGTCTATGGTGAACTGCAAAAAGATGTGCTTTCCTCAGGAGGGCAGCTGTGAACTCATGAGTCTACTTGCGGTGGCTAATTTGCAGAAAACACACAAGTTTCCAGTTGCAGTAAATAGAAATTGATGGGGATGTTCAATTTTACTGAAATTTTCAGCACCACAGGCACAGTATTTCCTTCTAAGCACAATCTAGTAGATCTTCCTGCAGAAGGTAACAGATGTATGTGACAGATTCCCTAATCATGCATAATCATGCAACGATGTCTCCAGAATTGGCATTCACTTATTTTCAGGCAGCTACATGCTTTGTGTAGGCCATTTCACAATACAATGCTTGACAATACTATAAACTCGGTTTCCCCTCTTCACTTGCTCTTTGGAGCCCTCCGAGTTTCCGTTCTCTGCTGCTGTTGGTGCTGGGCATTCTTCCTTCTTCTCCTTCGTTGACCCACCAAAACCAGTAAATCTGCTGCACTTCACTAGTCAAATATTTTATACTGCAGTATGGATCTGTGAACAAAAATAGCAGGAAACAGATGTTTGATTTCTTTTGAAGAACTTGCCATAGTCAATGCAACCTTTGGGATCTTATCAGACTGTCTCATCTTAAGCAAAAGCCTGCCTTGCAGCTATCTCAACATGGTGAGGTCTATCCTGCATGACTGCTTGCCCTCTTTGTCATGTACAAGGAATTTGAAGCCTTGAGCATTAAAATGCATTCAATCTGTGTGGCATAAGCTCACTCAGAAACTTCATTATTCCCGGTGGCATAGCCCTCTAGCCTTAGAATTAGCAGCATGCATAATGGGTTCTTTCCAATGTCCATGAGTTTCAGATGCTCAAGCCAATGAAGGCTCCTGCATGACTTCACTGGGATCAATTGTCTAAAACCATCACAAATGTTGGGATGGGAAGATTGGGCTGCATTAAGTCCTTCATCTCAATGTACAGTCCTTCACTGTGTGCTCATGCAGTCTTTTGTTTTCGTTTCTGATTCACTTCACACATCCATTTTGGTGTTTGATCTGCACAGAAACTCGTGCAAACAGATCTCAGATCCCACCTACTTCTACTGTGTATTTTCAGAGAGGGACTCTATGTTGACCCAACGAAAGGAGAATTGTTTGTGGAAATGTTTCTTTTGATTTGCTCACCCTCAATTCTCCCCATCATTATAGATGGTCTTCTTCTATCTCGCCCTGTAATTGTAGCCCCAGTTTTGATTTCCCTGGGCCTTCCACAGCTTTCCCTCAAGATCGCAGCCATCCAGTTCCCGGGTCACTCCTAGACTTTCCCAACTCCTTAATCAATTCATGTGCTCCTTCACTCTTATCAGTGTAGCTCATTACTCCGTTTAGTTTCCCACTCTCAATATGCAGCTTCCACTCTTACCTTGTGTCATTTTTCAGGACATGGCCCAAAAGAAATTGTTTACCTCCATTTCCCAAAATCTTTTTGGCACCCTTAACAGCCATGCCCTTTATGTTTAATTTCTTGCTCTACATTTCTACCTTTATTTGTGACTTTTCCATTGAGCTCTTCTCATTTTGAGCCCATTATGCCTGTCTCAGTCAGATTTGTTGGTGTCACTTAGTGTGGTCGCCTTACTTGGGTAGGCTGGGTAAGTTACACAATCTAAGTCCCTTCCAACGTTGGCAGTAGTCAAAGCTAAAACCTTGTAAAACCAGCTACCATTTAAGCTTCGCATAAACTGGGTGGACCAAATAATCTGCATCCCATACACTGTTAGCAGTAGACAATACTAATGTCTTACCAAGAGCAGTTATGATGAGAATTCTCATGAGCTGGGCAGTCTGCATCCTTTACATTGAAACAATTTAAACAAAGAAATGCCTTGATTATGAAGAACTCCTACCACTGAAGAAGTGTACATTTATTAGAGCTTTCATAAAGAAATCCTATCTTGTTGGGTTTGTGAATACATGCTTTTCTTATTTTTGTCTAGCAGGTGTTTGCATCCATCAAGGTAATTCTAGTGGGCTGGGGGCTGATGCATAATTTGCATTATTTAGCATGCAGGAAGAGGTTCCTGACTATTACCTGTTGGGAAAGCCCTATCCCCAAATGATTGGGAACTTAGCCTGATTTTGGGAATCTGAATTTTGGCCTCCCATGCAATTAGAATGATTCTACCCCCTACTGTCTTCTTAGCTATATCAAACCCATATCCTACTGTCACCTAACTATTTCTAAATTCTCTAGTTTATTTCCTGCAAACTTAGGCATTACAATATAAGCATTTACCTTTTATGTTCATCTTAAGACAATCTCCATTTTCCCTCGATTCTTTTATTCAAACTAATGCTCGATTTATTTACTTTTTTTTTTACTTAATTGGGCTATCAATTTGACTTTCTTCCTCTGAATCATAGAATATTAGAATCCCTAGAGTGTGGAAACAGGCCCTTCGGCCCAACAAGTCCACACCGACCCTTAGAGCACCCCACACAGACTCATCCCCCTATAACCCACGCACCCCTGAACACTACGGGCAATTTAGCATGGCCAATCCGCCTAGCCTGCACATCTTTGGACTGTGGGAGGAAACTGGAGCACCCAGAGGAAACCCACACAGACACGGGGAGAATGTGCAAACTCCACACAGGCAGTTGCCCGAGGCTCGCTTGATCCCTTCCAGATTTTACCCTTTTAAATAAATTATTTTTGAAAAGTTGTTTGACGATTTTCAATATAAAATTTGTTCTGTAAACAGCAGTTGTAATCTTAAAAGACTTACTTAGAAGAACTGGTGGGCTTTAATGTTTCAGGCAATGTACTCTGCAATAGACTGTACAAATGTAAGAGTGCCAGCAAATAGAATCAGAGTAAGGAAATATAGTAAGAAGGCAACATTCAAAGCATTTTATATGAATGTGGGTGGCACTCATAACAAGGTTAATTGATGTTAGAAATATAAATAAATGGGTATAAGCTGGCAGCCATTGCAAGGTATAGTTGCAACATGATCAAGTCTAGGAATTGAATATTTAGGACTATTTAGCTTTCTAATAAAACAGAAAGAAAGGAAAAGGAGGGAGGGTAGTTCTGTTAATAAAAGGGTGAAATTAGTACACTCATTGTTTTGACTTGTAAGATCAAGATGTAGAATCCATTTTGCTGGAAATTTGAAATAGCGAAAGGAAAATGTCAGGAGTAGAAGTAGATTATAAGTCTCCTAACTGCACTGTAGGGTACAGTACAATTCAAAAAAGCATTGGGGCTTCTAAAAAAGATACATCACAGTTGTGGATGATTTTAGTCTTCATATAGATTGGACAAAGCAAATTGGCAAACGTACCCTTGAGGTTGAGTTCATAGTGTATTGAAGGCAGTCTGTTAGAGAAATACATGCTGCAATCAATTAGGCAGCAGTTTATTTTAGGTCTGGTAATTTGGAGTCAGAATTAATGAAAGGTCTCAAAGAACAGGATCTCATAAGCAAGAGTGACAATTGCATTACAGAATGTTAAATTCAGTTTGATAGTGAGAAGCTTGGCTTTGAAACTAGAGTCTTAAACTTAAAGGTAAACACAAAGGTATGAACACAGAGTTGTCTTATGTAAGCTGCTCCTGCACCTCCTGGTCCATGTGTTCAGGCTTCTGCATCTTCTGCCTGATGGAAGAGGTTGTACGAGATCATTACTAGGGTGCCATGGATCTTTGATGATGTTAGCAGCAAGCCACGTAAATGGAGTCCATGGATGGAAGGTGGGTTCCAACATAGTTTGGGCTGCGCACACCACCTTCTGCAGTTTCTTATGGTCCTGGGCAGAGCAGTTGCCATACCAGGCCGTTATGGACCCGGACAGTATGCTTTCAATTGTGCATCTGTAGAAGTTGGTGAGGGTCCTTATGGACATGTCAAATTTCTTGAGCTGCCTGAGGAAGAAGAGGTGTTGTTGTGCCTTCTTGACCATTGCAGCTATGTGGGAGGTCCAGGACAGGTTGTCGGTTATCATCACTTCGAGGAACTTGACGCTCTCCACCCTCTTAACCTCAGTTCTGTTGATGTAGAAGGGGGTGTGTTCTTCTCTTTTCTTTCTGAGTCAATGATCAGTTCTTTAGTTTTGCCAACGTTGAGAGAAAGGTTGTTCTCATTGTACCGTGCCACCAAGTCCTCTATCTCCCTTACGTAAGATACTCAACTAACATTGTTGGATCTTCCCGGGGAGTTAGCATCCTGTTGGGGGACCACCTGCCTGTTGAAGCAGGCATGTCTGAACTGCTAGCAGCACAACTGGAAGCAGTGGCTGCTCTCACAAGTGCTTCAGGAATATCAGTAAGGATATTTGTTGCATCCCTGGACTCAGGTATGTGTAGGTGTAATGATGGGTACATTGGTGTAAGAAGGAAATCACAAGACAGGGAGGACAGAAGATTTAGAGAAAAGGGTTTTAGCAGTTCACACACCCACTTCCTGATGCCAGGTCTCTCATTTAGGCACAGAGTGTTTAACAAAGGCCCCCACCCGAGGAGCGGGAAGAATGCTTGGGGGAGTATCCTAGGTCTAATGATTTTCAATCTCTATCAATAATTTTCTCTCCAACATGAAGTCAGGATAACTACATAATATTCAGTTTTATTTACAACTCATCAAATACTAAAATAGTCCATGCCCACATTCAGTCTTTGGCTGATAATTGGCAAGCTATAATCACACTATACATGTGCTTTGTATTGACCATTTCCAACAAGTGAGAATCTATCCATTTCCCTATGTCAGTTAGTGGCATTACATGACAATCCTTGTAGAAAGTAACAATTATTTTAAAATCATTAAAATTCCTGTAAAGAGCTGTACTACTGACTTCAGAACAAGTCTTATGACCCCCTTCCTTTTAGCCTTAAAGGAAAAGTCCCAAAACACAAAAACCTTATAAATATCTTTGTAAACATCTTCTACTTTAAACTTCCCCCTTTTTAACTTTTAAAAGAACTGAAAAAAGATACACCATTGATATACTTACTACTGTCCTTTAAGTATATATTCAAATCTTCTGGAATTGGATCAAAATTATGCTTGGCTTCCAAGTGTTTACTTTTATTCTTTTCCTTTCTTGCCTGGTAACATTTCATCTCTGAACTGTTTTTCACAGTGAGCTATTTTCCCCAAAGGTAATTTTTCTAGAACAAGGAAGGCACATTTTCCAGCTCTGCATTAATCCTCTCAAATTTTGTCTTTCCAATCCTAACATAAGCTCCCTCCAACATTCCTGCATAGTAAACTATACACACTTTTTTCGCTATTCTCCAAATTGATCCTTGACAGACTACCTGTATTTTAGAGTTTTCAGAGAAATTCTTGTCCTCTTAAAGCCTAACATATGATGTCACAAGGGCCTGATATCTAGGCAGGATCATTGAGAGACTGTTTATCTTGAAGTATTTAGCCAGTATAAAGCATAACTGCTTACAATCCAACAATCTGGACTCATTCCTAGGACTTTGGAGAGTACAGTCCACAAATGTAAATGTAGATGCTGCTAACATTGTCTCCAAGTGTCAATGCCTTATAGCTGTTTCCCAAGGAAAACAACCTGGGCCTTGCTTTCATGCTGAACAGTCCCTTCACCTACATCTGTTGTCAGTAGACTTCAGAACAAGTTTTAAGACTCCACTCCATTTAGCTTAGAAAAAAGTCCCAAAAATATAAAAACCTTACATATCTCATAATTAGTATCAATTACTGTCACTGTATTCCCACCAACATTTTCAGACATATATTAACCAGAAATGTAATTACAGTATCCATATAAATACTGTGGCTATAACAGCAGGTCACAGGCTGAGAATCCTGAGGCAAGTAACTTACCTCCTGCCTTCCTAAAGCCATCCACCACTTATATGACACAAGTCATGAATGCTATAAAGAACTCTCTACTTTTCTAGACGAGTACTTCTCCAACAACACATGCAAAGCACAACATGATTCATGATAAAAGAGCCCACTTGATCAGAGCCCCATCAATTACCATGAACATTCACTCCCTCCACCAGTGGCGTACAGTGGCTACGAAATGCAATACAATAGCTCAACAAGGCTCCTTTGACAGCATCTTCAAAACCCACCATCTCTACTGCATAAGAAGTTGGAGTAGATGTCAGCATAAGAAGCAGGAGAAGTCAGCAGTGCAGGCCCTTAAACCTGCTCCACTCTTCAGTACAATCATGGCTGATGTCAACTCAGCCTCAACTCCACATTCCTGCCTGATCTCCATAACCTTTTAGACCATTACTAATTAAAAATCTGTCGATCTCCTCCTTAAATTTACTCAAAGTCCCGACATTCATCGCACATTGGGGTGTGAATCCCACAGATTCATGACCCTTTGAGGGAAGTAATTTCTTCTCATCTGTTTTAAATCTGCTGCCCTTATACTAAACTATGACCTCTCGTTCTAGATTATCCCATGAAGAAACAACCTCTCTATGTCTACTTTGTTAAGCCCCTTTAGCATCTTATAGACTTCAATAAGATCTCCTCTCATTCTTCTAAACTCTAGACAGAATGGGCCTAAACTGCTCAATCTCTTCATAACAGAAATCCATCATCTCTGGAATAAATCTAGTAAAACTCCTCTGAACTGTCTCCAATGCAGCTCTGCTGTCACTTCCTTTAAGATCCTAGGATGTAGGCCATCAGTCCCTGGAGATTTGTCTGCTTTCAATCCCAACAGTTTGCTCAGTACTTTTTCCCCAATGATGATGATTGTTCTAAGTTCCTCCCTTTCTGTAACCTTTACATTATCTGTTACTATTGGAGCGGCACTAGCGTTCTCTCCAAAATATTGATATATAACGTCTTGCTATTTCTATGCTTTGCTCTATTAATCCCCCAGCCTCATCCTCTAAAGGACGCACATTAACTTTTGCTGTTCTCTTCCCTTTTATATACCTATACTACCAAGAATAAGGACAACAGAAGCATTGGAATATCACCAATTGCAAGTTCCCCTCGGAGTCACATACCATCTCAACTATCTCACTCGTCCACCACTCTTTCTTGCACACCATCCTTACGAGCACAATGGATGGATGTAACAAATTATAAAAGGCAGCTCATCACCTTCTCAAGACCAAAGACCTTCTCCGTGAAATCACATCCCAAAAATAAATTTAAAAAAAAAATATTTTGTAAATAATGATTTTAAGGATGCATGTCGTAAGGGAAAATACCAAATTTCATATCCACACTTTCCTTGTGCTTACACTTAAACATATTTTCTCTTCTACGAGACTGTGTATACTATTACACTATTAGTTGCTCCTCTTTGGTGCACATATGTGTGAGCTTTTGGTGAAAATTACACAAATACTCCATTATATGTTACTGTTTGATGTTTTCTATAAAATTTCCAGTTGTCACAATAAGAAATAAATCAGTGTTTCAAATAAACATGCATGTGTAATGAGTAGATTGTGTCTATCAAATCAATTTGAGGTTTTTTTTGAAAAGCTAACTAATGCATTACACAGGGGCATGTCAGCAATTGTTGTTTATTTAGATTATACAACGGCATTCAATGAAGTTACATATTAAAAGACTGCCACTTAAATTAAAAGCTCACAAGACTGAAGACAAATTACTGATCCGGTTGAATGGTTGCATAGGTGATAAAAGATTTAAGAGCAGAGTTAATGGATTGGAACTGAAAGAATGTTACTAGCAATAATCGAAAAATATCTGTACAGAAGCCTCAATGATTTGCTTTATTTATTAATGACGACATAATCAAAAGTCATATCCATGCATTCCTATTGGCACAAAGAGCAGTCCAGTAATTAATAACAAGACAATAAAATCACAAAGCTGTTGATGAGATAAGTGAGTGGACAACTTGTGGAAGATTGATTTAATGAAGGTATGCATGATGTCATTTGTTTTGGATCAAAATGAATTAATTTGGTGAAAAGCTAACAGTGTCAATCAAAAGAGATTTAGGGGTTCTTGAACACAAATCCTGAAAAGCTAGAAGGCACAAAAAATTGCTATTGGACTATTGGTATTTAAAACCAAAGGAACAGAATATCATGGAGAAGAAGTTTTACAATGGCTATACTAAACTCTGGCTAGACCATAAATGGTGTACAGTGTATAATTTTGAGTAGTGTACCTTAAAAAGGACATATTGGCTTGAGAAGGAGTTCAGCTTAGATTTGGTGAAATTGTATCAGAGCTCTCAGTATCTTTCTGATTAGTGGAGGCCTTGGGTTTGTAAGGCACAGCTGAAACAAATTGCTGTAGTGTATCTTGTAGATGGTACAAACACCAGACTTGTGATGGAGGGAATGAATCTTTAAGGTAGTGGATATACTGCCAATCAAGAAGCTACTTTATCCTGGATGCCTTTGAGATTTTGAATGCTGTCAGAAGTTCACTCATCCTGGCAAGACGGGAGTACTTGTGACTTGTGCTTTCTGAGTGATGGACTGTCTTTAGGAATATTAATTGACCATTCAGCCCTATGGTGGACAGGTCTGATGAGTCGTAATTGGCCATTCAGCCTCAGTTCTTATGAAAAACATTGCTAATTAGAGATTGTCAATAAATTTATAAAAGGCCAATTATTCCTGACAAATTCAGGAAAGCTCTTTGCTGGCATTTCCTCTCGCTGTATCCGTGTTATTCCCTCAATAACCCATTGACAGATCTTGTGAAGGTGATTGATAAGTTGGCACATAGGAAGTTGGTGATAAAATGAAGACCCACAATATTAAAAGGGATTTAGATTGAGATTTTATTGTCACAAGTACAGAAGTACAGGAATACAGTGAAAAGTGTATAATGTTGCCACACAAGGTGCCATCTTAGATAACTAAGTACAAAAAAAACTTAGGTACAAAGTAGTAAGAGAAACAGAGTTAAAAAGTTAAGCATGACTTCATAGAATAAGTAGAAAAATAAAGAAATTAGGCACTCGTTAACATTAAAGTCTAACTGTAAACGAGAAAAATAAAGGAATAAGTTAAAAGTTCAACAGTCTTTGATGAGTCCTCCGCTTATCTTGCTCTCCAGGAGACCTGGGCTGCCTGTGCTTGACGCTGCCGCCAGAGTTATCATCACTGTTGCTGACGCTGACACCTCTTCAATCTCCCCCGGTGCCTTGGAAACAGGACCCGCTTGCACACCAAGCTGAGACCCATGACTAGCCAAGAGCTGCCAAGAGACTGGGCCAACAGCCGCTGAGAGACCAGAATGAGACATGTTCACAAGCTGCCGCAAGACCAGGCTGACATATGCTGAGAGACCAGGCTGAGACCCACCAAGAGCCACCGATAGTCGCTGCAAGACCAGGGTGAGACCTGCCACAGGGGAGGTGAAGAACACCAAAAAGGGAGAAAAAATAGAAGGAAACGAGAAATAAACAGACAGAGCTGAGGAGCTCCGGCTGGAGCATTCTACTCTGCTGCCATCTTGGACAAATTCCATGTGGGTAGGAAATTGACTAAAAAGACAAGATGTAGTCTCATGATTAAAGAAGACATGTGAATAATACTGCCCCTGAATTTGATTTTTGGATTATTTACAGTTCATTATAGAAACACTACCAAAATTGACAATATAAAACTGGTGACACAGTGAAAGGCTGTAAGGAAAAGAGGAGGAAAGTAATTCTGGGGTTCAAATCCACAATTCTAAAATTAGAAGTCACTAAAGCTGCATAAAAATTAGTATATGACATCAAAGATTTTATTAATACAGGAGAACAATACAACTGCAATTTTATAATGTGGTAATATTCTGCTACAACTAACCACTTTCGGGCAAGATGGCGGCGGAGTAGGGATCCTCACAAGGGCTTGTCTGCTCCAACTGCTTTTCTTTCTTCATCTTTTCTCACCTTTTTGTCTTTCTTTTAGTTCTTTAGTCTTTAGAGCTTGGTTGCAGTGGCAGCGGCTGGAGGACTTTGACTGTTGGCCACAAGGCGGCAGGTCACGGTCAGCAGCACTGCGACTTCATCAATGTGCAAAGCAGTACCAGAGTTGGGCTCTGCAGTGAGGTGGCTAACACGGCAGTGGCTGGGAATCAACACAAGCCTGTATGGTGGCAGCAGCAGTGGCGGTGGTCAGCGATTGGTGGTAGCAGCGAAGTGGTGGTCAGGACCAAAGCCTTGTGAGCAGTGGCGAAGCCTGGTGTGCTTGATGGAAGTCAGCAGCGGCAGTCCGTGGTGAAGGCGACTGGTGAGCATTGTTGAGTCTTAGCCTAGTGCAGGTGAAAGTATGCCCAGCACAGGGAAGAGCGAGCCCTCTTGGGGAAAGCCCACCTTGGTGCGTCTGCAGGCCCATGGCTTAAAAAATGACTGTAATGTTTGACTTTTTAAACATTATTTCTTTATTTTTTGACTTCTGCAACTAAGTTTCTGTACCTAGGTACTTTGTACCTAAGGTAGCGCTGTGTGTAGAGACATTGTACACGTTGCTCTGTACTCTTGCACCCCTGTACTTGAGTACACCTTAACCTAATGATAAACTAAACCAATACTAATCACCACTTGGACAGCAGTTAGAATATCGATTGCCTTATTTTCAGAAAGATACTAATGATCAGAGATGTTACAGGAGAAATTTTCTGTGACAAGCACAAGTTATAAAAGTTATTCACTGTTATGGTACTCAGCCTGGTGCACAGGTTGAGAATCAGCCTGCTGAGTCACCTAAAGATCCACCACAGAAACTAGTGACCCTGAGTAGACATAATCTTCAAATAGAGGGACTCCAGGGACAGCTACTGCTAATGACTGTAATGATTAGAAGTTTTTACTAACAGAACAGACTAGACAAACAGGGGTTATTTTAATTACAACAGAAAAGATTAAGGAATCATAGTGTCATAGAGTAAAACAGCATGGAAACAGACCCTTTAGCCTAATTTGTCCATGCCGACCAGGTATCCCAAAGTTAACAAGTCTCATTTACCCGCTTTTGGTTCATATCCCTCTAAGCCTTTCCTATTCATACAGCTTTCCAAATGTAATTTAAATGTTGTAATTGAACCTGCCTTTGCCACTTCCTCTGGCAGCTCATACTACATATATAGAGTCATAGAGACGTGAAGGTGTACGGCATGGAAATGGACCCTTTGGTCCAACTCATCAATGCCAACCAGATATCTTAAATTAATCTAGTCACATTTGCCAGCATTTGGCCCATGTTCCTCTAAACCCTATCAGAGATAGTAGGAACTGCAGATGCTGGAAAATCTGAGATAACAAGGTGTAGAGCTGGATGAACACAGCAGGCCAAGCAGCATCATAGGAGTAGGAAGGCTGACGTTTTGGGCCTAGA
>NC_063353.1:27409329-27460771 GCF_021869965.1 Rhincodon typus | reverse complement strand
GCCTCCCACTCTCTCCCTATTTATTTCAAAACCCCCTTCCCCTCCCCCTTTTCTGATGAAGGGTCTAGGCCCGAAACGTCAGCCTCTCTGCTCCTATGATGCAACTTATCCAGTCTCTCCTTATAACTCAAACCTCCAGTCCCAGCAAAAACCTTGTAAATATTTTTCTGCACCCTTTCAAGTTCAACAACATCCTTCCTATAGCAGAGCATCCAGAATTGTACACAGTATTCCAGAAGTGGTCTCACCAATGTCTTGTAAAGCCGCAACATAATGTTCCAACTCCTATAATCAATTCCCTGACCAATGAAGGCAAATGTGCCAAATGAAAGCAGTGTCTACATGCGACACCGCTTTCGAGGAACTATGAACCTGCACCCCTAGGTCCCTCCGTTTAACAACACTCACCAGGGCACTACCAGTAACTGTGCATGTCCTGCCCAGGTTTGCCTTACCAAAATGAAACCTCTCACATTTATCTAAATTAAACTCCTTCTGCCACTTCTCAGCCTATTGGCCGATCTGATCAAGATCTCTTTGTACTGTTAGATAACCTTTTTCACTGCCCATTGTCCTATGAATTTTGATGTCATCTGCAAACTTACTAACCATAACTCCTATATTCTTATCCAAATCATTGACATAAATCCCAGGCAACAGTGGACCCAGACCGATCCTTGCAACCCACTGCTGGTCACAGGCCTCCAGTACAAAAAGAAACCCTCCACCACCACCTTCAGTCTTCTACCATCAAACCAATTTTATATCCAATTGGCTATCTCTCCCTATATCCCATATGATCTAACCTTACTAACTAGTCTGCAAAGCAGGACCTTGTCAAAGGCCTTGGTAAAGTCTGTGTAGACAACGTCTTCATGAGACATCAAGCAGAAGTAATTTGACATTTTGAAATTTATTTTGGTAAAATCAGGAAAACCTATTATTATTAGTTAGTTAGTTGGTAACTAGAGGCCTTAAATTTGTTGCCGAAAGGAAGGCGAGGGGTCTGGAAAGTTTCTATTTAACTTTCAAAGAATATCATAATTGGGAAAGTACTGTCACAAACACTTCAAAAACCAGAATCCATTGAAGCTTTTGAGGAGAAAGTAGACAAATACTTTTATTAAAGGAACAACTAAAGGAATGGAATTAAGCAGAGAGGTCTTTCAGAGAGTCAGTACAGGTGTAATGAGATAAATGACTTTCTAACATGTAAAACTCTATGAATGGTATGTCTGCAGTTTTAACTCACTTTGGAATAGCACTATCATTCAGACTAAATGTCACCTCTAGTGTGCAAAAGTGAGGTATTGTCCTCACCCTACCTCCCTACTCAATGAGATTCTATTACTTAAACACATTAACTGATAAGTAGGGAAGATATTAGACTAAGTGATTTATTGCAATATAAAATGCAAAAAGAAACCATGGGCAATTGTATACTACAGGCTAAGTTTCACTGCATCAATGTCTCTCCACGTTTTACACCACTCAGTGTGCCCTCACCTTCTTCAAGCCAATGTTAGAACCCTCACTGATTTTTCATTATTTCTTATTTCATTCTCTTATCAGTTTTAGTTATAGAGCTGTGAACTGAGAACTGAAAATGACCGTTAGACTGTGAGCAGCAATTTGTGTTAAAAGAAATTCTGAAGAAGGGTCTAGACCTGAAATGTCAGCTTTCCTGCTCCTCCGATAATGCTAGGCCTGCTGTGTTCATCCAGCTCTACTCCTTGTTATCTCAGATTCTCCAGCATCAGCAGTCCCCACAATCTTTTAACTAATCTGGCAGTTTTGTTATTTTCTTTTATTTAGGACATAACTGTGTTTGTTTCTCTGACTGTTTTCATCAATGAGCGGAAATTAAAGCAAAGACCAATTAGATTACTTTGTTGTTTAATTTTGCTCTGCTAAAGAGTCATAGTCGTAGAGCATGGAAACAGACCCTTCGGTCCAACCAGTCCATGCCAAACATAACCCCAAACTAAACTAGTCCTATCTACCTGCGCTTGGCCCATATCTCACTAAACATTTCTCATTCATGTACTTATCAAAATATCTTTTAAACTTTGTAACTGTACCCACATCCACCACTTCCTCTGGAAGTTCATTCCACACACGAATCACTCCCTAAAAAAAAATGCCTCTTGTCTTTTTTAAATCTTTCTCCCCTTGCCTTAAAAATATCCCCCCTACTCTTGAAATCCCTCATCCTAGGGAAAAGACACCTGCCATTCACCTTATCTATACCCCTTATGATTTTATAAATCGCTATAAGTACACCCCTCAAACTCCTATGCTCCAGTTAAGGAAAAGTCCCAGCCTATCCAGCCACTCCTTATAACTCAAACCCTCAATTCCCAGCAACATTCTGGTAGATTTCTTCGGAACCCTCTCCAGCTTAATAATATCCTTTCCTATAACTGAGTGACCAGAACTGGATGCAGTACTCCAGAAAAGACCTAGTGTAAGTTATCTCTTTGGATTATCCTTAACCTCATTTGCTAAGGCAATCTCACATCCTCTCTTTTTGCCTTCCTGATCTCCCTCTTAAGAATGCCCTACACTCTTTATACTGTTCAAGAGATTCATTGGAACCCAGTTGTCTATATCTAATTCATGGTTCTGTTTTATTCTTGACTAGAACCTCAACATCTTGAGTTTATTTTTTTTTTAAAGTTGCTGTCATGCTAATAAATTGTGAAGTCTTTTGTTAAAGCTACAATATTGATGTCTAGAATTGATTATTTACAGTCCGGATTGGTTATTCAAAAAAAGTCTGATTAGGAACCACTGGGGTTAATTTGAGGGTCTTTGTAGGTTTTAGTTTTACTGTATTGTGAATAGAGATAGAGGTTCAGTTGGCTATCTCCGTGTGGTAACAGCAGCCTTTTCTATGTGTTATTTCACATAGCTGTCTATACATTAGATATAGTCAACTGGGTTCAAATGAATCTCTTGAACAGTATAAAGAGTGCAGGGCATTCTTAAGAGGGAGATCAGGAAGGCAAAGAGAGGATGTGAGATGGCCACACATGAAGCAAATGGTACAATGTTTACAAACACAATGGCCTACTTTGACCGATAGGATATGGCAATAAAATTTCTTTACAATACTAAATGGAAGGGTTGAAAACAAGGAATTCTGACTACTTCGCATTCTGTGGAGAGAAAAACAGAGTTAACATTTCAAGTCAATGATTTTTGGTCAGAACGTGGAAACAATATCATGACAAATTGTTTGCTTTGATGTATAACTGTCAAACTGCATGTTAATACTGTGCAAGTAGGCATGTATGCTAGGACCCAAGGTCAAGTTACAGAAATAATTTCAATCATGCATTGTTGTATGTACATTTGCAGAATCAACATAAAAGTCTGATTAATGATTCAAACAACTAACTACGTCTTCAATAAATTTCATTGATTACCACAGTTTGGTGTGCAGTGTGGGATTCAACAACTCCATTCCTTCCCCAACTTTTCTTGGACATTAGAAGCTTCCCATGTCTAGTGACATACAAGGCACACAAAGCAAAGGCTTATGTCTGTTTCCATAACTAGTTTCTCCTGGAACAGGTCACTGGCCTGTTGTCAGAGTCTATAGCTCAAAGTGTACGGCACTACATCAAGCATGACTAACCAAGAGACGTTCCCGTCACAAAAGGCATCATTCATAATAGCTCTATTTTGTTTGGTAGATGGTGTAAAATTAAAGCCAATGATGCTAATTAAATGAAAGTCTCTTTGCAGAGAGAAATTTCAAGATGCTGTTGTCATCTTCACAAGAATGGCCTGCTGGATGAAGAGAGTTGCAAGGAATGGACAAAGCGGTCTGGAATTTGAGATTTGGCGGGGGTGGCAATGTAAAGAAAAACTTTTGCATATCTGGCACATGTAAAAAAAACCATTTCAGTGATCATGTAATCGGTGATATCAGATTGAGCAATTCCAATGTAACAGTGATTTTCAGCTGTTTTACAAGTGTTGTTCAGACCCTTGATGTGTGTTTAAACAAATCTCTCCAAGACAGTCGTTAAAAGATGTGTCACAATTGGATGTTGGAAAGTGAATAAACATTCACTAAGAGTGGAAACATGGGGCACCATCACTAGCAACAAAAAGTGTCACAAAGTCATACATAAAATGTAGCAAACTGAATGTGTTGAGGGTAACAAGATGATTACAAGGAAGTTGTTAATATTACACAATCAGATTATTGGGATGAATGATTCAGAGAATTAAGATGGTGATTATATTCATTTCAGGTACATATGTGAGAAAACCTTTTAAAGTTCATAATGTTTTAAAGTGAATACATATTAGATAATTAATATAGATAAAACACATATAGTCTGCAATGTTATAATACAAAAATTACATAGTTAATAAGACCGATTTAGTGTTGCTGGTTTTTACTTTGTTCAATGGCATTAGCCTTTTTCTGGATTTCACAGAGTCCCATCTCAAGCACACAAGTTAACCTCTTAAAAACATTACCTGTGTAAAAGTCCATCCCACAACTTTTGACTGGCAAGTATTGGTTTCAAAAATTGTATTTTCACACAAATATAGACAGTATTTCTCAGCATCGTTTTTTCTTAGCTAACACCCAAAATCAAACTGGTAAAGTCAATGTAAACCAAAATCAATTACAAAGAAACATTACTTACAACAGGGAAAAGACAAAAATAAATACTCGAGACAACTTGTCTAATTGACTTTTAACCTGTTAAATTTGCCTATAAAAATGCCAGACACAAACCATGTAACCAGTTGTCCTATTATCCTTTGACCATAGGCATTTCTCCCTTTAAATCCAATTCTTACTGTCGTCAGGACAGGTGGATTGATAGTAACTACCGTATCATTGATGTCAGTCATAACCCAAAGAACAAGCTAAAAAAAAAATCTTGCTTCCATACAGCCACAAGAAAAAAAATGCTGAATTTTCACGAACTTTTGGAAACACAATAACATGTAATTTTAATTAGTCTCAAGACAAAATGACATACTCAGATTCTGTATCTGAAACACTTGAAATTTGTACATAACAAATCTGGAAATTTGTTGCTCAAGGTTTGTGTAATGCACACTCATTATATGTATATTTCACCAAGAATGGAATTTGGTTCAAATTATTTCCATCTGTTTGGTCATTCTGAATTCTTTCTGAGCCTTGTAGTTTGCATGTGACAGAAAGAACTACAGCAGGATTTTGCATTTTGGCTGTGAACCACACCGTCAAATTGAAAAGAGGGTTTCAAGCATGCACTGTCAGGAGCAGTTATGCTGTGTGACTTACCCTGAATTAGTCACTTAGTGGCCAGAGAATGTTGGTGGGCTCTTAAAGCATAAGGACCGTAGGAGGCTGTCCAGTGTGGGGTGGCACGGTGGCTAGCCTCTCAGTGCCAGGGCCCCGGGTTCAATTCTACCCTCGGGTGACTGTCTGTGTGGAGTTTGCACATTCTGCTCGTGTCTGCGTGGGTTTCCGCCAGGTGCTCCAGTTTCCGCCCACAGTCCAAAGATGTGCAGGCTAGGTGGATTGGCTGTGCTAAATTACCCATAGCGTTCAGGGATGCCTAGATTAGGTGGGTTACAGGGGGATAGGTCTGGGTGGGATGATCTGAGGGTCGGTGTGGACTTGTTGGGCCAAAGGGCCTGTTTCCACACTGTAGGGATTCTATGATGAAAAGCTGCAGTCTGCCATCATAGGCAACAGGGACTCTTTCGCAAAATGCCCTCAGTAACTTTAAAAACATCAAGATAAAACTTGCA
Source organism: Rhincodon typus (assembly GCF_021869965.1). Lineage (NCBI taxonomy): Eukaryota > Metazoa > Chordata > Chondrichthyes > Orectolobiformes > Rhincodontidae > Rhincodon > Rhincodon typus. Next base: position 27,454,993 of record NC_063353.1, on the reverse strand, counting down.
GCCACAGACCATGACGTATCTGCTGGCATTTAGAAGAGTAAGAGGTAATTTAGTTGATACTTAAGAATGAGGGGTCTGACGGGGCACACTTAAAAAGGATGTTTCCTTTTGAGGGAGAACTTTGAAGCAGAGGTCACTGTTTAAAAGAAGGAGTCGACTATTTAAAACAAACGAAATGACTTTGCTTTCTCTGAGAGTCATGAGTCTTTGCAACTGTCTTCCTGAAAAGGCAGTTGAAGCAGACTATACATGTTTTTAGGCAGAGTGGATAGATTCTTGGTAATCAAATGGAAGCAAGTATATCAAGGGTAGGGGAAAATATGAATTTGAGACTACAGATTAGCCATGATTTTAGTGGTAGAGCAGATTCAAGGGATTAGTAACCTATTCCTGCTCTTTGTTCATATAGCACTGATGAACATTGATATATAAATGAACACTGTTTAGTCTACCACAGGGTGTGTTTGAAGAGAAATGTATATACAGGTCGAAGTGGAAGCTTTGTGAATACTTGAAGGTGAAGGTAATGGGTGATAATAATGATAGGTTTAGATAAGGAAAGAAGTTCAAGTGAAAAATTAATACCAGCATGGATTAGTTAAGCCCAATGGTCTGTTTCTAAGGTATACATGGAACAGAGTCATAAAGTCATATCGCACAAAACAGACACTTTGGCTGAACTCATCCATGCCGACCGGGTTTCCTAAACTGAACTAGTTCTATTTGCCTGCATTTGACCCATATCACTCCAAACCTTTCCTATCCATGTACATGTATCGAGTATCTCCTGTTGTTCCATCACAAATTATTTATATATATCCACACAGATATAACAAAATCTTACATTTATATGAAACAACTTCAATGTAGAAAACAACCTGAAGTACTTTTCTGAAGCTGTTTCCACCTTTAATTCATGTCAGTCCCTGTTTCTAAACCTGAGGAAAAATAGAAAAAATAAGAAAGATATGGTGTTTTTTGTTCAAAAAATTTGAAAACAAAGGATATCCATTGGTTTGAATTGGGAAATCAAATTAAAATTGATCATTTTGAATTAACAAGCAGGCAAGGAAAAGCGTCTGCTACAAGCTATACAATCAGGATAAAAATTTTTGCAATATAATGCAATGAAACCAAGTTGCATAAATAGATAAAAAATATTGACAACTTTAGTCAACATAAAATGAAGTGAGAAACAACCTGTAGGAGATAAAGCACCAGAAGAAGCAGTGACATCCAAGGTAAGAGATTGACAAGTTCAAGACGAAGGACATGAAAAAAACTAAGATTCTATCTAGCCTGTCCCATTCATAAATTGTTCAACTTAGAGGTAGCACATGTTCTTCCTGCCAGTCACACAACTTGGGAAAGCAAGGATAAACATGTTAGAAACATCTATGGTCAATTTAAGACCAGTTTTGGAACTCTTCTGTCTAACCTTCAAAAACAATTAGGAAGTTCTCAGGGAACCTCCACCTAGCTTCTACAAAGTAAATTGTTCTCAACTCTCAGAAAGTAATCATTTTAATTTTTGAGTAATAAAAGTACATCAACTCTGGGAGTAAAAGCTATCTTGCAGTGAATCTAAATATTATATTTTGTATTTTACATTGATATCCCCCACCTCTCCATCTAACTGAATAATTTGCATCCAGATCGTGCTCTTACATCCAGAGTTCAGGCACAATACTGGAACCTTTGATGGCCACTGCCCATTATGTTTCAAGTTCCCTGCCAATAGTACTATCAATGGATAGGATCAAAAGATCTTGAAAAGAAATGAATGAGGGAATTGGAAAAAAAAATCTAAGTATGATGAACAAAATCAAGGAAAAATAGTACACATACAAGTGTAATCACATGCAAATGATCTTATTCACTGCAAGCATGAATTTGGATCAGAGGAAATTCCCGGATTGTAGAAGACATCTTTGTAATGACTTGAAGAAAGTTGTTGGACAGATTTCCAAACCATCAGGAAGGATTAATTAAAAGGTACATGATTCAGAAGCTCAAGAATACACTAGATACACACTGTGAAAAAAAATCACAAACAGAAGTTGTTCCCAAGACAGATTAATATGGTCATTAAATGAGACTGAAGAAGGAAGACTAGAGAAGACAAGAGAACTCTAGAAGGAACGAACTCATTTACCGCAGTAAGCTAAACATGTATGTAGCCCTCAATGGCAGTACATGTCCAAGGCACAACAAGGAGTGGCATGAAGGAATGGCTAAGGAATGACTCAATAACGTATTCATATTACTATAAGTTTTCAAGTCTAATAAATTTTATTAATCCTTACTGCCTATTAGAGTTTGGAATTATGTCCAACAACTTTCCATCAATACATCAAAAAGGTGGCTTCTCTAAGCAAAATTTTGCATAAAACAAGTCCATGCTTGCAGTGAATGAGATCATTTTCAGATGATTTAAAATGTCCAAGAAGATCACGCATATAGCCATTATATTCTAGTTGGTCTTTTAAAAGTTGAAAATTACATTAGTATTTGACCAAATTCCACAGATTAACACCAATTGTCAGTTGCAATCCAAAAAAAAGTAATTGAACTGAACACAATTCAGAAATGCTGCCTAGAATATCATAGTCAGTAAGCTGCAAAATATTTGGTTGAAACAGTTATTTGCAAAACTTCACAATGTGAAATTGTTCCTAGTAACGTAAATCTAAAAAACTCAAATGTCCAGATACACTTAAAGCCAATTAAAGCCATGGATTCTTTCCAAGTACTAACATGTTTCTGAAATAAACTATCACTAGTTGGGAGATGAGGAATTAAAGTCCAGACGCTCTATTTCAGTCCCAGGTTGGGTGTACATGGGCAGGTGAAATCATAGTTCCAGGAACCACACATTTAAAAAAATGGCATCTGCACTTCTGATTTTCAGTCCAGGGATGGAGTAGGTTGCAGGTTGGGTTGGATGATCTGGTAAGAGTCCATTTCTCAAGTCAGATAGACGGAAATCCCAAATTGCAGCTTCAGTATTGCAGTCAAATTTTATAAAGATTAAAATATAAAATATTCCTCCTGCTCACTGCACCTCACCTCCACTCAGTGCCAGTCCATGATGCTATCCTTTTCCAGCTCCTCATCTCTTGTTTGCCAATCCACCTAACTCCTACAAATCCTCAAACCTCAGTACCACCTTAAGCCCATATACTCATACCTAACGGACCTATATTGACAGTGCCACCTAATGCCCATTCACTATAGTCCTTTATAGCCCATGCCACTCAATACCCTCAATCATCATCCTGGATCTTTATAGTCTCTAAGTCAATTCATGCCAACTTACCATGGGCAAGCCTCAGAAGTGGCATGCTGACAGTATCTACTGATTACGTCACAAATGGAAGAAATATTCATTGGTAACAGAAGAAGTCTATATATTGAAATTTCTTCAACTAATCCATTATGAAAATATACATATCCCCGTAAGTACTTAATTCTCATCAGCTTACTTACTTATGTCAGCAAATATTATCATTCAACACACAGCGGCGCTGTCCATCAAATTGTTCACTTGACAGACACCCCATTGTGAAAATGATAGTTGAGTAAATCAGCCACACAGCACAAATCCTATAACGGTTTTGTGTGAACAGGCACTGACAAAGTACCAAGCATTTTTAAAAATTAATTTGGATTGACAACTTTTCCAGTCCCAATGAGTTAATGCACTATTTATGTACAAGCATGCCTTTTCACAATGCCAAAGGATGCTTACCTCTCCCAAATGGGTGCCTTCAATGAAGTCTTACTCACTGGGGTAGCACACTGGAAATCAAGGCCCATTTTTCCCGGCTTCATCATAAAAATTAAAGATGCTGTAAAAGCATGCAGAATTTTCCAATTTACCTGTCTTTTAGACTCAGGTTGACAGAGAGCATGGACCAGTTTCTGTACTTAACAGGAATGACTACTTATTACAAATAAATACAATCTAGCCACAGATATACAGTTATGGACCATGAACATACAACTCCACCAGTTAAACTCCAACTCTGTTGTAAAACTTCCCCTATATACATATAGACAGACAGACAAAAACACTCTGTGTTATGGGTGGAGAGCAAAACTAGGAAGGCAAGTCAATAATCTCTGTCCACATGGTTTGCTGAAATGATACTTTTAAACTGCCACAAGTGGCTGTTTGTCAATCGTTCTCTCTCTCTCTCTTCAAGAGTTTGCCACCCTCTTAAAGGAAGCACGGAGCAACTGGTTCACAAATTATAAGGTCTCTGACTTATTTGTTAAGAACAACAGCTTACAGCAACTGGTGAGGGAAAATAAACAGCTTTCTTCAGGCTTTAGGGTGTTTTAACTGCAGAGAAAAGGACACCAACTTTCTTTCCAGAGGTTTAATGGTTTTGTCCATCTTATTCATAGGCTGTTTAGCTATCTAGGAATCAATCAAATAGATGTTGGCAAACAGAAGGCCTTTGTCATTGGCAATTGGTCATCATTCCACAGTCCAGACCAATCAGCTACTCGTTGCAGACTGAAACTCATTTTGCACACACTCTTTGGCTCCAGATCATCTAAATCTCCCCACTAGCTGCACAAACAACAGTGTAAACAGCACTTCAAACAAGTGCTGACACTTGCTTTTAAGAAGTGCAGCAATCCCTTTCACATTCTTTGACTTTTAAAGCAGTTGTTTTTCCATTTCGGTTCACAATCCAAAATACAAAACAATAAAGAGATATGGTTTTTACTGAAGGAAAATGTTTCTCATATGACAAATATATTAAAAGTCATGAAGTTTGTTCCCTGGGGTAAAGGTATTGACAATACTATCCAATTTTTTTTCTTGTTGATAACATTAAAATGTAAATTATCATTATTTATTATTATTTAGTATTAGTATCATTTAAATTGGCCTAAATTTTCCTGTAAATGTGCACCATTGTATTAGTACATATACAGAGCAGACAGTTTTGAACATCCGAGAAAAAAAAGAGAAAATTACAGATTAAATGGTTTACTCCACAAATAAAGTCACTCAATATTTTCCAAGGAGTTTTGAGTCACTCTGCCACCACTATTCTCACAATCAATTTATAGCAACTTATAATTGATTTTAATGTGTACGGGGGAGAAACAATGCAATCTCAATGTTCCTGCATTTATGCCTGTTTATACCCATTTCCACAGACTTAAAAATGTCACTAGTGGCATAGTAGCATGTTATTTGCTCATTTGAAGGATCCACCTGTGAAAACTTTGGAAAAAACACACCTCAAATACTACAGGTGAAAATAAATAACGAATGAACATCATTGTCACAATAATAAAATTGGATTAATTGGATGTGTACAAGTTTTGAAGTAAAACAAAGTCCGTATTCCCATTTTCCCCAAATGATACATATTGCACGTCACGAAGGTCATCAGCCAAAATCATTACCAAATCCGTAGACACAAATCTTCGGTTTTCCCATCTTGGCTTGGGAAGGCAGGTAATGCCCATGAGATGATATGTTTCCTGGAGAAAATACACAGCATACCTTCATTCGCTGCATTATGAACTCTGGGCTCAATTTAAAATCCTAATTAACCCTCCTAATTAACGCTCATGATACTAGTGCTTGTAGTCACTGCCATTCACTTGGTTGGTCACACCAAGCTTAATGAAAAAGAATCCTTTTTCTCATACATATCTTTCCCAATCCAAATGTAGTTGTGTTTTTAAAAAGCCTGGTTAATTTGGCTCATTTTGGTGTCAAAAGGGAGTTTATCAGCTACTAAACACAACAGAAAAAGAAACAAAATGTTACACACTAATAAACAGATTAGAAATGTGAATTGAGTAAAAGATAGCAGCTAAAAAGATACATGAATCAGTCTCTGATTCAATCGAACGTAGATAGTGAAACACTGTGGTTGTAAAATTGAATGATATTGGTAACACTGATGTTGGTAGTGAAGCAGTTAATTTAAAGATTCTTGGCTGGGGAGTCAGCTGACAGGCTTGTAACCTGCTACCTTCTCAATGTTGATTTCATTGATGTGGAGTTGCCAGTGTTTGACTGGGGTGGACAAGGTCTGAAATCATACGACATCAGGTTATAGTCCAACAGATTTATTTGAAAACACAAGCTTTCAGAGCCTCGCTCCTTCTTCAGATGTTAGTGAGAGAGGTGGTATCAAACTCAGAATTTATAAGTAAAAGATCAAAGGGTCACACAACTGATGAGGATGTATTAAACAAACCTAAGATGCTGATAAGTCTTTAATCAGTTAGAAGTTTTAATTGATTAATGTGTATATGTAAATCGAAAAATTTCTTTCAAGTCACCGCGCTGACAGAATAAAAGGTTTTACCAGTGTAAAGAAGAGGTGATATTTTAGGTCAGACAAAGCATGTAAGGTGTGAGGCCTTGTTTAGAATTCTGTTTGTGTTTAGTTTGGAGTCAGACTGGTTTTATTTCTGAAGTAGGAATTTATTGACTGACTGTCTATACATCGTGTGCTTTTTGAACAAAATAGAACATATCTGCAAATTCACCCCATAGATTTACGTGCATGAGAGAGAGAGCGCGCAAGAGGGAGAGAGCGCGCAAGAGGGAGAGAGCGCGCAAGAGGGAGAGAGAGTGCTTGGGGGGGGAGTGGAGTGAGTGTTTTGCACATGTATGTGTGTGTGCGTGCGTGTGCATGCGCGTGGGAGAGGGAGTGCACGTGCATGTGCGTGGGAGAGGGAGTGCATGTGTGTATGCGTGTGCGTGGGAGAGGGAGCGCGTGTGCGTGGGAGAAGGCGTGTGCTTGGGAGAGGACGTGCACGTGCGTGGGAGAGGGAGTGTGCGTGCATGTGCGTGTGCGTGGGAGATGGAGTGTGCATGCATGTGCGTGGGAGAGGAAGTGTGCGTGCGTGTGCGTGGAAGAGGGAGTGTGCGTGCACGTGCATGGGAGAGGGAGTGTGCATGTGTGCGCATGGGAGAGAGGTTGTGGTGCCTGTGTGTGGGAAAGAGATTGTGGTGCGTGTGCGTGTGTGTGAAAGAAGAGAGAAGGAGAGAGAGAGTGTGTGTGCGTGAGTGTAAGTATATGTGTAAGAGAGAGAGAGAGAGAAAGTTTGACAGAGTGAGTGTGTGGGTTTTTACACGTGTGTGTGTGTGTGTGTGTGTGTGATCGTATGCGAGAGGGTATGTAGTGTGGCGGGGTCACCCGTAGTGCAATATGAACCCAAGATCCCGGTTGAGGCCGTCCTCGTGGGTACCAAACTTAGCTATCAGCCTCTGCTCAAGGACTCTGCATTGTTGTATATCCTCAAGTCCGCCTTGGAGGCCGTTTACCCAAAGGTCCGAGGCCGAACGTACTTGACTGCTGAAGTGTTCCCGCACTGGGGGAGGGGGGAGTATCCCTGTTTGGCCATTGTTGCACAGCTTCCATTCATCCATTATCATAGTGTCTGCTTGGTTTCGCCAATAAATCATGCCTCAGGGCATCCTTGCCTGCAAGGTACGAGATAGACAACGTTGGCCGAGTCACATGAGTATCTGCCGTGCATGTGGTGTGTGGTGTTCCCATGTGTGATGGTCGTGCCCATGTCGAAGATCTGATATGTCTTGCAGAGGTTGTCATGACAGGGTTGTATAGTGTTGTGGTCGATGTTGTCTTGAAGGCTGGGTAGTTTGCTGCGAACAACGGTCTGTTTAAGGTTTGGCGGTTGTTTGCAGGCGAGAAGTGGAGACATGGGGAAAATCTTGGCGAGGTCCTCATTGTCATCACCTGAAGGAGCGAGGCTCTGATAGCTTGTGTTTTCAAATAAACTAGGACTAACCTGGTGTCATGCGATTTCTGACCTTGATTTCACTGGTTTACCTAACTTCCAACACCCAGATCTTTTCCTTTACCTGCAGGATAGAGGTAGCCCTCCTCAAGCTGTGAACCCAATAACACATTAGATATCAACACAAGACAGACCAGCAGATGAAGTTAGCTTTTAAACCTTCTTTCTGTAAATTTCTGGAAAGATAAACACAAAAATTGTCTGTAATTTGGGACATAATCCACAATGATGGCTTTCTGCTGAGAGGGGTAAATTAACCTCACATTATCTTTTCCTTTCAAATCTACTTGTTTGAAGTTTCCCTGACACTTCACAGGTCACAGAGCTGAACAGCACAGAAAATTATCCTGTGGCATACCGTGTCTATGTCACCTACCAAACTCATCTATTCTTGTCCCATGTTCCAGAACCTGGTTTTGTAGCCTTGTCTGCTATGACATGTCAAATGTTCATCCAAATAATTCGTAAAATGTTGTGATGGTTCCCGCCTCTACCATGCTTTCAGTAGTGACTTTCAGATACCCACCATCTTCTGGGTGAAAGATTCTTCCTTAAATCTCCAGTAAACTCCGTTCCCTCTAGCTGAAATATATGACCCCTGGTAATTAATCCTTTTGTTAAGGAGAACTTTTTTTCCCTGTTTCCCCTATCTATGCCCCTCATAATTTTGTCCATCTCACTCAGGTACCCCCTCAGCCTTCTTTGCTAGAAGAAAAACAAGTGTACAATCTAGTCTATCTCGGTTAACGCTCCTGTCAAGGCAACATACAAGTGAATCTCTTTTGCAACCTCTCTGGTATATCACATTTTACTTTTCCTTAATGCGGTGACCAGAACAGCTGTGGCCTAAATATCATCTTGTATAGTTCCATTATATCTTTCCTGTTCTTGTATTCCATACCTCAACTAATATTGACAAATATCCCATATGCTTCCAATTCACCTGTCCCCTGCACACCAAGGTCCCTCTCGCTCTCTGTACTTCCGAGGGTGCTATCATTCATTATGCAGTAACTTGCATTGTTAGTCCTCTCAAAATGCATCACCTCACACTTCTCAGCATTAAATTCTGTTTGCCACTGTTCTGCCCGCCTGACCAACCATCGGTCTCCTGTGGCCTAGGGCTTTCCAGCTCTCTATTTACCACACCACTAATTTTCATGCCATCTGCATATTTACTGATTTAACCCTCTTACATTTGTGTTTAAATCATTAATGTACACTAACAGTAAGGAGCACTGCACTGAATCCAAACTTCCAGTCACAAAATCAGCCTTCAATCACTACCGCTTCCCCTCCACCACAGAGCCAATTTTGGATTCAATTTGTCACCCTGCATTAGATCCCACAGCCTCTTACCTTCTTGACCAGTTTCCCATGCCACACCTTATTAACAGCCTTACTGAAGTCCACGTAGACTACATCCATTGTACTATCCTAGTTCATACAACTAGTCATCTCCTCAAAAAAAACAATCAAACTTATTGGACATGATCTCTCCTGAACAAGCCATACTGATAATTCAGATTAATGTTTGTCTCTCCATGTAGCGACTAATTCAATCCCTCAGGACTTTTTCCAATAGTTTTCCTTCTGATAAATAAAAACTCACCTAACATCTTCCAGCTCCCCACAGTTTGCCACTTTGGTCCCTAATAGGCCCTACTCTTTTCCTCATTAACCTCTGGTTACGTAATCCTAATATACTTAGAAAATGTCTTTGTATTTTCCTGTATTTTATGCGTCAGTGTTTCTTCTCCTCCACTCACTCCTGCTTTGTTATTTTAGTTTTTAAGCAACAATAAATGTGAGGTACTGCATTTGGTAAAACAAACAAGGGCAGGACTTGTACAATTAAAAGTATAGCCTTGGGTCATGTCGTAGAACAGACAGACCGAGGGGTTCAGGCATGTAATTCTTTGAAGTTTGCGTCACACATGGATAGGGTGGTTAAGAAGGCAGTTACCATGCTTGCCGTCATTGTTCATACCTTTGAGTATAGGAGCGGAGACATTATGTTGATGTTGTACAGGACATTGGGGAGGTCTCTTCCGGAGTTCTGTGTCCTGCTCTGGTCACCATGTTATAGGAAGGCTATTATTATGCTGAAGAGGGTTCAGAAGAGATTTATCAGGATATTGCCAGGAATGGAGGGTTTGAGTTATAAGGACAGGCTAGATAGTCTGGGACTTTTTTCACTGGAGTGTAGGAGGTTGAGTGGTGACCTTATAGAGGTTTATAAAATCATGAGCAGTACAGATAAGGTGAATGGCAGTATCTTTTCCCTCAGACAAGGGATTTCAAGACTGGGGACATATTTTTAAGGTGAAAGGAGAAAGATTTAAAAAAAGACATGAAGGGCAATTCTTTTTACACAGAGAGTGGTTTGTGTGTGGAATGAACTTCCAGAGAAACTGGTGGATGTGGGTACAGTTACAATGGTTAAAAGACATTTAGATAAGTAGATGAATGAGAAATGTTTGGAGTGTTTTGGGCCAAGTGCAGGCAGGTGGAACTAGTTTAGTTTGGGATTATGGTCGATATGGACTGGTTTCCATGCTGTATGACTCTACGATTCTATGACTCTATAACTGGCAGCACTTTCTAAATACCTCTGGTGCTTCTGGTGTTTTGAGCATTTAATATCTACCATTAGTTTCTTTTCTTTATCCAAATCTCAACACGCAGGGTCCTCTGAACTTGTTGGTCCCACCCTTCACCTTCATGGTGATATGTTGGCCCTGTACTCTCACCATTTCCTTTTTGAAGAACTACTACTGCTCTGCAGATTTTCCTCCAAGTAACTGCTCTTAGTGCATTTTGGCCAGGCATGTCTTTCCAACCAATGAATTGAAATACACAGTCATCTTTTGATTGAATGTCACCTTTCAAAACAGGTATAATTAAAAATTCAAAATGTCCTTAAGTAATCCGGGGTTAGGATCCATGGTTATAATGGGCTGACCTGGGTTGGGTCCACCCTCAGTGCTAATGGGTTGTGAACTCAAGGATTTTGACCCAGTGACAGTGAAGGAGCAGTGATATAGTTCCAAATCAGCATGGTGAGTGACTTGAATGGTAACTTGAAGGTGTTTATAAGAATATAAGAATAAAAAAAGGGACAATAATTTGCCATTTGGCCCCTCAAAGCTGTCCTACCAAGATCATGGCTGATCTGTCCTAGGCCTTAACTACTTTGTGCAGTGCAGCATAGCAAACGACTCCCTGACATTTCAAAAATCTACCTGCCCACTCTGCAAATACTTTCAGTGATGTAGCTGCCACAACTCTCTGGGATGCAGAATTCTAGCCATTCACTACCTTTTGGGAAAATAAATTCTTTCACATCTCAGTTATTCTGTAACTATGTCACTTAGTTCAAGACTGCCCCACTAGTGGACACATCCTCTCAACGTCTACAATGTCAAGTCTGCACCCCCACAGATTTTTGTATATTTCAAGAAGATCATTCCTCATTCTTCTAAATTCTAATGAATCAAGGCCTAGCCTGTTTAGCCATTCTTGATAAGTCAATCCTTTTATCACAGGAGACAACCTTGTGAATCTCTTTTGAACAGCCTCAAATGCCAGTATGTCCTTCACAAAATAGGGGACCAAAATTATACACTATACTCCAGGTGCAACCTTACCAACACCCTGGACAGTTCTAACAAGACATCATTCATATTAAACTCCAAACCCCTAGCAATAAAGGCCAAAATTCAATTTGCCATCTTAATTACTTGCTGTATACTAACCTCCTGTGCTTCATGCACAAGAACACCTATATCCCTTGTGTGGCATTGTTTTGGAGTCTCTCTCCATTCAAATAATTGTCTGCCTTTTTGATTATTTCAGCTAAAACGCATACCCTTACACTTTCCTACATTAAACTCCAACTGCCAGGCTTTTTCCCCATTCACTCAATCTACTGTCCTTTGCACATTTCTTATATTCTTATCAGAATAGTCAGCACAGATTTGTTAGGGACATTCTGTTTGACTAATTTGAGCTTTTTGTAAAGGTGACTAAATATATTGGGGACATTGAGGTTAGTGCAGATATTTGGATTACATGGACTTAAGTTAGGCTTTCAACAAAGTCCCACAGGGAAAGCTGATTGAAAAGGTAAGACATGAAAATTTGTGGTGTTGGTGTTAGTGAGGAAGATGGTCTCAGGCTACAGTCTGATTTTGATCAGTTAGTAAACTGGGCAGAGCAATGGCAGATGGAATTTAAATCGGAGAAGTGTGAAGTGATGCATTTTTGGAGGGATATTAAAGGAAGGACATGCACAATGAATGGCTGGTTCTTAGGGAGCATTGAGGAACAAAGGGAACATGATGTACATGTCCACAGATCCCTGAAGGTGTCAGCACTGGCGGATAGGGCTGTGAAAGCGGCATACAGGATGCTTGCCTTCATTCGCCAGGGTGTAGAATATAGGAGAAGGAAGTCCTGTTACAACTTTATAAACATTGGTTAAGCGACACATGGAATACTGCGCGCACTTCTGGTCGCCACACTGTCAGGACGACATGATTCGACTAGAGAGGGTGCAGAGGAGATTCATTCCAGGATGTTGCCTGGAATGAAAAGTTTCACTTTTGAAGAGAGATTGGACAGGCTAGATTTATTCTCCTTAGAGCAGTGGGGTATCTGTTTGAGATACACAAAATTATGAGAGTCATAGACAGAGTAGATGATTAGACTCTCTTCCCCATGGCAGATATGCCTAAGACCAGATGGCATAAGTTTAAGGTAAGGAGTAAGTAGCTGAGAGGAGACCTGCGGAAATTTCTTTTTCGCCCTGAAGGTGGTAGATATATGTAACATGCTGCCCACGTCAGTGGTGGAGCCAAGTACTTTCACAACATTTAAGTAGTATCTGGATGAGTACTTAAAAGGCTATGGATAAAGTGCAGGTAAATGGGATTAGTGCAGTTTGGCATTTGTTGGTTGGCTGGCATAGACATGGTAAACCAAATGGCCTGTTTCTATGCTGCATGACCCTTGAGTATTTCCCCCTGTTTATTTCTGTATCATCAGCAAATTTTAATGCATTACAATTTGTCCCCCACTGCTCCAAGAAAATAATTGAAAACTTTATGGTACTACACGGGTTTTGTCTTACCAAGATGAAAAATGGGCATTAATCCAAACTCCCTTTTATATATGTGACCAACTATCCACACCAGTAAATCCACACGAATAAATTACCCCCAAAACTGAGTTTCTATTTTGTACAATCACTTTCTTGTGTGGCACTTTATCGAATGCCTTCTAAAAATTCAAATTAGCTACATCTACCAGTTCCCCTTTATCAACTCTGCTTACTTGTCCTAAAAGAACTCCAGCAAATTTGTCAAACATGATTTCCCTTTCACAAAACCATGTTAACTCTGTTTCATTGCAGTGAGCATTTCTGAATGTCCTGCTATTTCTTCCTTAATAATGGATTTTAGCATTTCCTAACTACAGATGTTAGGATAATTGGTCTATATTAGAACCTAATTTTTGGAAGGGAGAATCTTCATCCTTCTTGAACAGGGATGTCACATTGGTAGTTTTCCAATTCGTTGGAAATCTCATGGAATCCAGTGATTTCTGGAATATTTCAACCAAAGCCTCCATTATCGCTGCAGCCATTTCCTTCAAAACTCTTGGATGTAGGCCATCGGGGTCTGGCAACTTGTCTGCCTTTAGTCCCATTATCGGTCAGACACTTTGTTGCACACTGTTCAGACTGTTACAAAATCTGTCCTCCAATTAGCACATTGCTTTTCTGTTATCTTTGCAATATTTCCAGTGTCCTCAAAGCATGAAGTCCAATGCAAAATATTGGTTTAAATTATCTGTAATTCCCTGTTATCAGTTCCACAGTTGCATCTTCCAAGGGCCCAACACTTACATTAGCTACTGTAGAAGTTCTTGCCGTTCTTGGCAATGTTCTTCCATAATCAATTTTCTCCTGCTTTATTAGTTTGTTTTTAGTCATCCTCTGCTGGTTTCTAAAAAAAAAATTCCAATTCTCTGGCCTACCATTAGTTTTTGCTCCTTTGTACGCCTTATGTTTTTGATTAGATGCTCTCCTAGAGTGCCTTTGTTAACCACCAGTGGTTCATCCTTCTCATTGAGTCCTTCTTTTTGACTAGAATAAACTTTTATTGAGTATTATGTAATATCTGCTTAAATGCCTGCAACTGCTTGCCCACTGACATTCCCTTCAGATTTTTTTTCCTAGCCCACATTAGGGAACTCTTTTGTCACACCTCTGCAACTACCCTTATTTAAGTTGAGGACCCTAGTTTCAGACCCGAGTTGCTCGCCCTCAAACTATGTTGTGATCGCTGCTCCCTAAAGGGTCATTCACTATGAAATCTCTTATTATTCCTATCTCATTACACATTACTAGATGGAAAATAGTTAGTTTGCACATAGTTTCTGCAATATACTGCTCAAAGATACAATCCTTGATACACTCCAGAAATTTGTCTTCCATATGAGCTTTGGCCAAATGGCTTCTCCAGTCAATACGCAGATTAAAATCTCCTATGGTAATTGGAATGCTTGCAGTACCTTTCTTACACAGCTCAGTTATTTGCAGATTTATACTTGGTCCTACAGTGAGGCAATTCTTTGGGGCTTATAGACAATTCCCACTCATGACCTCTTTCCCTTTTGATTACTAATGCCACAGAAACTAATTCCAAATTATGATCTGTTCCACCTATATCACGTCTCACCACTGCATCCCAACATCATTTTTTTTTAAACATATTCTTCTAGTACATCGGATGCCCTTGAACGTTGATTTCCCAGTCTCGGTGACTGTGTAACCATATCTCCGTAATAGAAATAGATGGTTACGATTTGGTAGCTATTTGTGCCATCAACTCATCCACCTTGTTACAAATGTAATGTGCATTCAGATAAAGAGCCTTAAGCTTTGACTTTTTACCAATTACTCTCTTTGGGTCTAATTTCTGCTGCAATTTCTCTGTATACGTTCTACTCCTTGGCTCTTGTGTAGTGCGACTGAATATGACAAATAACACTGCTGTAGGAATGCATACATGGACATTTTTTAACCAAATATGACAGTGACAGAGAAGGAAATGCCTTCCAGAAAACTTTCACAGCAAGACAAGACTTTTAGTTACAAACATATATTCCTAAATGAACCTGGAATATTACTGTCATGCACTTAAAAGTAGTATTGTATCCCAAGGTCTTCCTCTATGAACTGTGAACATGCAAAGGAGAACATACTAGAGTGAAGGCCAAAGATACAAGCTAGAATCTTGCCACCAATTGCTGAGTCTTATGCAACCTCTTTCCAGGAAGGCCAGTGGTCAGCTCTATTAACTGATCGTACCACCGGGAAGATGGTGGAAACAGCCAGTAGGTCACTACCCAAGACTTAGAATTATCACTGGATCCCAACTTATAGGTGAATGCTAGCATGACTGGGGTTAATGACTTGCGAAACGGAGGAAACTAAGGGAGCTCGACAGCAAGGACAAGGAGTGGCTTGTAGTGGCTCCACCCTTTCCTGATACCAGGTCCCTTAATCAGGCACTGAATGCCTTTGATCAAGGGACACCCAATTCCCCCAGTTCCTTCCTAGGAAGTCGTGAACAACTTTGCTTGCTTGCAAACTTGAAGTTTCCTTGTCACACTCCCCGCAATGGCCCGTGGCTGCATCAAAACCAACAATGGTTGGATAAGGCCCTTAGACTACCATTAACCAGTCACATAGTGTCCTCATAAGCTCATGAGATCCTCACCCACCAACCTCCTCCCTGATTAAATAACCCCCAGTACCTCACTCACCATGGGAGAGGGCTGAAGATTCCTGTTACACACACAGTCTTAGGCTTCAAATGGAGATGGATACTGGAATTGTATAACCATCTGAGATTGAGGTAGTAGAGAACAAGAGAAGCTTCTTATGGAAAGAATAATGGAAGTAAAGAATTCTCTGAAGAAAGAACTAAAGGCTAGGTGTACAAAAAAATAAGATTATCAAAAACCAAATGGATTCCTTCTTTGTATCAGGTGACACATAACATAAAAACAAAAGAGTAATGATCAACATTCCAAGACCATAGAAACATTTTCATAATTACTGACAAACCTGAGGCTAGTAGTGAATAATTGTAAACAAACATGGTGCTGACTTCAGAGTGAAAACTGCTCACTTCTTTAACAGGCAGGAGAATTTTTCACAGCTGACTCCTTCATTTGTTTACTCAATATGCATTTGTAATTGACAGCAAAACTATTATTTTAAAATTCCAGTAAATTGACAACTAATAGAGTTCATTACATTTTCCAGCACAGAGAATCCCAGGTTACGAATGCTATGCAATATAAACAGGTCATTCAGTTTCGAACATAAGTATTTTCTTCTTCAAATCACTTATTCTAATCAGAGTCAGTAGCTCACTTTCTATTTAAGATCAAGGATGCTATCTGGCTTTATAATATCCTTCTTGACTTGGAGCTTCATTTTCAATAACCTAAGTACTGTGCTTCATTTAAATTCAAATGATTCTGTGATATGCTCCCATTCTCCACCCTCATTTACAAAATGCATGGGGCTTTGAATTTCCCTACCTTAGTGGCACATGGAGTTTATCTCCAAAATTCCATGCCTAAGTTTTCCAGCAGTCTTTCAAAATCCTCATCACAATTTTCAACATTCTTCTGTATCATGTCATCAATAAATTTGCACTGCCATTGCTTCACGTCCTAAGTGCTGCTTGCTTACATACATTACAATAGTTTCAATACAGATCCCTGTGAAATATCATTCACCAGATGGTGTGCCTGAGAAACTTAACTTTACCTGTACTGTCTTCGGCAGTCTAACACACTTTTCTCATGTATGTGGTTAAATTCCTCTCAATGTCATTATTGTTACAAATTGTATTGTACTTTGTTGAAAATCTTAAAATTCATATAAACCACATACACTGTATTTCCTTTAATTTTTTATGCAAAGTATTATTGAACGCTAGTCAAATATAACCTACTATTTAGAAATCTATAAAACTACATTGTAGAACTATGCAAGTGGTCCTGATTCATTCCTTTTTTTCCCTTAGCTTTCTTATTTCTCCAATATTTCCCACATATACGTTGTCAATTTTTTTTTCAATCACATATGGCCACCCCACAAGAACATTATTTGTATTGAGGATGCAAATAATCACATTCCTGTAATTTCTCAAAATTAAGTAACTTTTATTAATATGATTTCTTTTTGCAAAGGTTGCCTGAACATATATGTTATAGTACTGAACAGCTCACTGTTCTGAAAAATAACTTTTAGAACAAACATTTAAAGCTTAAAAGTATAAAAAGTATTTTGTTATTTATATAAATGAGTGGATCAAGCTGAACATTTGGACTAGGGAATTCAGTAAATAGAAAATGTCTTATTTGGAATTAATAATCTTAGATTTATTGTCACTTTTCTATAGCATTGCCATCCACATAATTTCATACAAGATAGGCAGTCTTTTCAATGTACAGGATAATGTCATGAATACATGTCTTGATGTTAATTCACCATTATCCATTCTCAGAATTCCTGAACAACCCGTTAATGAATATGTGACTATGTCTAGTGTCCAATGATTACAATTATTCCATAGAAATTAACATTATTTTCATTCTACAACATATTAGAAAGAAAACAATGGCTTTGCACCCACGCTAAAATAAATTATGTTTCAAAGATATTATGAAAACAATTGTTAGTCATTAGAACAAATATTCATCACATAACATTTGTGCGGAAAATAAATCAAAATTTTAGTTTTGCAACCTCTCAAGGATTTTGGTTCATTACATAGTCTTATTTACTTCAAAGGTGTTCTCATCACTCACCCCTATAATACTGGCATCATCTAAGACTTCTTGTCTGCAATGCTGTCGTATATTGTTTTTGTACTGCAAAGTTGTGGCAATTTTAAAATAGTTAATAGGCCTGTTAATTTGGAAGAAGGAAGAAACTATTTCCTCCTAACTTCTCAACACTCTAATAAAATTTCTTTAGGCATAAAATGGTACTAAGACAGATCCTCCAAAATACGATAGTTAACAGTACCTGCTCGGACCACAGCTTCTAACTTTATATTTGCACACTTTTGATTATTTCAATTATTGCCCTTTATCAGACTCAAGGGAACGCAATTGCCAACATGTCAGACCTTACTTACAAAAACGGATATTTACGTATTACAAGTGAAAAATACATACAGCTCTAATATAAAACTGGCAGTTAACATTATTGGAGGATTACTGTACCTTGTTTGACACACTTCAAACGAATTGGGTCCTTACAATGCTTGATCACAGCCAATACATCTCTAATAGTGAGCCCTGACACTGCTGTGTCATTGACTTCCAATAACAACTCATCAGTATGCAGTTTTCCATCCTGGTAGTTAATTTTGTTGTGTTTCATTTCTCCCAGATACGAAAACAGACCATTCTCTGCGCCACCTTTGATCTCCACATTCAGTTCCCCATCCTTATCTCTACATATCACAGTTTCATGGACTTTACTCGTCCAGTGACTTTTCTTTTTTAATACCTTGGACATCGTTCCTGTAAGCAGCCTGCAGATCAACGCTTCAAAGAGGAAATCGTGTGACAATACGGGCTGGTGCAAAACTAGATCCGAAGCCCGGCAGAGTTGTCAGAACAGCCCGGAGCCTTGGAGGTGACAGCGGAATACGCAACTTTCCTTGACATTTCCATGGAGCCCGGTTTAATGACGATGATGGCAGAAGCGAAGAGTGAAAAGGAGGCCTTAACAATTTGCAGTTTTCTTTTAAAATGCCCACTCGTCACAAATACGCAGGACGATAATGTATTTCCCCCCTGCGCCGTCGTTCTCTGCAAACACGCATTTCAATCTCTTCATGGGGTAAACAGCTGACACCGGCTGGGAATGACGGCGGGGATCCTCCCCCATCTCTTACAAAATTTCGAGATGGAAGGGGAAAAAAAAGAACAAATATGGGTGCAAGGCCAGCCCAGGGAAGCCCTGTCTGTGTGTATATGTATGTGGTTGTTTATCCCCGAATTTAACAGTCTTCACAGACATTCAATCCCATCCATACACAACTGAATCTGCTCCCAAGTTGCACCAACTTCATTCACACTCGCGCTGCAGCCTCACTCCAATCGCCGCCGACAACCCAGAAGCGCACGCGCAGCTTTCCGTAGAGACCGTTAAACGGCTGCGGCCGAAGGTACTGGAAAGGTCGGGGTGGCCTCGCGCGATTTCGGGTGTTGTAGCGTTAACAGTAATATTAGGTCTGCCGATTCGATTGTTTTACTTCTTTGGGTCAAATCAGCTGTTTAGATGCTTTCCCCTTGTCTCTAATGCATGAAGAGTCAGTGATATGTTATTGGAATTACACGATTTGATTTTATCTGAGGCTTCCCCCCTTTATTCTTGCTGTTGGTCACGTAATATAACCACACGCAGAATTTCCTGCCGAATCTACGCTGCAGACCGCTCGATTGGTGCGAAAGGGGAACGCACTGAGTTAGTATTCTGTACGCGCCGTGTTTTTCTAGGACTTTTGTGCCATTCTGCTATTACCTTAGCCTAAATTATTTAAAAGGGAATGTGACCTTCAGTTACCTGGAAATGCTGCGAATGTTTTCTATAGAGGACGAGGTTGAGAATCTACTTAAAATAAAATTGTTCAACTTTATGAGAAGTCTTTATTAAATAGATAGGGAGAAACTCTTTAAACCGATAGAATTTCTGACCAGAGATTTAAACACATTTAGGACAATTGGCAAAACGTTGAGGTGATTTCATTTAGTGCAGCCAAATTATAGTTTGGAATCTGTAGAGATGCGGAAAACAGTTTCAATACCAAGTTGGATTTTTACTTGAAACTTTTTTAAAAAAAAGGGCTGTAGGGAATGGGAGAGGATGTAATTGAATAGGTGTTTCAAAAAGTTGGCCCAAACATGTAGCCTTCTGTTTGTATGATTGTATAAAACTGCAAAATATACTACCAAAGCTTTGGCATATTTGTACTGACTAAATATAGAAATAACACTAACATATTGGAAGAGATCTACAATTTTTGACTTAATAGGCTTGCAAATTACTAAAATGAACGTGTAATTATTTGGGATCTACAAACTAATTTGAATGCTGCTATTGATGTGCTGAAGAATCCTTACTTGTTGTAGAAACCTGTTTATTCATCCTTGCCATGCATGGCCCATACGTTTGATCAACATATCAAGTATTTCCAATGTTGCTGGGTCCCTGCAGATTTTTTTTTTTGCAATGTTTTATCTAATTGGATTTTATATTCTACATTGGCTTACTACCTCCTGCTCATTATGCAAATCATGCTCTGATTATCTGTTTGAGAGGGAAATATGTCAAAAAAAATTAAATGGCCTGGTTTACATAGTAGATTTGAGTTATAGTCATTTTGATTGCCATGTAGGGTACAGCCAAATGATGATTCCCTTTTAGGTTATTCAGAAGTAATTTTTTTTACAAAAATAGTCCCAGTATGGTGGTTCAGTGTTTAGCGCTGCTGCCTTCCAGTGCCTGGGATCTGGGTTTAATTCCAGCCTCGGGTGCCAGTCAGTGTGCACTTTGCACATTGTCCCTGCTTCCGTATGGATTTCCTCCAGGTGCTTTGGTTTCCTCTCACTGTCCAAAGGTGAGGTGGATTGGCCATGGGAAATCCAGGGTTACAAGTTGGGGGCACTGGGAGGCTACGGGTTGGTCTGGGTGGGATGTTGTTCAGAGGGGCAGTGCGGAATTGATGGGCTGAGTGGCTTGCTTCCACACTATAGGAATTCTATGATTCTATGAAAACCTAATTAGAAATAAAGTAGTGTTGCTACCCTGCAGAATAACCATTTTTGCAAATGGATCATATCCTGGCTTCCTATGCTCATTCTGTTTACTAGCAGTACAGAAAGATATGATAAGATATTTGTAAAGCCTATCATAGTAACAGATTTGAAGGAGAATAAAGTAATTAGTTTAGAAAATTGACTCCTTAAATATTTTCATTCCAGCTACTTTTTTAACATAGCCTATTCTTCTGAAATTATGATACATTATCAAACATTGTTGATAATATATCATAGCATGCCAAATGCCTTCTTTACCACCATGTTCATGTGCAACACCGCTTTCAAGAGTCTATGAACCTGCACCCCGGGTCCCTCTGTTTAACAACACTCTCCAGTGCCCTGCCATTACTGCATAAGTCCTGTACTGGTTTGCCTTGCATTTGTTTAAATTCCATCTGTGACTTCCAGGCCCATTGGCCCATTTGATCAAGATCTCTTTGTACTCTTAGATAATCTTCTTCACTGTCCACTATACCCCCAATTTTAGTGTCCTCTGAACACTTACTAACCATACCTCCTGTATTCTTATTCAAATCATTGACATAAATGACAAACAACAGTGGACCCAGAACCAGTATTCTTGAGGCATACTGCTGGTCACAGGCCTCCAGTCCTAATAACAACCCTCTACTCTTTTAAACAAAGGGTAGAAACAAAAAAAAAGTGAAGACCCCTCCATAACCACCCCCATCAGACACTCCTGGGGTGAGGACAGCACCGGTAAAATACAGAGTTAACTTTCCTCTACCCTGTATAACCAGAAGGGAAAATTTCCTCAACTCTGAAAACAAAAAGAAAATACCTTCAATTCTTGAAAAACGAGAACATAGAAATAAATTAAAATAGAAAGGGCCCCCTTGATTGCACCAGCCACTCTTGGAGTAGGGAAAACCAGGGGTCCAATTGTAAAATAAACTTTCCCCGGCTTGTTCAACAGCAAAGGAAACTTTTGAAAAAAAAACAAATATCTCTGCTCTGTTCCTATTGAATGCTCCTGGAATAGGGATAATAAGGATTTTATAATCCAGAGAATCTACTCATTTTAACTAAAACTAAAACTAAAACTCCCCTCACACCGACCCTCCCAAAGTACACCTGGTACAGGGATGGTACAGAGTTTAAATAAAAGCCCCTCGGCTCTTCAAAGGTGTCCAAAATCAATACAAAAGAAAGATAAAACAAGCCCTTTTCTGGGCACAAATCTGAGAACAAACACAACTTTAAAAGTCAGATCATTACTCAAACTGATGATGCCCTTCAGTTCGCATGGTACTGTTTGATCACAAAATGCCTGCACCGTACCAGTGAGCACTGTGTGCTTCCTCTCCAAGGACACCAAAGTGCGGACATAACTACAAAAGAGGGGCAAGCAGTCAGAACCGATGAGCCCCTCCTCAGCCCGCTGCCTGGACCTGTTAATGGTCATCTTGCTTAGGCCCAGGAGCAAAGCCACAAGAAAGCTCCTAGACTTGTCTGCCATTCCCTGCAGCAAGTGCCCATAAATCAGGAGCACAGGACTGAGGTGTAACCAAAATTTCAACAGAAGCCTGTTCAAAAACTACAAAGGGGCTGCAAACGAACACACTGAACATAAATATTAAACACCGTTTCTTCCAGGCCACAGAACGTGCAGTACCAACCCTCTACCACCATCCTCTGTCTTTTACTATCAAGCCAATTTTGTATCCAGTTGGCTATCTCTCCCTAGATCCCTTGTGACTGAAACTTACTAACCAGTCTACTATACCTTGTCGAAGGCCTTACTAAAGCCCATGAGCACAATGTAAACTGCTCTGGGTTAATCCATTTCTAAATGTCTCCTTTTGTGAGCAATACCAAGAAGACATACCAGTCTAACACTTTATTTGGCTATAATGAATTTACAAGTAATTTCTGGGAGCCACTTTGCAGGATTCTGGCTTTGTTTTTACAGGCAGAGTAACCTTCTTTAGAGAATACCTGATCTTCTACTTAGACAGTCATGGCACATGTAAAGTAATTAATTGGAAAAGAATACAAGGAAACATATTCCAGATATAATAGAAAGTGTCCCTAGAAAGGCTTGTACTCGTACAGTTTTATTTAATGACCAAAATAACCCAAAAAGCACTATATAGATAGTAAAGTACTTTGAAATGTGGTCACAGTTATAAGAATAAAATGACAAGAATTGAAGATATATAAACAACTTGGGAGAAAAAAAGGAAGAGCAACATAAAGAACCCAAGACAGTTTGTACACCTGTCATTCATTTCCTCTTTTCATGTGAGTTTTTTATGCTCAAGAGTTTCTTCAAAGTTGAACAATCTTCACACAGTTGTTTAGAATCATCAAACAGTGTAAAATCTAGGAAATCCATTAAAGTGCTTTGTTTTGAAGATTCTTACTGATGGCTATACCTATGTTAACTGTCAACTTTATGGAATAACTTAAATTATTGCTATTTCTGCAGAAAAAAATTGGTCCTCTATTTTAGAGGGCTACATAATTTTCATCCTTTCCAATGGACCCAGAAAAAAATGTAGAGCTTTCCAGTTGTACACATTGGAAAGGTACCAGTTAATGGAATAAATGCTTTCTTTTTATTCATTCATGGGATATGGGTGTCACTGGCTAAGTCAGCCTTTATTGCCCATCCATAATTGCCCTGGAGAAGGTGGTGAGCTGCATTCTTAAAATGCTGCTTTCCTTGAAATTGAGGACTCCTCCCCAAAATCCAGAAGGGAGTGCCAGGATTTTTGACAATAAATGAATGGCAATATACTTCCAAGTCAGCATGGTGAATGGTTTGGAGGGGAATTTGCAGGGAGTAGTGTTGAACAAGTGCTGCCTTGATGGCACTTCTGCCTGTCAAGTTCAACTCTTGTCTATATTTGGGTCAAAGCTGGAACAAGCTTTGGTGTGATCTGTTTGCTTTGTGGGATGACTTAGCCCTGTTTATTGTGGTACTCCAAGTTCCCATTTTGTGAATAGCAAAAATATTTTTTATTAATATTCAGCTAGTATTTAACACATACTACCTTATTCTGGAACGAATGTCTGATATTTAGGAATCTTTCGTGGACTATTTCATGACGTGACCATCTATTGTACTAATTCTCATGATTTAGAACAATGTATCAGGAAAGTTAATTGATGATTAGGACTCTTTGGCAGTCATGGCTACTAATGTCAGTAAGACTTTTGTAAATAAAGGGAGACTGTTGATACAAAAAGAGCCAATGAATAAACAGTACAGGTATCTATGAGTAAAGTAGGCATTCTTAAATCTCTCATCTAAGGTCCAGTTGGATCAAACCATGCATTATGAATATTGGTTGGATGCTTCTTCTATTTACATATTCAAATATGGAGAATATTAAAAAAATGAATAGGAATTATTCAATGTACCTTTTTTGTTTTGACTTGTTTTTGCTGCAATTCTCAGTTATTAATTAATTTGTTTCCTGTTAATGAGAGGTAAACCAAAATAAGCCATGGAAATTTTGTGTGTTTCTTTAAATAAAAGCTGAAAGTACGCAACATATTTATTACGTTGTATGTTTTTGGCATGCTGGCAAGCTAAGTATTCTAATTAAATTTCACTGATAAAAGTTGATGTAACCAAGATAAGAATGGGATCTTAATATCCTTGATACCACTGTTGTCTACAAAGGCAATCTATGTGAGAACATCCTAAATACTTCAATTAAAATAGCAAACTCATAAACAACTGAGTCAGCAGAAGTGAAGAGGGGGTTAAATAGTTAATGAAAAGTTTGAACTGTTGACCTTTTCAGGAAGAATTCTAGATGGATTCCCTTGTGCATTTTCAATTTTGATCAATTAAGTTAAGGATGTCAAATGAAGGTCACCTAGTGTTCGAGGAACTGCTAGAACATGAAGAAGCAGTGCGTTAAGAGTGTTGCATGCTTCCACTATTAAAAATTGAAGATTTTTCTTATTGTATAGTGTTATATTTGTCTACACTTACTTATGTTCCCATGTTTGTCATTTGAAGACATGCATAAATTGCCCTCAATTTAAATTCTGTCCCACAACCAATCAATTCAGTTTGTATTGGCTGCTGGTTAAAGTTTGTGGAGAACTACAAATATTTGGCCAAAGAGTGTTAAAATGTTAGTGGCAGGGATATTGTTTTGACAATTCAACAGTGAATACTCACATCAGGAAATTTACAATTTGTTGCTGTTATCGATTTGAGAAGGGCTAAGCTACATACATTTTGTAAATCTTTAGGGAACTAGTGAATTTTTGGGGAACATTAAGGAAAGTACAGTTTTAACAAGAAAGGCTCCCATCATTTATATGATTGTATGTAAAGTTCATGAGAATCATCAGCTTTAAGTTTTATTTTGCCTGACATGAAAAAATGTTTATATAACTTGATGTCACGTTCTATAGATGATGGACCAGACTGGTGATCTCGAAAGAATGTTTTCTTAGGTTTAGATTTTGGTTGTGCTGTAGAATGGGCAAATTTTGTCCATTGAACTGCATCTCTTCTAAAATTAGCATTGTTTTAGTGTTGATAAGACATTTATTTCTGTTAGTGTTTTTCAAAATTGTCTTTGTAGTTTTTAAAACTGCACATCTTGGTTCATTCTAAGGCAGCATCAGAGGAGCAGGTAAGCTGACATTTTGGATCAGGACCCTCTCCTGCTCCTCTCATGCTGCCCGGCCTGCTGTGTTCCTCCAGCTCCATGCTGTGTTATCTCAGACTCCAGCGTCGGCAGCTCTTACTATCTCTTGGTTCATTCTGAGTTTTGGAAACATCCTTTGCCAATTTCTAAGATTATCTCAATCTTTTGAGCTAACACAAATTTTTGCAGTATTGGCAATCTTTCAATTTGATACCACTTTGAGAGTTATGAAATATCGCCACACGTATGCTACTGTTTCTCTATCATCTAAATTTATCATACTTTCTCATTCCACTTTTGCCAATTCTGTCTTTGTACCTTGTCTTTATCATCATTTAAGTTTGAATAGTTTCAGATCCAAATTTCTCACCCTCAAACTGAATGTGAAATTCTATCATGTTTCAATCACTTTTACCTATAGGGTCCTATAGAGATCAATAATGAATCCTGCCTCATTACTCGTTACCAGGTCTAAAATAACCTGATTCTTAGTTGGTTCCAGATTGCATCATTTCCATTCGATCCAGATAAACAAAAATAGATAGAACTTTCTAGTTCTACATACTGGAAGCATTCCCAGGATACCAATTGTTGGAATACATGTTTTGAGTCCATGGGATGTGGGCATTGCTGGCGAAGCCAGCCTTTTTTGCTCATCTCTCATTGCCCTGGAGATGGTGGTGATGAGTTGGCTTCTAGAACTACTGCAGTCATCGGGGCATAGGGACACTTGCACTGCTGTTAAGAAGTGAATTCCAGAATATTGATACAGCGACCATAAAGGAGTGGTGATTTAGTTCCAAGTTAGAATGCTTTGTGAATTGAGGGAAACTTACAGGCGGTGGTTTTCCCATCCATCTATCCTCACTCTTTTCCATGGTAAAGGTGATAGATTGGAAGATGCTTCCTAAGGAGCATGGATGCATTGCTGCAGTGGACCTTGAGATCGTATGGATTGCTACCACCGTTTATTGGTGTTGGTGGAATATTGATAATGTCATTGGACCGGTGACCCAAACCCCATGGCTAATGTTGTAGGGACCTTGCTTTGAATTCCACTGTGGCAGATGGTGACGTTCAAATTCAATAAAACGTGATTTTTTTTTAAATGCTTGACTAATGGTCACAATGTAACATCACCAATTGCCATAAAAACCCTTTTTTTATTCACTCGTGGGCAGTGGATATCGCTCACTGGCCAGCATTTATTGCCCATTCCTAGTTGGCCTTGAGAAGGTGGGGGTGAGCTGTGTTCTTCTGCTGCAGTCCACTTGCTGTAGGTTGATCACAATATCCTTATGTAGAGAATTCTAGAATTTTGACCCAGTGACAGTGAAGGAATGGTGACATATTTCCAAGTGAAAATGGTGAGTGGTTTGGAGGGGAACTTGCAGGTGGTGATGTTCCAACCTTGTTGGTCAAGATGGAAGTGGTCGTGGGTTTGGAAAGTGATCTTTGGTGAATTTCTGCAGTGCATCTTGTATTTGGTATGCATTGCTACTTCTGAGCATCATTGGTGGAGGGGACGGATGCGGTGGTGCCACATAAGCAGGCTGTTTTGTCCTGGATGGTGTTGGGCTTGTTGAGTGTTGTTGGAGCTGCACCTTTCTGGCAAGTGGAGAGGGTTTCATAACACTGCTGACTTGTGTAGATGGTGGACACGCTTTGGTGTGTCAAGAAGTGAGTTACTTGCTGCAGTATTCATAGAATCCCTACAGTGGCATGGCCAATCCATCTACTCTGCACATCTTTGGACTGTGGGAGGAAACCCATGCAGACACAGTGCAAACTCAACACAGTCGTCTGAGGCTGGAATCGAACCCAGGTCCCTGGCATTGTGAGGCAGCAGTGCTAACCACTGAGCCACCGTGCCACCTACAAAATATAATGCATAGAACCTGTGACTTTCTCTTCTCCTTACTTTGTTTATATGGTATGTCTGATCAACGGTAGCCCCAACGATGTTGATAGTGGAGGATTTAGAGATGATGACACTATTGATTGTCTCTTATGGAAGTGGTCAGTGTCTGACATTTGTGTGGTGTGAATGTTACTTGCAACATGTCAACCCAAGCCTGGATATTTTCCAGATCTTCTGGCATTTAAACATGGCCTGCTTCAGTATCTGATGATGGAGGGAAGGCCATTGAAGAAGCAACTGAAGATGGTTGGGCCTAGGACACTACCCCGAGGAACTCCTGCAGAGATGTCCTGGAGCTGAGATGACTAATCTCCAAAAACCACAACCATCTTCCTGTGTGTCAGGTATGACTCCAACCAGCGGAGAGATTTCCCCCAGTTTTGCCAGGGCTCCTCAACGCTACTCTTGGTCGAATGCAGCCTTGAAGTCAAGGCTGTCACTCTTGCCTCACCTCTGGAATTCAGCTGTTTTGTCCATGTTTAAGTCAGGAGCTAAACGGCCTTGGTGGAACCCAAACTGGGTATCACTGAACAGGTTGTTGCTCAGAAGCTAACCTCTTCCGTCATTTTATTGTTGATCAAAAGTAGACTGATGGGTGGTAATTAGCTAGGTTAGATTTGTTCTGTGGTTTAATTAAACAGTTTAGGAGATCTTGGGTGTTTTTTTAACAGCTTGAGTGGGTGTGACCAGCTCTCACAGACCAGGCTTTCTAGTTTTTTTTAAGCCTCAGCAGTCAGAAGCTGTTTGGGGTCTCAAGAGTCGGAAGCTTCAGTGAATAATTCCTAGCACTACTTTCTCTGGAATTCCTCTTGATGTTTATTCCCTTCTGTATTGGAGAACTGCATGTTAAGAATATGTGTCTTCACTTTTTTGTCAAGGGGTGTTTATATATGATGTTACTATGTTGAAACATTTAATTAGTAATAGGTACTGTATCTATTATTCAGTAAAGTTTTCTACCTTTCTAGACCTCTCGAAATAGGCTTTCAATCTGCATAAAGGGAAAGAGCTAGCTGTTTGTTGAGTATCTGTTAAACAGCTCAAGTCTTATTTTTAAATTTAATATAATACATAGATTGGTGGTAGATTGAATAAAATGTATAAAAAGCAACTTAAATAAGTGAATAATATCAATAAGTAATGAAAGAAGCTCATTCAGGATGACCAGAGAAGTGATGTGTCAAGTTTTCCAATAGTTAGGTTATTCTAAATTCCTCTTTCATTGTTTGTATTCCAACTATAATGTTTAAATAAATTGATTGCTTAATGTTGAGTAGTTTGACCAGTCGCATTGCATCTGGAACATACACTTCACATCTACCTTTAAAAGAAGAAAAACTTAAGGTCTAGGCTACCTTCTTAAATATTTTGATGGGGTCTGGTCTGGTCCATAACACCAGTGTTGTAATTGCACTGAAAGTGCTTGACTCATATTATGTCACTTCCATTGGCAGGCAACACACCACCTTTAAAATCCACTCTCAACCATGGCCCAACTTGACTGCAGTTTGCAAAAGATGAAGTACAGCAATTTACAAAGGGTTCTTCAAGAACAGTCCACAAACCCGCAACCTCTAGAAAAATAAAAACTGCTGACATATGGAAATCCCCAATTTGTTGCTAGGTCAGATTTTTTGAAGAGTAGGCTGGGAGTGGGGGAAATTGTGGAGAGAAGCCATAGCCATAACAGTATCTTCCAACATGTATCCTGGCCAGATGGCACTTTGTGCTGTATTTTTACTATCATAATTTTCATGAATAAGGTTAGATTGTTTGTATCTAGCAGTACTGTAGAATTATCATTGCATTAAATAGCCCACAGTAGCACTATAATGTAAACCTATCATGTACAGATTAATGAGATGCACTATGCTGAATTTATGCACTCTGACTTAGTATTGTATTAAGCCTCTGAGTTGCAAATGAGTGCAGTTAAGACAGTTGAGTGCACATCCTCAGTTTGGTGAATGGAGAGTTCACTGAAGAATGAGAAAGGAAGTTTTTTTTTTCTCTCTCATGGGTTGTGGGCATCATTGGCAAGGCCAGCATTTGTTGCTATAGCAATTTCAGCAAGTAGTTAAGAGTCAATCTCATTGCTATGGGTCTAGAGCCACAAGTAGGCCATTATGAGGTAAAGATGGCAGATGTCCTTGCTTTTATACCTTTCTAGCCCTCTTGAAATAGGCTTTCAATCTGCAAAAAGGAAAAGAGCTAGCTGTTCGTTGAGTATCTGTTAAATAGTTAAAGTCTTATTCTTAAAAAATAACATTAAACAAAGATTGATGGTAGATTGAATAAAATGTATAAAAAGCAATTTAAATAAGTAAATAATATCAATAAATAATGAAAGAAACTCACTCAGGATGACCAGAGAGGTGATGTGGCAAGGCTGCAGCATGTGGGAGCTTCTGGATACCACTGTAATTCATCGCAAACATGTTTACAGTAAGTGTTTAAAGTTCAAGCAGTTTTGGTTACAAGTTGAAGACTGAACTACAGACAATGCAATGCGTCACAGAGGATGAAAGCTACCTGGATTCTTTGTATCAGGTGGTAGCACTTAGAATAATGAGGGAGAATGACACCATCTGCAGCAAAGACCATGAACCCAGATGGCTGTGTTGCTGTCCTGGTGCTGGGGTTTGGGACAAGTGCAAAGGGCTGGAGGAGAATTTGCAGTTGGAAGTGGAACTTACCGCTGTCATGAAAACTTTTATCAACATGTTGGTAGAATCAGGAAACGGGTTCTGCATAGTGGGTATGAGGAGAAATGCTCTAAATTATAAAATAGAAGCTCAAAGATGTAATCTCTGGAGTATTATCTAAACAACATGCAAATTGGCATATGATCTATAAAATTAGACAAATCAATACATGACCCGAATACTGTTCTGGATGAAACAGGTTCTGGTTCATGAGTGTTTTGGAGCGTTTCTTGCCGTAAGGTTTATCACGATATCAAACTCACTTTATTAACTACCTACCCTGCTCCTATGGTATCCCTTTCACCCAATTCTAGCCCATCTTATTGCACACCATTCCTGAAAGAACTCATCACTCAGCAGATAACTGCTGAAAAACTGGTATCTTTGGCACCTGGGTAGTATTTAAACAGCTGCTGTGCACACAGACAACCACTTGAATTCCAAAGCTGTCTTGCTCAGTGACAAATATTCATCCAGAAAATGTCAGAGAATGTGAAAATGGCACTATGATTCTCCAACATGGATCTGGAGGTTCTGGTGGATGACTAGTGCAGAGGGCAGAGAAGGCCACACCACTAAACCTTCTCAGCCTGGTCCGAAGTT
Organism: Rhincodon typus; assembly: GCF_021869965.1. Taxonomy (NCBI): domain Eukaryota; kingdom Metazoa; phylum Chordata; class Chondrichthyes; order Orectolobiformes; family Rhincodontidae; genus Rhincodon; species Rhincodon typus. The sequence continues at coordinate 27,424,382 of NC_063353.1, read as the reverse complement.
GGCACTTGGGTCAGTGCAATCTCCGTGGTCTGGTGCAACAGTCAGCAGTGCTGCAAGATGGTCAATTACCTTCCCTACTCCACCAGGGTAAATATTACACTCTCTACTACCCCACACTCATTCTATCTCTGCTACTGCACTCACCTCCAACCAAGGTTCATGCTCCACCAATCTGACTGCTACATGCAGTATCATTCCTCAATCACTCTCGTTTGTCCTCAACCCCTCCACGCCATTAAGCCTGCGTGTCCTCTGCACTGCCTACTCGTGCCTGGGACACCTCACCACCTTTAGACCTTCTGCACTAATTATGCCCCCTTGTTATTGACTCATCAACGAAGGGGAACAGCTGCTTTCTATCAACCGTGTCCTTGCCCCTCATATTCTTATACACCTTAATCAGGTATCTTCTCAGCCTTCCCGACTCTAAAGGAAACAACCTGAGTTTGTCCAGCCTCTCTTGCCTAAATTGCTTCGTCCCAGTTTGTGTACCTTATTACACACTATGACTAACTGTTGGTAGCAACAATCTCCCTTGTCAGATTTCAGTGGTTGTCCATGATCCTAATGGAGAAGTGGCCTGGTCTGGTAGAATCTACATGCTCAACCTCTGAGAAAGACAGAATAAAGGTCTCAGAGGAAACATTGGCAAAGCTGCTTCCTGCACTTTCCCTACTTGCTCAGATGCTGATGTTGATACTGATTTTGTGAACATTTGGGAGTCCAAGGTGGCAAGCACCTCACTGCAATAGTTCTGTACTTGACCAAGGAAGAAAAGCACCAGGCCCCTGGTGCTCAGAGGCGAAAAGGTGCTCATGTTTAACCAATTATTAGATGATTTTGAAGAAGTAACATGCTGTGGAAAAAAAGGATCTGGAAGACATATTACATTTGGATTTCCAGAGGCTTTTGATAAGTTGTGACATCAAAGGTTGTTGCAGAAAATGAAATTTCACGGTCCAGGGTGTGATGCATTAACACAGGTAGATGTTTGGCTGCTTGGCAGAAAACAAATAATACACAAATGAACCTTTGATTGGCAGAATACGATGACTAGAGCCCTATAGGCATCTGACTAGGCCCTCAATCTTTAACAGTTGACATCAATGATTTAAACGAGGGAGGAAAAGGCATGGTAGCTCATTTTGCAAACATGACAAAGATAGACCGGAAAGTATGTTGTGAAGAGGATGCAAGGAGTTTGCAATAGGATAGAGAAATGTGGAAACAGGCCCTTCGGCCCAACAAGTCCACACCAGTCTTCAGACATCCCACCCAGACCCATCCCTATAACCCACCTAATCAACACTACTGGCAATTTAGCATGGCCAATCCACCTAGCCTGCACATCTTTGGACAGTGGGAGGAAACCAGAGCACCTGGAGGAAACCCACGCAGATACAGGGAGAATGTGCAAACTCCACACAGACAGCCACCCAAGGGTGGGATTGAACCTGGGTCCCTAGTGCTGTGAGGCAGCATTGCTAACCACTGAGCCACCGTGCCACCCTAGAGAGAAACAAAATCCTGCATGGTCTTGACAAGGTGGATGTGGAAAGGATGGTTCCTTTTCTGGGTGCAGAATGAGGGGGACACTGTTATAAGATTAAGGTTTGCCCATTTAGGACAAAGATGAGGAGGATAGTTTTCTTTCAGAGGGTTGTTCGACTTTGGAAATCTCTGTTTCAGAAAGCAGTGGGAATGGGGTCTTTGAATATTTTAAAGACAGAGGTAGGTAGACTTCAGTTGGACAGATTAATTAAATGTTATCACGGATAGATAAAAATATGGAAACCAAAAGGCAAACAGATCAACCATTAGACTAAAATAAACACAGAGAATGCTGGAAAGTTCAGCAAGTCTGGCAGCATCTCAGGACAGAGAATCAGAGTTAACATTTCAAGTCCGGCATGACTTCTTCAGAACTGAAGATATCAGTCTTGATACTATTGATTGGCAGAGCAGGTTCAAGGGGCTGAATCATCTGCTTCGACTCATATATGTTCAAGTGTTTGTATTTTCTTGCGCAGCAAGGGGTACAGTGCGTAAGACGAAAGATATTTTCTCTGTTCATTTTTATATTCATGTAAGCCATTATTCTACAAGCTGTTATCTTTACTAAAATGTTTTCTAGTTGAAAGAACAGTCTAATATGTGAGGCTATCAATATCATCAAATTAGTTGATTTCCTGAGGTAGTAAAAATCTTGGCATTTTAGATTATAATGTCTGTTTGATGGATGAGGTTTAATGTATGATATCAAATTCTGAAGAAAGGACATACTTGAAAATTAGATTTGAAAATCTTTCAGAAGTAGCAGCATCATTCTGTGATAAGTCTCTATTATTATAACATTATTCATTACTAATACTATAGTGTACGTGGAGCAGTCACCATTTCTTATGAATTCAGTTGATGCTTACTTAGCACCGTCTAAAGGTTTGTGTTTTGTGAAACAAATAGGCTTATAAAACATGAATCATTGCAAATTACAATAATCTTATTCATCATATAGAGAGTGATTGTATGGTTTTAATTTAATCTAAATTATCTTGAATTTATAAAATCCGGATATTTCATATCGGGAAGTATCATTAAATAAATCTCTTCAGGGAATGAAGTCACTCAATGGAAATCTATCCCATTGCAGTTAAATTCTGTGGGGAAAGATTGACAAAGGATTATGCAAGTAATAGAAAATTATGACAATTGCTTGTTTTTGTTTTTCAATGGCCTATAAAATATCTTAGACAATTAGCTCACACATATTTTCTTATATACTTCTGATTGAGATACTGATTATGATAGGAAATATATACTTTGCATACCAAAGGAGCTCTTGAAGCTTAACATTTTAGACCTTTTAGGCACTGCCAAAATTAATGAAACTCCATTATGGAAATTAATTTCCAGACATATTAATTAAAATGGATCAAAATAAACCAATGCAACTGTCATGTTGCAAGTAGCATTTCTTGCCAAATTGTAACTTGGCTGAAATGGAATCACATTTTTACATGAAATCACGTTTCTCTTAACTGCCGTTAGCTTACTACTTTGAGTTTATATCATGGAAGTAGGCTATGTAAGCCAACTAGTTTGTGTAATGAAATGTTGTATAATTAAGGCTGTTATTGAATTTTCTCTGCCCATCAATACAAAAGGTATTAAAATAATTTTACAGTTCATCAGTTGTTACCTTGTTTCATAAATTCTGACGGGTTACTGGATCCACACTGTGGGTGTATCTACACTACATGAACTGCAGCAGTTCAAGAAGGCAACTCGCTCCCACCTTGTCACGGGCAACTAGACTTGAGCAGTAATTTCTGGCCTTCCCATATCAGTGAAAGAATTTTTGAAAAAAAAATAAAAGCTATGCATTTATATAGTGCCTTTCATAACAACCCAAAGTTTTCTACAACAAATGAAGCCAATTTAGATTCATGGGTATCAAAGAGGAACCCCTTCATAAGCTCAAATCATCCATATCGCAAAGGAAGAGCCGTATGGTTGTTGGAGACTAACCATTTCAGCCTCAGGTCATTTGGCACTAAACCAGCCATCTCTGGTAGTGTTGTCAATAACCTTCCCTCCAACATAAGGACAGAAATTTGGAATTTACTATTGATTTATGCAGTGTTCAGTTCTAAAAGTAACTCTTCAGATAGTCAATCAATTCTTGTCCACATGAATTGAGGCCTAAAGAACATCATGTTTTTATGTGGTAAGTGGCATCTAACTTTTATGCCAGATCTATCAGGCGATTACCATTGGTAACTGGAGAGATTCAATCCACTCTCCTTGATATTCAACAGCATTCATGACCACCCGTGTCTTAGGAGAAAGGAAGTTGATTTTATCATTGACCAGAAATCTAACTGAACCAGCCACATAACAGATCATTGGTGGGAATTATGGAATGGGGAGAGAGATAAATTGAACTGGTTTCTTTTATTCCATGTCCTTCAATCCATAAGCAGAAGTATTTTAATTTTGTTTTTCTCTGTGTGAAGGCCAATTTATAAAATGTCCAGCAACGAACTCTCTTTAGGCTTAAATCCCAGGATCTTTGTCCCAACATATTTATACATGCAAGCATATCACGAAGAAAAAGGAAGGGTTTATAATTAAGAATAACTTTTTTAAAAAACAAAAATACAGATGATAATTCAGGTGATTTTTACAGTTCAGATAGTTAGATCATCAGTGAGTGTTCTTTCCTAGAGGAACTCAGATTCAGGTGGGTTCTGTTAGCCAAGGCAAGACTGCAGAATTCCTTTTGAAGTTGGCAAAGGTGCAGCAATATGACTTGATACATCTTTTAGTCAACTATAAGATATCATTCAGAACTTATGGAACAGAGTTACTTCAAAATATTGTAGAGAGAAGTGGGCAAGCTGAGGACCTTATGAGAAGGCATAAGGAGTGGAGTTCACAGTCATAACACCAGTGGAATAAGAGCGAGGGAGAGAGATCAAGCCAATTGGAGTAGCAGCTAACCTCAACAGGAACCCTGCCAGTATTTGAAAAGACTGATGCAAATGGCTCAGCACAAAGCAGAGAGCTAATTGATAAGTAGTGACTATGTTGTTTTTCTCCACTTTAAAGCTGCAATGGGTAAAAGGTAAGAGTTCTTGCTTCTTGTTTTTACTAGAAAAATGAATAATTTTATGCTTGGTTTAAATTTAGGACAAAAGTATTTTAACTAATGGTATAGCAGGGGAGCTCAGTCCTGTGTGTTGCACGGCTTGCAGCATATGCTAAGCCTTGGATGCTCCTGGCAGTCTGGATGACCACATCTGAAAGAAGTGCCATGTTTTGAAGGTTGACCATCAGAAAGAGGCATGGCATTGTGTCCGTGCATACTAACACTGTTAAGCAAGAATACATCCTTGTACTATCACTCTTTAGCAATTTATTTGTCAATCTTCTTTATGTAGATTGCAATAATCTCAATCAGAGCCAACATCATAGAATCATAGAATGGTTACAGCAGAAATGGAAATCATTCAACATATGTCTGTGCTGGCTGTCTGCAATTTAGCAAGTTCCATTCACCTTCCCTGGTCAGATTCAGAACATGTGGGTGCTCCTCCACCTTAGACAAGTCAGAGGTGCTGGAGGAGCTTCTTTTTAGACCCTTGTTTACAGACTGTGCTCTCATGACCCCAACACACGATGAAATGCAAACAAACATGAGTAACTTTGCATCAGCTTGTCTGCAATTTGGTACGGTTATCATCTTTAAATGGATGGTGGTAGTCTTTCAACCAACCCCAGGCTATCATTAGTATTAAGAACCAAAACCTTTAAACTGTGGCAAGCAATGCCCATCTGGATAGCATACAAAAGCAGTTTAACTTTTAGAAACCTTTCTGAGCGCCTTAAGGACAAAAGAGATATAAACGGGGAGGCCAAGCTGAAAATTTACAGTGCTGTCATTCTAACAATCTGATTTTTGCCAAGGAAACTTGGATAGTGTTTGCATGCCAATTATTTTTTAAAAAATAAATTACTTCAATCTAAGGTTGCTGACGTGACTAATGAAGATTAATTGCAAAATCCCTGATGCTGAAGTTCTTAAAGCAACCATGCCAGCATAAATGCTGTAATCATAAAAGTACAGCTAAGCTGATCTGACTGTTTGGTACAAATGCCTGATGAATTACTCTCAAAGATCTCATCCGGCACATTGACAACTGGGAAGTGATCTCATGTGAGACAGTAAGATCAAAAAATTACTTTAAAGCAACTAAGAACCAGTATGAATTAGAGATCCACAAATGGAAATAACTTACTAAAAATGAGGTAGAACTATGAAAAATCATTGAAAACCTCCATAATTGATGCCCGTCTTTGTGTTCAGCGACCTTGAGATCCTGGTGAATGAGTGCTGCAGGTAAGGGATGTCCTCTTCCCACAGGACCACCAGAAAAGACCATGACAGCATACCTTGCCAGCCTGGACCAACGGTTGCCACCTGGGTCAGAGAAACATGCAACAGTATCACAGAAGATTGTTCATCTTCTCTGCCCTGACAGGTATACAGCATTTTCCCTCCGTCTCACTCACCCAAATACGCCTTTTCTCTCAAACAACTCCTTTTCTTTCTTCAATACCTACAAACACCACTGGTCACAGATCTCCAGTAATAAAAGCACCCTTTCACCACTACTCTGTCTTTCTGACTAAGCCAATTCCGTGTCCACCTTATGGGCTCAGCACGAATCCTATGTGACTTCACTTTCTGAATCAGTCTGCCACATGAGGGACTTTGTCAAAGGCCAATCTAAAGTCGATGCAAACTTTACATGCCCTGCCCTCATCAAGCATCTTTGTCACTTCCTCAAAAAACTCAATCGAGTTTGTGAGACACTATGCTCCTGCACAAAGCCATACTATCTATCTCTAGTAAGTCCACATTTTTCCATTCGATTACATTCTGTCTCTAACAATGTTAAATAATTTTCCTACGTCTACTGTAAGGCTCACAGGACTGTAATTACCCAGATTATCCCTGTTGCCCTGCTTTAAAAAAGGAACAGCATTGGCTATTCTCCAGTCCTCTGAGACCTTTCCTATGACTAAAGCGGATACAAAGATTTTGTACAAGGCCCCAACGGTTTTCTCCCACATCTTCTTCAGTATTATAGGATAGATCCCATCAGGTCCTTGGAACTTGTCTACCTTAATGCTTTTCAAAACACCCAACACCTTTTATATTGACATGCCCTAGAATATAAACATACCCCTCTCTAGACTAACCACCACCAGGTACTTGTCATTTGTGAGTTTTGATGCAAAGTACTCATTAAGGACCTTACCCCCTTCCTCCACACAGAAATTCCCTCCTTTGTCCTTGAGTGGATCTATTTTTTCCTTAGTTACACTCTTGCTCCTTTATATATGTATAAAACAGCTTGGGATTTTCCTTAATCCTGCTTGACAAGTACATTCCATTGATCTTTTAGGCCCTCCTAACTCCTTGTTTAAGTTCTTCCTTGCTTTTTATCCATATTCTTTAAGTGCTCTGTCTCTTCTTCAGTTTCATAAACCTCATGTATGCCGCCTCTTTCTTTTTGACAAAGTGCACAATTTCTCTTGTCATTCAAGATTCTGGAGTCTTGCCATCCTTATCCTTCATTTTGACAGGAACCTGCTGGTACTAAACTCTCATCAACTGGCCTTTGAAAGATTCCTGCATGACAGATGTGGAATTACCCTCAAACAGCCACCCCCAATCACATTCCCTAGTTCCTGCCTAATATTCTTGTTGTACTTAGCCTTCTCCCAGTTAATACTTTTACCCGAGGTCTGCTATTGTCCTTATCCACAAGTAACTTAAAACATTATTATGGTCATTGCTCTCAAAATGCTCCCCTACTGAAACTTAGATCTCCCACTGGGCTTAATCCACAGTACAACGTCTAGTATGGCTCTTTCCCTACTTGGACTATTTACATATTGCTTCAAGAAACCCACCTGGATACACCTAACAAACTCCTTACTTCCAAGTCCCTGGCACTAAGCGAGTCCCAGTCAATATGGGGTAGTTAAAATCACCCACTGCAACAACCCTGTTGTTTTTACGTTTTTCTGTAATCTATCCACATATCTCTTTCTTTATCACCTGCTGGATGTTGGGAAGCCTGTACTACAGAGAAACATGGAAGATAGGAGAAGAAGGAGGCCATTCAGCCCTTCGAACCTGCTCTGCCATTCTTCACGATCGTGGCTGATCTTCCAATTCAATAGCCTAATCCTGCTTTCTCCCCAAAACCTTTGCTCCCATTCGCCCCAAGCGCTATATCTAGTCGCCGCTTGAATACATTCAATGTTTTTGCATTACCTACTTCCTGTGTAATGAATTCCACAGGCTCACCACTCTTTGGATGAAGAAATGTCTCCTCATCTCCGTACTAAATTGTCTACCCCAAATCCTCATACTGTGACCCGTGGTTCTGGACACACCCACCATCGGGAATATCCTCCCTACATCTACCCTGCCCAGTCCTGTTAGAATTTTATAAGTCTCTGAGATGACCCCTCATTCGTCTGAACTTCAGCGATACAATGCCAACTTACATCAAACCCGCCATCCCCAGAATCAGCCTGGTAAACCTTCGCTGCACTCCCTCAAGAGCAACAGCATCCTTCCTCGGAAAAGGAGACCAAAACTGCACATAATATTCCAGGTGTGGTCTCACCAAGGCCCTGTACAACTGCAAAACATATCCCTGCTCCTGTACTCAAAACCTCTCGCAATGAAGGCCAACATACTATTTGCCTTCTTTACTGCCTGCTGCACCTGCATGCTTACCTTCAGTGACTGGTGCACAAGGACACCCAGGTTCCACTGCACACTCCCCTCTCCCAATTTACAGCCATTCAGGTAGTAATCTGCTGCCTTGTTTTTGCTTCCAATGTGAATAACCTCACATTTATCTAAATTATACTGCATCTGCCATTGATTTGCCCACTCACCCAACCTGTCAAGGCCATCCTGAAGAATCTCTGCCTCCTCATCACAGTTAACCCTCCAACCCCACTCCCCCCCCAGCCAACTTAGTATCATCTGCAAACATGGAGATGTTACATTTTGTTCTCTCATCCAAATCATTAACATATATTGTGAATAGCTGGGGTCCCAGCACCAATCCCTGTGGCATCCCACTAGTTACTGCCTGCCAATTTGAAAAGGACCCATTAATTCCTACTCTTTGTTTCATCTCGGCCAACCAGTTTCCTATCCATCTTAATACACTTCCCCCAATACCATGTGTTTTAATCTTGCACTTGCTCTTATGTGGGACTTTGTCAAACGCTTTCTGAAAGTCCAAATATACCACATCAACCGGCTCCCCCTTGTCAGCTCTACTAGTTACATCTTCGTAGAATTCCAACAGATTTGTCAAGCACAATTTCCCCTTCATAAATCCATGCTGACTCTGTCTGATCCTGCCACTGCTTTCTAATTGCTCTGCTATAAGATCCTTGACAATGGATTTGAGAATTTTCCCCACTACCAATGTCAGGTTCACTGGTCTATAATTCCCTGTTTTCTCTCTACCTCCCTTTTTGAATATTGGAGTGAAATTAGTCACCCTCCAATCTGCAGCGACTGTTCCAGCATCTGTAGAATCCTGGAAGATGACCATCAATGCATCCACTATTCTCTTGAGCTAGTTCCTGAAGTACTCTGGGATGTAAATTATTAGGCCCTGGGGATATATCGGCCTTCAATCCCATCAATTTTCCAAGCACCATTTCTCTAGTAATATTGATCTCCTTCAGCTCTTTCCTCTCACCAAATCTTGCATCCTCCAACAATTCTGATTTGTGTCCTCTTTTGTGAAGACAGAACCAAAGTATGTATTCAGTTCCTCAGCCATCTCTTTGTCCCCTATTATATATTCCTCCTACATTTGTCTCTACCAATCTCTTTCTCTTCACGTACCTATTAGAAACTCTTACCGTCAGTCAATGTTACCTGCAAGCTTAGTTTTGTACTCTATTTTCCCCTTCTTCATCAATCCCTTGATCCTTCTTTGCTGAATTCTAAACTGCTCAACATCCACAGATTTTTTATTTTTCTTGGCCAATCTGTATGCTTCTTCCTTGGATTGGATAGTTTCTCTAATTTCCTTTGTAAACCATGGATTGGCCCTCTTACCCATTTTGCTTTTGTGACAGACAGGAATAAACAGTTGTTGCAGTACCCCCATACGTTCCTTGAACGTTTGCCATTGCCTATCCACTGTCATCCTTTTAGATAATTGTCCCCAATCTATCAAGGCCAACTCACATCTCATATCCTCATAGTTTCCTTTATTAAGGTTGAACACCCTAGTCTCCAAATCAATAACATCACTCTCCATCTTGATAAAAAATTTTATCATGTTACGGTCGCTCTTCCCCCAAGGGGTCTCAACCAGCTAGATTGGCAATGATTCCCTTCTCATTACACAGCACCCAGTCTAAGATGGCCTGCTCTCTACTTGGTACCTCCACATATTGGTCAAGAAAATCATCCCGTATATATTCCAGGAATTCCTCCTCTACGGCATTATGGCTAATTTGATTTTCCCAATCTATATGCGGATTACAATCATACAATCCCATCAAAGTGATTGCACTCTTCCTATTTCTGACTCTACCCATCTGAACCCTCCAAGGTGTCCTCCTTCTGTACAATTATAATATCCTCCTTAATCCCCCACCTCTTTTACATCGCTCTCTCTGTCTCTCACATGAAACATCTGAATCCTGGAACATGATGCTGCCAGTCTTGTCCCTCTTTCAACCAAATCTCTGCTAAAGCTCCAACATCATTGTTATATGTACTAATCTAAGCTCTAAATTCATCTGCTTTACCTGTCATAATCCTTGCATTAAAACAAAAGTGCTTCAGCCCGCCAATCCCGCCATGTTCACTAACCTCTCCCTGTCTGTTCTTCCCCTTAGCCTTACTGGCCTTAGTGTCTAACTCCTCCTTGGTCATTTCACATGCTGACCTACTGCTCTCATTCCCATCTGCTTACCATACCAGTTTGAACCCTCCTGAGTGATACTAGCAAACATCTCTGCCAAAATATTTGTGCCCCTTCAGTTTATGTACAGCCCATCCTTCGTGCACTGGTCTCACCTGCCCTTGAAGTCATCCCCATGATCTACTTATCGGAAACCATCACTCTGCACCAGCTGTTTAGCCACATAGTTGACTATCTTGCTATTTCTAGCCTCACTGGCATGTAGCATAGGGAGTAATCCAGAGATTACAATCCAAAGCGCCTGCTTTTCACCTTATTACCTAACTCCCTGATCTCCCTTTGGAGGAGCTTGTCACTCTTGCACTCTATGTCATTTGTACGACATAGGGCTGCTCACCCACCCTTTTGAGAATGTCCCTCATCTGCTCAGAGACATCCGATCCTGGCACCAGGGAGACAGCACAGCAATCTGGATTCTGTTTTGTGGCCACAGAAACACTTACTTGTGCCCTGATTATAGTGTCTGCTGTCACTACTGCTCTACTGCACTTTGACTCTCCCAGCTGTACAACGCTACCAGCTGTGGTACCACTGCTCTTGCTATTGCTCTTGCCAGCCCCCGATAGGCAATAGCCCCGACAGTATCCAAAGTGGTATCCTTGTTAGAGAGGGGTACAGCAACAGGGATCTCCTGCACTGTCTGACTGTGCCTTCTAGCAGGCACCTTGTCTATCTGCCTGAACCTTCAATGTGACCACATCTCTAAAACTTTCTGCAGATGTAGTCATTTGGGATATTCAGTCTCTGATTTCTCATGTTCTGCAGGAGAAGCATAATGCCTTACTGACTGTCATTTTTACCCTCCAGCAACTACTTGATTAAAAATAAATTTCTATTAAATTAATTTACAGCTAACTAAATGATCCCTTATATTAGATTCTCACTAAATACACCGTTCTGTAAACAACAGTTTAAATACTGGTCTCAATCCCAGTACTGCATTACTTTACCACTAGCCTAAATCTCACTACTCCAGGTATGAAAGGGTTAATGGAAATTGAAATTTTAAAAAGTCACCTGACTACACTTACCAATCAGTAACCCTTCTGTCCAAAATGCCGTTTTTGGCTTTGATGTCACAAAGTACATCACCCCGGATCCTCCTGTGGATGGGATCGAGGTCAATACCCTGCCCTCCTCAGCATCCATCACATCACCTCAATAAAATTAAAAGCTGTGGATGCTGATAATTAAGAATAAAAACAAAAATTGCTGGAGAAACTCAGCAGGTCTGGCAGCATCTGTGGGGAAAAGTAGAGTTAACGTTTCAAGTTCAGTGACCCTTCTTCAGAACTCATGTTGCCGATGTTATTGTGCCTAACCTTCCCCCAACACCGGAGATCCCTAACAATCCCATCACTGTCCTTGTTCCCACTTCCAAAAATGCCTCTTCATTCCTTGCCGTAACTCCCAACAATGTGAGCAGAAGGTAGAGGTTAATAGGATAAACAGTCTGAGCCATAAATAAATAATGGAGATGAGGTTCAGTGTTATCAGGGATTAATAAATAAGGAAGGAGAATGGAAAGCATAGTGCACAAGCAATTATTAAAAGAGAAAGACAAATCAGTCGAACTTATTTAAAAACCTTGTACCTAAATGCATGCAGTATTTGGAATAAAGTTGATGAGCAGACAGCACAAATAGAGACAAATGAGTACTACCTGGTGGAGATTACTGAAACATGGTTAAAGGAGGATCAGGTCTGAGAGTTAGATGTCCAAGAGTACTCAGTATTCCAAATGGATAGATGAGAAGGAGCAGGAGGTGTAGTTGCTTTATTGGTTAAGAATAACATCAAGGCTGTATTAAGAATTGATATTGGCATCAAGGACCAAAATGTTGAATCAGTCTGGGTGGAAATAAAAAGCAAGGGAAGAAACCCCTTGGAAGGAGTAACTTACAGGTCCCTGAACAGTACTTATGTAATAGGATATAGTATAAACAAGGAAATAATGATGGCTTGTGAGAAGGGCACAACAGTAATTATGGCTGATTTGAAATGCATTTTGACTGGATTAATCGACTTGTCAAGGGTAAACTTGAGGAAAGGTTCATAGAACGAGGGATTGTTTCTTAGGGCAACTTGTCATGTCATAGAGAACTGGCTACTATAGATTTGGTATAATGTTTCGAGGAAGGATTGATTAATGGTCTTATATTTAAAGAGTGGAAGGAGTGATTATAATATGCTAGAGTTTCAAATGCAGATTGAAAGAGTGAAGACAGAGTTTCATACAAGAGTTTTGTATGGAGGAGGTGGCAGCAGACATAGTGGATGCATGACAAACTTGCTGGTGTTCTTTAAGGATGTAACCAGCAAGGTGGATAATGGTGATCCAGTATATCTAGACTTCCAGAATCATAGAATCCCTATTGTGTGGAAGCAGGCCATTCAGCCCATTAAGTCCACACCACCCCTCTGAAGAGCATCCCACCCAGACCTATCCTATCCCTGTGACCCTGCATTTCCCATGGCTAATCCACCTAGCCTGCACAACCCTGGACATTAGGAGCAGTTTAGCATGGCCAATCCACCTAAACTGTACATCTTTGCACTGTGAGAGGAAACCAGAGCAACCAGAAGAAACCCACGCCGACACCAGGAAAATATGCAAACTCCACACAGACAGTCGCCTGAGGCTTGAATCGATCCTGGGTCCCTGGCGCTGAGGCAGCAATGCTGATCACTGAGCCACTGTGCCACATAAGGCATTTAACTAGGTGCCACATAAAATACTGATTGAGAGGGTTCCATCCCAGGGGGTTAAAGGTAGAGTATTGGCTGTCTGAAAGAAAACGGAGAGTTAGGATAAATGGGTCCTTCTTTGGATGGCAAAATGTAGCTAGTAGGGAGCTGCACGGTTCTGTTCTTGGACCTCAACTATTTACAATGTATATAAATGATCGGCAAGCAGGCACAGAGTATAACATAACAAACTTCATGGATGATACTAAAATAAGTGGGAAAGCAGGCAGTGATGAGATAAAGTTTACAGGTGGATATTGATAGGCTAGGAGAATGGGCCAGAATCTAGCAGATGGAGTTTAATGTGGATAAGTGTAAGGTTTGCCATTTTGGCCAGAAAAATAAAAGGGCATATTATTATTTAAAGGGGAAGCAGATTCAAAGTGCATTAGTGCAGAGGGATCTGGGTCTCTGTGTATGAATCGCAGAAAATGGAATTTGCAGATGCAACATGCAATAAGAAAGGCAAATGGAATCTTGGTATTTATTGCAAAAGGATGGATTATAAAAGTAACGAAGTGTTGTTACAATTATATAAGACTTTAGTGAGATATACCTGAAGTATTGTGTTCAGTTTTGGTCTCCTTACTTGAAGAAGGATGTGGTAACACTGGAGGCAGTTCCAAGGAGGTTCACCAAATTGATTCTAAGGATGAAAGGGGTGTCATACAAGGAACAAACTTGGGCTTGTACTCGCTGGAGTTCAGAAGAATGAGGGTGGATCCGATTGTCTTGAACAACAGGTCATAGATATAGAGTAAGAGGAGGTAGGTTCAAAACTGAGATGAGGAAAATCAACTTCTCTCAAAAGGTTGTGAATCTGTGGAACTTGCTGTCCCAGAGTGCAGTGGAGGAAGTATCAATCAACAGATTCAAGAAAGAAATAGGTATGTTTCTATAGTCCACCTTGTTCAGACCCCGATAATCTTCTATCCTGTGATGTCAATAGAAAGTGTGCTAGTAATTAAACTTGCTCTCTTAAAATTCCAACCAGTTCTCTTGAGCATACAATGGAATGTGCCTAGTACCTGGATACACTGCGTTGCAGCTGTTTGGAATTTCTGATAAGCCACCTGTCACGCTAAGGCTAATAATGTCAAGGAAAATAAGCTAGAGTTGGGAACTTTTGCTTAAAATTGATTTATTACTTTTCATATTTTCAAATTTGGCAGGGTTTGTAAGCAGTTATTGATTTTAATTGCATAAATGAATTAAATAGAGGTGGTAAGAATTTATGAAGTAGATAATCAAAGTGAAAATTTGGGGTAGATGAAAAGGTTTCTGCAAAGAGATTACTGAACATAACATTATTGATTCTACTTCAACATCTAATGGTTTGAGATCAACGATAATAAATCCTGACTAGTGAAGCTGTTTGTTTAGAGCAGCTGATTAATTATTTGTTTGCAGTGTTCATTGAGGCAAGAGATTAGCTGACTGTGAAAAATAAACAATCTAGAAACTGAGATAGCAAGGTGTAGAGCTGGATGAACACAGCAGGCCAAGCAGCATCAAAGGAGCAGGAAGGCTGACGTTTCGGGCCTAGACCCTTCTTCAGAAATGGGGGAGGGGAAGGGGGATCTGAAATAAATAGGGAGAGGGCAGAGGCGGATAGAAGATGGATAGAGGAGAAAATAGGTGGAGAGGAGGCAGACAGGTCAAAGAGGCAGGGATGGAGCCAGTAAAGGTGAGTGTAGGTGGGGAGTTAGGGAGGGGATAGGTCAGTCCAGGGAGGACGGACAGGTCAAGGGG
>NC_063353.1:27306553-27409229 GCF_021869965.1 Rhincodon typus | reverse complement strand
GTGTAGGGGGGGAGTTAGGGAGGGGATAGGTCAGTCCAGGGAGGACGGACAGGTCAAGGGGACGGGATGAGGTTAGTAGGTAGGAGATGGGGGTGGGGCTTGAGGTGGGAGGAAGAACAGGTTAGGGAGGCGGGAACGAGCTGGGTTGGTTTTGGGATGCGGTAGGGGGAGGGGAGATTTTGAAGCTTGTGAAGTCCACATTGATACCATTGGGCTGCAGGGTTCCCAAGCGGAATATGAGTTGCTGTTCCTGCAACCTTCGGGTGGCATCGTTGTGGCACTGCAGGAGGCCCAGGATGGACATGTCGTCTGAGGAATGGGAGGGGGAGTTGAAATTGTTCGCGACTGGGAGGTGCAGTTATTTAGTCTGAACCGAGCGTAGGTGTTCTGCAAAGCGGTCCCCAAGCCTCCGCTTGGTTTCCCCGATGTCGAGGAGGCCACAATGGGAACAGCGGATACAATATACCACATTAGCAGATGTGCAGGTGAACATCTGCTTGATGTGGAAAGTCTTCTTGGGGCCTGGGATGGGGGTGAGGGGGGAGGTGTAGGGACATGTGTAGCACTTCCTGCGGTTGCAGGGAAAAGTGCCGGGTGCGGTGGGGCTGGAGGAGAGTGTGGAGCGGACAAGAGAGTCACGGAGAGAGTGGTCTCTCCGGAAAACAGATAAGGGTGGGGAAGGAAAATTGTCTTTGGTGGTGGGGTCGGATTGCAGATGGCGGAAGTGTCGGAGGATGATGCGTTGGATCCGGAGGTTGGTGGGGTGGTACGTGAGGATGAGGGGGATTCTGTTTTGGTTGTTATTGTGAGGAGGGGGTGTGAGGGATGAGTTGCGGGAAATGCGGGAGACACGGTCGAGGGCGTTCTCGACCACTGAGGAGGGGAAGTTGCGGTCCTTGAAAAACGAGGACATCTGAGATGTACGGGAGTGGAATGCCTCATCCTGGGAGCAGATGCAGCGGAGGTGAAGGAATTGGGAATAGGGGATGGCATTTTTGCAGGCAGGTGGGTGGGAGGAGGTGTATTCTAGGTAGCTGTGGGAGTCGGTGGGCCTGCCTCTTTGACCTGTCTGTCTCCTCTCCACCTACCTTCTTCTCTATCCATCTTCCAACCACCTCCCCCTCTCTCCCTATTTATTTCAAAACCCCCTTCCTCTTCCCCCATTTCTGAAGAAGGGTCTAGGCCCGAAACGCCAGCCTTCCTGCTCTTCTGATGCTGCTTGGCCTGCTGTGTTCATCCAGCTCTACATCTTGCTATCTCAGATTCTCCAGCATCTGCAGTTCCTACTATATCTTAGAAACTGAGATACTTATTTTAATGTTCAATAAGTTAATTAAGCTGGATCATAACTTTCCAATGACATATCAATATGAAGTCAAATATTCGGATTCGATACCTCCACCATACTCAGTTGATTAATATTAGTTAACTTGTGTTTATATGTATTTATGTCACAAGTAAAAATTGATTTTATTTTGGCAGCAACAAGTTGCTGTTTAAGGTGGGCGTTGGGATTATAGCTTGTTAAATGCCTGATTAACACTAGAACCCATAAATATTTATTGAAATTCATATTTAACAGAACTAATCAATGCATGTATTTATTGACTACAGATTATACTCAGCATGAAACTTGCAAGTAAATTAATTCTATATATTCATTAATGTTTCACAAATCTGCCCTTGAAGTAAAAGAAAATCGTAATCAATGAAGAAACAGAAATAGGGAAATTCACTAACTATGATTTCCCATTTAAGTGTGAGATGATGATTTTGACAGTTGAAAATCAATCATGATACGTGTTTTAAATTAGCAAGGGTATTTTCAACTTTGTTACCTGGCTCATATACTGGTGGAGGAGATCACCTGCCCATGGCAGAACCTACTTAATTTTCATTCCATTCTTTTCCCTGAGTAAATTATCAAGTTGGATGTATAATGAGGGAACAATAACTCTAATAGGTTACCATCCAAGTGGCAAAGTTACTCTTAATACCTCAAATCCAAAGGCAAAAGAATAGCAGAAACTAGATTTTGTTAGAAAGGGGTAACAAGGTGTAGAGCTGGATGAGCACAGCAGGCCAAGCAGCATCAGAGG
Source organism: Rhincodon typus (assembly GCF_021869965.1). NCBI lineage: Eukaryota > Metazoa > Chordata > Chondrichthyes > Orectolobiformes > Rhincodontidae > Rhincodon > Rhincodon typus. The sequence goes on along the minus strand of NC_063353.1, from coordinate 27,407,130 downwards.
AGCAGGAAAGCCTACTATCTCTTTTGTTAGAAAGGATTTGGTTATTTGTAATAAACACTCCACTTTTGAGTTCAAAAGTTGTATGTTCAATTTCCATTTCAGAATTGAGCCCACTTTTCAGGCTTGCATTTGATGCAACACTCAGCAAATGCTATGCCCTTGGAGATTGCATTGCCTAAGATGAGATATTAAACATAGGACATGCCTGCCCTTTCAAGGGTACAGAGAAGGCACTATTTGAATAGGATATAATAGATTATGCTGGTTATTTACCTCAAACGTTGTTCGAGGTAAAAATGCTGCAATGAAATTTGCGGATAAAAGTGACATTTCAAAAATAACTCATTGATTGTGAAATGTTTTTACATGTGCTCCTGATGTGAAAGATATTGTGTTATTAAAAATAAATCAAAAATTAAAAAAGCAAGATGCTTCATTTATTGCAACGGTAGTAACCTTATTTTCTCAACACAAAAAATTATTAAAAATGTGTTACTTATCATCTCCCTATTGGCAATGGTAGTTGTCACTTTACCATAACAACACGAAAAACAAGGATAGTAAATATCATGCATGAAATAATAAGCTAGAAGGCTTTATTTATAATAATAAGAAGAAATGATATGCACTTTGTCAAAACAGGCAGTAAAAAAGCCATTTTACAATTGCATGTAAAACATGAGTGGAAAGGGGCTAAATTCAACTTCATCTGCTTTGACAAAACTTGAAGGTAACAATTCCTTTTTGGAAATGATTCTGTGTGAAGCTGAATGGACAACTAATTCACTGTATAAATAAAATTAATCATTCTGGGCTGAAACTTACCACGTTTTGGCAAAGTGTAATTTTCATCGAGTTTCATAGAGGAAACTCTGTGAGGCTGAGCAGATTCTCTCATGCTAACATCCCAAACTTACCTTATTAATCACATACCATGCCCCTGTGGCTATCATCTGATGCTAGCCCAATTCTGCCATTCACTGTAACTTTAATTGAAAAGTATCTGTTTTGAAAATCCTGAAGTATTTAATGCATTTGTTTAAAATTTACAGGTTCAGTTTTATAAAGGGGCTAGAAAAATCTATAGATCATGCATGTTAATAAATAAATCTGTAGACCATGTTTGAGAAAAATAAGTGCTCCGTATCAGTTATTTAAAAGACTTCTATAAAATATTACTTGTACCATGAATTATAAAGTCCTATGAGATTTGAATTTAAGGGAATCCGTTCCACGATGAATGCTTGAATCCAAATATGGAAATGCCTGAAGATGGGATTTAGTTAGCCTGAAGGAAAAGTGACCTCAGATCAATTAAATTTAATAAGTTCTGTGAGTTGGATACATCTAAGTTTGGCAGACAATTCATAGGTTATAACAGCATTCGATTCATTTTTAGTTGTCAGGTTTTCATTTGGAACCTCCCATTCTAGTTAATCATCTTCCGAAGATGAGTCACGTAACATTAACTGCTTCAGCTCAGGTTCTTCAATGACTCCCAACTGAAAGGAATTGGCAAGTGGCAGACGATTTGGTGGAAATACAAACAGATAGATTGGAAAAGTTAACAAAGTCCAACAGCACTTCAACAGTAGACAAAAAGAAAATGTTTAAATGAATGATATTGAGCTCATAGGATCACTACATACGTAAAACAGATCAACTTGGGCTAAACAAATGTGAGCCTTAATTGATTAAAGTATTATGAAGACATGCTTCATAACAAAAATATTTTTATAAATTTACTGGCTGGGAACCACTGAATTTTAAAGGGAATATGCAAGCAACTTAAACCAGCAGCTTTCAAAGATGGCTGAACGTTTGCAACACTGCACCTAACAAATTTCCAAAGCAATTAAGTGAAGCCAACTTGTTGCAATGACCAATCAAAAATAATTATCCTAACTGAGCATAAATAAGCCACAATCCATTCACAGGGCATCCAGACCAAACTGGGTGGGTAACAAGTATTAGATGTAATCACTTCAGACAAAGGGCTCTAAGAAAATAATTAGTCTAGCCCAAATCTGATTAAGTTACAGCTGGAATCCAGGAACCATGCCCATATTTGGGTTATTAACCATTTTCAGAAGAAAATATCGTGTGACAAGCCAGCTAACTCTACGTTTAAAAAGCTGTTTCTCAAAAGCATGGGCAGAATCAGAAAAAATGCTGACATAGCAAGGCACCCTGTGGGCCTTATTCTGTCTGTCTGTCTCTCTTTCTCTCTCTCTCTTTCTCTCTCTCTACCCATCCTGCAAGCTTAAGCTCTGTCCATTGTTTGAATATCCACATACCATAGACTGAGATTTTAAAGAAATCAACCCAGTAGCTTTTGTCATAAGAACATAAGAAATAGGAGCAAGTGTAGGTCATTTGGCCCTTCAAAGCTGTTTCAGCCTTTAACAAGATCATGGCTGATCTGCCCCAGCCTCAACTATTTCATGCAAGCTCAGCAAACAACTCCCTGACGCCTCAAAATCAATCTACCTCTCTTAAATATTTTCAGTGATCTACCCTGCACAATCCTCTGGGGTAGATAATTCCAGAAACATACTATCCCCACCCCCTCTCCCCAAAAAAAGAAATTCCTTCGTATCTCAGTTTTAATTTTGTCCCCTTATTCTGTAACTATGTCCCTTAGTTTGAAACTACCCCAACTTGTGGAAATAACTTTTCAACATCTATCTTGTAAAGGCCCCTAAACATTGCACATTTCAAGAAGATCATCCCTCATTCTTCTAAACTCCAATGAACAACAGCCTAAACAGATTAACCATTCTTGATAATCAACATTTTCATCCCGGGTATCAGCCTGGTGAATCTCTTTCGAACAGCCTCAAATGCCACTATATCCTTTTTTAAATTCAGGGTACAATAGTGTACACAGTTCTCTAGGTTGCACCTTGAACAGTTATAACAAAATTTTCCTTTTTGTAAACTTCAACCCCCTAATAATAAAGACCAAAATTCAATTTGCCTTCTTAAGTACTTGCTGGACTTGAATTCTAACATTTTGTGTTTCATGCACAAGACCACCCAGATCCCTCTGCATTGAACCTTTTGGAGTCTCTCTCCATTTAAATAATGGGCTCTCCTTTGATTCTTCCTCACAATTTCTGACATTAAAACCATGTGCCAAGTTGTTGCCCACTCACTCAACCTAACTCAATCCAATTCACTCAACTCTTGTACATTCCTTATGTCCCCATCACATCATACCCTTCACTTATTTTTATATCATAAGCAAATTTACATTACATTACATCTGCCCCCTCCTCCAAGTCATTAAAAGAGATAGTAATTAATCAAGGCCGTATGATTAATTCTTGTGGCATTCAACTAGTCATGTCTTTCCAACCTGCAAAAGACTCATTAATTACAACTCTCTATCTTTTTTATGTTAACCAATCCTCAGTCTATGCTAATTGATGACACCCAATACTGTGACCTTCCAACTTGTGTAATGACCTTTTATGTGGTTCCTTCCTGAATGCCTTCTGAAAACCCAAAGAAATTACATCCAGCGGTTCCCATTTATCAACTCTGCTTTTTATATTCTTAAAGAATTCAAGCATATTTGTTAAATGTTGGTTCTCTTTCACAAAATCATGCTCACTCTGTTTGATTGCATTAAGCTTTTTCTAAATGTTATGCTATTTCTTCCTTAATAATGGATTCTAGCATTTTCCCAACAGATGTTAGGCTCATTGATCTATTGTTTCCCTCCCTTCCTGAAAGGTGTATCGCATTAGCAGTTTTGCAATCTGCATGTACCATCCCAGAATCCAGTGAATTCAGGAATATTTCAATCAATGCCTCCACTATATCTGAAGTATGTCCTTTAAAATCTTTGGATGTGATCATCAGGTCCTGGTGACTTGTCTGCCTTTAATCCTGTTTATTAGTCAAATTCTTTGTTGCTAGTGATAGGGACTTAAAAGACTTTGCCTCACATTAGCACCTGTAATTTTTGCAATGTTTATAGTGGCCTCCACCATGAAGATGATGCAAAATATTAGTTTAAATTACCTGCTATTTTCTTATTCCCAGTTATCAATTCCCCAGATGCATAATCCAAAGATCTCATACTGACTTTAGCTACTCTTTTTATACACCTGTAGAAGATCTTGCTGTTTGTTTTTGCATTGCTTGTCAATTTACTTTCATAATCAATTTTCTCCTACTTTATTAGCTTTTTAATTATTCACTGTTGGTTCTGAAAAGGTTTCAAATCCTCTGGCTTGTTACTAGTTTTCATCACTTTGTTTGCCTTAGTTTTTGGTGAGATGCACTCCTTGATCGCCTTTGTTAACCAGAGATGGTTCATCCTTCTCACTGAGCCCTTCTTTTTGACCAGAATACATTTTTACAGCACTTTGTGAAATATCTTAAATGTCTGCCACTGCTCCTCCATTGACTTTCCATTAATCTATTTTCCCAGCCCACTTTAGATAACACTTTCTTCATATCTCTGTAATTGTATTTACTTAAGTCGAGGATAGTGTTTTGAGGCTGGATTTGTAGTCCCTCAAAATGAATTTGAAATTCCAGTTTGTTGTGATTACTGCCCTTGGAGGATCCTTAACTCCAAGCTGTCTTAATCATGCCACTCCATTACATCGTACTTAGTGTAAAATAGCCTGTTCCCAGGTACATTCTGCAGCATACAGCTGTTGGAAACAATCCCTGATGCACTCTAGAAATTTGTCTTCCTTGTCACGCTTGCCCATTTGATTTGTCCAGTCGTTATGCAGATTAAAATCACTCACGGAAATTATAGGGCCCTTAATTGCTTTCCCAATTTTCAGGGGATGTAGTTGCCAAAGAATCAGAGAAATTGTACATCCACATCTTTAACCAGCCTTGATGTTCACACCAGAAGGACTAAAGCACAACCTGGGTCCACCAAAATCATCAACCTACAAAAACCAGAAAACTTTAATCATTAACAAAAACAGAAGTTGCTGGAAAAGCTCAGCTGATTTACAGTATCCGCAGTGGTTTCAGTTTTAACTTTAATCATTATTGGCCTTTAAAATATCAATGTAACCAATGAATTAATTGGTTGAATTTTAGTGTTGTCTCCATTGGTAGCTTGGAATGGTAACAAATTTGCCAACATGGTACCTGTTGTTTTTCAGTTGGATCTGTGCTCAAAATAATAGAAGTTACATGCCCTGGCAGTTAACGTATTGGTTAGTTAATTGGTTGAATTTTTGTGTTGTCTCCATTGTAGCTTGGAATGGTAATAAAGTGTAAAAGCTCAGTGCTATATATGTCTTTGATTACTCCTGATAACACTGACCCTGTGTGATATTGTCACTAGATCAGATATTAGAAACATCTCCTCTATAGTCTTGAGGAAGTGAACCCTGAGAAGGTAGTCCTCTTTTACACTTGTGTTTCGTTGTTCTTGGCTTTATGGGTATAGGTGCATGGGTATGAGAGCTGTGGGCAGTCTGCTTCTGCTGCATCAAGTCTAGCTTGCAGTTTTTCCCTCCATCCTCATCCTTCTCCAATTAGCACAGGAATATCTATCATGATTCCCATATCAACTTATTTTTGTATTTGAAGAAAGAAATAAAAAAAATGTAGAATGAAAGGTTAAATTGCACTTATGTATATATTTTAAAGAAAAAGCTATTTTTCCCTCCACACACTGACTTTCAGCCAACCCAGAACATTCCAGCAAATGGTTTCATATGGGCACACTAAGTGCCCAGGAAAAATGTACCAGTGTTAATGTCCATTCTTTACAATATTGAGTATTGCATATTTTATGCAGAGCATTTTGCCCAGGCTAAGATACTACTTGCATGTTCACTTAGGAATTGGAGAACTAGTGAGGAAATTCACTTGTTTGCCTTGGTTTACTTCCTTTTCTACATTTGACAGTGATATATTTGAATTTCTTTATCAGTTCTTCAGATCTTTGTATCTGTTAAATAGTTTATTTCAGGTACCGCTTCAATTCCAACACCTTCATCATCTACTTCAATTTTTGTTCAGCAGATAGTTAAGATAAAACTTTCTTGAAGTTCTTTGTCTATCAACTGATTGATAGATTTGAAATGCATTCTCCATGTCCCCTACACGTCCATTAGTCACATCCATTCTCTCCCATATTTGTAGTATACTGCTTCTTAATATAACTTATTTATAAAAAAATAGCCTAACATGAAGTTCAAACTGGACTGCTGTTAAATTGCAAAATCAGAATATTATTGCCTTTTTCAACTTGAAAGAAAAAGATTAAATTTTGAAATTAATAAAGTGCTTTTTGATTTGTCTTCAAGCTATCAATGATTAAGAATGTAATCATTATTTTTGTCAGAAAGACCAGCAGAAGACAGTGAATATAACTATTGTAAATGTATTTGAGTACAGCTGAGGAGTGCTGCTGGCTACCACTCAGCAGTGATGCAAACAGTCCGCTAAAAGTTCTTGTCTATTTTCAACAAAATCACTTGACAATAATATTTTAAAAAGAATAATTCACTTTCTGTTTACAGACTATGTTGAGATAATATTTTGATTAGAGCTAACTTTAAAACTATCTCTTATCAGCATTCCTCATGCATAAAATAATATTGCCAGGACAGCCTGCAAATCATCTGTTTTTCTCTGAAGGAGGCATTGACACCTCTTTTGATAGCAACTGTTTGCATTCTGTACTCCCAGCAGTTACTTGTCAAGGTATACTGGTAACTATGACAGAGCTTCACAGAGAATTGCTCCATAAAAGGAATATAAAAGAATGAATAGGAAGAGGTGAAATGTAATTCAAATTTTGTAAAAACATTCTAGCTATTGTTTTACTCCTTCTGACTGGCTGCAATTTCTTTGATTTCCTCTACTGTATCCTAACAACACTTTGACGTTTCCTGAGAAGGTGAGAGCTTAAATAATTAAGTGCCTCAATAACCAGCATCAGGAACCATTAAAGGGTATTATAATTCAGAAGCTTCTATGACTATCAGAAGTACGGTAATGCTGTTATATATTTTAAAAATCTTTGTTTAAACATATATTTAGATTCTAAAACCCATGTAGCATTCTGTGGCCCATGGGTCAAATGGATAAATGGATTGTGAGGAAGGAGGTTATTCCTTCCACTGTCCCAAGATCATTTGACACCATTGGGAATGTGCTTGGAGATTATCCTGGATTATTCCAGAAAGTCCTTTCAGTATACTCTTTTTCAATTTGACGGAGACAATGGCACGGTCAGTATCGAACTCTCAACACTAACAGCAGAGGATGTAGTTTTCACCCGTAAAAAGGCATATATCAATTAATGCTGGAAATTGGAGCATCAACCTACTGCTCTGTCTGGAGGAGCCAAAGACCCAAATGAACTTAAAAGAAATTTTCTGAAAATATTCCTCTCCAAAATAGAAAACTTCAGTCTTATTGGAAGTTGATTGATCACCATTGCTTCCTTTACCTTCATGGGATATTTGGAATATCAATAATAGAATCCTTTCCTTCACTTATTGTGGCCTCACTTGACTTGAAAAAGAGAAAGTGGATAGGACTTCCTGGAGTAACACATGAATGTTTCTCACACATTTCTATTGGACGATGAGACACTGAATAGATGGATAAAGCCTTTCAGATACAGTCACATTTTGCAGATGTCTTACACCTAGTCATGTGGTACACCCTACTGACTGGCAAACTCTTATTTTTTTTCCCATTGTGAATGATCTATTCATTAAAGTGGTTCAGATCACTAATTTTGTTTGTGTGTGTCTGTGCCATAACTGAAATGGAATAACTCGTGCTTGGCCTCTGGGAATTGTTGGGTTACAATTGCCTGTTCAGTTTGCAGAGAGCAATGCATTGCAACTTTGCTCCTGACAAAGCTTGGGGATCTTAATTTTTAGTTCTTCAGATCTCCATGTGTGGTGAGATTTGTAATGATTGTCTTGCAAGTTTTCATATGATAATTTATTGTTGGTTTGCAACAGTCTGCTTTTTTTAAATAATCTTTTACTGCAGACAAAGGATATGATGAATAAACATATAAATAGGATTAAAGTTGCTAACCCTAATTGAAAAGCTAACATATGCAAAGGTGAATTGAAAAAATGTATTTTTTTCATAAATAAGGTAATTTCCTAGTTCTGAAAATGAGCAGCAACTGTCTTCCAACCTTTTAACAATGTAGATGTTGAAATAGGTCCTTAAGAAATTCTGACTCTCTCCCATCAGCAACATCAGTTGAATTCTTTATTTAAATAAACTGTTACTAATCTTTCCAAAAAAGCATGCAAGACAACATTATCTTTCAATGACCTCGCATTTACCAAAACTAGTGTAATTTAAAAGAGTTGATTTTCCAGCTAATGCTAACTATTGGGTGCATTATTTCACCCAGTTTGGAAAATCTTTGGACGAAAAATTCAATTGCTGGTAAAAACAATGGCAGCATGCATGATCTGAGATTAACCCTAAATATAGGAAAGATACCAGAGCATTGTAGGTCTGCAAACATACCATTATTCACAAAGCGTGCAAAAAATGTGCCAACTAATAGGCCGATTAGTCTAACTTTAGTCGTGGGTAAATTACTGAAACTCTTACTGAGAGATAGGACTGAATAAATCAGAAATAGCATGATTTTGTTAAGTGATGGTATATCTTACTGGCTTAATTGATTTTTCTGAGGAACATAAAAACGTAAGAAATAGGAGCAGGAGTAGGCTATCTGGCCCATCAAGCTTGCTCTGCCATTCAATAAGATCATGGCTGATCTTCTTGTGGACTCCGCTCTACTTACCTGCCCGCTCACCATAACCCTTAATTCCTTTACTGTTCAAAAATATATCTATCTTTGTCTTAAAAACATTCAACGAGGTAGCCTCAACTGCTTCACTGGGCAGGGAATTCCACAGATTCAAAACCTTTGGGTGAAGAAGTTCTTCCTCAACTCAGTCCTAAATATGCTCCCCCTTATTTTGAGGTTATGCCCCCTTGTTCTAGTTTCACCTGCCAGTGGAAACAACCTCTTTGCTTCTAATCTATTTCCTTCATAATTATATATGTTTCTGTAAGATCCTCACTCATTCTACTAAATTCCAATGAGTATAGTCCCAGTCTACTCAAACTGTCCTCATAAGGCAACCCTCTCAACACCAGAATCAACCTAGTGAACCTTGTCTGCACCCACTTCCAATGCCAGTACATCCTTTCTCAAGTAAGGAGACCAAAACTGTATGCAGTGCTCCAGATATGGCCTCACTAGCACCCTACGTAGCTGCAGCATAACCTCCCTATTTTTAAACTCCATCCTCGTAGCAATGAAGGACAATATTTCATTTGCCTTCTCAATTACCTGCTGCACCTATAAATCTATGTTTTGTGATTCATGCACAAAGACACACAGGTCCCTCTGCATAGCAGCATACTGCAATTTTTCATCGTTAAATGATAGTCCACTTTGCTGTTATCTTACCAAAATGGATGGCCTTGCATTTACCAACATTGTACTCCATCTGTCAGACCCTTGCCCACTCACTTAACCTATCTATATCCCTCTGCAGACTCTCAGTGTCCTCTGCACACTTTGCTGTATCATTCATCTTAGTGTCATCTGCGAACTTTGACATAATACACTTGGTTCCCAGCTCTAAATCTTCTTTGTAAATTGTAAACAATTGTGGTCCGAACACTGTTCCCTGAGGCACACCACTAGCCATTGATCGTCAACCAGAAAAACACCCCTTTATCCCCACTCTTTGCTTTCTGGTAGTTAACTAATCTTCTACCCATGCTAATACATCACTCGTAATGCTGTGCATCTTTATCATATGCAGTAGCCTTTTGTGTGGCACCTTGTCAAATGCCTTCTGGAAATCCAGATACATCACATTCACTGGTTCTCCATTGTCTGCTGCACTCATAATGTCCTCAAAGAATTCTGGTAAATTAGTTAAACATGACCTGCCTTTCATGAACACATGATGCATCTGCCCAATGAGACAATTTCTATCCAGATGTCTCGCTATTTCTTTCTTGATTATAGATTCAAGCATTTTCCCCACTGCAGAAGTTAAGCTTACAGGCCTATAGTTATCCACATTTTGTGTCCCTCCTCTTTCAAACAGTGGTGTCACATTTGAAGTAACAAGTAGGATTGATGAGAGTCATGCAGTGGATGTTGTCTACATGAGTTTTATTATGGCATTTGACCAGATCTCACATGGTAGATTGTTAAGGTAAATTAAAGCCCAGGTGATACAAGAGAATTTAATCAGTTAGATCAAAAATTAACTCACTAACAGAAAATAAAGCATAATGGTCATTGGATGTTTTTGCAAATGTAAAAAGGTTTCCAATGATGTACCTCAAGGCTCAGTTTAGGGTCCCTTGCTGTTTGCACTTTATTTCAATGACTTAGACTTAAATATAAGAAGGATGTTTGGAAAATTTTCAGATGACACAATAATTGACCAGGTGTTGGATAGTGAAGAGGATCACTGTCAACTGCAGGAAGATTTGATTGAATGGACAGAAAAGTAGCAAATGGAATTCAGTCCAATGTGAGGTTATACATTTGAGAGGATAAACAAAGCCAAGGAATTTACAATAAGTGGAAAGGTAGTGAGAATGGTAGGGGAAGTGAGAGACCTTGGAGTGCAGGTCCATAGTTCTTTGAGGTAACAAGACAGGTAGATATGTTGGTATAGAAGACAACTGAGATGCGCTCCTTCATTGGATGAGATATTGAATGCAAAAACAAGAATGTAATGTTTGAGATCTGTAAGACACTAGTTAGACTATAGCTGGAGTTTCATGTACTCTCCCAGTCACCACGTTTCAGGAAGGATATTATCGCACTAGAAAGAGTGCAGAAGAAAATGCATCAAACATGTTCAAAAGGTAAAGTGGTATATTTTACTTTTTCAACATTGCAACAAATAATATTCAATAGCTTATAAGGAATAAGAATATGAATAAGCTGGTCAGCCCCTCGAGCCTACTCTGCCATTCACTAGGATCTTGACTAATCCAACATTCCTCACATCCACCTTCCTGCCATTTTCCCTTACAGCTCATTGTGGAAAAGATATCAATAACTCTCAGTCATCTGAGAGAAGAAATTTCTCCTCATTTCAGTCTTAAATTAGTACCCTTTTGTTCTGAGACTATGCCGTCTGGTCCTAGACTCTCCCATGAGGTGAAAATTCTCTCAGCATTTATTCTGTCAAGTCCCCTAAGAATCCTATTTGTTTCAATGAGATCACTGTTCATTAGTCTAAACTACATTATGCTATACCGGAAGATTTTGTTCATTTTTGTATTTCATGTTAAGCAAATTGCATATTGGTTTGCAATTGATCTCAACACATCTAAAATGCATCTTAGTTTCTTTTCCAAAGAGTAGTAGGAAAACTTATTGACTTCAAGTAAAGCTTTGACTGACTGATATCTATGAATTAGAAACTTGTGTGCTCAGGACTGACTGAAGACTTGATCATTTAGTCTAGGCTGACACTTCAATGCAACTCTGAGAGTACTGTACTGTTGGAAGCTGCATCATTCAGACTTCATGTTCAACTCTGCCTCTTCTGGTAGATGTAAAAGATCATGTTTCATCATAAAAGAGCAAGGAATCCTCCAAGTGTACTGGTTGACATCCCTTGAAACTACAGCACTAAAACTAATTAACTTGTTATGAAGTGCTTTGGAATATTGTGTAGGAGTCAGCAAGTTACAAAAATGTTTTCCTTTTCTGGGAGTATCAAAGAAGCAAAAGGAGTGTGTAAATAAGAAAGGAAGGAGATAAATAGTAAGAAAACAATACTGAAAATTGGCATGAAGACAAATTAAAATTAGATGGGAGGGCATGAATGCCAAACTGCTTATGAAGACCAGGCTTCTATTGCAGGACACATCAGCAACTTGTATTGAAAGGTTGCAGCAGGAACGCTGTGAGCTCACAGATCGTATCTCAGGGCTGCTTGTTTGTTCTGTTAGTGCTCACCCAGTTAACATTGATCAGTATGTCTTCTCAAGTTGTGCCTGATAGCATGTTGAGGTTTTGCTATAGCCAAAGGCTGTTACCACTGCCATTTTGAGGTACACTTTTGCACCAACACAAAGTATGACTGCTTGTCAGGCTTGCCAGTATGGATCTGTCTGGAGTGGGGAGACATCTTGGTGAATAGCACACAGAGGCATCAATCTAACACTTAGAGCGTGTGTCACCTGTTTGCATGGGAAACACACTGTATGTCCATTCACCTAAATAACCATGTCAGAAACTGGTAGGGGTCTAGTCCTTAGTCCAGCCAAGGGTTGTGCCACTGTTGGTCAAGAGGTCCTAGTGCCATCAGTCATGTGCACAATCAGCACGGAATGCAGGCTTTTCAGGGTCAGTTGTTCACTTGGGGCATTCATGATCAGGGATCTGTCCCAGTACAATATGGGGAATGTTAAGTGTTCAGTCTTGTAGGGCCAGCACCAGCAATCAGGGCAATTATGTATCATCAATCGGGAGCTGCAAATAAAGTGGTCAGGGATTTACTCAGTCATGTCTAGGAGCTGTTTGAAGTCGGTCAGGGCACGAGTACAGTCCTGAGTATCAGTCCATTCGTGTTGTCCATAGAGACAACGCATACTGCTACAAGGGAAACCATTCTTATTCAGTGGCTAAGCATCTCATTTAACACATCCAGCCATGTTTAAATCATGACAATCAGCAACTAGCCCCAAAATTGTTGTCCAGAATACGGAACTTTAGGCAACCACATCTTATTAGCATAACACTTGCTGCACCCTGTTTTCACCCTTTCCCCAAAACATTTTATGTCTCACTTATGTACTCTTGTTTGTTAAAGAAAATCCTCATTCAAACCAAAGCCTCAAACTCTTGAGAAAATTTCATATTTCAGTTCATGGTCAGCTACAAGTTTAGCAAATATCTACAGTGACAGAACAGAATTCAGCAAATCTTTTTCATGCTGAATAGTGTCACAAACTACCATTCACTTAGACTTAATATTGCTGTGCTCTCATCCAGTGACAGATGATTAAATGAATATCATTTCTGGAATAGCATCCAGTAATATTAAGAAACAGTGGAATTGCCTACTGTTCAGACCCCAGTATCACAGGATGTTGGAGTATGAAACAGTGATTCCAATTAGAAACTCTCTTAATAAGTGGACTTATTTTTAAATACACATGGAATGATTCTTTGTACTCTTTTAAAGTGTATTAGAATGCAATATTCACATTTATGATTAACTAGGCAGGAAGGCAGAATGTCATTTGTGCCCTTGAATTAATCTATGCAAACTATAGCTGGTTTCTCAATGGGCATCCCACTGCTTCAATCAAAAGAGGAAGACGAGTCAGCAGCAGCCATGGAAGCAAATAAGATTGAGTAGCATCAAAAGATAGCTCAACTTCAGAGATTCTCTACCATCGGTATAAAAAGCCACCTGGGTCCTCTCAAAATTTCTTTACAATTGAATTTCAGGAGTGGTTCATCCTTCAGAATGGCTCAAGGACCACATCAAAAGTGAAATGGTGCTTATTGTACAGGAGGCGATAACGGCTCTTAATTATTTTATCACTTAACCATTCTATGAAACTACTTGTCACTTTCACCATGTTTCATTATTGCATACTGGTGAATTGGGCAAGTTTGTCAGGCCAGGGTACTTCAGTATGTGCCTTTGACACTCCAAACAAGCAAGTGTGCCGGCTTAGTCTTATTACAATTTTAGAATTCCCTAAAATTGTTGATGTAAATGACTGCATAATCATACTTTTATATCCTGCAAATGTGAACCATAACCATTTTGACAATGTTACGTGATGTGAGTCCCTGACTACAGTTTAATTGGTATGTGTGACAATGGGCAAATTCCTTAAAGTTAATACAATGTTGCAGGGTACAGCCATTCATTCATTGGCGGCAGTCTAGTAACCCTTCAGCAGGTGTCTTTCACTATTGAAGGTAAGATCCCAAAGGGATATTTTTTGACAAGCCCTATCTAGCACTGCACTGTTTCTTGACATTAGAATGTCGAAGAAACAGAAAAGCATTGCAATGGTGCTCATAGCTAATTTAATGTTAACTGTTAGCATGCTGAAAAGAATGTTCATGTGCTTATAGAGGGTTCAAGGCCCAATATAGGATGCTGCTAGAACAGCATCCCAACTAGTCCTCATATGTTTTATACTTATACATTGTGTTCTGTAAAAAGACCCTGCAAATACACGTTCTTAAGGAGGAAGAAAAGGAATGACTAGAAAAATTGAACATTAGTGAAGAATGTTGAAGGGAAATAGCAGGACAATTATCAGCAGGTGGAAAGTTTTGACCCCAGAGCATTAGAAAAAAAACTTTGGGCTATTGTGATGTAGTGGTAATGTCCTGACCTCTATGCTAGGAGGCTTGGGTTAAAATCACACTTGCTCCAGAAGTGTAGAATCACAGTCCCTACAAGTTGATTAGAAAAAATCTAAAATAGGGATTTTGTAAGTGCCCTTGTGATGCAGTAGTAGACCTCAAATGCACACAGGCTGCGCTGGGCTGTTATTTGCTTTGTAGTTTATATCAAATCAAATATTACCCTAAGAATGCCCATGTTCAAGTTGGTCCTGCTTCAGAGGTGGGTAATAACATCTCCCTGAACAGGTTGATTTGGAAAAAACCTAAGGAAAACTTAAGTCATGCAAGAGATATCTTTGTCATTGTATCTTCAATTCATTGATTCACCACTCTTTTTGACATCCATTACGGTATCCATTACTTGCATAGACAAATCTAACAGCCTGAAGAATTAGAGTGCATCCACCATTATTAACACCATCATTACCAGTCTGTGTTTTTGAAGTAGAAACAGACTCATATGATTCAGTATACCATAATAGTTCTGGAACCATTCATGAAACAGAAAATAGTAATCTCCTATCTGCTAGCCTCAGTGTAGCCATGTATGTCCAATGAGACTATTTTGGTTTTGATATTGTCAATGTATAATTCAAAATACAAGAATAATGAGGATTGTTATGAGATGTACCTTTAAGAAGGATTTGCCCTATTGTGTTTTAAAAGCAATTGTTATAAACTTGGAGTTGAGCTATCCACTCTAAGCTCAGTAGCTAGCTTTGTTTTTTTTTAAGCAGACAAAAGAAGCATGAAGGGATGGGGTCAAACTCCCACAGAACCAGAGTTTTAGTTTAGCTCTCAGTAGCTGTTGGCGTTTGGAAGCTGCTACACATCTCTCCCTGCTTTTGCAAAACGCTTGAGTTCTGTCGGTCTTTCAGAATTTTCTCTTGATATTCTTTCCCTCTAGACTGGAGAATTGTACATGAGACAACCTATTTTACAGAATTTGTCTTTGCTAAGCATGTGTTTATGGGATGTTGCTGTTTAATAGTTAGGTAATCTATTATTCTGTTACATTTTCCAACAAAGGTATTCCAATTCTTCTTTCTTTTGTTTGTATTTTAACTATAATGCAAGAATAAACTGTGTTTTGTTTCAAGCCTGTAGTTTGACCAATCGAATTGCATCCAGAATACAATGCCTTACACTTGCCTTTAAAAATAAGAAAATGTTACGGTCTAGGTTATCTTCTTAATATATTTCGAGGGGGTCTGGTCTGGTCCATAACAAATTGGAGTCTCTTGGTGGGGTCAAAATCTCTAATTCCAGTTTGGGTTTAGGGTAATTGGACTTGAATAACGTAAGTAGTAAGTGTTGATGTGTTTTTATTTGGGTGTTACATTTGG
Organism: Rhincodon typus; assembly: GCF_021869965.1. Taxonomy (NCBI): domain Eukaryota; kingdom Metazoa; phylum Chordata; class Chondrichthyes; order Orectolobiformes; family Rhincodontidae; genus Rhincodon; species Rhincodon typus. Next base: position 27,391,368 of record NC_063353.1, on the reverse strand, counting down.
TTGCTTTAAATAGGGTGTTCCTTGTGTAGGAATGGCTCTTTCAGTCACTAAGAGTTTCCTGGGGCTGGGTGAGGTCAATTCAGAAGTGTTACAGAAAGTGAGCAAGGCAAAGCCTTTGGAATTGGCACATAAGCTGGACTTGGGTTTCCCTTTGTCTGTGCAAAAAGGACAGGTAATTGTAGCGATAGCTCAACATTTATGACAGCCAGAAATACCATTGAAATCTTTGGAAATGGCTAAAATTCAATTGCAAATGAAGCAAAAGAAAGAGAAAAGGAAATGAAACAGTTTGAATTACAATTGAAAGCAGAAGAAAAGCAGAAACGCAGAATAGCTCTCGCAGGGGTAAAAGGAAAGGAAAGGAAGGCCCTAGCAGAAGAAAGGGAGAAAGAGAGAGTTTTTGAACTTTGGAGGTTGGAACTGAAAACTTGAAGTCAACTTAATATGATGGAGGTGGAGGTGAAAGGTAGGGGTAATGAGGAGGACAGTGATGGAGAACAATCTCATCGCAGCCAAAGGCCTGGTGGGGATCTGTTTAAATGTGTCCAAACATTGCCTATGTTTGATGAGCAGGATGTAAATGCCTTTTTCATTTCATTTGAGGAAGTGGCTAAACAAATGAAATGGCCAGTGACCATGTGGATACTGTTGATCTTAACAAAGTTGGTAGGTAGAGAGCAGAGATAGTAAGAACTGCAGATGCTGGAGTCGGAGAAAACACATTGTGGAGCTGGAGGAACACAGCAGGCCAGACAGCCTTTTCTGAAGAAGGGTCCCAACCCAAAACGTCAACTTTCCTGCTCCTCTGATGCTGCCTGGCCTGCTGTGTTCCTCCAGCTCCACACTGGTAGGTAAAGCTATTGAGATATTTGCGTCACTATCAGAGTAGGTATCTGGGGAGTATAATGAGGTGAAACATCCCACCTTAAGTGCATATGATCTGGGGCTAGAAGCCTATTGACAATATTTTAGGAATCTAAAGAGAGCGCCTCGTCAAACATACATTGAGTTTGAAAGGATCAAACAAAGTAATTTTGATAGGTCGATAAAGACATTGAAAATAGATCAAACATATGACACCTCTACCATTTTAAGTTGACTTCAAGTTTTCAGTTCCAACCTCCAAAGTTCAAAAACTCTCTCTTTCACCCTTTCTTCTGCTAGGGCCTTCCTTTCCTTTCCTTTTCCCTTTTATCCATACATCTTTCCCCAGAGTCACAGGAATTGAGAACTTCTCAACACTCTTTGCTTTGTACTGTTTTCTCAGACTATCATTTAAATTGTCTGTTAGCTGTGATATATTTCAACAGCAAATGGATCATGTCATAGGAATCTATCGGTTTAGCTCTGTATTGCAGGTGACATTGTAGTTCTGTGAAAACTGAACAAGAGCATGACACAAACCTCCATCGACTCATGGCAGTAGCAAAAAAACCATGATCTCCTTTTCAACAGCAAAAAGTATGAAATCAACATGAGTCAAATCAACTTGTTCAGATCAATGCATTCTTCAAATGGTATTAGACCTGATTCTACCAAAATGGAAGATATACAATAAATGCCAGCACTCCAACACAAAGGTCCCATGGCTTCTTCAACTTTATTTATTCATCTATCCTAGATTTTACAACCAAAGTCTCTCCTACTAGAGATAATATCCGTAAAGATACACCATTCATGTGGCAGAAAGATCAGCAGCATGTGTTCAACCCCTCCAAAATGTATTTTCATTCAACAACTTTGTTTTTCAATGTTATGATCCCTTTAATCTAACCACATTAGAAGTAGATGTATCTCAAAAAGGTCTCTGAACATGTCTGTCACAAGATGACAAAAGTATTGTGTTTGGTCCTAAGGTCCTTATATCAGCTCAGGCAAAGTACTGCAACATAGGAAGGAAAACGTTCATTCTAGCTTTTGGTATACAGAAGTTCTACATGCACCGATTCAGAAAGCATTTCATTGCTTATGTTGACCACAGACCATGAAAATGATCCATTGAAAACCTCTCACTTCCACAACAACAACGATCTGTGAAATTGAATGATACAGCTTCAAAGAACAGTGCAAACCAAAGTGACAGATGAACATTCCAGATGCTTTTAGCCTGTTTCCAAATCCCGCTAAGAATAAAGGTATTCCTTTTAGACCTACAAGCTGATAATATTAAATAGGAAGTAAAATATAATCTCTACATTGATCTCATTCATCTTTGACATTAAGCAGAATAGATTCAGCAAGTTACATCTGATGATGTCCAGCTGTGACAGCTTGCGAAGATCATCATCAGTGGGTGGCCTGAACACGGTCAACATGTCCCTGAGCAACCATGTTCTTTCTGATCATTCAAAGAAGAACTAGGACTGTCGAGAAATTGATCACTGATCCACACTGTTCTTTCTGCACATACTTTTGCTACCCAAGCACACAGTAATGATGCATTGTTGGAAAGGAGGGAGAAAATGGTAGAAGAACATGATCATTGAACATGCAGACAGTTCTTCCAAATTGATCTTCGTAAAAATATGAGTTCATGGCAAGGGCATTATGTCCAGTCCAGGTCATATGACACTGTTACAAGCAATGATCAGTTCTTACAATGACACAGACAACACATTCAAATTGAACATGATCAAAGGTCCACCATCCAGGATGATGCTTCAGATGCTGAAAGTTTCATAGTAGACAACAATCATACGTCGATGATGCATCTGTCCACAATGACAGATAGCACCTTGCAGATTGAAGCTACAAAGCTGAATTACGATAACGGCATTTGGACTAAATCCGATTGTACTATATATCTGCCAAAGTACTATCGTAATGTGTAGAAATAATGTGCAGAATCTGATAGTGGTCTGAATTGACACAGGTTACACTGAGAAATGTTGCAGTATTGTGCAAGGAAGTCTGTCTTGATATCAGGAGCAATGTGCTAAATCTTTCAACTAAGTTCTGGGCCTAGAGGTGATATTCTTTTTAAGCAATGGTATGCTGCCTATCGAGGGGGATTATTGCTTTATACTAATTTATTAACTGCACATCTTGCCTCAGCAATATGCAGTTACCAATCCTATTATTCCCTGCAAGCAAACAAGATGCCAAGAATCCTCGACATGGAAATAAGAGCATGTATCTTGTGACTTCAACTCGCCACTTACTCCAAAGGATTTCCATGTTGGACACTGGGCATAAGCCTTTCAGGGCACACTCCATGCTCACTGGTCATAGGCACCCAGCATTCATGGATATTGGCATCTGACATGTGCCAACCTATAAAAGTCACCATAGTGCATCTCCAAGACAACAAGGTGCAGAGCTGGATGAACACAGCAGGCCAAGCAGCATCATAGGAGCAGAAAGGCTGGCGTTTCGGGCCTAGACCCTTCATCAGAAATGGGGGAGGGGAAGGGGGTTCCGAAATAAATAGGGAGAGAGTGGGAGGCGGATAGAAGATGGATAGAGGTGAGGATAGGTGGAGAGGAAACAAACAGGTCGAAGAGGCGGGGATGGAGCCAGTAAAGGTGAGTGTAGGTGGGGAGTTAGGGAGGGGATAGGTCAGTCCAGGGAGGACGGACAGGTCAAGGGGGTGGGATGAGGTTAGTAGGTAGGAGATGGGGGTCCGGCTTGAGGTAGGAGGAGGGAATAGGTGGGAGGAAGAACAGGTTAGGGAGGCGGGGACGAGCTGGACTGGTTTTGGGATGCGGTAGGGGGAGGGGAGATTTTGAAGCTTGTGAAATCCACATTGATACCATTGGGCTGCAGGGTTCCCGAGCGGAATATGAGTTGCTGTTCCTGCAACCTTCGGGTGGCATCGTTGTGGCACTGCAGGAGGCCCAGGATGGACATGTCGTCTGAGGAATGGGAGGGGGAGTTGAAATGGTTCGCGACTGGGAGGTGCAGTTGTTTATTGCGAACCGAGCGTAGGTGTTCTGCAAAGCGGTCCCCGAGCCTCCGCTTGGTTTCCCCCGATGTAGAGGAGGCCACAACGGGTACAGCGGATGCAGTATACCACATTGGCGGATGTGCAGGTGAACATCTGCTTGATGTGGAAAGTCTTCCTGGGGCCTGGGATGGGGGTGAGGGAGGAGGTATGGGGGCAGGTGTAGCACTTCCTGCGGTTGCAGGGAAAGGTGCCGGGTGTGGTGGGGCTGGAGGGGAGTGTGGAGCGGACAAGGGAGTCACGGAGAGAGTGGTCCCTCCGGAAAGCAGATAAGGGTGGGGAGGGAAACATGTCTTTGGTGGTGGGGTCGGATTGCAGATGGCGGAAGTGTCAGAGGATGATGCGTTGGATCCAGATGTTGGTGGGGTGGTACGTGAGGACGAGGGGGATTCTTTTTTGGTTCTTATTGCATGGACGGGGTGTGAGGGATGAGTTGCGGGAAATGTGGGAGACATGGTTGAGGGCGTTCTCGACCACTGAGGGGGGGAAGTTACGGTCCTTGAAAAACGAGGGCAACTGAGATGTACGGGAGTGGAATGCCTCATCCTGGGAGCAGATGCGGCGGAGGCGAAGGAATTGGGAATAGGGGATGGCATTTTTGCAGGAAGGTGGGTGGGAGGAGGAGTATTCTAGGTAGCTGTGGGAGTCAGTGGGCTTGAAATGAATATCGGTTTCTAGGTGGTTGCCCAAGATGGAGACAGAGAGGTCCAGGAAGGGGAGAGAGGTATTAGAGGTGGTCCAGGTAAACTTAAGGTTGAGGTGGAAGGTGTTGGTGAAGTGGATGAACTGTTCGAGCTCCTCGTGGGAGCACGAGGCGGCGCCGATACAGTCATCAATGTAATGAAGGAAGAGGTGGGGTTTAGGGCCAGTGTAGGTACGGAAGAGGGATTATTCCACGAAACCTACAAAGAGGCAGGCGTAGCTTGGGCCCATGCGGGTACCCATGGCCACCTCCTTTGTCTGTAGGAAGTGGGAGGAATTGAAAGAGAAGTTGTTGAGGGTGAGGACGAGTTCGGCTAAGCGGATGAGGGTGTCAGTGGAGGGGGACTGGTCGGGCCTGCGGGACAGGAAGAAGCAGAGGGCCTTTAGGCCATCTGTATGGGGAATGCAGGTGTAGAGGGACTGGACATCTATGGTAAAGATGAGGTGTTGGGGACTGGGGAATTGTAAGTTCTGGAGGAGGTGGAGGACGTGGGTGGTATCACGGACATAGGTAGGGAGTTCCTGGACCAAGGGGGAGAAAATGGAGTCCAGATAGTTGGAGATAAGTTCGGTGGGGCAGGAGCAGGCGGAGACAATGGGTCGACCAGGGCAGTCAGGTTTGTGGATTTTGGGAAGGAGATAGAAGAAGGTGGTGCGGGGTTGGGGAACGATGAGGTTGGAGGCTGTGGGTGGGAGGTCACCTGAAGTGATGACGTTGTGGATGTTTTGGGAGATGATGGTTTGGTGCTCGGGGGTGGGGTCATGATCAAGGGGGCGGTAGGAGGAGGTGTCGGAGAATTGGCGTCTGGCCTCGGCGATGTAGAGGTCAGTGCGCCATACTACAACTGCGCCTCCCTTGTCCGCGTTTTATGGTGAGGTTGGGATTGGAGCGGAGGGAGCAGAGGGCTGCACGTTCTGCGGGGGAGAGGTTGAAGTGGGTGAGAGGAGTGGAGAGGTTGAGGCGATTGATGTCTCGACGGCAGTTGGAGATGAAGAGGTCAAGGGATGGTAAGAGGCCTTGGGGTGGTGTCCAGGAGGAGGGGGTGTGTTGGAGACGGGAGAAGGGGTCAGTAGAGGGAGGGTTAGGCTCACGGTTGAAGAAGTAAGCGTGGAGGCGGAGGCGGCGGAAAAACTGCTCTATGTCCAAGCGTGAGCAGTATTCGTTGATGTGTGGGTGGAGGGGGACAAAGGTGAGCCCTTTACTGAGGACTGACCGTTCGTCCTCAGTAAGGGGTAGGTCTGGGGGGGATGGTGAAGACTCGGCAGGGCTGGGTGCTATTGTCCCCTTTGGAGCTGCTGGCTGTGGAGGCTGTGGGCGGAGCGACGTCGGCGTTGGCTGTGGGCGGAGTTGCGTTGGCGTCGGCGGTGGGCAGAGTTGCGTCGGCGTCAGCGGTGGGCGGAGTTGCGCCAGTGGTGGGTGGAGTTGCATCCGCGTCGGTGATGAGTGGAGCGATGTCGGCGGTGGGGGGAGCGGGGTAGGCGGCGGCAGCAGCGGTGACGGTAGGCGCGACTTCAGTGTCTGTGGTGTTGGTCTCAGAAATGGAGACGGTGGCATCGGCAGCGATGGCGTTCGCTGTCCCGGAAGTGGGGAACCCGGCGGTGGCGGATGTGATGTCATCTGTGGGTTCTCCGACAGTGGCCTCATGGCCAATGGCGGCGGGCCCATTGTGGGGAATGTCCTGGGTACGGCTGGGGATTTGGGGGTGGAGGAAGCCCATTTTGGGTGGTAGGCACCAGTAAGTTTACTGTACTTACAGTTTTTTGTGTCCAATAAAGCTGAGTAGAATTGTGAGTTAAGGTTGTGGATCCTACGAAGAATGAAAAACAGGAGAGGTCCTTTGCAGGTCTGGGAGAGGGAGGCTCTGAGCTGGGGTAGACTTGATTGTAGTGCCTGGAGATGCTGGCGCATTGCTTCAAGTGTGTGTTTCAGGAGTCGCAGGGAGAAACGCTTCTGAAGGATCTCAATGCCATGAGTGTAGTATTGTAGAGAGTGTAGATATTTTCTCCCCCTTGGTCCAGGAACTCCCTACCTATGTCCGTGACACCACCCACGCCCTCCACCTCCTCCAGAACTTCCAATTCCCCGGTCCCCAACATCTCATCTTTACCACGGACGTCCAGTCCCTCTACACCTGCATTCCCCATACAGATGGCCTAAAGACCCTCTGCTTCTTCCTGTCCCGCAGGCCCAACCAGTCCCCCTCCACTGACACTCTCATCCGCTTAGCCGAACTCGTCCTCACCCTCAACAACTTCTCTTTCAATTCCTCCCACTTCCTACAGACAAAGGAGGTGGCCATGGGTACCCGCATGGGCCCAAGCTACGCCTGCCTCTTTGTACGTTTCGTGGAACAATCCCTCTTCCGTACCTACACTGGCCCTAAACCCCACCTCTTCCTTCATTACATTGATGACTGTATCGGCGCTGCCTCGTGCTCCCACGAGGAGCTCGAACAGTTCATCCACTTCACCAACACCTTCCACCTCAACCTTAAGTTTATCTGGACCATCTCTAATACCTCTCTCTCCTTCCTGGACCTCTCTGTCTCCATCTTGGGCAACCACCTGGAAACCGATATTCATTTCAAGCCCACTGACTCCCACAGCTACCTGGAATACTCCTCCTCCCACCCACCTTCCTGCAAAAATGCCATCCCCTATTCCCAATTCCTTCGCCTCCGCCGCATCTGCTCCCAGGATGAGGCATTCCACTCCCGTACATCTCAGTTGTCATCGTTTTTCAAGGACCGTAACTTCCCCCCCTCAGTGGTCGAGAACACCCTCAACCGTGTCTCCCACATCTCCCGCACCTCATCCCTCACACCCTGTCCATGCAATAAGAACCAAAAAAGAATCCGCCTCGTCCTCACGTACCACCCCACCAACATCCGGATCCAACGCATCATCCTCCGACACTTCCACCATCTGCAATCCGACCCCACCACCAAAGACATCTTTCTCTCCCTACCCTTATCTGCTTTCCGGAGGGACCACTCTCTCCGTGACTCCTTTGTCCGCTCCACACTCCCCTCCAGCCCCACCACACCCGGCACTTTTCCCTGCAACCGCAGGAAGTGCTACACCTGCCCCCATACCTCCTCCCTCACCCTCATCCCAGGCCCCAGGAAGACTTTCCACATCAAGCAGATATTCACCTGCACATCTGCCAATGTGGTATACTGCATCCGCTGTACCCGTTGTGGCCTCCTCTACATCGGGGGAAACCAAGCGGAGGCTCGGGGACCGCTTTGCAGAACACCTACGCTCGGTTCGCAATAAACAACTGCACCTCCCAGTCGCGAACCATTTCAACTCCCCCTCCCATTCCTCAAACGACATGTCCATCCTGGGCCTCCTGCAGTGCCACAACGATGCCACCCGAAGGTTGCAGGAACAGCAACTCATATTCCGCTTGGGAACCCTGCAGCCCAATGGTATCAATGTGGATTTCACAAGCTTCAAAATCTCCCCTCCCCCTACCGCATCCCAAAACCAGTCCAGCTCGTCCCCGCCTCCCTAACCTGTTCTTCCTCCCACCTATTCCCTCCTCCTACCTCAAGCCGGACCCCCATCTCCTACCTACTAACCTCATCCCACCCCCTTGACCTGTCCGTCCTCCCTGGACTGACCTATCCCCTCCCTAACTCCCCACCTACACTCACCTTTACTGGCTCCATCCCTGCCTCTTCGACCTGTTTGTTTCCTCTCCACCTATCCTCTCCTCTATCCATCTTCTATCTGCCTCCCACTCTCTCCCTATTTATTTCAGAACCCCCTTCCCCTCCCCCATTTCTGATGAAGGGTCTAGGCCCGAAACGTCAGCCTCTCTGCTCCTATGATGCTGCTTGGCCTGCTGTGTTCATCCAGCTCTGCACCTTGTTGTCTCGGATTCTCCAGCATCTGCAGTTCCTACTATCTCATAGTGCATCTCCAGTCCACCGACCACATATTTCTGCATTTCAGTTTGCACCTTGGGATACAACAGTAACTATCATTATATGCTACAACAAGGACTCGTTGCACTGATGGACTGGTCCAGGTTGCATCTCCAACCTATTCACTTGCTCTTTTAGCGCCCACACTCTTTGAGCCTACCTAGGTGCACACAGCATTCCTGCCTTGCCTTGCCTTGTCTCACCTTTTTGTGCCTTGCCCCTCACCCAGAGATACTGTGCTCAAAGTACTGCTGCATTACCTTGCCGTTTAGTGCAAATATAAAGACAGGAAGCTTGTCATGGTTGTCAGCAGCCCTCTGTCACATCAAGGGAGGTAACCTTTGGTCAAAGAGTCTCAGCACAGTAAATAAAGGGCAGCCTCTGATACTAGTCAAGGGGCATGGACACAGTCAGCAACCTGGGGTTGTCCGAGTTAGGATCCTTTCCTCATAAGAGATGAGGAACTGAAAGTTGGGCAGCTCACCGTCTTGACTCTTTCTGCCCTATTATAGGCTGTTTTCCTCCTGAAATGAGACAGATGCAGGTATTAAGTGAGATGCAAGTGTTACTTTTGGTGCAAATGGGGAGGTGTCCTCCTGAGTGAATGTCATGCAGGGATGATGGGGTTGAGGGGGGTGACAGCAAGTGTGGAAAGATGTTAAAGTTAATAGTGAGAGTGGTAGAGCATGAGCTTTGGTGGAGGTGAGTACAGTAGCAGAGGTTAGAGTGAGTGTAAAGTGTCAAAGAGAAGATTATTGTACTCACATTGGTGAGTGGAGAAGGACTTAGACCTTCTTTCTACATTGCCATGCATTGCTCCAGATGGTGGCGACTGCAACAATCCAGGTGGCAACCTTGGACCAGGCTGGCATGATTTGGCATTGTGGCCTCCACTACTGTTTCTGTGGGTGGTGGACATCTCACATCTTCACCACCAAGACCTCCAGGTTCCTGCCCCCAAATCAGGGTACCAATTTTCCCTTCTCTGCCATGTCATGGCAAATATTAGGAATCATGCAGGGCAACTCTGGACTTACAGTGTTTGTCTGGGTGCACAATGGCCTTTTAAAGATGGCACTGGTGCATGGGATGCTGATCCATCCCAGGACATTTCAGCAGTGAAGAATGGTTCCAGGCATTGTAAGTGACAGAATGGACCTAGAACTGGGTGAGGCAGCACTATGGGGCAGTATAGGTCGATAATGAGGTGAGTTTGGTAAGATCTGCAGAGATTGAGTTGGGCTTCACAGTGAGAAACCCCTCTTGAAACTTGACAAAATTGACACCTAGCCAAATAAACATAACATTCAGCCCTATGTATTATGCACATTATCCAGAACATGGTTCTCATTCTTTAAATGGAAAAAGAGGGATGTTGTATTATTGAACAGGTCTCAGAAAGACACAGTACTTTTAAGATATTGAGACAGCATCATGGTATGTGACACTTTTGCATCAAAGCTGTCATTCTTACTCTGAGCCTGTCTATTAAACAGTCAACCACAGGCAGCTATGTATATAATGTAAGAGGAAGCATAGAACCTGGACTCTTCATAAATCTGAGATATTGACTGTTTTATTTTGATGGGCCAGATAGCCATTTCTGAAATGGAGGTGGGAGAAACACGTGGGGACCCTGCAGAATTCCATCATAGCAAACTCAGAATGAATTGGCCAGGAAATTGAAGATTCCACTGGACAATTCACACTTGGAACCTCCTGAATGTATCAGTTGAAATCAGAGTATTTGGAGGATTCCAAATTAAGCAAATAGTTACTGGGGTCCCACTATTAAATGATTAATCTTACTTCTGAGTAAATGTTCAATTGATACTCTTTCAATTTACCACACATGCGCATCCCATCTGGTACCCTACCTCCTTGTCTACCTGGTACTATTCCTTCCTGGCATCCTCACCTCACACCTAACTTATATACTTACCATTTGATTGTAGCTGTCAAAGTGTCTATCTGTGCTTCTGGATCTTTAAGTTTCAGAATAAGGGAACTGACTGATACAAAAAAGTTGGTGTGTGTTGCCTTGCCCTGACAGTTCTGAACTACTGACATGCAGAAATAATTGTAGTCAAAATCCAAACTATGCATATGTACACAGTTAATGTTGTTAATAAACTTCAAGATATCTGCTTCAACAGGAATCCTAGTCCTTGTGGTGTATGTTACATTGGCTAACAGATAGGGAAGCACTCAGGCCATATCATACTGGTTGTGATGTTTATCCTAAGGAAACTGTATCAGTTATAGCAAAGAAGGAGGCCATTCACTGCTTTATGTTTGTGCCAGCTATGTGCTTTAGCAACCAAAAACTAATTCCACTTGTTTGTGATCTTTCCTTTCTGAATCAATGGAGCTTAGAACAGAACCAAACAAGTTAACAGAAGAATTTTCCTGTCAAGCCCTGATCTGTACTGAGTTAATTGATCTGAATCAGGATAATTCTATAAAGTATTTGTGTACTCCAATGATTTTTTAACAGTAAGAGGGTAGCTCCTTAAAGGCTGACAACAGTCTTTGTAAAACTGCATGTGCTTAACACCCTGCCCCTGATTCCTATTCTACTCCAAATGCAATATGTGTTAGTCACTGTGTGCTCTACAAAATTCTTTGAATAACTTATTGGATGAAGTCAGTTCAGTCACGCAGACACAAACACAGCCAGCACACAATTCATTGTGCTCCTGATTCTGCTGCATTAGAATTGTATTTTTAGTCACAGACTGTTCTCTGCATATGGTCCAATATATAAAAACTCACAGGACAATTAATGGTTCAGAAAAATTCTGAGCAGATCGAAGGTCTTCCTGTAATTGAATACAATTAGACTGGCTAATATAAATAATAGAATTTGTCTTCCTGACATTGGTTGTACTGTACCTCTGCAGAAAGGCTCAAGTGTCTTATAAAAAATGCATTAAATTCTACAAAATGGTGTATCATCATACTGTTGCAATTACTTAACAATAATATATTCCTCCTTCAGTACAAGAGGGTTCTTCTATAATGCATGTTCCAGCAACATGAATTAGCTATAACACAATTGATGAATAGGAGGACACTATTTCTAAAACGTGAACTTGTGTTGGCTATTACACGATTCAGCATTATTTAAAAATGCAGCTCATTTAAATAGAAGAATGGACTCCAATGCTAAATTGATGTTATAATTAAGAAATGAAGTATTGTTTAAAATAGTGAGTGTTGTTAAAACATGCACGTTTGTGTGTAGTATTTTTACCTAGATTTTGTTACATATTTAAAATGTAAGTATTTTTGAACTTGTTCATGTAAATCATTTATATACCATAAGTTGTCTGTATTACAACCTGCTCTTTTCCAGCACTATTTTGAATACAATGTTACTCAGGTTTACAACACATTTTAATCCTACAATTAACTTCAATGCCAATGGGCTACATAGGAAAGAAAGGTCAGATTCCTCTGCCTCACTTATCTGAAAATCTATCCAGAAGTCTGTGCTGATGGAATGTCAGGTCAGAGCAGCATTTAAATGGAGGAGGGAATTTTGCTAAAAGTTGCCAACGTGTCAATTTCAGGGGAATTTCATGGAGAGTTGTTGGCTGTGAGGTCTATCTCACACAACTTTGCACTGCTCACCTCTTTTGGATCACGCTCGCACTATCATGCGTACTGACCATTGCTGGGATTTCCAGTGGCTGAACTCTTTTTGAATTGAGGGTAATACCTGAAATGTTGACTGCTCCTTTCCTCCAGATGCTGCCTGGCTTGCTGTGTTCTTCTAGCCTCCTGTTTGTCTATGTGGATTCCAGCATCTGCAGTTTTTTTTATCTCTAATTATATTTAAAGCCCAACTGTCACTTCATTGCAAATACAAGGTCAGATTCGTAAATATATTGCCTCTTTGCAGCATCAGCTGTCTGATAAACTGTCATTATAACTGCAGCTCTAAGAATGAATCTACACAGGTGAGGAATAATTTTGGAAAATATAATTGTTATGTGTCCTTTGTGCCCCTAACCCCACTTTTCCCATTGGCCCCATTATTTATATAGCACAATTTTCTACAACACGATGTTGCACTGGAACGTAACTATTGTATTATAGCAGAAACCCCTGAACTGTATTGGGTAGGTTGTGCCCTGTATATGGTAAATAAGCTCCTCCTTTTGGACTCCTTAATAAACTGTCCTTTTAATATCATTGTGCTAAATGACATCCAAATAGGAATTGAATAAATACTTGAAAGGAAAAAAGTTGAAGGGCTGTTAGTAGTATATCAATTATTTTTAATTATACGAAGGTGAAAGGTACTAATTAAACTTGAATTTGAGGACATAGAAATAGACATTGATTGGTCTTGCAATGCAGTGGTACTATTCCCAATTCTGAGCCAGAAGGTCCAGTCTCACTGGTATGTTATAAGATGTCTGGGCAGGTTGATTTTAAAAAGTTATAAATAGATAGTGATTGAAATTGAGTGTAACTGAGTTAGGAAGTGAAAGTTTGTAATGTTTCACTCTGTAAATATTATACAATTGGCTCCAGTATTGTCCTTTTAACACTGGCTTTCTGGAATTTGACAGGGCTATTGAACAATTGAAGGTGTAGCTCTGCCACAGTAGCAGCACAGGCATAATAGGCCAAATGTCTGCCTGTTTTGCTGTGTCATTCTCTGATTCCATGACATCCATATCAGTTACAATAGAATCACATTATTGTAAACTGAAACGATGCTGATTTACTTGTGTTCAACTCGAGTAAAAGGTATTAATTTATTCAGAATAATGTAAACATGTTTAAGACCTGAAGGTGAGGGGGATCTCATTAGATTTCAAAAACAGCATTATATAGGTAGGGATATAGTTTTTATTTAATGTTAAAAGAAATTGTATTGATGATGTATTTCAGATTTGTAACATGAAAAATTAAATACCAGCAAAAGAAGGGGACATCAGGATGAGCAACCAAAAGCTTTTATTAATCTCAGAGAGAATACAAAGGCATGAAACAAAAGGGTTTAGGAATAGAGCAATAGAGAATGGGACTTGGTGGCTGGAGGCATGGTAATTGATTATAGATTGTTGTTAATCTAATGGGATGGTGATGGTTTCAAAGTGGGGTTGGTAAACTTATTACTCTCATGCTGGTTGCTCCCATTTTTGTAGACACTTGTTGTTGGAAGGCTGAGACACTTGCCTGTCTCAGTTGATAGCCCTCTTACTCGGGGTCCTACATTGTGCATTGAATGTAATTACTAAAATAGAACAGAATGGACTGGATGAACCAATTAAATACTTAGATGGAGGCAGCCTACAGAGAAGCACTGATGACTATTGTGATGATACGGCTTTAAGAGGTATATTTTGTCCTTTTGTTTTATGAAGAAGGGTCAAGATAGGAATGAAGAGTGGTCAGTTTCAAGCCAATAAAGTAAACAGCTTGTGAGGCCTTGAGGTATTTTTTAAAAGTTGGAACAAGAGAAGCAGCCTGAAAGGGTGGGGTCAAGCTCCAAAAGAACCAGGATTTTAGTTTAACTTTTAGTAGCTGTTGGGTTTTGGAAGCTGCAATCCATCTCTCCCCTGCTACAACAAAACACTTGATTGTCTCTCACTGAGAGTTTTCTCCTGGTGTTATTTCCCCCTGGACAGGAGAATTGCATGTGAGACAATCTATTTTCCCGAATTTGCCTTTGACAAGGGTGTGTTTATGGGATGCTACAGTATTGGAAAAATTGCTATTTAGTAGTTAAAATAGTCTATTATTCTGTTAAATTTTCCAATAGAATAAGTTATTACAATTCTTCTTTCTTTTGTTTGTATTTTAACTGTAGTGTGTGAATAAAGTGCAGTTTACTTCAAGCCTGGCAGTTTGACCAATTGAATTGCATTCGGAATGCAATGCCTAGCACTTGCCTTTAAATCAAGAAAAGGCTGGGGTCTAGGCTATCACTTTGAGATGCTTTAAGGCAGTTTTGTCTGGTCCTTAACACTATGCTCTACAAACTCTACTGGAAAGCCAGCCATAAAGCTTGTGGTTAATATAAGAAGCTTGACACAGTCTCACACTAATTTTGCATAGAGCTTTGCATACAGTATGAAACCCTTTCAGTGTGGAAATAGTGGCCAACATGTTTTGGACAGAACCACAATGTAACACCTTATGTAACTTCCATTGCAATACAGTGCTGTAGTGGAAAATCTGACTGCTATGAGACACGATCACAAAGGTGATTTGCTGATTTCCAAATACAGGAACCTTTTTAGTGGTGGCTTTTTATATTGTATTGTGGTGATATAAACATTGAAATTGTTAATAAAAGACAATATATGGTGTGACTGCTCGTGAATGCAGAATTGGGTTGCAGTTTTTGGCATTGCATTCAAGTTAGTTCTTCAGAAACAGCTGAAGTAGAAAAAAGCAATCTCAATTGCATCCTACTTTCAACAGTGAATGGAAAATGTGAGGTGTTGCAAATATCTCCAGCTCTATTCTGGAAGGAATAATATGTATAAAATGTATCATTAAGGTTACCTTCACAGCTTATGGCAATACAGTCCTTTCCTCTTTGCCTATGTGGAGTTTGCACATTCTCCCTGTGTCTGCTTGGGTTTCCTCTAGGTGCTGCGGTTTCCTCCCACAGTCCAAAGATGTGCAGATTAGATGAACTGGCCATGCTAAATTATTCCATAGTGTCAATGGATGTGCAGGCTACATGGGTCAGTCATCGTAAGTGTGGGGTTACGGCAATATGTTGGGGGACTTAGCTTGGGCGGGATGCTGTTCGGAGGGCCAGTGTATTCAATGGGCCAAGTGGTCTCTTTCCACACTTTTAGGGATTCTATGATTCTTTGAGTTATCCAGCTGTGGCTGCAGCAGGGACACATTTCCCTGCAGATGCCCTTACTGAAGTACAAAGGTTTCACACATCTTTCCTCATTTAGTCCAGGCAGAAGAATTGCTTTCTCTGTAGTTGTTGTGAATACAGCTGTCTTCTGAGAACCCTTCTCCTCTTTTCTGTCCTCCCTCTTTGTTTTGCTTGGCTTGCTCTGCATGGTCTCTGCTCATTCTCCAAGTAATGTTATTCAAAGGGGAATGCCCACCAATGCACCAAAGTCGAGGAGCAACTGGTTTGTGCAGCAGCCTTGAAGTCAGCAAGAATGCTTCAACATCTGCCACACAATTCCCTTAGGCTTTCGCAATTTGAAGGAGCTATACAAACCACAAAACACTGTTATTATCTTACAAATGGCTAGAAAAAAAAATTAACTAGCAACTAACTTGTAAATCATTGATGATCACTTTAGATGGGATTACAGGTTGAATATTGGGTTTAGGGAAGGGGTCATTTTTCCCACTGCTTAATGCTTTTGATGTTAACTGAAGCACTTGGCTGAAAAATGGCCTGACTGGCTTCAATCAATGTTGAATATTAATTGATGTCACAATCTGCTTGCTCTGCATACCTCTGACACATGTTCGCTCTGCCACATTGATTAATCTGGCAGTTGGCATTGTTCAGAAGCATGCACATGGGCATCTTACACCATTTTAGTCTATGAATGATGCCAGTAACACCACGACAAAGGGTGCTAGTGAGTTTAATTTTCTGCCCAGATTCTCCAAAAACTGCTCCTTCAACCTCATCATCTTGCAACTGTCATCCATACTCCTTTCGTAATTATAAGTAATTTATGTACTTTTTATCTAAAGGTTGTCACCTATGCAGCTACAACTGACTGTCCAAAATTTTCCTCCAACCAAGCACTCACCTCCTACACTTCATCAGACTATTCCCTTCCCTTTTCTCTTCAACATCTCTGTAATCTTCTCTGTTGTTAACCATTATATTGTCCTCCATGATCAGTTCCCATTACATCACATTTTCAAAGTTACACTCATGCTTCTCTCAAGACAATCATTATTTCTTCTCAAACAGTTTATCTTCCCACAGTCATGCTTTGACCTCTATTATGCACTAGAACTCTATCCTTCATAACTTCCTATTCAGCATTTCATGGTACTTAGAAATAATATTGCCAACAAAAATGGAATTATCTGTCATAACATTGCAGAGAAGACAAAATTCCTTTTCACTGTCACTACCATTAACTCCAAAGTTATTACTATAGTTTCTGACTGCCTGTCCTGAATTTCAATATTACCTAAAATACTCTGAAGTCCAGCTCTGTGCAATCTACGATTCCATTGAATCGAGTAATTTTTTTTTACTCCACACCCAACATTGCATTCTTCCAACTTTACAACATTATCTGCTTAGTGATTACGTTATTGTCTGATTATTGTTTTTTACCTCTTTTTCATCATTGCTGAAGCCTAATCCTTATCTTCTTTGCCTTGAGGATTTGTTGCAATGATCTAATCCCATGTCTCCCCATCTCTAGTCATAACAAATTTCAGCGATTCAAAACACTGACACACTTCTTTTTTGCATCTAAGTCCACCATGTGACCACTATATTGTATTTGATTCCTCAGTTCCAGTAACCTGACTTGAAGATTCTCATCTTCAAATTGCCGTATGACCTCACTGTACTTGACTGAGAATTCTCTTTCAGTTACTTGTCTGTGGCCACACTGTTTACACATCTGACTAGTTTCTTGCTCGTTTTACTCACCGTTACAAATCCAATCATCATCTGTCTGCTTCCTGGAATTCCTTTTCTTAATTTCCACAACCATAATTCCTTCCTTCTACTCAGCATTCCCTTCTCTATCTGTTGTGTTCTTTAAGTGGCACCAGACATCCTGAAGCCGAGAGCAAGCTCATCAAATATTTTCCAATGATACAGATAGAGACAGGAAATACTCCCAAAGACATTTTTAACTGATTAAATGTAATGAATCAAAAAGTTAAATCTTTTAGAGATTGAGGAAAACTATGTGTTGGACATCTGGATTTAGTCACAGCTTCATTTGTGCAGAGCTGGACAAAACTAATTCCCACTTACCATCATGTATAGTGTCTATGCTTTTTATTTTGATCACATAATGGGATTAGTACAAGCTGCTGCAGAGCAGTACCTCTGAAATACCTTTTCCATTTGCACCCATGTTGTTCATACCTTGTCAAAGTTCAATCAGAAGTGTTTCCAATTTTACAAGGCACAATATGGATGAGAAAGCATGTACTGCACCATTTGTTTGCACAAATTAAATGTATTTGGGTTGAAAGATTCATGCCATCTGGAATGTTAAATAATATCGATAGTAGCTCAGTATGCTGATGACCTATGAAAACAATTTTTGAGCTAAATTCTGACTACTTATTAGCAAGTTTTCTTTTTACTTCACAATTCCAGATGTGGAAGGAAATGCTACAGATGGTGAAACAATGCACCTGACATAATAGTCACCTGAATTCTTGAAGTATGCTCCAATTAGAAGTTGGAGTAGTAATGTACAAAAATAAATATCAAGCACATTACAGGCAGAACTCCATATCCTGTCAAGCTAATTCCAAGTATGTGCACAGTGAAAAAGAAGCAGCATTATCATGTTTTCATTTTAATCAACAGCTTCATCTTAAGCAGCAAGAACATGACAATGGTTTGATCTGTTTTTTTTCTAACTTTTTTAAATGTATAGTGAAGAATAAAAATATGATTTTCACAAAACTACTGCATTTTCCAAATGATAGCTTTGAAAATATTTTCTGTATGATATTCTGAAGCATTCTGCCTTGTTTTGCTTCGTTGCCCTTGAAGACAGGATGTTGAATGCTGGTGCATTTTGAGAACAGCTTATCTTAATGCTTTATCAGTGATGGGGTTGAAGGGGCACGTTTGACAGGACAAAGTAGAGAAAGTGTTTTATTTTTTCCCTCAAGGGCATTATGTGCATGTAAAACATAAGCGCAATGAAACAACAATGAAGCTAACAATATGGTATGCAAATCATGTATGTCTCTGTGTTTTTCAGTTCAGTTAATACATTCTTTAGTTATGGTACTCCTAAAATTGCCCTGGTGGAAACACACAGAAGAGCACCCCTGCTAACATATTTTTTCATGATATATTAGCTGGCAATCCAGCAGCATCTGTCCTTGAAGACGTACATCACCACAGTGGCTGCACATCTTCCAGTTATCATCTATAAGCTTTACATGAGTTGTGTTATGAATTTCAAACATCACAAGAAAAATATCAAGAACTCAGCTTGTATGCACAGATTATGGAGCTGCTACTTATAGTCTTTTACTGTGCCAGTATTTAAAATTTTTTTAGCGCGTAATGTCATATAGCTGGAACACAGTGTACCAGTCTGTATTAGCTTTATGACACATACTTTGTTAGCACTGTCTGTCATGATCTACGAAATTGTAATTTATAAAGCATGTGTTTCCTATTTATTTTGTAGAGAGGATCCTGTTTCCCTAATTAATGGTGATCAACAACAGCAAACATTCTTTAGTTTTGTTGCATAGTCAATAGAACTATTTTTAGATTTTGGATGGAAGGTAGTTGTTTATTGCTATTCTGCTGTTGATGCAGGATTTTCAAATAATTTCTGCCAAAAATGTCATGGAGTCATACAGCACGGAAACAGATCGTTTGGCCCAACCAGTCCAGGCCGAGCATAATCCCAAACTAAGTTAGCCCTGCCTGCCTGTTCCTGGCCCATGTCCCTTCCAACCTTTCCTATTCATGTACCTATCCAAATGTCTTTTAAAAGTTGTAATTGGACCTTCATCCACCAAGATGTTCGTTCCACATGTGAACCACCCTCCGTGTAAAAAAAAATCGTCTGTTATGTCCTTCTTAAATCTCTCTCCTCTCACCTTAAAAACATGCCCACTAGTCTTTAAATCCCCGATCCTAGGGAAAAGACAATGACCATCAACTCTACCCATACCTCTCATTATTTTATTAACTTCTTTAAGGTCACCTCTCAACCTCCTACACTCCATTGAAAAATGTCCCAGCCTATCAAGCCTTTGTTTTTAACTCAAACATTCCATGCCCAGGAACATCCTGGTAAATCTCTTCTAAACCCTCTCCAGCTTAATAATATCCTTTCTATAACTGGGTGACCAGAACTGGACACAAATATTTCCAGAAGAGGCCTCACCACTGTCCTGTACAACCTCATTTTGACTTCCCAACTCCTATAATCAAAGGACTGAGCAATGAAGGCAAACTTGCCAAACCCCTTTTTAACCATGCTATCTATATGTGATGCAAACTTCAAAGAATGAGTGAATGAATCGGAAAATTAATTTGGAGGTTCACAGGTTGACATCAAAATAATTAACCCCTCATCAGTAAGTAACTTGAGTTTTTAACAAACTAGTTCAGTTAAGGACTGTTAATAAAATTGTACTTTTTAAAAATTCACTTGTGAGACAGGGAAATGTTTCAACATTGTAGTCATGCAGTTGATGAAAAAATATTAACTTGTAAGACATACAACCAGTGTTTGCCTTACACGGGGGAAAGGAGTGGAAAATGGTGAAAAATAAGAATTAACCCACAATTTTTATAAAATCTGAAAGAACTGTGGATGCTGTAAATCAGAAATAAAAACAGAAATTGCTGGAAAAGCTCAGCAGGTCTGGCAGCTTCTGTGGAGAGAAATCAGAGTTAATGTTTTGGGTTGAGTGACCCTTCCTCAGAACTGATAGTAGCTTGGAAAATGTCAGTTTATATGCTGAAGATAGGGTAGGCGGAAGGGTAAGGAGTAAACAATAGGTGGGGATAGACCCCAAAGAGAGAGAACAGTTGGACAGTCAAAGGAGTGGGTGACCATCTAGCTAGGAGGGTGAATAGCTATTAATGGGGATTGTTAGTGACTAACAATGGGTTGTGTGTAATAGCAGACTATGTGATAACAAGGTCTGATGTGTGGGTGTTATGATAAGGAATGGGAGAGCTCAAGCCCTAAAGTTATTGTACTTGAGAGTCCAAAAGGCTGCAGGGTTCCCACGTAGAAAATGAAGTGCTGTTCTTCCAGCTTGCGGTGAGCTTCACTGGAGCACTACATCAAGTCTGAGACAGAGATGTTGGCCAAGGAGTAGGATGGTGTGTTAATATGGCAGGTAACTGGAAGCTCACGGTCTTTGTTGCGAACAAAATGTAGGTGTTCCAGGAAGCAGTTTCCCAGTCCATGCTTTGCTTCCCCAATCTGGAGGAGACCACATTGTGAACAATGAATGCCATTGAGTAGATTGTGTGAAGCATAGTTAAAGTGCTCCTTCACCTGGAAGGTGTGATTGGGCCCTTGGATACTGAGGAGGGAAGAAGTGAATGGACAGGTGTTACACCTTCTGTGGTTGCAGGGGAAGGTGCCGTGAGGCTGTGGGGGAGTGTTGGGAGTGAAAGAGGAGTGGACCAGGGTATCCCGGAGGGAATGGTTCCTGTGGAAGGCTGACAAGGCAGGAGAATATCTGTCTGGTGGAAGCATCTTGTTGGAGGTGACGGAAATGGCAGCTAATGATCCTGTGGATGTGGAGGCTGGTGCGATGGTAGGTGAAGATAAGGGGGACTCTATTACTGTTGTAGAAGGGATAAGAGGGTGTTTTATATATTGAATTTCATTCCTTTAAATGTTAACTTTTGTTAACCTATTCCAGGAACTCAAGAATAAAGTTTAAAGGAGAAAAGACTTCTTGACCAATTAGATGCAAACTATTCAGGAAACATACACAATTTGAAGCATTATAATGTCTGTGAATTTGCTGGAGCAGGTCACTTCACATTGTGCCCAATCAAACATTTCTATGTACCCTTCAGTTCATATTTTCTTTGCCCTGTAAATTGCTGCGAGTGTGAGCTGATAACAGTTCAGTAAGCGTAACAGGAATCTGGGACATGGGGGAATGATAGGACCAACAGTTTATCTTCTTTATCAATTAGATTAATGGACTGACAAACAAATAGAGGAATGGGTGAAAAAGAGGGTGTATAAAATCAAATGCAATCTGAAATCACGTGTGGAAGGAGAAACAAAGAAATGAAAAGCTGCATCAAGAGAGAAAAGAGGAAAATGACAAAAATATGTTACCCGGAGAAATGAAACTTCTTGTTTTTTAACTGTTCACATTTAGGTCAGAAGTTGACTGACGTTTGACAACAATTGTCAAGTTATTTGAAAAGTCTTTTATTCCATTAATGACTGGAATTAAGTTTCTGTGATGAATTTAATGGGCAATTTGTATTCAAATGCAGCAGTTTTGTGAAATTCTTTGGCCAAGTGCTAGAAAATGGGATTAGGTGGTTGTATTTTTATCAGTGCAGACCTGAAGGACTGAAGAGCCTTTTTCTTTGCTGCAGAACTTTATGACTCTATAAGCTAGTGCATGATGACATTTTCATAAAGCTAATGGCAATGTGATGCAGGTCATTCAACAGCTAGTGACAATTCACATTATGCCCAATCAAACATTTCCCTCACCAGAAACTCTTGGCTGATTTGTACATTAATAATAGTGTGCATCGTTTGCACAGTGTTATTTCTTCTACAAATTCTGAACCAAATGAACTAATCTCTTGGGACAGGTAAAGCTTATTTCAAGTACATTAACAACTGCAACATATTTTCTGACTCTCGCATGTAATTGCTTAAACTGCAATGGTAATTTGAACTTTTATATTATTCAGCCTTGTCTGATCCAGTCCAACGTTGCACTTCTCCTGATTATATAACGATTAGAGGTACAATAGAATGCAAATTATAAACATGTTGGGCTGCACTTTCTGCTATTTAGCAGACAGTTTTCCATCTCATTTTTAATGTTTCATCAGGAAACACATATTTATGTACGTGAAGGATATTCCATGATGCAGGCTACAAGTTGATATCTGTATTTTTTGAACCCAAACAACAAGTACCAGCAAAAATCCAGTGGACTAACTTTTTTCACATAACAACAGTGATGGTACTTTTAAGTCTGCCAGTGGAAGGAAGGAGGCTGCAATTTGCAGGGGGTACTGGGGGCATTGGTGAATGTAAATAAGAAATTCCAAGGAGATGGGGAGAGAGGGGGGAGGCTGGGAGGGGAAGAAGGGGAAGCTGCAAGGGAGGTAGTGGGGAGAATGAGTCTCAAGAGAATTGATGGTGAGGGGAGTTTGCATGGGGTGGGGGAAGAGGAAGGCTGGAAAGATCCAAGAACGGCTTTAAAGCAAATGAATACTTACCTGTCCAGGGGGCAGGAAATAATGGAGTCACTGAGATAACGAGTTTCACATAAATAAACGTGGAAGCTCTTCCTTAAAGCTGCATATGTTCAAGGTCTACTATATGAAGAAACTGTGTAGTGGATGCTATTTTAATGAACTGTCAGTTGTTAAGTTTAAATTTGAGGGAAGGATTTGAGATACAGTAAAAAGGATACTAACTGCCTGGTTAAATTATTCCAGTTTTGTGCATAGATGAGAGTGTCATTAGCTATGACCTTACCAGTTCATAAAAGGTTTAGTTATGGTGATGGATATTTTTTGCTTAGAAGTGTGCATCAGGTATTTTGAAATAAATTTTTGTTGCTAATTTTGCCTGTTGTCTTGCACCAATTTAAATACTGTGGTATTTAACAAGTCAGAGTCAATACGGTGTGGAGCCGGAGGAAAGGCGTAAACCTGAAAACGTCGACTTACCTGCTCTTTTGATGCTGCCTGGCCTGCTGAGTTCCTCCAGCTCCACACCATATTGACTGTGACTCTATATCTGCAGCTATCTCCAAGATACACTGTGCTCTGACACTCCGTTTAGCCCTACTGCCACAAGAGCCTTTCCTGCCATCCTTAGTCAGACAATGAAAGTGGAGATGGTCTCTTAATTGGTTGTCTCACATAAATTTGGTGCTGCTAAGCACACTGCTAGTGAGCAAAGGCTCAAGTGCTGCGTATGGTCGTGACGCTAGGTTCAACACACAATTGTGAAAATTTCATGTTAATTGTGTTTCTCTGTTCATACACGCTGCCAGACATGCTGAAGACTTCCAACAATTTCCGTGAGTGATCAAAGTTCATTAAGAGCTGAACATGATGTGTGATTTTCAGTATTAAATACCAAGCTATGATCTGTTTCTTAATAAATTGCTTCTATTTTATCCAAATACCAGGGTTACAGATTATATGTGTTTGAGCTCCGATTCTTTCTAGTTGCTTTTGGTTAATTACAGAGTGTAAAATTATTCAGAATAGTAGAACAAATACAGGATCAAAGAAAAGAACAAAGAAATGGAATGAAAGTCTTGATTTTCACAGTGTTCTTAATGTCCTAAATGCATGCCAAAGCACCTCAATGTCATTGTTTTATTTTTGAAGTCTGCACTTTATTTCAAAGTTAAAAGCAACAGTCAATTTGCCTATGCTAACGTTTGTAAACAGAATGTGTAATAGATGATCAATAAGTCTATATGGGGTCAGGGGTTATAAATTGACTATGATACCTGGAGAAATCCTGCTTTCCTGTTCAAAACGGTGCTCTAAGTTTTTTTTTAACCTTCACTAAATAGGCAACTTATTTAATATCTCAATGAAAAATGTTATTGTTAACAATTAAGCACTCCCTTGGGTTTGCATTGAATCTTTGATTATATGCTCAATTATCTGGAATGGGTGTTGAACTCGCTGTCATCCTGAACTTGGCTGACTTGTGGAAAACAGGTGTCACAGTGAACATGTTTGAAGAAAATGTACTAAGCAGACTTTTGAAAATAGGGAGGGAATAACAAGGTGGAAATAATGAGGAAGGACATTTTCAGGGCGTCAAGGTACAGCTGTTGATAATGATGCTGCAGGGCTTAAAGCTGGTGAGAGGAGGGGTCTTGTGCTGCAACGGTAGTACTCCTACCTCTGAGCCAAGAGCCAAGTTTCACTGCTCCAGTTGTGTGTGATAATATCTTTGAACAAGCTGAAGAAGAAGTGCTGGTGAGATTGTGGGTCATTTTACTGTGATTGACTTGCCATTCATGGATGTAAGGAAGCCTCTGGAAGGAGGATTTTATTTATTTTATGTGGATGTTGCTGACAAAACCAGCATTTGTTGTCTATCCCTAATTGCCCTTGAACTGAATGGCTTACCACAGCATTTTGAGGGCAGTTGAGACTCAACCAGGTTACTCTGCATCTGGAGTAATATGTAAGCAAGACCAGGGGAGGATTTATTTTCTGCTTTTGTTTTGTATTTTGATTAAATTATAATTTTTCAGTTTCTTATTGGGGAAAAAGAAGTCTCTCAATTCTAAATTACGCTTTTAGCTCATAGGCCTAGGGCATTTTTCAAACCAGAAGCTGTATCCTTTGTTGCAGTTATTTTCTCATGACCATGGGAGCAATAGCAGATTCTTTATCCATGGCACTAAGGACAGTGGTCAATGCATTAAGACATTAGTGAACCATATGGGTTTTTACAGAAATCAACAATGGTTTTATGATCACCATGACTGAGCCTAGTTTTCAATTCCAGACTTACTAATTTAATTCAAAGTCCACAGATGCTATAGTAGGGTTTGAACCCATGTTCCTAGACCATTAGCCTAAGCCTCTGGATTTCTAATTCAGTTGAATTACTTCTACGTGACTATCTTCCCAATAAGAAAGATTTGGCTGTAATGATTTGGAATTTGACAACAGAACTCACAGATTTTGAAGTGGTAAATGTTTAATTAGTGAAAGAAAGTAAGCTGATGATGCTTTGAATGTGGCAAACAAAGCTGAACCTGAGGTCAGGAAGTAATATTTCAAGGTGTTGAACCATTGTTCTTAATATGAAATGGTGGTGGATGAAGCTGCATTAGCACTTAACTGTTTGGGAGTTGAAGGCAAAACTTTGCAGGGAGCTTCTGCTCATTGAACCTTAATAGTTGATAGGTAGGTGGAAAGAATGGTAATATTTGTGGCGTTGATGGACAAGGCAGACAGTGAGAATTGAGTGTTGTTGGCTTCTAAAACATCTCTACTAGCTAGAAGTGTTATTATACATATATAAAGAAAAAAACACATGACATGGTGATACAACATTTTAACTTCTGTG
Source organism: Rhincodon typus (assembly GCF_021869965.1). Lineage (NCBI taxonomy): Eukaryota > Metazoa > Chordata > Chondrichthyes > Orectolobiformes > Rhincodontidae > Rhincodon > Rhincodon typus. The sequence goes on along the minus strand of NC_063353.1, from coordinate 27,365,797 downwards.
TGTCTAACATTCATTCTTATGAAAGCTCTGTTGTGTCCTTGGCTTGTCCTCAAAAGCTTAGATGCTCTTCAATTACACTTTGAGAGATTTCTTACAGAGCTGTTCCCTAACAACCTAAGAACTGCTCTCCGTCAAACAGTTTCCTGCAGAGAGAATCATAACATTGAACTTCATCAGAGGGAGCAGTTAATACAATGGATACACATTTTTTATGTCATGAGTTTTCAGATCTATTTTTGACTTGGGGCGGGAAAACTGCTTTTTAACTGAAGTACTTTCTGAAGATTTGTCCTTTTATTCATTTAATGTTAATTATTACTCCCAGCCATTAACATGTACAAGGTGGCTGAAATTGATCTTCTACGCAAATGACAGCTCTTGTGTGGGAGAGAAATCTAGACAGTCATTATTAAACAGTGGAAACCCCAGTCTTATTATGGATTTTCCAAAGTCTTATTAAATCAGAAACATGTTCCCACAATTTAAAATGTTCCATTTCATCTTGGAGACATCCTGCGGTGTTTCAAAGAGATGGATTAATTTAGAGTCTGTTTACTGTTGAGAATACTGTGAAACAAGACAAACACATTTTACATAAAAATCCCAGCAAACAGCAACATGATGAATTGTCACCTATTCTGTTTGGTTGAATGGGAAACTTTCATGAGAAAATGGGTTTTTTAATATCATCTGTACAGGTAGATGGTGCGTACATAGCATCTTACCCAAAAAGTGACATCTCCAATGAAGCAGCAATTCTTATATGCTGCCCTGTAATATTAATCTAAACTATGAATTAAAGTCTAGGATTGGGAATCAAACTCATTTTTTCTTGTTTTATTAATGATAGCCACTAACAGACTCATCAACAAGGTAGGGTTATTTACAATGTTATAAGTAGTCCCAGGGCGAGGCCCCCCAATTTATTGCTGCTGTAGACAGGATTCCTAAATTGTCAATCTCCTAAGTGAGGAGGGACGAACTGGCTGCAATTCTTTATTTACCCATCCCCTTGGTTGGTCACAACAAGGTTAATTTAAAAACAATACCTTCCCTTTTTATATAACAAGGTGTAGAGTTGGATGAACACAGCAGGCCAAGCAGCATCAGAGGAGCAGGAAAGCTGACGTTTCGGGTCTAGACCCTTCTTCAGAAATGGAAGCGTCTAGACCCGAAACGTCAGCTTTCCTGCTTGGCCTGCTGTGTTCATCCAGCTCTACACCTTGTTACATCAGATTCTCCAGCATCGGCAGTTCCTACTATCTCTGTAACACCTTCCCTTTTTAGATGCCTTTCTTCCAAGTCAAATAAAATTGTTTTAAAAGGAACCACTTTAACTGGGACTTCTAGAGTTAACAAAAGAATGTTTATTTGTCAGTAAACAAGGGAAAAAATTAAAAACACAAGGACCATACACACAGATTAGAAACAAGAACATAGTCCAAAAAAAGGATAAATGTTCATTGATGTACAGATCAGTGTCTGGGTTATTCATGAAGAGTAGATATTGCAATATTATGGCCATTACATTGGGTGATATCAGTAGTGGTGATGTTGGTACTTAAACAGTCAATTTTGATGTTCTTGGCTTTGCAGATTAGTTGAAATTCTTTTGTTCTGTTCCTTTATGTTGGTGACTGGCTCACAGCACTTGGAGCTCGAGTGTGTAAGACAATAAGAACATAACACAATAAGATAGAGGAGCAAAAGTAGGCCATTCAGTCTATTAAGTTTGCTTTGCCATTCAATGAGATCATGGCTGACCTGACTGTCCTCAACCCCATTCTCCTGCCTTTGACTGAAAATCTGTCTATCTCAGTCTTGAATATACTTAATGACTCAACTTTGACAACCTTTTATGATAGGCTATAATCCCAACCAAACTAGTTTCAAAACTCCTAAACCCAGGTCTCGGCTCCACCATCTGCAACTGGATCCTCAGCTTCCTGACCCACAGGTGCAGCCTGTTCTTCTTGTACTGGTCTCACCCGCCAGGGAAGTCATCCCAATGATCCACTATCTGAAGCCCTCCCTCCTATGCCAACTCTTTAGCTACATATTTAACTGTCCTATCTTGCTGTTCTTAGCTCACTGGCATATGGCACAGGGAGTAATACTAAGATTACCACCCTAGAGGTCCTGCTTTTCAAATTTCTACGTAACTCTCTGAACTCCCCTTACAGGACCTCATCACTCTTGCTGCCAATGTCATTCATACTAATGTGTACCATGACCTCTGCCTCCTCGCCCTGTATTTTGAAAACATTCTGCGCCCACTCAGAGACATTCCTGACCCTAGACCCAGTGAGGCAACGCAGCATCCTGGAGTCTCTTTTGCAGCCACAGGAATGCCTACCTGTGCTCCTAACTATAGAGTCCCTTATCACTACTGCTCTATTACACTCTGACCCTCCCTGCTGTACAACAGCCAGCTGCATTGTTGCCACTCTGGCTGATACTGTCACCATCCCCTGATACATAATCTCCTTCAACAGTATCCGAAATGGTATACTTGTTAGAGAGAGGGATAGATGCAAGGGACTCTGCACTGTCTGCCTTCCCCTTCCAGCAGTCACCCATTTATCTGCCTGAATCTTGGATTCCCTAAAAAACCTGTCTCTGATGCTTTCCACCTCCTGCATGCAATTATGTGTGTCCAACTGCTGCATCAACCAATCCATGTAGTCTGACGGGAACTGCAATTAGACATACTTTTGGCAGGTATAGTTGTTAGCTTCAGCCTTGTGAAGCTCCTTTGGACTGACTCCAATGCCAGTATATGTTTCCTTAGATAAGGGGCGCAAAACTATTCATGATTCCAGCTGTGGTCTGACCAGTGCCTTGCATAATTTTAGCAAAACCTTTCTACTTATACTCCATTCCCTTTGAAATAAAGGCCAACATTCCATTTGCTATCCCTATTACCCACCGAACTTGAATGTTAGCTTTCTGTGATTCGTGGATGAGGACTCCTAAGTTCCTCAGTTCTGTAACCTTTTGAGTCTTTCTGTATTTAAGTAATATTCAATTCCTCGATTCTTTCTGCCAGAGTGCATAACCTCACATTTTCCCACATGATATTCCATCTGCTGAGTTTTTGCCCATTGTTGATCACTTTGCAGACTCTTTATGTCAGCATCACTATTTGTCTTCACACATAATTTTGTGTCATGCACAAACCTGGCTATAATACATTCACTTTCCTTATCCAAGTCATTAATATATATTGTAAATGATTATGGTTCCGGCACTGATTCTCTGCAGCATTCCACTGGTTTCAGGTTGCAGTTCTGGAAATGCACCCCTTGTCCATACTCATTGTCTTTTGTTAGTTGGCCAATCCTCCATCCATTCTTATGTACTACCTCTAACACCATTGGCTCTTATCGCATTAAGTAGCCTAATATATGGTAACTTATTAAATGCCTTTTGAAAGTCTAAATATATTACATCCACTGCATCCCCTTTATCTATTCTGCTTGTTACCCCCAGTATTCTAATAAATTTGTCGGATTTGGTGTCCCCTCATGAAGCCATGCTGACTCTGCTTCATGACGTTATTATTTTTTATATGCTCCACAATTTCATCCTTTATGAAAGACTATAACATTTCCCCAATAGGAGATACTCAGCTAACTGACCAATAGTTATCCTTTATTTTTCATCTCCTTTCCTTTTTAAATAAAGTTATTGCATTGGCAGTTTTCCAGTACTCTGGGACATTTCTCGAGTATAAGAATTCTTGTAAGTTTATACCAGTGCGTCCACTATCTCTGTAGCAACTTCCTTTAAAATGTCTTTTTGTTTTACTTGCAATGCAGGGGTGTTTGATAGCTGTCCTCCAGCTGTGAACTTCAAATTACAATAATCCACACGTGAGCACATCAGGCCACTAACACATGTAGATTAAAGTTGGTGTCTACCCCTGTTCTATAATTCCTTGGAAGGTTAAAGCAAACATGTCTTTTAACTCATGCCCTCAGTCTGGAATATAACCCATAGGAGATGTTTCCCTGTTGAGAGCAGGTAATTAGATTGTGTTGCATGCTTACCTTTTTTGAAGTCTGTCTCTCTCATTGAAGCTTGCTTCGCACCTTACTAGGTACAATATTTCAAGGGTCCACACAAGGGATTTTTCAACAGTCAGTGAATTCCATGCTTAGAAGCTGCATTTGGAGCCTTTGTTTAAAAGAACACATCTTGTCCAAAAATAATTTGGGATTCTCACCCATCATCATGAAATCAACTGGATCCACAATATCATCAAACTATACTCAGGCTCTGGACATAATCATTATGTTTGTTGTAATAATCCTAGTCTCAGTATTGTGACAAAATATAGAGTATTGATTTTCAAAACCCATCATCTGAAATTAGTACATGGGACAATCATGGATTGAAATGTCTTTAAAAAGGAAGAAACACTGTCTTAAAATGGCTATGGTAAACAGCTGACTACATAGCTTAGCTAAGCTTTCTGAAACCAACATGGACTAAATAAACAATATCACTTGAACTAAAATGACCATTTTATCAAAAGACACTGAAATTAGTTCACTCAGTCAAGCATGAAGAAGCCTTCAAAACCTATTTTGATTTACACCTCCAAAGCTTCACATATTGGAAATGAAACTTGCAAGCATTGAGCTTGGAAACAATGAATTCTAATATTGAAATATGCAAACCAGGCATATTTAAGGGAATTCCTTTGGCACAGTTGGGGAGATGATTTTGTGACTGGGACCACAGGAGAAAGTGCTTGCTTTCAGTCTCTCAAGAAAGAAATTTGTCCAGAGACTGAACTAATTAAAAAGAGGTATCAACATACCAAGAACCTCAAAGGACAAGTGAAATATTCACCACTATTGAAGATAGAACACATCAGTTAAACAACTGAATGAATGCAAAATGCTGCAGATGGTGGAAATCTGAAACAGAGAGAGCTGAAGAAACTCAGCAGGTCTGTCAATATCTATGGAGAGAAAAACAAAGTTAATGTTTAAAGTCTTGTATGACTTCTCTTCAGAAATGATTATTGTCCAATTATGAAGAAGAATCATACTAGACTCAAAATGTTAACTCTATTTCTCTCTCCACAGATCCTGCTAGACCTGTTGAGTTTCTCCAGTTTTCTCTGTTTTTTACCAATTAAGCAACCATAGTCTCAAATCAAGACCATGTGCCTCAATAGGTAAACAGTGGTAGTGGTAATGTACAAATAATCCATGACCACGGCAAAAATTCTCAGGACTTGGGTTTGAATCCCACTATGCCAGGTTGTGAAACTGGAATTCAATAAAAATCTGAAATTAAAAGCTTGCTTAAGGACAACCATGTAGCCACTGTTGATTGTCATAAAAGCCCATCTGCTTCACGAATGGCATTTAGGAAAGTAAATCTGCCATCTTTACCTGCTCTGGCCTGTATGCGACTCGAGACTTACAGCAATTTGGTTAATTTTCAAATGCCCTCTGGGTAATTAGGGATGTGCAAAAATGCTGGTCTAGTCAATGATGCTCTCATCCTATGAATGAATGAAAAAAGCGAATCTTAAGGATTGTAAACTGTATAGTTCTTTTCACCTTCATTTTGCAAGGGATGTCATTCCTTCTCAACTTTGTGCTTATGTGCATGTATGCTTCACATCTCATCTTGATGATATTTTAGGGTTAGCAGATAATACTTGTTATGGGCCAGACAAAATCCCCTCAAAACATATTAAGATAGTCTAGACCCTAACTGTTTCTTATTTTAAAAGGTAAGTATAAGATGCTGTGTTCCGGGTGCAATTTGCTTTGTCAAACTACCAGGCTTGAAATTCAGCACACTTTATTCATATACTATTATCAAAATGCAGACAAAATAATAAAAGAATTGGCTTAGCTGTAACTGTCTTGAAATGCTTGACATATATTAACTAATACTAATTAACTATCCAATATTGTAACATCCCATAAACATACACTTGGCAAAGGCAAGTTCAGTAAAATAGATCATCTCACGTGCAATTCTAGCAGCAGGAAAAGAACTCCAGCTTTTAGCTCTAACAGGGAGTGGAATAGGAGTTTCCACAACCAGCTTCAAGACCCCAGCAACTGCTACTGAAGGTGAAAACTGAAAAAAAAAAGGCCCTGGTTCTGTGGGAGCTTGGCCCCACCTGTTCAGGCTTCTGCTATTGTTCCAGCTTTTAAAAAAAACCCAAGGCCTCACAAGCATGGAGCTTTGAGCAGACAACTCAGTACTTCTGTATCAATCTTTCTTCATTCAAAAAAAAGGACAAAATACATCTCCTAAAGCCATAGAATTGTCACACACTTAAGGAAACCTTGTATTGGTTTGCTAATAAAATATACATTCCTAACTACACTTTTATTGGTAATAGATGCAGCCTTGTGCTAAAAGTAACATAACATCTTTGTTGTGACAAAGAAGAAGGTTGATAAGAGGGGACTTGATTCACCCCTCCTTGCCTGCTTGTAACTAACATTTTTGACTATGGGAATCATGTATTCTCTTAATTTGCCTGAAATGTAAATCGTTGCTGAATGTAAAAGCAGAATAAAAATCTGCAAGAAGTCTAGCAGAAATTAGACAAATAGGGAAGGGACTGGAGAAGTTCGGGAACTTGAATCCATTTGACAAATAAGTTAACTTCCTCTTCCAAAAAATGCTTCAAAACAGGAAAAACAGTTTGCTGCATGAAGTCAATTCACTTTGCCCCAGCTGATGCAGCTGCTTCCTTGCTGGCTTGTACAAAACCTTCAAATATCCTGTAATTTTGGCATTGTTTTGGATTAAAAGGCAAACAGAACGTGACTGCATAAAAATGTGAAATTGTGCGAAGGAGGATGTGAAAATTATGTTACAAAGGTGACAAAAAGCTGAACGAAAGAGGATCAGCAAAGGGATACGAAACGTCAGCCTTCCTGCTCCTATGATGCTGCTTGGCCTGCTGTGTTCGTCCAGCTCTACACCTTGTTATCTCAGCAAAGGGAACATGTGCAGACTGTAGAAAAGAATGGAATAGTGTCAGGAGGATAACTGAAGATGAAACTATCTAGAGAGAAATCTGTTAGCTATCTGAATAGACCGCCCAGAATCTCAAAAGTAAGTTCAGAATGAATTGATGACTTAATGTAAGACAGCACTGAGGAGAGCAGCTAACTAGAATACTTCCTGGCTCCCATTATCAGATTGTGTGGAGAAATTATTTCAGAAACTTTTTTTCTAATATGACAGAACAATAGGGCAATTTTGCAATCATTTCCAAAAAAAAAAATGAACACTCATACTTTTCATTTATGGTGCCAGGATAGATACTGAATATCGCTAGGAAACAGATTGGCCAAATACAAATGTACCCCGTGTGGGATTTTGGATTTCAGAAGTTACAGATGAAAGAGCTAAACCTTAGATAATTCCATCTCTCCCCTGTCACTTTATTCATTTTGTACTAGATGGAGGAAAAATCTTTATGTGCTTGATCAAACCTTTCAAAGGAGAATCGGGGACACAGCTTTGAGATCATTGTGAAAAGAAGGAGGGGAGAGATTAGAAGAATTTCTTTTAATAGAGTTTGTGCTCAGAAAGTGGAATGCCTTCCCAGAACCAATGGCAAAAACAAACTCTGTAAAAGGCTTTAAAAGGAGTGTATAAATATTTGAAATTATGAAGATTAGTAAGACAGGAATTGAGAGAGTGGATCTCACTTTCAGAGATTCTGTGCAGCTGTCCTGGGTGAAATGATATTGCAATGTGTTGCAATATACTATTATTTATGAGCCTTGAAAAATCTATTACTGATTGAACACTCACAAGGAATGAAAGAAATCTAATCAGTTTGTATTAGGCTGTGTTAACTGTGGACGACAAACGTGATCATAGAGGTATTAATATATATCTGACACATTTGTAATCAACTGGTTGACTTCTTCTTTAAGAACTATCATAGCCATCTATTATTGGAACTGTGATAGAAATTTACAGTCAGAGGAATAAGCTTTAACTTGAGCAACCATTACATTGGATCTTTTTCATCTTTTGAGGGGAACGTAACCATGACTATCGTCTATAACCTTTGATAGGGTTCTGGTGGATATGTAAATGACTACTAAGGGTAATCTGTGCCCTTTAACTTCTGCAGGAGCAGAAGTAGACCATTTGGCCTTTTGATTCTATGCCACCATTCAGTAAAATCATGGCTGATCTAGTCTGTAGTTCAAATTCCATATTCCAATCTACACTTGACGACCATTGATTTTCTTGCCTAACAAAACTAATTTTGCCTCTGCTTCATGACCCCATCTCTACTGCCTTCTGAGGCAAAGAGTTCCAAAGTCACGTAACCCTGTGAGAGAAAAAGATTCTCCTCATCTTTGTATTGAAAAGGTGACCCCTAATTTTAAAACATTGGCCCTTAGTTCTGAATTGATCCACAAGAAGAAACATCTTTGCCATTGAAACTTGTTAAGACTGTTCTGGATCTTTTTCACTTCAATCAAGTCAATCTTCATTCTTCTGAAACTCCAGTGGAAACAACCCCAGCCTGTCTAACCTACCATGATAAGACTATCCACTCTGTCCCCGTATCAAACTCATGAACCTCCTCTGAAATGCCTCCAATGCGTTTACACCCTTCCTTAAATAAGTAGGCAAAATTGTACACAGTTTTTTAGATGTGGTCCCACCAATGGGCTGTATTACTGAAACGTAACATTCTTTCTTATATGTAAGCACCCTGGTAGCTACCTTGATTGAGGGAACCGGTTGGCCCGGTTTGCTGCAGTTGTTTTTCAATACAGAGAGATGCCAACAGTGTAGGTTTAATTTCTGTCACTGGCTCAGGTTACCATGAAGATGCAACCATCTCAGCCTCATCCCTCATCTGAGGCATGGTGACCCTCAGGTTAAATCACCACCAGTTATCTGTATTTAATGAGAGAACAGATCTCTGGCACTAGAGCTACTTTATCTTACCTCTTGATTGTTTGCTGTACCTGCATGTTAACTTTAATGACTCATGCACAAGGACATCTAAATCCCTCATAATTCTGCAGTTATTCTTCACATAAGTAATACTCTGTTTTGTCAATCTTCTTGCCAAAGTGATCAACTTGACATTTTCCAATGTTATACTCTGTTAGATTTATGTAAACTCACTCAAACTCCATTTGTCACATCCTGCCAATCAGGCAAAGACCCATTGATGTGTTCTGTCTGTTTTCTACCAGTCAGCCAATCATTTTCTGCCCCTTCCCCAACACCATGAACTTTTATTTTCTGCCATTAGCTTTGCTGTGCCATCTTATCTTAATGCCTTGTGGAAAACCAAATATGGTACATCTACAGGCTTCCCTTTGTCTAACAAATTATTCCTTCAAAGAACACCAATAAATTGGCTAAATATGATGTCCCTTTGACAAAATCATGCTGAATCTTCCCAAAAATCCTGCATTTTTCTAAGTTTGTAGTTACAATCTCTTTTAGGTTGATATCTATTATCAATTATTAATGACCCACAGTTTTTTTTTGTTTTCTATCTCCCTCCCTTTGTGAATAGGCTGCTTCCCTGAATTGATGGAATTTTGTAAAATTAACATCAACACACCTACTAGTTCATTAATAACCTTTTTAGAAATCTAGGTTGAAGTCCACCTGGACTGGAAACTTGTCAGCATACAATACCATCAATTTGCCTAGTATTGTTTTCCTTGATTGTAGTTTCACTAAGTTCTCTCTACCTTCCATCTCCTGATTTCAGAGTATCCTTGTAGTATTTTCTTTGACTGGCATTGATGTACACATCAGACTCAAGCTGTCCATTGAAAATTTGCTTTGGTAATCAAGTGTCAGGCATCCTGGCTACATGATAAGCTTTACTAAGTTGTGATTGTCTGAATATAGTGTCGTGCTTCACATATCAACACAAATGAGCATTGTTAGTGCCTTCAGAACAGTGAAGGTGGCTGTGCTTGTGGTACAACATAGGTGCGCAGTCTCATATGTGTATATTAGTTGATGTTGGCAGCCTATTGATTGCTCTCTGCTTGATAAATGAAAGACAAAAATCTGGTAAAAGTGCTTCGCCCGTCTTTGTAGAATTTCAGCTTTTTCTACAAATGTTGCTTCGCTGTTGAGGTTGAGGTTTAGCGATCAACTATTGGTCTGAAATCCTGAGACAGATTTCAGAACACCTGAGATTCATTTCCAATCTTTCTGGTCTGCATATGACTGAAGCTGGTCTGGTTTTGATTCAGCCAGCGCTTTTGTGTCTCTCTGAGCTTGGATTTGACAGTCCTGCAGATGTTTTGGAGGTATTGTTCCTGGATAGTGCTGACTTGTCATTAAAGTAAACCTACAGAGTCAATATTTCTTTTCCAATTGTTTCAAGCCTATTTATGTGTTTTTTTTGAAAAAAAATCTTGATGATTTTGACAGATAGGACCAAGACTTTCTAGATGAGTTGAGTACACTGTATCCGTGAAGTGCCCCATTATCCACAATACAGCGAGGTTATTATTTTCTGTACAAAGGTGACTCTCAAGTTTCTTTCAGAGAGATTTCTTCATAACTGTCTGTTTGAGCCTCGAGATATTGAGATGCTTCTCAAGATTCATGGCCTAGTAAGGTCAAATAAGATCAATCTTCAGCATCACTTTTTTTTGTTATGTACTATAGTGATTAGAACCAGCTAGATCTTGTTAACTAAAAGGTCCTTGATTGGGTTGTTAATCCAGGCCAACCAGGAAAGCCCTGGCTGACCAATATAAACAGGAGACTCAGCCTCTCCTCAGGCCAGGGCACTGACTCTGATCTGGCTGGCCACAGTTGGTGTACTGTGCTCAAGTAAATAAAGGGTGACTTGATGACAGGATACTGGCCTCTGCGCAGTTATTTCATGCATCCTCCTTGTCCCTCTGCCTATTAATTATATGGTCAATTTAATGCTATTTACAAAGAACTGGAGTGCCTCCAAGACATCTTGTTGCAATTTGGGATGCAGCAATCCATGTTAGTGGTTAAGAGCTCATGTTCAGCACACCTCTTCAGCAAGAGGAGGTCAATGCTGTTAAATTTGCCAACTCCAATTGTTCCAATGACCTCCTTCCAAATTCTGATGACCTGCCACAACTATTATATTGAAGTTGCCAGTAATAAACCTTTCTGATTTTGGTGAAGTACCAACCAAGTTCAGTGAGAAATAGCAAAGGCAGTTAGAATGCTGGCTTTTATTTCAAAGCTATTGGACTGTAAAAGTATGGAGGTTTTGCTTAAGCTGTACAAGGTATTAATCAGATGACAGCTGAAAACCTGTGAACATTTTCGGCCCCCTTATTTCAGGAAAGATGTACTAGCATTGGAGGTAGCCTACAGAAGGTTAACTAGGCTGGTACAAAGTATGGAGGAACAATTTTATGAGGACAGGTTAATAGGTTGTGCCCATGCTCACCAGAATTGAGAAGAATGAGAGGTGACTTTATTGAAACATCCAAAATTCTTAGTAGATTTGACATGGAAAGTGTGGAAAGGTTATTTCCATTCATGGGAGTGTCTATAACCAAAGGGCATAATCTCAGAATGAAGGGTTGCCCATTAAAGTCAGAGATGAGGAGGAATTTCTTCTGTCAGAGGACAGCATGTCTTGGAGGGGTATCAACATTGGGTCAGTAAGTATATTCAAGGCAGAGACAGACAGATTTTTAGACAGTAAAGGAGCCAAGGGGTATAGGGAAAACACTGGAAAGTGAAGTTGAGGACTATCAGCCCTGCTATGACCTCATAGAATGTGGAGCAGACTCTGTGGGCTGACTGGATTATTTCTGTTCCTACATCTTATGGTCTTATGATCCTGACCTACCTTCATCTAGTACTAGGACAAGTGTAGATGGATCAGGATAGATCCAGATGCAGTGGGTAGCTAGGATATTGTCTGGGTCTTACTAAGTTCTTCATTTTCCATGTTACAGTGCTGACATGCTGCCTGAGCCATTCAGTTTTAAGATTGGTTCCAATGAGTTGAGTGGATGAGAACAATCTTCACATGCTAGGACAGACCAATCCATAAGTTATTGAAGTTAAGAGATTCAACAATTACTTTCAACCTGTAGCTTCTCCAGTTTAAGTGATTTGCTGGATCTGACCGCTGTCACATCCTAGCAATTACTTGGAATCACATTTGTGCAGGTGAGAACTGAGTGAAGTTGAAGCCCACTACACATTGAACCATCGTCAGTGAGAATTGCTACCCTTCCCTCACTCACATCCCTACCTTAGGCACCACAAATCAGATGTCTCCCACATCAACACTACCTCTCCTTAGGTGTACTATATGTTAGCAGTGCCACACACAAGGAGTACAAAATGTTTTCCTGGGTCACTAAGGGATATGGAAAGATGGCCAAAACTTTGAACAATTTTGGTAGAGCACATAGGGAGGAACTGTTTTTTATTGGCAGGATTGTGACTAATTAAAGGACACAGACTGACAAAATTTGCAAAAAATAACAAAGGGGAGGTGAACATAAATGTTTTAGTTATAAGTTGTTATGTTCTGAAATGCACTGCCTATAAAGAGAGGATTGGATGTATAATTGAAAAGAAAAAGCTTATAAAGTAATGGAGTAAGATCAGTGAAGTGAGATTAATTGTATAGTTATTTCAGTCAGTTGGCACAGACACTATGGGTGGAATGGCATACTCTCTGTTACAAGGTTCTGATATACACTTGTCATCCCATAATCCCTTAATAGTTCAACAATGCTTGAACATGCAAAGTTGTTTCCAGGAGATACATATTTTAGCACCACTATCTAGTAATATCCCCAATGATTGCTAAGTACAATTATTCAGGATGGTTGAAGACAAAAATCATTTATGCAATAAGGCTGTATTAGTTACTGTGTTCAAGGTTCACTAAAACCCTTCCTAATCTTTAATAAGATATGATGAAGTAATTATATGAAATGAATATAAATGCCTTAAAATCCTAAGAATTGAATAGAAATTGAATGTGATTTTGTTCTCTTCTATTATTGAGCATTAAGTGCTGTATTTTCAGATACTACCATGACCAACATGTATGATACTGATTTGAGTAGTTCACTGCCAATATTCTTCCTTTGTCTGCTGAGCTTAGGTTCTGTCTAATTAGCAGTAGTAGAGGATAAACCATTGATAACTCTACAAAGCAAGATAGTTTATTGCATATTATCAAATAAATAATTTACATTAACTTGCTAGGCATAATTACTAAAGATTCTTGGAAGATGTACAAATTGTTCTATATACCTTTCAGTCTGATGTGACTTTGAGCAAAACATCTCTGCCAAGAACATATGATCTGAGTGTTCCCTATACATTAGCCATTGTAACATATATCGCAGAGTCTGTGATTTTGTTGGAACAGATGTCTTGAAGTTTGTTAACAACACTAGGTACATTGCAATAAGATCTTAAACTTATATATTATCTTGGTTTTGTGCTTACTGACTGCAGAGAGTAAATGTACAATAAATATTGCAAGCAGACTGTTTCTATGATTACTGCTGCTGCTACTGAAGGTGAGGTGGGTACCCATACATTGGAACGTCAAATGTTGTGATGCCATCTGTTTGGGTTAGAAGTACAGTGCTTTCCTGATCTGGAGTCTATAGTACAATATTCCCTTTTTTGTTGCTGTAAAAAATTGGAATTTCTTTCCTGTAAATATGTAACGGGATGCATATAGATAATTCCCCTGGATTTTTAGATGGCCAGATAGTCATTTCTGCTACATTGGTAGGACTTTTGGATCAGAATCCTGCAGAATCCCCAACATAGCATACTTTGAGGCAATCATCTGGGAATTTGAAAATTCTGATGGCCATTTCCCCTATGCCTGGAACCATCTGAAAGTATCCATTTACATTGGAGGATTCGCTGCAGCTAAATTAATAGTTACCCAAGAAAAGTTAGAGAATCAAAAACCTAGTCTAACCCCTGGGAAGTTATTAAACTGACTCCCCAAATTACTGCACACATGCCCACCTACACTGCCCTGGACCACTTACACCTCAGATCCTGACACAACAACATCACCCTGGGACCTGACACTTCACTCACCGCTGGATGACCACGCCATCTACACTGAGATCTTGTGAAGAGAAGGTCATGACTCTGGCCACCTGAGTAACTGACTGATCTGAGTTTAAGCCCATGAAATGGAATTGGAGGCCACCCTTGATATATCATGCTGGGATCTCCTGATTGAATCTGTCTCCCTTGATATTACTGAGGACTGCTGGCAACAATGAGCCGCTTCTTGGTTTAGTGTCTGCACTAAACAGCACAGTAACTCAGTAGTACTATGAACCTATCATCTGTGGCTGAGGGACAAGACGCAAAAAGGCAAGGCAAGGTAAGGCAGGGATGGTTTGAGCATTGGGGTAGGATCAAAATGAGTGAGGGCTAAGAGAACAAATGAAAAGCTCAAGGATGCAGCCTGGTCCAGTTTCTGAGCTGGACGTGTATTCCTGAGCACACAGTGTCCTTTCTGCAACATTACAATGGTAGTTACTATTGTACCCCGAGGTGCAGCATTGAAGTGTGGAAGCATTTTATCAATGGTTCAGAGATGTGCATGTGGGCTTTTAGGAGTTGATGCATATCAAATACTAATGTTTGTGAAAATGCGGTGCATGTGGCCAGTGCAATGGAGTCTACCTCCAGTTGTTGGTGCCTTGTGTCCAATATGGAGATCTTTTAGAGCAAGTGGCCATGAGGTACTTGCTGTGACTCCATGTTGAGAATTACTGGCGTCTAGTTTGCTCGGCAGGATGGGTAAGATAGGAAGCTGCTTATTAATGAGGTGAGATTTGCCGTTAAGAAGTTTGTTAACAAGCGATAATCCCTCATATAAGGCAACTTTCCATTGCCTTGTGAGAATCTCACCTGGATGATTGGCAGTTGCATAAAAGATACAGTGAGTTGCTCCCAACAGTGAGACAGGCCTCACTGGACTTATTGCACGATTCTGCCCCATTTCCCACCATAGCCCACATTATTCAGGGTCTTATAAGATTTCTTTATTCATTCATGGGATGACGGCGTTGCTCAGTAGGCAGCATTTATTGCCCATCCATAATTGCCCAGAGAGCAGTTAAGAGTCAACCACATTGCTGTGGGTCTGGAACCACATGTAGGCCAGACCAGGTAAGGATGACAGTTTCCTTCCCTAAAGGACATTAGTTAACCAGATGGGTTTTTCCAATAATCGACAATGGATTCATGGTTATCATTAGATTCTTAATTCCAGATATTTTTATTGAATTCAATTTCCACCATCTGCTATGGTGGGATTTGGACCCAGGTCCCCAGAACATTATTCTGGGTCTCTAGATTAACAGTCCAGCAACAATACCACTAGGTCATCGCCTCCCCCTCCCCAAATAAGATTCCACATCTTTTTTTATTCCGGTTTGAAAAATAGTATTGATCAAATTGTACTTTGCTGTAAAATTTTTTTTCATTTTGACTTTTTGCTTAGTGGTGTGTAAAATAACTTAGTTAATACACAGACACCACAAGCTGATCACCTTCATTCTCTGCTGCCACCATTCACTTTAGGGGCAGTATACTGGTTAGCACTGCTGCCTCACAGCGCCAGGGACCTGGGTTTGATTCCACCTTTGGGCGACTGTCTGTGTGGAGTTTGCATATTCTCCCTATGTCTGTGTGGGTTTCCTCCTGGTGCTCTGGTTTCCTCCCACAGTCTAAGGCTGTGCGGGCTAGTGTTCAGGGATGTGTAGATTAGGTGGGTTAGGGGGGAATGAGTCTAGGTGGGATGCTCTGAGGGTCGGTGTGTACTTGTTGACCAAAGGGCCTGTTTCCACACTGTAGGGATTCTACGATTCCATGAATACTGATAATTCACCATATGATGTTAAGTTTCAACTCAGACTCAAAATTCAAACCTTGCCTGTGATATTTAATAAGTTTCTTCTTTTCATTATATTGTGGCACCAGCTCACCTATCAGCTATCTGAAGTTTAAGAATAATGTAATGCCAATTAAAGAAACAAATGATGATTGACGTATTACTTATAAGATTTTCAAATATGTTTGACTATCAAAAAAAGAGTTTTTTAATCCAAATTGATCTTAGCATCATATATAAAACATGAGGCTTATGCAGTGAGCTTGCCTTTAAATAAATAAATGCCTAACAGTTCAAACATGTCAGGAGATTTTTGCTGGGAAATATAGGTTTTGTTGAAACTTTTTGTCTTGGACTCATTGGGACAGTTTGCAAAATGTACCGAAATAAAGAGAAAACAACATTTATACTGCATGAGGGGAGAGTGATGATCGATTGGAAAGAGAACTCTGATAGAGATGTTGCCATGGAGAATATACCAGTTAACGCTGACTGACAATTATGTGCCAATATTTGTTTAAACATAAACTAGGCAGTTTAATCTGGTTGGTCAAGGCATCACCTTGTATAATGAACCAGAGAATGGCTGTTACCTACTTTGTTGCATTGAAACAGATGCAATGTGTTTGCAAGTTCCTTCTGTCTGCAAAGAATAGAGTATTGTATATTAATATATGTAGCTCAAATATATCATCCTGTGAGCTTGACTGACAATCTGAAATGAGTTGTCAGAATAATTCTTTGTACTCTCAGGATTATGTAGCAAATGTTGTCCAATTACAGAATTACATCAAATGATTGACACTTTTGTGACTTTTGTAATCATTGGCTAGTTGAGTACACTCAGTCCATTGCTTGTGAACATCCAAAGGAAAGTGCAATAATGTGGTTAATGAGTGATCGTGTTATGCTAAGTATGTAGGTTGTACATCTCAAAGGCTGGTGGATCATATCAAACAGCATATTCCTTCGACTGTTCACAATAAGCCTGCATTAGCAAAATGCACACCACAGTGTCCAACATTAAATGTGATTCTGCAGTTGGACAACAATTGTGACATATTCGTAAGTGTACAAAGAATTAATGCTGGTAAACACTGGAAGCTACATTACTAATACACAGCACCTGGCTCTTTGCAGACATAAGAGACATACATACACATTGTGTCTGTTCCATCACAGTCAAATAGATTACAGCCACTCTTTAGTTTATTACCCAGGGCAATGACTTGAGCAATCAGAATCAATCTGCATCATTTACAACTTAAACAGATCTTGAAAGTTAACTATCAGTCATCACTAACTGGTGTATTCTCCATGGCAATGTCTCTATCGATCAAAGTCCACTTGCCAACCAATCAGTTCCGACATTTCATACAATGCAAATGTTGTTTTCTTTTACTTTGGCTTTTTAAAAATTGTCCCAATAAGTGCGAGATAAAAAGCTTCATCAAAATATGTCTTTTTTCAGCATTACTCAAGATCTTTACAATCAAATGATTATTTGTCAGGAGGTTGTTCTGAACTTCTGGGATCTGAATATCAATGGATATGTTTTATAAGTTTTGTAAAATATTACATCTTCTCATTTTTGATCAGTTATTATGTAAGGCAAATTATTTGTTGCATGTTACCTAGTTATTCCATCTCTTAAGCCCAGTATACATCTTATAATTATGAACATTCAGCTTGAAATTTTATTTAATTCATTCCTAAGGTAAACTCGTTTAATTCCACTCTCACTTCTTGTTTGATATTCCTAGGGCCAGGTAATGAAACTCATATCAAATGCAACACAATCTGGAATTAAACGTGCTTTCTAATTTTTGAAACAACACAGCAGGCAAAAAATCATTTTAATTATGTTCAGTCATTGTAGTTGAGATTTTCGACTGACAATTTTTATAATAGTATCCAATGTTGTGCCAAGGAAAAACTGGCAGGCAAATCACTCCATTAGCCACTGCATGCTTGAGTGTTGCAATGGAAGGTCATACTGCTGCCATCATGGTTCTGGTTCCCAGTGCTGAAGGGCTTGCCAGGGCTGGCCAACATTCCATTTTCCAACAAATTACAGAGATTGCTGAGGAATACTGCAAATATTTATGTCAGCAACAAGTGTGGAGAAGGAAATAACAGATTTGAAGATTTTGTTGCTAGAAGTCCTGATGTGGAGACCCATTGTGGGCTTGAGATGTTTGGAAGTGCAGATGGACTGTAATGGCAATCTTTCTGGCACTTCACCTGATGAAGGAGCAGTGCTCCAAAAGCTTGTGATTTGAAGTAAACCTGTTGGACTATAACCTGGTGTCATGTGACTTCTGACTTTGTCCATCCCAATCCAACACCAGCACCTCCACTTCATTTCTGGCTATGGTCAACTAAGAGGTCACTGCTAGGAACACCAACCAATTAAGGATGATAGTTTGCATCTTCCAGTTTCTGGCCTATCAGATGAAGAACAGGCAGCAGTTCTGCAGTTTTTGGAAGTTCAAACTGCATAGGAGTCCACTATCGAAGCTTCAAGAGAAAAGAGAGCGTCCCTTTATTTTGAGACATTATTCAGTAAAATAGAAGAGGTTCTTGTGCCTCATAGCCAATCAGAGGGGTAACCCCTCTAGCAAAAGCAATGCTGTCAGGAACCTGGGGTATGAAACCTATTGGATCACCAATAAAAAAATGCTCAAAGTCATGACCCATGTTATTAGTGGGTAGCCCATGTCACCCAATAACCACCTATGGGTTTGATGTGGCTTAAACACAGCTGGCATGGAGAAGACTGAAGAATGAGTGCATGTAGGCAGCTTGTTAATCTCTCAATTTTAAGTTAGTTTAAGCATCAATTAAAATGTATAGACAGACTGCCAGCAGAATGGTGACGTGTTCTTCAATTATTTCCAACTGGAAATATTTAATTTTGGCTGAAGCTTTCAGTGAATAAATGTATTAAAGTTCAATTAGTACTGGAATAGTATTAATTTTCAGAAGGGAATTGTACTGTCAAAAGGATAAATATGTTGCTACTTCACTGCTTAATTCTGTTTTGTCACTGTGGCGAATTTTAAACTCGGGGAAAAAAACATGCTTCCACTTTTACCCATTATGTGGCCAGTTATTGTTTAAGGTAATTTGTTTTGGAAATTCAAAAAGAAATTGTGTTTTATATAATCAAGGAGGTGTATCAACTTTCTAAACACTCTGTTCTCATTGTCACACATTGACAAATCCTTGTAACTATATAATATTTATTTATTTACCATTGCCTGGAATGCTATAATTTCAATTTTATAATCCTGATATGGACTAACTCTGTTAATCTATTTAGTAAATTCCCTTATGATGAGACTAACATTGGGAATATGTCTTGTCATAAATTTGAGGTCTACAACTCTAAGGGTGATGCTTTTGAGTAGCTTACGTTGTGTCATACTTCAATATGTTTTATAAAGCTTCTTCAAATAGTTATTGGATTTCAATATAAAATACTTGAGCAATACTTCCATAATTCCTTCATATTTTTCCATTGAATTGGTAGATACATTGCTGGGACTTAAAAGTAGATAAACTCCCTAGATGTGATGATCTACATCCCACGTGGTGAATGAGGTAGCACTAGGTGGTAATCTGACAAAATTTTAAAAGATCTAAAATGGTTCATACCGATTGTGGCAAATGTAACCACACTATTTGAGAAAGCAAGAGTAAAAGAAAACTAGAGACCTGTCAGCCTAACATCAGTAAAAACAAAAATACAGGAATCTATAATAAGGGATATGATAAGACCATAAGACCATAAGACAGAGGAGCAGAAATTAGGCCATTCGGCCCATCGACTCTGCTCCACCATTCAATCATGGCTGATAAGTTCTTCAACCTCATTCTCCTGCTTTCTCCTCATAACCCTTGATCCCCTTGATAATCATGATCCTATCAATCTCAGTCTTAAATGTACTCAATGACATGGCCTCCACAGCCATCTGTGGCAGTGAATTCCATAGATTCACCACTCTCTGGCTGAAGAAGTTTCTCCTTATCTCCGTTCTAAAAGGTATTCCCTTTACTGTAAGGCTGTGCCCTCGGGTCCTCGGCTCTCCTACTAATGGAAGCACCTTCCCAACATCTAGTTTGTCCAGGCCATGCAGTATTCTGAAAGTTTCAATTAGATCCCCCCTCATCCTTCTAAACTCCAATGAGTATAGTCCCAGAGTCCTCTTATGTTAAGCTTTTCATTCCTGGGACCATTCTCGTGAACCTCCTCTGAAACTGTTCCAGGGCCAGTACATCCTTCCTGAGATATGGGGCCCAAAACGGCACGCAATACTCCAAATGTGGCCTGACCAGAGTCTTTTAAAGCCTCAGTAGTACATCCCTGCTTTTATATTCAAGTCCTCTCAAAATAAATAAATAATGATAACAGGACTTAGAACATAATCACAAACAGAAATTGCTGGAAAAACTCAGCAGATCTAGCATCATCTGTGCAGAGAAAGCAAAATAAATGTTTTGACCCGAAACCTCAAACAGACCTTCCACCCCAACCTTAAGTTCACCTGGACCATCTCTAATACCTCTCTCCCCTTCCTGGACCTCTCTGTCTCCATCTCGGGCAACCACCTAGAAACTGATATCCATTTCAAGCCCACCGACTCCCACAGCTACCTAGAATACACCTCCTCCCACCCATCTTCCTGCAAAAATGCCATCCCCTATTCCCAATTCCTTTGCCTCCGCCGCATCTGCTCCCAGGATGAGGCATTCCATTCCCGTACATCTCAGATGTCCTCGTTTTTCAAGGACCGCAACTTCCCCCCGCAGTGGTCGAGAACGCCCTCAACCGTGTCTCCCACATTTCCCGCAACTCATCCCTCACACCCCGTCCCTGCAATAAGAACCAAAAAAGAATCCCCCTCGTCCTCACGTACCACCCCACCAACATCCGGATCCAACGCATCATCCTCCGACACTTCTGCCATCTGCAATCTGACCCCACCACCAAAGACATGTTTCCCTCCCCACCCTTATCTGCTTTCCGGAGGGACCACTCTCTCCGTGACTCCCTTGTCCGCTCCACACTCCCCTCCAGCCCCACCACACCCGGCACTTTTCCCTGCAACCGCAGGAAGTGCTACACCTGTCCCCATACCTCCTCCCTCACCCACATCCCAGGCCCCAAGAAGACTTTCCACATCAAGCAGATGTTCACCTGCACATCTGCCAATGTGGTATACTGCACGCTGTACCCGTTGTGGCCTCCTCTACATCGGGGAAACCAAGCGGAGGCTCGGGGACCGCTTTGCAGAATGCCTACGCTCAGTTTGCAATAAACAACCGCACCTCCCAGTCGCGAACCATTTCAACTCCCTCTCCCATTCCTCAGACGACATGTCCATCGTGGGCCTCCTGCAGTACCACAACAATGCCACCCGAAGGTTGCAGGAACAGCAACTCATATTCCGCTTGGGAACCCTGCAGCCCAATGGTATCAATGTGGATTTCACAAGCTTCAAAATCTCCCCTCCCCCTACCGCATCCCAAAACCAGCCCAGCTCGTCCCCGCCTTCCTAACCTGTTCTTCCTCCCACCTCTCCCCTCCTCCCACCTCAAGCCGCACCCCCATCTCCTACCTACTAACCTCATCCCACCCCCTTGACCTGTCCGTCCTCCCTGGACTGACCTATCCCCTCCCTAACTCCCCACCTACACTTACCTTTACTGGCTCCATCCCCGCCTCTTCGACCTGTCTGTTTCCTCTCCACCTATCTTCTCCTCTATCCATCTTCTATCCGCCTCCCCCTCTCTTCCTATTTATTTCAGAACCCCCTTCCCCTCCCCCATTTCTGATTAAAGGTCTAGGCCCGAAACGTCAGCCTTTCTGCTCCTATGATGCTGCTTGGCCTGCTGTGTTCATCCAGCTCTGCACCTTGTTGTCTCGGATTCTCCAGCATCTGAATTCCTACTATCTCACATTAAGTCTGTTCTCCTTTATTCTTACACTATGTCCTCCTTTTCACCCCACAGCCTTGACATGTTTCTGTCTGGGATAACATTGCACTTGGCAGAGAGGACCATTTCTCTCCCTTTCACATATTCATTTACATCCATTTTATAGCTCTTTTCTTACTTCTCCACAATTAACAACTCTTTTGCTTTTGATGCTGGGCTTCTGCTTCTGTCAAAAGTATATATAAAAATACAATTTCCAACACCTTTTGGTTCTGAAGAAGAGGCACACCATATTAAATATTAACACTGTTTTTCTCTCCACAGATGCTGCCAGACCTGCTGAGGCGTTTAAGCACTCACTGTGTTTGTTTCTTTATTTTGTGAACTCACGTTGTAATTTGTTCATTTTAAAATCATATAGCACCACTACTGACTTCACAAAAGTTACATTGATTAAATATGGTTGCTTTGTTATTTCCCTAGACAGAACAGATCACTCCCATGCTGAGGTTGTCTTAGTGTATAAAATCCTCAAGTTTATTGGAAGCAATTTACAATGCTTGTGAGAATTTATTGACTGCATTTAGGAAAATTGAAAAACAAGTGGAACATGATTCAGTTCATTCAAATTCATAAGTGTTTGAATAAAATTAAACAGGTTTGTTGGTGGAGTTACAAGATTCAGTTCTGTGCAAATGGATTAAATTGGAAGTTGACCGTGTAAAAATGAGATGAGACATTGTACCCACGCACACATGCTGACATAATTGATATTAAGTTAAAAATATTTATATGCTATTTTATGATATAGTTTTGGCCTTCTTAATTAAAAATTTGCTTGTCATGCAGCAAAGTGTCACCAAATCTGATCGAAATTTTGCCAGAAATTTCCATTCCATATAGTCTGTTAGAATACATTTGTACAACTTGTGTTTTAACATTTCTCAATGGCATCAAATTAAACTTGTTGATGAGAAGTTTCTGAACTTTATCTGCAAAGGAATATTGCTCAATTAATTAGTAGTGAAATATAAAATTTCAGTCAAACTTGTAAAAACCACAGCACATCATGGCGAGATCTTTTATATGAACAAAGGGTGATGGAAAACAGTTCATTTACTGTACAGTGCTATTACCCTCAGTTCCTCAGGCAGTTATTTTTACTATATGCTGCCTATTGTAAGAATTTACCTGTTATCATTTATAATAAGTACCGTGATCTCCCTCATGACTCATCTCAGTTAAGACTTGTTAATCTGGGCCACACGAATGGAGATTATGCTGCAATAGAATTTGAAGAATTAAAGTGTAATAAGCAACGGTATAACTGCAACCTATTTATGATATTATCACTTTAATTATCCCCAAAGGGTAACTTCTCTTGCTCATAGTAAGTTGCATTTGACAGCATCTGTGAAGCTGAAAATAAAACCTTATGACAGCAACATATTAAACAGTGCCAAATGTACACATCTGAATAGTATGTTAATCAATATCTACTTCAATCAGGACACAGTGATGAATTAATATATCACTTACATTCTTCACCCTTTCATTGAAATGAATAATCAACATTTTAGTTTAATTCAAACAACTAGACATTGCTTCAAAACCATGGTGATACATCAAATCATGTAACTTTTTTTTCAAATTACTCTTTGAATCTTTCACTTGTGATTTCACATCCATGTAATTTTCTTAGCTGTTATGCAAGGTTGTATACAGCTAACTTATAAATACATTATTAAATTAATATTTAGCAATGTATTGTCAACAGTTTTTCGTTTCTACCAACTTGAGATAAGAATTGGTTTGCTAATGAAGACACAGCTAGACTATTGTTGCATGTACTTGCCTAATGTTATTTTGGATAGAATGAACATTTGCACAAGAGCTTTTCAACAATGACTGTGTCCAGTGATTTTGCTGACAACAACATCAAGGTTCTTTACAACACATATGTCAGGATTCTGTGCTCTTGGGCAATTTTGAATATGTGGATAATTCACCCTTTGCTTGGTTTGCCAAATCCATTGTTATTAACTTAACATAGCTGGGACTCTAGCTGATATAGAGTTCTAGTACATGCTCCGCACTTGTTTGAGGTTGACCATGATCTTCATCCAGATTCTAACCTGAGAACAAGGATTAATATAACTAATTTACCTATGCTTAACACAATTCAGTAGATAATTATTTTTCTGCGCTAATTCTGTGTCTGTATATGTGAGTGATTATTCTTTAATGAAGGTTACCTGTTAGCTCTCCAAATCTCAAAAATGTAACAGTGTTCATGGAACACTTCTTCAGAAATAAAATTCTGTATATGGGATAAATGACACAAGTATAGAGTGCTTAGGATTTGAAAACCTTAGAATATTAATACTGCACTGTTGCAAATTATGGATACCTTTAGGTCACTAGAATACATTTATTCACCGTAGTATTTCAAGTCCCAAAGAAAATAAATAAATAAACAATATTTCCAAGCAGGGTTTCTGCAAGTTGCAGTATGAAAACCAAAAGTAACTTTTTTCTTCGATGTGTCTGTTTCAGAGATCCTGTTGTGCTGTTTATATTACTGGGTATGGTGGTGGCACTGCCAAGGTTGCATTTGAGGTTGAAACTTTGCCAAATGTTGTACAGAATGTTGATCACATAATTTGCCCTGATGGAGAGAATTTTGGTGAAACTTTTATGGGGATGTATTAGGATCATTAGCCATAAAGGTTTAATGCCTTAAACACCCCAAAAATGAATAGTAAGAACAAATTAACTTTACCTGTGATGCCTAAAGTGATTACCTGAACATTTCTAAAATTGATATTGCATATTTCATAACTGCTTAAATTTATCTGCTGAATTTTCTTTTATGTGTTGAATCTTTTAGGAATAGCTCTAGGGGAGGTGATGGCTCAGTGGCATTATCACTGGACTGTTAATCCAAAGACCTGGATAACATTCTGGGGACCTGGGTTCAAATCCTGCCATGGCAGATGGTGGAATTTGAATTCAATTAAAATACCTGGAATTAAGAATCTAACGATAACCATGAATCCATTGCCGATTGTCAGGAAAAACCCATCTGATTCACTAATGTCCTTTAGAGAAGGAAACTGCCGTCCTTACCTGGTCTGGCCTACATGTGACTCCAGACCCACAGCAACATGGTTGACTCTTAAACAGCCCACTGTGTAATTAGAACAGACAATAAATGCTGCCTAGCCAGTGATGTCCTCATCCCATTAACAAACAAGTAAAGAATGCTGTTACTTGAAGACTATTATGTCATGTCCAAAGGAAAGCCCTGAAATTTAAATTTTGCCAGACCAATGCCTTAGAGTTGAATTCGAAATGTACAGTTTGAGCATGTACAAGTACCTAATTTTCCAGGCCTGTTCAGTTAGAGTGCCACTTTCAGGAGAAGGAATGGCTTTAAGCATTCTCAGGTGTTTTTGATACTAGATTTTGATGACAGATTACTTGTAATCTAGAGGAATTGAAGGTGCGTGAATAAAATTAATTTTAAGAGAAATCCGTCACTAGCATCCCAATGTATATGTATAGATGTATATGATCCATCACTCTGATCCCAATTTCCTGTCTCCTACTGTTTTTTTTTTATTGTGTCTTCTCATGCGTTGGAGGGATTCCTCCTAATTAGGTGAGAAACTCTAGGCTGTTGTTCTCCCCATCTTTAGCTCTTTTCTGACATTCACTGTAGCCCTCCTCTTCCTTACAAAGGAAGCATGTAGTTTTGCACTAACCATCTGAAATATCTCCACAGTGGCCGGCATCCCATCACCAAGTCCCCATTTATTTACATGTGGAGAGTCCTTGACACTGATCCAGCTCCCTCAGAGCCAGCTCTCAGAGTGAACAGGTGGTCTGATACTCCTGTTCCTATTTGCTAGCTAGGGCTCCCCTGATTGGATAAGGTTAACAGCCCCAGTCAGGGAAATCGTATTCATCTGACCGACCTGGTTACAATCACTACACCATCATGTGGCACATAATCCATACATTAGTAAATCTTCTTCAGAGGAGGAATAGTAAGTGCAGGAAATCAACAAATATGGACCATATGAGGCCTTTATTGCTTGCCTTCATGCCAGACTGAGAGAGGAAAATAGTATCAAGAAAAGAATGGGAGTCAGAAGGATATAATCGTATTTCATCCTCATTTCCAGTGCGTTGTAACTAATAATCAACACATTGGTGATATTGTTTTGTAACTAAATGGTTACGCTGGTGAGATATGTCCTCCTACTGTAACTGGACTATTTCTTTGTTTGGCGTCATTCCCTATGTCCCAAAATGACGCACCCTTCTTTCCTCCTAAATGGCCCAAAAAAAGGGCTAAGGGGGAACCTGTAAGCTTGAGGGTTCAGTAAGCTCACTTTCAGCATCTGCAGACAGAAACTTTATAGGTACTCTTTGATCCTAATCTTATAATGTTTCCTTGTGGCATATGTGGCCCTATTCTTCAACTTGGGTTCATGTCCCATCTGCTCTAGATGTATATGATCAAAGATTGATTAGAAAGATCTATAATGTTTTCCTGTACATTTGGTTTATTATAACCAGTTAATACCTGCCACAGTGCAGTTTTCCTAATCCTCATAGGATTGTGTCCCTCTTGGGAGTATTAATAGCTCCCTTCTTTCTTGCCTTGTGGGATTATAGTTCTTTACTTCCAATCCATTGAGACTGTTGTAAAGTCTAGGGAATTCTTTGTTAGGCATGTAGTAACAGGGGTACTTACAAAATCATAATATTTTGAAAGAGTTATTTAAAAAAGCTAATATCTGTTGAATTCAAAACACTAGTATGAATCTGTCTAGCAGTATTCTGAAAGCTGCTGGTAAAATTTTCATATTCTGAAATCAGTACATGATCAAACTAGTCAAAGACTACTTGTTTTGTCACACAATGTTTAGTACAACCTCCTTAGCAGAACACTGACATATTCTTATTGAGGTCACAATGTGATCACAGTTTTCCTCATCTATAATTCATTAAGCCCTAACACTGTAAGCAGTCTGTACAGGTTATTTAAAAATAATTCAGCAGGGCTATTGAGGTGCAGTGGTGGTATAGTGTCCTTACCTGTGGCCTAGAAAACCCAGGTTCAAGTATGCTCCTGCTGCAGAGGTGTATCATGCCCAAATAGACTAATTAAAAATGTTTACCCTTGATCAGGGCCTGAGTGTTACATGATTTGGTCACTGAATTCTTTAGGACACTTGTGGTACAGTGATAGCAACTCTACCTCTGACCATGCCTGGGTTCAAGACTCACCTGTTCCAGATTTGTATCATAACATCATTGAATACAATTATTTAAGAAAATAAAATAAACATCTCCAGTAGGGACTTCATATTTAAGGCAAAACAAGCACCAGCAGAGCTATCACAGGCAGCTTTTTTCTAACATTTTATAATTTATAATGTTACTTATTTTTCTATGTAGAATGGAAAGTCTGGATATCACAAAGAGCTCCCCCTCCCTTCACATTATTGAACAGATGGAACCTTGCTGTGCCAACTAGTTTCTGGCAGAAGGGCGGAAAAATTGTTTCTACTTTATGCATCTTTTGGGAGAATCTAGGAATACGACCTTTGGAGCCAACTACTTAAACCCACGGAGACATTGCTCATCTTAAATCTCTTACGGAATAATTATAAGCATTTTTGGATAATAATTTGCAATTCCTTATAAATAGAGTTTGAAGAGAATGCTGTGTTCTTTCTGTCTATGTTGTGTGGATGTGCAGCTGTAAACAAATGTCACACTAATTCTACTGTAATGCATTTTGGAAAATTGTTCTCTCCATCATAGGGCACGACTGCTGTCATAATTTATTAGGCATATGTTGAAATTAAATCAAGCAACTCACTCCCTTTTCCTGGAGATTTGGTGGGATATTAGTCGAGGGCACATGTGTTACCAGCTGATATCATCATTTAGTTTATCCTCCTCTTGGATACCAGTTGAATTCTGCTTCTGCACAGATATTGAATATTGTACAAAAAAATTATACGGTGTCTAAAGTTTCTCCTTTTGTGAATATTCAGACAATTCTGTTTTTCTAACTTATCAGTTACTCATTTTATTTATCATAACATTGCTATGTGGAGATATATTAATCATGATGTAACCATGTAAACAATGCTATGTTTTCAAATGATGATCTCCATTAGTTTACACAATTAAACTGGAATATTGACTGCAAAGCAGGTGACATTCATAAGTATAATATTGGGGGATGATTTTCCATGATTGGTTTGTGAATTGAATTTGGAAGCACATGCTTGTTATTTGTGCTTACAACATTACAAGCTTTAAACAGAAGAAATACATTTCTGCAACTTCTCATGAAGTTGCCCATTTCCAGTTTGGTATAATTCTGACCCCTGAAAAATATTTATTAAAATCCTTAAAACAGTGTGCCTCCAGATTCTAAAACTTCAATATGGTGTTAAGGCACTAGCAAGTTTTCGCCTACAAGACTATTATTAACTTCAGTCCACTGAAAGGTTTAGTGATATACATAGTGCTGAGGTTTAATTGCCTTTTTGCTCAGCTCTAAAATCTCTTCTTAGAATCATATATTACAGAAGAGGCCCATCAAATCTGCAGTGATATTGTAAACCTATGTTATGAACAGTTTAGATTGACAAATCTTCTACTGACATCATAGAAAGCTAACCATAATTCATTAGGCTGTAAAGTGGGCAGACCAGTACTTAGTCAAAATTGAAGTGACATTTATTCTGTAATGATGAAATCCTCACCTTGTATCTTTTTTGTACATTGCAAGCAAGAAATCTGTGAATATTGTATCATTTAGGGACCAGGAAGTTGAAAGGAGTTACTACATACCACTGTTCCAAAATAGTACTCTCATTCAAAACCAGCGAAGTACAAGGGCAGCTTATTGTGAGGTTATTAATAGGTCATTCAGAACAGTTCAAAGGTAACTGAACTGTTCATTTGGTCAGTTGGATGGAAGCAGTAGAAGAGAGGGTTACTATGTTCAGGCTATTAGATACTTAGGATCAGGGAGAAGAGGCTACATCCTGAAAAAAAGTGTTGCTGTAACAGACTATCATGTATTGGAATTCAGGGGTAGTCTGGAGAGACAAGAGGTGCAGCTAAGTATTGGAAAAGCCCTGGGAGATATGAGGGCTCATGTTTCTTCACAGTTCAGTGTAGCTGGGAGTGAGGGTAAAGGGAGCCATAAATAGTATTTGCTTTGTGCAGCTGAGCAAGATATGGAGCTCAGATCAATGTGATGAGCTTGGTGACACTAGCTTTCTGTGAAAAGCTGAAATTGTGCCTCTGAGGAGATGCTCAGTGCAGATCCCAAAATTCAGGTGAGTGTAGTCATGAATGGAAGAATTAACTGCCAGAATATCATCCATTCTTGAGGCTGTCTGTGGATGGATGTTTTTTGAGGATGTTTTAAAGCTGGAAAGAATTGGAATTCCTATTGATGGTTTAATGAGATTTGGTGACCCAAGGTATCATTAAAAGCTGCAGGTTTGTTGAGAAGACTGTGAGATCTGTGTTGATTGTTATTTGATGTGCCCTGTGGGTGTTTGACTACAGAGTATCTGTTACCCATACTTTCATAGGGTTAATTCCAGTTGAAAGTTAAAATACAAGTTGGATATATATTGAAAATTGTGTTACTCTTTTAATTTTATATAGTAAAGTTTAATGTTGTTTGTTCAAAACCTTGAAATGTGGGTTTATTCTCTCAGTAACCACCTGGGTGTCACACTTTGTCAACTTTTTAAACAAAATTATCTATATCGAGATTGTAATGTAACTTTGGCAGTCTTTGGTCCATGACCATAACATTCTGCGTTGAGACTACTCTGCATGCTTCAGGGAAAAAAAGCAAATTTTTTTTTAGCACTTATTGGATGAGGCAGTACACTTGGTTTCCTTCCAAGTCACAAAAGATGACTGTGATACATGTTCTTACCCACAGTTGTGAATGATTCATGTTGAATTAATATCAAACAGTAACAATTTTCGAAGTTGTTAGGCCAATAATCTGAAAGTAGCAATGCTGTCCTGAACATCTGGCTTACAATTTATGGAAGTCCTGATAAAAAGAACTTACTGAAACCAGTATTTACTGTAGGATACAGGTAAAATATACATTATCTGTACCTTCAAAAACTGAAAAAGACCTAAAAACGAAGGTCTTTTTAGATGCAGGCATGAATGGACCTGTAGACACACAATTTGGACCCTCTTGAGGGAAAAAAATGTTTTGCTTGGTCCGAAAGAGCCCGAATGGGTCTAAAAGCGAAATTTTTTTTTTAAACTCAAAGGGCTGTACTCCACATGCCTACAGGTCCGTTTGGACCCTTTGGAAAAATAATTTTCACTTTTGGGTCCTTTCGGGACCATTTGTGTGAAGCAAAGTATTTTTTCAAAGTGTCCAAATGGACTTGAACCAAAAACTGAAAACATCCTAAATCTGAAAACCAGTTGGCTCCGAGGTTTTCAAAAAAACGGATTCCCGACCTGTACTGCAATCATCTGGCTGCAATTTTCAGGGCTAAACTATATGACATCCAGGTAGATATTTCTACACCGAGGTATTTTGTTTCCTAGAGCTGAAGAGGATGATTGAGGGTCTTCTAAAATGCGGCTGTAATCTTTCAACTGTTCAGCTTTCTCACAAAGTTGAACAATGTTTCTATTTCACTGTATCTTCTCCCATGAATTATTAGAATAATCCCAAAACATGTTGTTTTACTGAGAAGTTCCAGTCCAACATATAATTAAAACAATTATTGATAGACTGCATGATTGATTGCTTCTTGGGATAGCCAGCATGGATACCATTGGCTGAAAATCCTTCTTCTGTGCTATTAAGATTCCATGATTCTTAAATCAGTGATTCTGTCTTCCCAGTTATGCAAAGATCCTTGTTAACAAAAACATCTTCATTCAATTATGTGCAATGATCATTGTTACAAAACAAGGATCTTTCAGCTTTCCCAGCTGTCAGTGTTGTTTTGACAAGAGCCAATTCTTTTTGTTTTTGTTTGGTACAGAGTGAACATTTTGCATTACTCGCTGTTTGCTGGAGCAAATAGTAACAATTTGTTTTCAATTTAGTCGCTTGAATTTCTGACTCTATATTGATGTCTGTTCGAAGAGAATGTGACTGTTTCTGTGGGACCCTGTTCAGCATTCCTTTTTCAACTAATATGAAGAAAATGGAACATTTTGTACAATTGAGAAATATTGTGGACGTTTCTTAGCAAGCCTGTAATGGCAAACAAAATTCCTTTTTTTTAAAGTTTAACATGTACCATTTAAAGATGTATTCGTCTCAAAGTTTACTGTTATTATCAGGTCTTTTCATTCTAATGCTGTTAAAATTCAAGAGATTATTTTTAATTGAAAATTGTCATACTATTTTGTTTTTTCTAGTGCCGGAATTTTCACTCCAGATGATTGGTTTCTGTCTACACAGTTTACAAAGAATATAGGAATTAAACTTGGTCTACAAGGAAAGTTATGGAGAACAATGGGTGGGTGATACGTAGATTTGAACAGCAGAAAACGTTACTTTGATTTTCAAGCTATAAGTTCTGCCTATTATTGGAGCTATAATGCACACTGAGGTAGAAACCATTCTTTATGAAAGACTCCTGCTTTGAACCTTGGGACAAGACAACCAGATTTGGTGTTAGAGCATTATAGTTAGAAATATAGTTATACATGTATTTCTCCTATAACACGATAGTTGTGTGACCTCGCATTATAGAAAATTGCGCTTCAGGGAAATCGTGAAAGAAAATCACTATACAACAGAAAACTTGTGTTATCCAAGCAGTGTCCTCTATTCAACGCCAATTCGTGTTCACGAAACATGCATCATAGCAGAAATACCGATGGCTGGTGTTATAGCAACATGTCACAGTTTCAGAAACAACAATGGCAATTGCTGGATAAGCTCAGCAAGTCTGGCAGCATCGGTGAACAGAAATCAGAGTTAACATTTCGGGTCCGATGACCTTTCCTGAGAATGATGGGAAAACATCAACTCTGGTTTCTCTTCACCGATGCTGCCAGACCTGCTGAGCATTTCCAGCAATTTCTATTTTTGTTTCTGATTTACAGCACCTGCAGTTCTTTTGGCTTTATCTTCATAGTTTTAGTCAGGTATATTGAATAAATGGTATATCTCTATATAAATGGTAGATTACAACTATACAGATACAACATGGTGAGGACCTGGCACCTGACCCTCAACTTGTTTTTAACTACATGCCATGTCTTGAGCCTCTGTATATGGCAAAGTTCAAATGGCCTGCAGCAAGTGCTCAGCTCAGGATTCCAGGCTGTGGCTTGGCCCATGTGCCTGAATGAAGATAAGTCTCAAATAAGATTTTAATATTTAGACATTTATCATTCTTTTGGCTTTGTTTCCTTTATTTCTGCTGTTTATAATTCCAGTTTTTAAGTGTGTAACTAAAATGGCGACTTTGTAACTTTTCACTGTACTCCTGTATTCCTACACTTGAGTACACGTGACAATAAAAATCTAATTTGAATTCATAAACCCTAAACTAATTTATTGAGACATAAAAGGAGCATCTTGCACAGAGTTAGCCACACTGCTGATCAGTCCACGTTCCATGCCAGAAGCAATTTTGCCAATACAGCAAACCAAGCATGATTCAGCAGCCTCTACTAAGATATAATGAGCCACATAAAGACTTCTGCTTCCTTGCACTGCTGAGCACGTTAATGGACGCTACAAATTCATAAACCTGAAACACACTCAGCTCATCTCAGGCCTTAGAATCATAAAAAATACAGCTTTTTTTTATTCAGGCAGTAAGAGAATGTGGGTTTCATTGTCAAAACAAGTGTTTATTGCCTATCCCTCAAGCCTAATGAAGAAATAGTGAATTACCTTCTTGAACCTCTGCATTTTTAAGGCTGAATCTTCCTATATTTGGCTATGTCATTTGATTGTGTTCCATGAGGGTTTCTCTCTGCAATGCCCAGCAAATTTTCTGACCCGATCATTCCAAACTTGCCTCATTAACTGCCTACTACTCCCATATAACGCCCCAATTCTCCCAAATGTTTGGATGCCTGGGACAGCAGGGTCCTAGCTGTGTCAGGTTATCCAGTGCCAGAAGTACTCACCACTGCTGGGATATCGCAGGATTTACTGGCATCCCTTGGGCTGGCATGGTATTTAAAAAGCCTTTGAGTGCCCAGTCGAGTGCTGTCAGTTCAGAGCTGGCCTGCACAGTTGCAGACAATCACCCCAGACTTAGCAGACAAGAGGAAATAAGCAGCAGGCTTAGTGGACAGGGATCTAGAGATCCTAGTGGATGATGTGGTGGAGAGGAAGGGATATCTTGTTCTTTCAGGACCAGCAGAGCAGGCCACAACACAAGACTTTACCAGCCTGTTCCAAGGTTGGTACCCAGGTCACTGTACATGGACTGGTGAAGTGCCCAGCAATGCAGGTAGAAGGTCAATGCCTTCTTCACCCCATGAGGGTGATGTCACGCTCAATCTCTGCTACTACACCCACCTCCCACCGAGGCTCATGCTTTAGAACTCTGTCCATTTCATGCAGCACCTTCCCTCACTTGCTCTCACCCACTCCAACAGCCCCCACCACTACTAACTCTGCATGCCCTCTGCGCTGCTTCCTCACTCACTTGGGACACCTCACCACCTTTTCTTCCACCTGCAACAGGATGCCATAACCTCTAACGCCAGGTCACAATGCATTCTCTCTTTTGCTTCCTGCGGGCACCAGCAGGATGTTCATGGTGGCCAGGATTGAGACCTGCCTCACCAAATCATGTGCTCCTTCCACTCTGAAGTATGGATGCTGCAGGGGAAGCTCCAATAAAGCTGCCATCTGTAGCTCCCTACCAGCTCAGGTACTGGCACCTTGCGAGGTGTTTTAGCCTTATTAGAGTTGGGAGCTGCTGCATGTGAGCACATCACTGCCACATCTGAGCACCTATCTCAGGAAGAAATGCCCCTGTTGGGGGAAGACCCCATGGTGTTGATAATTAGGGACTTCATACATATTTGAGGTGACAAACCAATGGTAAAGCCTGTAGTACATGATACTGACATTGAAAAGGACAGCTTTCTTTAGGAATGTTGAGTGTATTGGTTTTGGATTGGAATGCCATCGATCACCCTCGTCAATGGAATTTTTTGGGGGGCACTGGGCAACTTGACACAATTGTTGCTGGACTGTTAACCACAGCTGGGACCCTACTGCCTAATGCATCTGAGCATCTGGCTACCTTTGTGGTTAGATTAGTGGGTGCCAGGTCCAGCAGAATCTGCTAGATATACACACAGACCACAATTCCATCACTCCAGTCATAGGTGCTGAGCAGGTAACAGATGAGGCACTTCGAGTTTCACAAGGAGACTAGTCAGTAAGCACCAAGCCAGATGAGGAAACACTTGTGCACTCCAGAATTCTCAGGGCACTCCAGGAGTGACTGGGCTTTCCAACTAGAGCTTGGCCTGAGACATTGGTGCCGGGTGCCCAAGATGGAGGAGCAAGTAACAAGCTGGAAATGCCAGGTTTGACTTTCACTTTGGGAATTCTCAGCATTTAGTTTCTATTTGGTAGGTTGGGGAAGGGGAACTTGGCTGTTAATGAAGTGAAATTAGGGACCAATGAGCGTGATAACCCCTGAAAATAAGTCTCTCATCATTTACAAGTGTGACTCTTGTTTCCATTTCTGATACTTGGTTGGAAAATGCAGTTTGCTGGTCTCGATATTGAGAAAGGTCTCGCCTGACATTTCATGCAATTCTCCCAAATTCCTTGCCATAACACACCTTCATCAAGGCCTGGGAAGATTTCACACTTTTCTTTCCTGAAATATGGGTGTCATTGGCAACATGAGCATTTGGTATTCATCTCTAACTCACCTTGATCTGAGAGATTTGCTTGAGGGCTGCCATCTTAGGGGACAATTAATAGAATCCCCACAGTCTCAGTCTTTCCTCCTTGCTATATACAGCCCCCAAGTGTGACTCCCAGAATGTTGAAAGTTTAGCAATGTGACCCATTACCTAGAATGCTTCTTCCTTCTTTCAAATAGTATCCAAAGTGATTTAAAAGCTGAGAGAAGGTGATAGGTGAAAATCATCAGGAGATATATATCACTTGATGCCATATGACTTGTTTTCAGAGTCAGACTGAGAACTCCCAGAACGACTCTTTTCTGCCTGTGCACCTCTCAATATATTTCTGCTATTTAGAAAATGCACTGTAATAGAGTCCAGTACTTTATCTAATGTGTGTATATCTACGTTAAGATGTGACTTGCTTGCAGGATATTCCCCTCAAATTTTCAATGTTAGAAAAGAGGACTTTGAAGGTCAACTAAGCTGGAGATGAATTTGTCAGGTCCATTTGGTTTGTTTTTGTTGTAGTTCTTTTGTTATGAGTCACTGGCTTTCTAGGTAATCAATCAGATCACTATGTTTCTGGAGGCTTATATAGGCCAGCATGGGTAAGGATGATTGTTTCCTTTCATACAGCACATCAATAAGCTATGATTTTTTGCAACAACTCACATTTTATTCCAGATTTTTCAGTTTAATTCAAACTGTTGTGGTGTGATTTAAATTCTGATTACTGGTCAGATAACGTAAATGTTATCCTATGCGCATAATAATGTAATCATTCATTACACCTTAAATGTACTGTGGTCTGGCATTTCAGTTGGAATTTTAATTGGTCTATAATTGGGACAGCTTTATGCTGAGCCATGTGCCAAATCTTGCTTGTCAAATTTGTGAATTAAGCATCCCCATAGTCACATGAAT
Source organism: Rhincodon typus (assembly GCF_021869965.1). Taxonomy (NCBI): domain Eukaryota; kingdom Metazoa; phylum Chordata; class Chondrichthyes; order Orectolobiformes; family Rhincodontidae; genus Rhincodon; species Rhincodon typus. The sequence goes on along the minus strand of NC_063353.1, from coordinate 27,330,066 downwards.
GAAGCTTCAGTTGATGAATATTTCTGTCAACAAGGGAGCCTTAGAGGTCACAACAACCTTATTTGTGCAACACAGCCATATTTAGCATGTTTTGCAAAGTAACTTGCTTTGCATAGTTCTTCCAATCCTATTAATTTGTAATAATATCTGTGCTCACAAGCTATGCATCAGGCTATTGATATCTGTAAATACACATCAATATCCAAAATATCCAATAGCTGCACGGAATTTCTGAGTTGGTTCACCAGCAAGAGGATTGGTGGACATGTTGTGACGCTGCCGTCACTTTAAAAGATTACTTTGTCCTTTTTTTTAAGAGACGTTGTGAGGCAGAAACGTCGAACTGGCTACTAAAGACAGCTTAAGTAAACAATGTGTGAAGCCTTTAGGTTTTTTTAAAAAGTTGGAACCATGGAAGCAGCTTGAATGGGAGTGGCCAGCTTTCTCAGATCAGGCTTTCAATTTTTTTTAGCTTTAGCATCAGAGGTAGTTTGGTGTCTCTGAAGAGTTGGAAGCTTCAGTAAATGATTCCTCGTTGCTACTCTCTCTGAAAGGTCTCTTGATGTTGTTTCTTTCTGTAAAAGAGAACTTCATGTAAGAATCTGTGTCTGAACCAAGGGGTGTGTTTATTGGATGTTACTATGTTGGACCAGTGAATTAGGAAAAGGTACTGTATGTATTATTTAGTTAATTTTTCCAAAAGTTAAGTTATTCTAAACTTCCCTTTCTTTTGTTTGCATTTTGAACACAATAGTTAAATAAATTGTGTTTTGCTTAATATAGAGTAGTTTGACCAGTCGCATCACATCTGGAACATGGTCCTTCAGATCTACCTTTAAAATAAGGAAAAACATTAGTGTCTGAGCTACCCTCTTAACACAGTTTGAGGGGTTCTGGTCTGGTTCATAACCATGTACTGGGAAATGTCATCCTGTCCAAACAAGGAAGTATAGGAGTATTTTGTGTGTAATTGTTTGTGATGACATGGTTTGTGAATGTGGAATCCTAATGGAATTTCAAAGCTATGATATCACAGAAGAACAGGTCAAAGAGGCTACTGAGTGGATAGGAGGATCATTTGGACAGTTTCTGAGGTAGGTGGGAACTGCATAAGCCTGACAGTTTGCACCTGAAACAGAATGGGTCCAATGTCCTTGCTGAGAGATTTGCTTTTGCTTTTGGGGAGCTTTTAAATTAATTTGGCTGGGGGATGGGGCACAGAGTGGATGTAAAGTCAGGAGCAAGGTCCAATCAGATACAGAAAGAATGCAAAGACAGTTCAGTAGGTGGAGAAGACGGGGCAGGATAAGATGCATGCAGGGTCTAGAAAGCTAAAGTGTATCTATATTAATGCAAGGAACTTATAAGGCAGATGAACTTACAGCATTAATCAGCATGTGGGAATATGATATTGTTATATTCATTGAGACATGGTTGAATGAAGGACTGGATTAGCAAGTCAACATTCTAGGTATAGAAACTTCAGGCACGATAATGGGGGGTGTAAGAGAGGTGAGGGTATTGCATTTTTGATAAAGGAAGCCATCACTGCAATAATAATGGAGGATATTCTAGAAGTGTCTTCAAATGAGGCCAACTAAGGTTGCTTAAGAAAGAATTTAAGAGGACAAAGAGGGACCATGTAATATCTTTAACAAGTAGGATCAAGGAAACCCCAAGGCTTTTAATAATTATATTAAGAGTAAGAGGATTACCAGGGAAAGAGTGGGATCTATTAGAGAGCAAAGGGTCAATCTGTGCATGGAGCCTGAGGATGTAGGTGAGGTCTTAAATGACTATTTCTCACCTGTATTCACACAAGAGGAAGACATTGCAGCAAGGGATTTCAGTTGGGATGGTGAGTTTCTGGATTAATTGGAAGTTTAAGACTATTAACGAGGATGTATAGATGTTTTAGCAGGCATAAGGTGCATAAATCCCCAGGGCCTGATAAAATATATCCTGGACTGCTGTGCAAGGAAAAGGAGGAGATTGCTGGGCTCTGGTGGATAATATTAATATTTCACTGGCCACAGAGCTGTCAGATGTCTAGAAGATAGCTGATATGGTTCCTTTGTTCAAGAAGACAGCAGGGATAGATAATTACAGACCAGTTAGTCTCAAATCAGTGATATGGAAATTATTGGAAAAAATTTTGAGGGCCAGGAATAATCAACATTTGGTAAGGTAGTAATTGTGCAGGGATAGTCAGCACACATTTATTAAAGGGAGATCTTGTCTGTCAAGTTTAATTGGAATTTTTGAAACGGCTCCTATATATATAATGATGAGGGTAGTGAAGGTTCCATGAGAACTGCAGCATTGTACCAAAAAAGACAATGAGGACATTCTTCAGAAGAAACAATTCCTTCAAGCATCTTACAGCACAGCTGCATCAGCCAAAACAATGCATACAGGATGTCTTTGTGAATCTCATTCAATGGAACCGAGTTGCATTCACTGACTGTAAATATTTTGATGCTCCTGAGGCCAGCATCCACTGCTTAAATCCAACATCAAGTGCAGCTTAACACTTTAATCTTTCTATGTTTTTCCTGTTGTTTAATTACAGTTAAGGTGGTAGACTGATGGAAGCCTTCAAACCATCTGATGTTCCCTTACTTAATCATGGCAAAATTTCACGTTAATTTGCACAGTATTGAAAGGATAACTATTGTTCAGACTGTGTTAGAACATTGTGTGATAAGGATGACTAGTTTCTCCAGCTTTATTCTTCTAGTTGCAGTTAAAATGACAATTGCTCACACAGCCAATGAAGAAAAAGGAACATATTTACATATTGGATAATGTAACTACAATGAATTCCACGCATGTGATTGTAGGAGGTTTCTTTCCTTTTCTTTTCAACGGTTTCTAGTAGTACCAGGGTTCACAGCTGGGGTGGGGGAGTCCTATCTTATAATGAAGTTTATTGACCTTGGAATTTTGGGTGATCGACCATGGAAGGCCCACGTTGGGAGTATCCTGCTCAATGTAGGTGCATCCTCCTCAGCTTGAGCACCCACAAGGTTGGGCGTTGAAGGGAGGTGGATGTGCATCTCTGACTGCCCTGAAACAGACTCCTTGGTGGGAGCAGACTGCTTGTATGTGTTTCCTCTACCCACTGGGTGCCTTCAGGTACCACCCGGTCTCCATGTGAGGAAGGGGCACTTGGAGTCAGGTCAAGGTTGGAGTGACTGAATACAGGTCTGTGCCTTGCCAACCCTTTACAGATGCAATGATAGAAAGCATTCTATCTGATGCATAACAGTTTGGTATGGCATTGCTTTGCCCAGGACCATGAGAAGCTACAGAAAGTTGTGTACACAGCCTGGACCACCACGCAAGCCAATCTCCCATCCATAGACTCCATCTACACTCTTGTTGCTGTAGAAAGGCTGCTGGCATCAAAGACCCCTCCTAGCCCAGCAAGCATTCTCCCAGCCTGTTCCATCAGGCAGAAGATACTGAAGCTTAAACACACATACCAAAAGGTTCAAGAGCAGCTTCTTCCCTGCTGTTATTAGACTGCAAAATGGACCTCATTAATTTCAAATCTAATGTTCATCTTGTTTTTGTGCATCTCCTCTGCAGCCGTAACCTTATATGCCTTGCTCTGTCTAAACACCCTATGATATGTATGTCCTTGTTTGTTATGATCTGCCTGTACTACATGCAAAACAAAACTTTTCACTGTACTGAGGTACATGTGACAACAATAAATCAAATCAAATTCAGGTGACCATGATGACCAAATATCCATTTATTCTAATCCCACTTTTCACACTTGACCTGTAGCCTTGTATGCTATGGTGTTTCAAGTGCTCATCTAAATAATTCTTAAGCTAGAATTTAGCTTCTACCTCTGCCATCCTTTCAAGCAATGAGCAAGATATCCACAACCCTCTGGATGAAATCAATTTTCCACAAATCTCCTCTAAATTACTTGCTTCTTGCCCTAAATCTGTACCACCTGGACACTGACCCCTCTACTAGAGGGAAATGTTTCTCCCTATCTACTCTATGTCCTTATGGTAGAGTCCTTCAACATTTAAGTCAGTTACCTGAGTGCTTCTGACAAACCTGTCTGCTGTTTCTGTGTCAGCTTGTGCATTTTGACAATGTTATGGGGTTCTCGCCTGCCTGTGGTTATTGAGGTACCTGGTTTCTGACAGTCCACAGAGTGCCAGCAACCTGGGGTATTTCTTCCTTAGCCAGCTGCAGAAATGGGGCAATGATGTGCCAACCGGAATGTGCTCCCACTCTAACCGAGCTAACGTACCCAGCGAAGTGACAGTATCTGATCCTGTGGAGGGTGCAGGAGCCAGTCTTGCTAGTGATCCTCTGAAGGATGAATTGCCCTTGCTAACTGATGTTTGCAGAATGTATGTGCAACTACCATGTATTCCAGCAGAGCACCAAATTGATTTCTGGCCCAAAAGCTCAGCAGAAGGCCCTTGAGGCAAAGCCAACAGAATGACTTCCGTTGAGTGCCAAACAAAGGTGCAGAAAATCTAAATATCAACTCCAAAGCTGAGATGTAAGGGGCCTGCACAATGCTGAATGGCTCTTCTAACCCACACATCAAGCTGAATGTCATATTTGCCATGGTCATGTTCCTTCCAGAAGGCAGAGATTGACAGCCTCTGTGTACCAGGCAAGGCCAGAGAGAGTAACCATGGGCCCTTGTCCTACTCGGCTTTTTATTAAACATGCTGTCCCCACTCCCTACTCCCACTTTTAACTCTTGATAGTTTCTGTTCAGTGCCTTGGCAATGTGCTTTGGGTGCTTTAAAACAGAATAATGCAGCATGCAAGGTTGTCATTCAGTCCATCAAATATGTTCCAATGAGAAATCCAGTCAGTCCTACTACCTTCAACTTCCAACCACCCTTACAGCTCTTGCTTTTTATTCAAATATTTATTGTGAATAAAAATTTGAACCTGTATTCACCACAATATTAGGAAGGGAGAACATTCCAAATCCCAACACTTTGCCAGTCAAATGAAGATTAAATGAAATTAAATCTGGGACATTTAATTATTGATCCTTCAGTCATTGGAAATGGTTTCTATTTATTTTGTTGAAGTCCTTCATCATTTTATATCGCTCTATAAAATCACTTCAGGCTGCTTTGGATCAAAGGAGAACCATCCCAGTTTTTCTACATTCCTCATCCCTAGAGCCATTCTAGTTAATCTCTTGGCCACTCTACAAAACCTTCATATCCTTCTGATATCCAGATTGAAAACCATAGTCACAATATGTTTAACTTTTGTTATAAAGGTTCAGCAAAACCCCCTCACTTTAAATCTCTATGCCTCTATTTATGAATGCCTCTATCAGAAGCTCAAGTTTCAGTTTGAAACAACTTACAATTGCAGCTTTATCAGGCAATAGCTCACAACTTGGTTGTTCACACTGTAAAAGCAGCTCGACTTCTTTTTAAAATAATTTCCTCAAGGGCTTTTCAGAAAATTTGTTTCAGAGCAAATATTGATTTTTTAGAGGCTATGTTTCGGTTTCTAGGACTTCTTTCATTAGCACTAACATTTATTAGGTAATGCAGTTACATAGTATCACTACTGCCTGCATTTAAGTTGACTTAAGTATTTAAGCTTATACAGAAAAGAAAATTAGAAAATTTCATCAGCATCCCCAGTTATGAAACCTCCGCTAAATTTTAAGCCACAACATACAAGGACATCATTGATTTCCTGGATACCATAGTATTTAAAAGTAGCACAAGACAACAAGCATAAGTTAACAAAAAAAAAATTCCAAGCACTTATGCAAAAAGTTCCTACATCCTAAACATATCTTCCGCAGACTGGTGAAGTCCCCCATAACTAATGCTTTTCCATCACATGCATAAAGCTGGAAAATTATAACCAAATGTTACTACATAGTTAATACATCTGAAATCTCACTCGCTGATTTAAATTTAACAATTGACTGTGTTTATTACAACAGAATCCATTACATTTTTCCCCATTTAGTAGCTCCTTAAGTAGCATTAAGCTAGATTCCACAATTATTTTCAAGGAATTTATTATCTCAGTGAATTCAGCTTATCCTACCTACTGGTTAGTTGAGTATTCTCTTGTTGACAGGTTTAAAATTGTTCTGTCTCCCTTGCAGCCTTCTTCTTCTCTTCCTCCCTGGATTTGCAGCCTCTTTCTTGTTCTTCCACTCCAGCCCTGTAATTCTCTCCTTTCCTGCCTCCCACACCCTTGGGGCATCTCCTTTTACTCACTCCATCCCCACCCGTTTCACAGTAGCAGGTGGCACGCCCCGGATCCAGCCACTAGCAATCCAGAGATCTGGAAAAGGTATCCTTGAGGACCAGTTTGACACACAGTAATCTTCCCCAAGGCTGAAACACTGCCAACAGCAATCCCTGCAACTCTGTCACTGTATTCAGGACCCAGGACAGGGAAGTACAGTGCCCAAGAACTAGGGCCTCGGGTTCTAGCAACTCACTGTGATTGGGTTGGGAGCAGGCCATTGTGCTCGATTGTCTTTGAGGGACAGGGCTGAGTCCTCAGGCTAGGAGCAGCATAAACATAAAGCTTCCAAATGCCGTGATTCTATCACTACAATTAATAGGAGGAAGTTACATTTTCTTTTGTTAAGCTTTAACAGTTAGGAAATCACAAAAAGTGAAGATACAATTGACTAATTTGCTGATCTTAGAACAGCATTCCAGAATTCCTCTTGCCCCCTTCACACTTGTCATCATAAAGCTAAACAGTATAAAAGAAAATCAGAATATGAAATAGTGGAAAATTGTATAATTAGAATGTCTAGTATTATTTCTTGACAAGTCATTCATTTTTTTAAACCCTTTTTCAAACTGCCAAGGTACACTTAAGGATCTGTCCATGCAGGCAAAAAGATCACTCGGAGATAGCGAGAACTGCAGATGCTGGAGTCAGAGTCAATACAGTGTGGACTCCTGATGAAGGGTCCCAACCCAAAATATCAATTCTCCTGCTCCTCTGATGCTGCCTGACCTGCTGTGTTCCTCCAGCTCCACACTGTATTGACTGAAGCAACAAGAATACTCTGCTCATCTACATTTTTCAATATGTTCCCATATCTAGTATTCTGACTGGAGATAGTTCTCCTATAACGTGATAGTTGCGTTCTTGCGACCTTGCGCTATAGAAAATCGCATTATAGGGAAATCGCTATACCTGTACAGAAGAAAGTTTCATGTTATCCAAACAGCGTCCACTATTCAATTGCATTATAGCCAATTCGGGTTAATGAAACACGTGTTATAGCAGAACGACTTGTATCTGTATTTGTCCTCCCAAAGTATATTATTTCAAGTTTCTCAACATGGAGCTCCAAATAGTGTGGGTAGGCTCTGTAGGGGGGTGATGGAACGATGTAACAAAAAATGGCCCGCCTTGTTTTAGTCACTTTGAGGATAAAATCTGGCCCAAGTTATCAAAGTCCCAACAGCTTGAGAATCAAGGTCATTTGCACGTCAAGACAGAAGAGTTTACGCCGCAAACCTTATTTACATTTGTCAGGTAATTTGGTGAGCAATCTTGTACTGAGATCTTTTTCAAGTTATCTGATTGCAATCAGGAGCAACTAATGAGCAAAGTCTAAATCACTGAAACTTAAAAGTATTTAAGACTGAGAGTTACATTTTGTCAGAAAATGCATCTCACAAGTTATTCAGAAGCTGAATAATCAGATTATGAAAATAACTTCAAGGATGAATCTTGAAATCAGTGGAATGTAATATTACAGCAATTTCTATTGCTGTGATAATTTAATATCATGAAATTAAACAATTTTATGTCAAAACTAATATTCTTAAATTTTCATTTGCCATTGGATGTAAAATGGTAAGAAATTATGATACTTTAATAGTCCAGATGTTGGCCGTTAGGGACTTGATGAGAATATTACTCTTGTAAGGCTTGCATTTTACAAAGCTCAGTTTTTTTTTAATCAAACTTCTTAGCCACTTTAATGAACAAACATTTCTTGATAAAAGCCTTCAGAGTCATGGCTGAAAAAACATTTTCAAACAACACTGTTTCTCTGACACCAACGTGTCGATCATTGTGAAAGCTGCCAATTAATAGGGCACAAACCCCTAAATCATATGAAAGGTTGAATGGTGAATTTCTGGTGAATATGATGGAGATATGGAAGAGCTGAAGGGGTAAGGGGCTGAAGTGAACATGACGGTGACAACTACATATGAGTTTAAGGGGATGTAGGTAGGGATCTAAATTTTATGAGTAATAGCAAAATCCTACTGCCAAAGTTGAGACGGGGAGCTGATGCCACTTTAGACAGTGATGGGACCCAAAGTATTATATTACCCTTAGTGACTAATTGAGGACTGCTACTGGAACCAATGTCTAATTAAGGATGCTGGCCCATCACCAGATATCAGGCAAGAAGACATCCCAACACCTGCCCCAGCCATTTTGCCAGACTTGGCCAGCTGTCAACCTCTTGTGAAGCAGCCAGGAACATTCAGAACCAAGTCAATGTTGTTTGGAACTCATAAATTGGGAAGTATTTCCAGGATGTCAGATGGGGACAAAACAATCCACACAGCATTAGATACAAACATAATTCAGACAAAAGCCTACAATCTTCTCTCACTAGTAGTGAACCTGGAGATGGGAAGGACATGTGATTAGATGGGATGGTGGTATATCTGAACCCCACTGCTGTCCTGCCTTTAGACTCATGGCCTATTAATGAGCTAATTAATGACCATTTAAGGGCCTCATCCTGCCACTGCTGGGATTAGTTTGCTTGCAAGTGCGTCTGTCATTGAGTGGCCCGATTGTCATTTTTGACAGCTGGGGTATTGGGGGCTGTGCCTTATTAAAGGGAGGAGCCAGACATTGGGAAGGGGGAGCTCACTGAAAGCTAAACTCTGCTGTTGCTATCCCTCTCTCCCCATGACCTCCATCTTGCAAAACACTACTACTCACGTGAGTTGTGGGTCCCTTATGCACCTAGAACTCTGGCAGTTGTCTTTCTGGAAGTAGCCACAGCCTATCCTTTGGCAGAACAACAGTTTCACCCCAGAGGGGAAGAAAACAGTTAAAACCAGTAATACTTGGAAATGATCATACTGGACCTGCATTTTGAGGTGTATGCGTTGAACCAGTTCGTGTCACTCGCAGGTTTTACTGTTTTCCGGCTGCAAGCTCTCAGTAGGTACAACTTCCACCTTCAGGCTGTTGTTTCCTGGTGAAGATCTGACACTGTTGGGATGATAGTTTGATGAGCTTTCCTGTAAAGAGGCAGCATGCATTTCTTACCAGCTCTCCAGACAAGACCCCCCGGCGCCTCAACAAGGCTCTGCTCACTGTCTCTTTTTTGTTCTTCTTCTGGAAAACGTACATCTGAAAGCATGTTCATTTGAGAGAAATGGTGCAAATGTAGCAAAAAGATAGAAGCTTTAGGGCAGCTAACTTGTGTTCAACATCCATATTTATAACATGGTAGCTTTCATGATAATATTATGACAAAACTTGAAAAAAAAAGTAACATTTATATCACAGTTTTTACAAACTCAGGATGTTTCGAAGCACTTTATAGCAAGTTAAGTCCTTCTGAAGTTGTGGGCATCATTGTGACATGACCAGTAAAGCTATTGATTCAGAAAGTTTGATCAAGGCCTGAAACTCTATTTCCAATTAAAAATGATCCACTTGGCTTTGTGGAGGTTCTTGAGCAGGGACCTCCTGTTCTGAACCTATCCAAAAACCCACAAATCAGTCTGCGCAGTACTTCCTAGAAACTGTGGTTCATTTTTCAGCAGTCATTGTGCAATATTCTGTGATTTACATGTTCAGCAGCACAGGCGGCCACTTGGACAGCTCCTGTGAAGAGTATGTAAGGTAAGTGTGGGGTTAGGATGACAGGTGTTTGAGAGGTTAGGAGGCTGGATGAGTGAGTGAGCATTTAAGGTGCCAGATGGGTGAGGTGGTTCGGTTGCCAGGTGAGTAATGCAGATAGAGTGCTACGTGAGGAGGATGTCAGAATCCCAAGTAAATGAAGGAGTGCTTAGACTAGGTCAGGGAATGGGAAGTATCAGGTCCCATGGTATTCTGGGATGCGGTGATGGGGACGATGTCAAGTTGGGGGCAAATGGGTTCCTGAGGAATACCATTTTAGTCAAGGGTTTGTTGGGCCTAGTGGTGGGGGAAGAATGTCAGGTTGGGCCAGTGCCCAACGGAAATATGGTGGGGGTGGGATAGCGCAGGTGGGAGGGGTTTTCGGGTCTGGGCCCAGTGGTTATGTGGTGGGAGGAGGTGTGCAATGTTTTAGTTTGGCAGGATAAGTTTCTTTATCCCCTAACATTTAAGCTTAACAGAGTTGGACCTCCGAGGTTTTCAACATTAGGGGGCTTTTTTTAAAGAGGATTCTCAGACACATCACACTTCCAAACCCTCTTTCCTTTAATAAGAAAGTAGATGGCACAAAAGCCTAGCAGGTAAACAGAGTTGGTATCTATCAGCAAGAACAGCTAACCTCCAATGACTGCCACACAGTCTCCAGGGAGAAAAAGAAAACAGAAGGACAAGAACCCCCAAGGAAGGGAAGGAGAATGATGAGACTCCAGATCTACATAGTTCACAATTTTCTGAAAGATGGTGCAGACACAAATTAAGGATGTCCCATTCCATCATTACTGAACTGTGTCCTGAGCTGGAGGAGTATTTGCAGTCAAACAATGGGTGGTAATCCCATCCCGGTAACAGTCATGGTCACACCTGCCTGGCTTTTTTATGCTCGTGGGTTATTTCAAGAAGCAAATGGTGACTGTAGGGCATCTCCCAATTCTCTGACAATGAATGCATCTGGGATGTTAACAATACTAGTTTTGCCAGGGCTCACCACTTCATCTCCTTTCCACATGATGAGGAGCGTCATAAAACCCAGTCAGTGTACTATCCCAACCTCACTACAATTCCGTTGGACACTGGCCCAACCTGACATTCCTTCTGCACCACTAGGCCAAACAAACCTTTGATCAAAAAGACACTGTTTCTCAGGAACCAACCTGCCCCCAACTTGACATCACCCTGTCCCTCACCATCACCAGACCCGGTAATCCCCAGTGGGTTTTTCCAACATTGCTGACCTCCTGTAAGTGCAGTGATATCATTGTACTTATGTTGCTTTGAGAACAACTACCAGCCTATGATATTTATGAACAGAAAAGGCTTTCAGATCCTTAATGTTCAAATTATACGTGACCATCGAAGTTATGCTAGATATCCTGGGAGCAGCCATGTTTCTTGCATGCTGGAGAACTCACAGCTGCCTGCATCCTTCTAATGTCCTCAGTGCATAAAGGGATGGCTGCTGGGAGTCAAGGAACATCTCATTCATACACGTTCAATGTATCTTTAAGACACCCTCAGATACAGTGCTACTCACACTTAGACCAGGGCCATTGTGATGGAGCAGAGCCTGAAGATGCTGGACTACTGTGGTGAGGCCATTAAGTACAGCCCAGAAGGGCTGTGCTGCATCATTGTGCCCTTCACAATTGGAGCCAAACAAAGGGGGTGATATCCTGGATGCAGACAAAATGGGGATGACAACAATCTTCAAATATGAAAATGAGGCAAAAAATAAGACCATCCAAGAAAACAATGCATCACAAAGCCCAAGAGGCCAGACACATCTGGAGTGCCTTGAGAAAAGGTTTCTGGTGTCTGCGTTTATTGCCATTCCTCTTTGTGGGTGTCTGCTACCTCCTCATGATGGAAAGGCACCTGGAGTGAGGTCATGGTATCACAACATCATGGTGTTTTGCGGTCAGTCTGAGCACCAATGGCTACTGTAATGGAGTGCAGATTTGTGCTCATATCCAGCAGCTACTGAGTGTGCTAGACCTTGCTGTCCATGGCTGTTGCCAACCTGTCTATGGAGACAGCAAATACGTGCGCTAGCTCCAGTATGCATTAGTGAGAACTCTGATGGACTCCTGTTTTACATTCTAACTTATTGACGGACTTTGGCAAATCTGCCCACTGTTCCTGTCTCCGTAGGTTGACCAAGTCAATTATGACTGAGAATAGTACCTCTTCTGCCTGAGGTCCTTTGAGTACTTGAGACTATGGGTATTTCTTCTTCAGTCAGTTGCAGAGATGCGTCAGTGATATGCTTATCAGATTGTGCCCCTGATTTGAACCTAAATGGAGCACCCACCAAGGTGAAACTCTGAGCTGGTGGAAGATGCAGGTGAAAACTTTGCCTGTGCAGCCTTTTAGGGTTCACTGGTTTCCTCCTGTGAGGTGGAGGTGGAGCTGGAGCGGAGGGTCTCTGGCACTAGTGTCTTTTTTAAATTCATTCACAGATTTAAGAGCATCACTGGCTAGGCCAGCATTTATTACCCATCCCTATGTGCCTAGAGGCAGTTAAGAGTCAACCACATTCTTGCAGATTTGGAGTAACATGTAGTCCTGACCAGGTAAAGATGGCAGTTTCCTTCCCTAAAGGACACTAGTGTACCAGATGGGTTTTTTTCCGACAATTGGCAATGGATACATGATTGTCATTTGACTCTTAATTCCAGATTTTTAGTGAATTCAAATTCACTATGGCCGTGGCAGGATTTGAACCTGGGTCCCCAGAACATTATCTAGGATAAACAGTCTAGTGATAATACCACTAAACCATCACCTCCCCTCACTTTGTGGGGGTTTACTGGGTACTGTTTGTGATTGCATAAGAGAAGAACAGGAATTAATTGGAGAAGATGCATAGAAATTTGTGCAGGTTAAAAATGAGTTAATGCTGGTGATAATGTGACAACCGCACAGCACAATGAAGCTTACTGGATTGGTTGCCCATTGATAGTGAGGATCCTGATGTCCATCAATGCCAACTCCCACCAGTATGGACCTTACAGCATGTGTGGCAGATTTTCCTGCAGTTAGACAAATGGAGCGCTTGGGTGTGATGTAAATGGAGGCAAGGGCAGTCTGTAGTGATACAAGGCCAGGAGAGGTGCCCAAGTAAGTGAATAGGAAGCACAGAGGGCAGAAGAGAGACGTGAGTAAGAGCTCCTGAATGAACATGATGATGCAATACAGAGGCTTATAGTCTATGAGGTATGTGTGCAGTGGCAGAGTTAGTGCTGGCTACTGGGGAGTGAGGTGACATATAAAGACATTGGTACTTACCCTTTCTGAGTTCAGAAGATCACTAACTGTTTTGCTGCACTGCTGAATGTCACTCATCACATGGGAGTCAGCACTAATATCTGCTGCTACCTCCATCCAAGTGGGCTGAGTCTAGTGGCTTGGCCTCTTGTGACCATCTGCGGGGAAGAGGACTGCCTTCTTTGAAGTAACTCCACAGAAGCCAGTATCTCATCACCAAGTCACCCTTTATTTACACATGGAAAATTCTTCACCCTGATCCAGCTCCCCTCTGAGCCAGCCTTCAGAGTGAACAGGACGTCTGACACTTGTGTTCTTATCTGTTGGCCAGGGCTCCCTGTTTGGGGCTGTTAATCTGGTCCAATCAGGGAACTCATATTCTGTGAGGTCCACCTGCCTGACCTCATTATAATCACTATATCCGTCCCCCTCTAAGTCCAAGGACAGATTCCGAGGTATCTTCAACACGTGATGGAGATGGAGAACCCATAGGTCCGGGAACACTTGGACAGGCTGTCAACAAGGGCATGCTTTGCTCCTGCATCGTTTGTAAGTTAGCAACTTACATATAGTCCATGTGCTTGTTCAGGGCAGTTGCATCCTACCTGAGCTTTATACATCACTGGACCTGACCTCATGTCAACCATGCCTGTTACCATACAGGGCCATTCCTGTGGTTGCTATACCAAACTTCATCCCCCAGAGTAAACTGTCTCTCTTGCTTACTGGAGTCTTGTGTCTGGCTTTGGTGTTCACCACCACACCATCCACCACCCCCCCGACAACTGTGTATCTGCCAGTAGGAGGTGGCTCAATGTATCCGCATTTGCTAATTGGCCTCCCAGACAGTGTTACAACTTGTAATTATATGTGCTTAGTATTAGAGTCTACTGCTGAGTTTGATCTGAGGCTATAGGCAGCACTGCCTTGTCCTATTTAAGTAGACTCAGCAGGGTTTTGTGTTCTGTTTTTATTACAAATTTATGTCCGTAAAAGTATTTGTGGAACTTCCTGACTCCAAATATGACCGCCAAACCTTCCTTCTCTATCTGGGCGTATTTACGCTCTAAGTTAGCCAAAGTTTTGGTTGCATACATTAGTGGATGTTCCTTTCTAATGGGTCACCCATGAGCTAATACTACCCCAATGCTGTATAGGGAGATATCGCATGTCAATACGAGATCTCGTTGGGATCATAATGTGCCAACACTTTACGAGATGACAGCTGTTTCCTCACTTCTTTGAAAGCTATGGCTTGGCTATGTGACCATTTCCAAGGCTCAGTTTGCCCAGGGGTGACCTTATCAAGATTTATTAAATCATGAGGGGCATGGAGGGGCAGGGGAACCCAAAACTAGTGGCATAGGTTTAAAGTGAGAGGAGAAAGATTTAAAAGGGACTTAAGGGGCAACTCTTTCACACAGATGGTGGTGTGTCTGTGGAACGAGCTGCCAGAGGAGGTGGTGGAGGTGAGTACATTTACAACATTTAAAATGCATCTGGATGGGTTAATGAATAGGAAGTTTTCAGAGGGCTATGGTCTAAATGCTGGCAAATGGGACAAGCTCGGTTTAAGATGTCTGGTCAGTGCAAATGAGTTCCTGTGCTGTATGACTCTATGACCTGTAGAAGCAAGAAGTAAGCTTGCCTGTCTTTTGGGCCATCTCTTTCGTGGTTAGGTTTGAGCAGCACAGTGTGTACAGTTGTTCCTGGTTTGTAGCATTTGGAGCGGTGAGCAGCTGGGCAATAACAATGGTGCACGAGGTGTTTAAACCAAGAAGGCCCCTGAAGCAATGAGATTCCCTGAGGTGTGATTCCACATCTCACTTGCATAATTATTGAGGTGAGAAATGAAAGTTAAGATGGAGAATTTGCCCTGAACCATGGTGGAGTGGATACCATGAACTCATTCAGCACTTTGTTCGCTTTTCTTCTCATTCGCTTTAACTGTGAATGAGAAAATTGACCCCAAAATTTTTTTTCTTACTTACATTTATAAGGGACTGAAGGGGCAACTCTACATTGATCATTACTGAATGTATAAACAGGATCTGTTTGATGGCTCAAGCTGATGAAACTGCAAAGATTCTCTTGGCTATTTTGTATTTATTCTGCAATGTTTGTGTAATGAGAAAATAGACACTATGACCTACGAAAATAAAAGAAGTGTCAAAGAGCTCGCAAGGGTCAAAAAATTAGAGCTGCAAGAAATGTTAGTCTATTATAGCCCTGAACAAAGTCAAATTGTTTGTGCTACCTGCTTCAAACCAGGAGCAGAGGATCATGCCCCTTTTAAAGTAAATGATTACAACCTCCTTTTTTTTTGACATGTACGACTGTATAACACAGAAAAATACTTGTACATTATTGCTGAGTTAAGGTCAATTTTGCAACGTGATACCATAGCAGCCCAGGTTTCTATTATTAATCAGACTATTCTTTTTGGAGCTAAATGGGAAATAGGAGACCTAGTTTTCTGTCTATGCCATGCAGTTATTATCTGTCTTCATTTCATTAGGCACTACAGATGTTACTCCACAATATTGTTGTAATAACATGAGATATACTAAACCAGCTTGATTTTATGGGTTTGAAATGGAACTAGTAAATTTGGCAGAAGCCTGCAAAACTGAATAAAATAAAAGAACCAGTATTTATGTCAGGATAATAGACTGTCAACCTCAGTCAATAGCAAGAGCTGGGAGGTAAATTTACGTGGCCCTGTGACTCCATGGCTTGGGCGTGGGGCTGTTGGAGTGGTACAGCAAGAAAAAAGGAGAAAGCATATTGGGATGGCTCACAGATGGTTTCCCACCATAGGGTCATTTCCAAGGGGTGGGCTAGGAAGTGAATCTGCTCTCCATCAAGGTGGTCTGCCAATGTGCATTGTTAAGAGCTCAATTAGGATAGACATAGCAGGCATTCTGGCCCATTACTCTTACCATATGTGGAGACTGTCGGCTCCATGGGACTACAGCGGGTCGAGGGGAACTTCAAAGCTACCAAATGTGGCCCAAATGACTGTGCTGAAAGTCTTTCCCCTCCTTTCTGAGGAGGCTGTTGGCTTTGTTCCTGATAGTGATTATTTTTTACAGTCTGCATCTGAAGGCACATCCATGTGAGAACACCCTGTAGCGCCAGGCACACCCCAGTGACACTCATTTATTCTGCTAAAATTGGAGGAAAGTGGGAACTCTCCCAATGCCCTTAAATGCCAGTGAGAGTGGAGGCAGCCAATTAGGAGACTATTTCCTGGGTGTTCACTGAGCTGGCCCTTCTGCTGAGAAGTGCTAGCTTGAGATTTCATTTGATCTGGGGTCTTGAAGTCCATGGGAATGTCCATTTCTAGAGTCTCACCATTGGTTGTGCTCTTAATAAACCTTAGTGTTGTGAAATAATTAATTAAATTATTTCAGAAAAAAAACTGTCAAATCATGTGATAAATTTTTAAAAGAAAGTTGTTTTTGATTTAAAGCAAATACTTGATCGAGATGCTGCAATCCTCTACTGGACAATGGTTGCATAGTGGTTATGTCAGTGGACCAGTAATCTGGAAGCTTGGACTAAAGATCCAGAGATCTGAGTTCACACAACAGCTGAGGAATTTAAATTCAGTTATCTATATAAAATATCAAGTCTCGAGTTACATATTAATTGAGATGACAAAATTACTAGATTGTTGTAAAAACCCATCTGATTCTCTGATGATATCTCAGAAGGAAACTCTGCCATCCTCATCGCCTCTGATCTAAAAATGACTCCAAATCCAGAGCAATGTGGCTGGTTCTTAACTATCCTCTGAAATAGCCTAACATGTCACTCAGTTGTATTTATGAGCTGGGTTCACTCACGCAATCTGAAGGATAATTCAGGCTGAGTATTAACTGCTAGCCTATCCATGACTGATTAAAAGGAAGCAATTAACTTTCTGTGTTTGAGGAATGTAAGGCAGCTCATTTAGAACCATGCTTTTTAAAAATCTTTTTTGGGAAGTTACATTATAAAAAAATTTCAATGATTTGTTAAGGAAATAAACACTAATCATCTTGTCAGTTGTACTTCTAAATTACAAGAAGCAAGGAGACACACCCAAGCTGACAGGTTCCTCTTTACACGTACAGATTGGATTCCAATATCATCATTGGAGCTCAATCTGCTGCTTTTAACTTGTGACCTTGAATATAGGAGGAAGACAATTGAAATTAGTGTAGATTACTGTAGTAGGTTAGAAAGAATTTTAACTTCTGTTCAAATGACTTTACAGCTACCTTATGTCCTTGATTTTGACCATGGAGTTTAAAAGTAGAAGAAAATTATTTTAAATGTGTTGTTATAAAGCAGAGTTTGACCCCGCCCCCAAGGACTAAAACTGACACACCCAAAGAGGAGCACCTCGCCCTATATTCTGCATAAGGAATGTGAAAAGTGGTGTAACCCGCCCTTCAACAACTTCTAGTGGTTAAACAAAATAAATCCCTGATACTCACTTTACAATCAACAAATAACAATTCATTTATCTAACTCTAACAGTAAACAAATTTACTAAACTATTAACAAACCAAATAAATCCCTTTTAACTACTAACTATTCCCAAATGAAACAAGATTCTAATGATGTACTGTTCCAATAAATACATGTCCCACTTATATAAAATAAAAATTGACTTTAGTCTCTCAAAATTACAGCCAGGTTACGAGTCTTCTGTAATGTTCTGTGTCTTCTTCAATTTTTCTGTCAGGAATAGTCACTAGTTGTGTGTGGGTATCTTTGTTATTTAGATAGAGATTTCTCTAAGACCTAGAGGAGTCTGTGAGAGCCAGCAATTCTCTCTTGAGAGCTGAGGGATGTTTATTCTGGCAGATGGCAGTTGGCACTCCTGTCTTTGTTCAATTGCTCCCATCTTTTATACTCTTGAAGACATATCAATTTCTTCCAACAGGATTGGTCCTGTGTTGTCAAAACCAACAGATTTAAATTTAATTTAGTTTTGGTATCTAAGTGCCTAGTTGATTGGCTAAATTCAAAACCCGGTTGTCTTGGTAAAAACTGCTGCCTGGCCTGCTAACTGTATGGCCTTTTGATACAGATGTTTCCATTTGGGTGCTCTCTGTATACTTGCAAACTTTAAAGCCGCTGCTCACAGACATCTATTTAAATCTCCAAGCATAGAAAAAGCACATCATCTTTTAAAGGGACCACACAATGCTTTCCACCACTACCCAGCATTTTACAAACAGCAAATTCTAACTTCCTGCCTCCCAATCCATAAGTACTCTACCCAACTTTGCAACAGTGTGCAGGCAGAGCATAGGTCAATTACACCATCTGGTTATGTCACCAATGGTGGCTTGATTTAGTAATTTTAATTTACTCTCCAAACTGTAATTGATTGACAGTGTCTTCCCAGTGAAGTAACTGTTTCCCTTTCAAGGTATTATGCTTGGATGGAACAATGAAATATTCCTGAGGGGATCATCGCGCACCCTTTACAGAACTCTCTAACTTCTGTTTTATTGAAATTAATAAAAGGCAATTTTTATTATTGCTATTGTTATTTCCTCACTTCCAATTAAAAATTGTCAGTGTTGGCTATCGCATGATCCCCCACTTTTAGCTTATCACTGAGATGGGAAGTGTGTACTGTCTTTCTCCAGTCTCAAAACTATAAACGTCATGTCATTACATTAGTGTATTTTTCTTGATTCCTAATGTGGCCAATTTTATGCTTCCTCTATTTCAGACAGGGAAAAGATTCATCAACATGATTTCTTTAATAAACACATTATTTATTTATTGTAAAACAAAGCTTATTCAATGAACACATTTTGTAAAAAACTCTTCTTATGAAAGTTTTGTGAAAATATTTTATCCCTCTAAACTCAAAACAAACATTGACAAATAAGGTGAAGGGAAAACATTAGATTTCTCTATACAAAGAGTCACTCTGGGAAAGAAAAATAACTTTTGGCCAATTTTCCTTCATTCTTTAAAGCAAACAGAGAAGATTTGAAATGTTTAGGTGGTTGTCAGTCTGAGATTCTGACACATCGAGACAGATAGTACCAAACACAGACAGTTGCCTCTGGCATCTTGGCAGATGCAGTTTGCTCAGGAAACAAAAGCAATATGCAATCCACCAATCGGTCTTCAAGCGGTTAATCAAATTTCACACTGGATTCATTAAGGAATTAAATTCTATGACTAATTTAAGTACCCAGTCAGTATATTTTCAAGCAATATAAAAAAAGCATGAAGGCAAGAAATTCATCAAAATAGCTGAAGCAAGAAGCTGCTTATATTCACAGTTGTGAAATGATTTTATCCCTCACTAATTGTGTTGACTTTTAGCAACTAACTAAATTTATTTGAGGTGGACTAGTTCTAACATGACATGAGTAGGAAAATGTGTATAGGTATAAATAGCAACTAAACTGCATGATAAACACATGACAATGAGCCTGTCTTAGATTTGAACTGGAATATTAGTGAAAAGTGCAGTGAACATGAGCCACCAGACCCCAAAGGTTGTTCAAAAATATTTTTTAAATGTTATAATATGCCTATTTAATTTTATTTTGGATTTCAGATGAGCACAAAACCTAGTCTTAAACAAAGAATAAAATATTTCATTTTTACTCATTGCACCTCCAACAAAGCTTAAATGTAAAATTTTATAAACCTAGAAGTATCTTACTAGAATTCTGCTGTTTCATACACCCAAAACAAATTAATATTTTCAGAACAGTTTCTATCTATTAAAAAAAAAATCACATTACATGAACAGAAAAATTCTAAAACTCTTTTGGTATCAATACCCCACCAGAAATCAATAAGCAAATTATAGTTCAGTAATTTCATTGGATTAAATGCCTTTGCTGAGATGTAATTCACAAGTTAAAACAGAATGCTTGACTGCTGTATGTGCTCACATCCGCTAAGGAACCATAAGGAAGTTACAGCATAGAAATACACTATTCAGTCTATCGTATATGCACTAGCTGAATAAGCTAGCTCATTCTAATTCCATTCAAATCCCATTTTTCAGCCTGGAAAACCTGGTTTGTAGCCATGTAGGTACAGCACATGTGGTAGAGGTCCACATTCCTTTTAAATTAGTTGAGGGTTTCTACCTCAACTACTAAACCAGGCAAGGAATTCAAGACACCTACTATCCTCTGTGTGAAAAGGCTTTTCTTCATGTCCTCTCTAATCCTCCAATTGTTTTAAAATGTGACCATGTTAAATCTAAGGGAAATGGACTCTCTATTCCGCCCTTTATAAGCCCCTTATTACTTTGTACACCTCCACTAAATTACCCTCAATTAAGTTACCCCTCAGCTTCTCAATTCTAAGGAAAACAACCCTAGCCTATCCCATCTTTCCTCATAGCTGCAATTTTCAAACCTAGGCGGCATTTTTGTAAATCTTCTCTGTACTCAATCTGCAGCAATTATGCCCTTCATGCAAGTTGGTGACTAGAACTGTACACAGAACATCCAACTGCATTCCAGCCAATGTTTATATAGTTCCAGCATTACTTTCTTGTAATTGTATTCAATTATCCCTTATGCTCTCTGTACCACCTTATCTACCTGTTCTGCTGCCTTTTAGGGACCTATTGACATACTGTCCAAGGTCTCTGTCATTTCCTGTATTCACAAAATCTTCCCTTGCATTGTTTACCTTCCCTAAATGCGTAACCATGCACTTCTCCAGCTTAAAAAACCATTTGCCACTTTTCCGCCCACTCAGCCAATCCATTGAAAAACTCTGCAATTGAAAGTCATCCTTTTCATTAATAATGCTGAAAAAAGCCTTTTAATAATGATGTTACAAAATATTGTTTTATAGCAACAAACTAATGCATGTTTGGAAAATTGTCCCTTCATTGTTAAACCACTATAGGACTCACCAGAGCCCCATCATAACATATAAAGATATAATGTAAAATGATTCTTGACTTTGTAAAGATTCGGTAAGATGTTTCTTTTTTAAAAAGAAAATTAATGTTGAATTCATTGGATAATGGAATGTATTGACTGTTCAGCCATTAACGTTCAAGGATTTTTGAAAACAAGTCCATAAATTATGCATTATATTTGACATGCAGAAAGTGGCTGATCATATTTAAATGATGTCAACAAAATAAAGTAGATTAGTCACTGAACGAGATTGGCTTTTGCTTGAGGCATACAGTAGTTTTTCTAACTTCACATAAAGCATTTGAAATTAAAAGTAATTACAGATCTGTTGGAAACTGGTGACAGAGCTTTTGTAAGCACAAGCTGGGCATGAATATGTAACATGATGTTTTATTTTTCTTTGTTGACTCCATTGAGAGTACTTAACAAGGAGCATAAATTATGTTGTATATATTCTGAGTCACAAAGCCACAGGTGAATTATGGTCAACAGCATAAGAGTATATTGTTTACGGCCAATGTGTTGATTTAAGAACGTAAGAACATAAGAACTAGGAACAGGAATAGGCTGTCCGGCCCTTCGAGCCTGCTCCGCCATTCAATAAGATCATGGCTGATCTTTTCGTGGACTCAGATCCACTTACCCGCGTTCTCACTGTATCCCTTAATTCCGTTATTGTTCAAAAAATATCTATCTCATCTTTAAAAACGTTTACTGAAGTAGTGTCAACTACTTCACTGGGCAAGGAATTCCATAGATTAACAACCCTCTGGATGAACAAGTTCCTTCTCAATTCAATCCTAAATCTGCTCCCTCTAATCTTGAGGCTATGCCCTCTTGTCCTAGCTTCACCTGCCAGTGGAAACATCCTCTCTACTTCTATCTTATCTATTCCCTTCATAATTTTATATGTTTCTATAAGATCCCCCCTCAATCTTCTGAATTCCAATGAATATAATCCCAATCTACTCAGTCTCTCCTCATAAGCCAACCCCCTCAACTCCGGAATCAACCTCCTTTGCACCCCCTCCAATGCCAGTACATCCTTTCTCAAGTAAGGAGACCCAAACTGCACACAGTACTCCAGGTGTGGCCTCACCAGCACCTTGTACAGCTGCAACATAACCTCTCTGCTTTTAATCTCAATCCCTTTAGCAATGAAGGACAAAATTCCATTTGCCTACCTAATTACTTGTTGTACCTGCAGACCTACCTTCTGTGATTCATGCACAAGGACGCCCAGGTCCCTCTGCATAGCAGCATGCTGCAACTTTGTACCATTCAAGTAATAATCCTTTTTACTATTACTCGTACCAAAATGTATGACTTCACATTTATTTACATTCTATTCCATCGGCCAGACCTTTGCCCACTCACTCAATGTATCTATGTTCCTTTGCAAAGTTTCACAGTCCTCTGTATACTTTGCTCTGCCACTCATCTTAGTGTCATCTGCAAACTTTGACACGCTACACGTGGTCCCCAACTCCAAATCATCTATATAAATTGTAAATAATTGCGGTCCCAACACCGATCCCTGAGGCACACCACTAGTCACTGACTGCCAGCTAGAATAGCACTCATTTATCCCCACTCTTTGCTTCCTGTTGGTCAACCAATTCTCTATCCATGCTAATACTTTATCCTTAATGCCATGCATCCTTATCTTATGCAGTAGCCGCTTGTGCGGCACCTTGTCGAAGGCCTTTTGGAAGTCTAGGTACACCACATCCACTGGGTCCCCATTGTCCACCTCGCTCGTAATGTCTTCATAGAATTCCAAAAGATTTGTCAAGCATGACCTGCCCTTCATGAACCCATGCTGCATCTGCCCAATGGGACAATTTCTATCAAGATGCCTTGCTATTTCTTCCTTGATAATAGACTCAAGCATCTTCCCCACTACTGAGGTTAAGCTAACCGGTCTATAATTCCCCATCTTTTGTCTACTTCCCTTTTTAAACAGTGGCGTCACATTTGCTGTTTTCCAATCTGCTGGGACTGCCCCAGAGTCCAGCGAATTTTGGAAAATTACCACCAGCGCACCTGCTATTTCTCCCGCCATCTCTTTTAGTACCCTGGGATGCATTCCATCAGGGCCAGGAGACTTATCAATCCTTAGCTCCATTAGCTTGCCCAACACTACCTCTTCCGTAATAATGATTGTTTCCAGGTCCTCACCTATCTTCGTCTCTTTGTCAATTACTGGCATGTTATTAGTGTCCTCCACTGTGAAGGCTGATACAAAATACCTGTTCAATGCCTCGGCCATTTCATCATATCCCATAACTAAATTCCCCTTCTCATCCTCTAAAGGGCCAATGTTTACTTTAGCCACTCTTTTTCGTTTTATATATTTATAGAAACATTTGCTATCTGTCTTTATATTCTGTGCTAGTTTTTTCTCATGTTCTA
>NC_063353.1:27265331-27281553 GCF_021869965.1 Rhincodon typus | reverse complement strand
CTGAAACGTCAGCCTTCCTGCACCTCTGATGCTGCTTGGCCTGCTGTGTTCATCCAGCTCTACACCTTGTTATCTCAGGTTTCTGTTTAAGTTTCTTTCCCGTGGCAACCAAGCCACAGAGGCACATGTCTGAGCTGGCCTATTTTTGGAATGACAAATTTTTATTTAAATTGAAAGGGACATTTTAAAAAGTAACTGCCTTGTAAAGTCCAGCATTGTAGCAGTAATCAAAGGATCAAAAGATCTTGAGAGTTACCTTAATGCCTCTCACCTTAGGATTTGTATCCGATGTTCATATGTTCGAAGTGCTTACTCATCTTACCATGCTTTATATGCGTGTGGCTGACTGACTGAAGTCTGATGTCTGATAGTGTCTGAAAGTAGGTTGGTACCTTTAGATCAGAAAGTCATATGTCATGATGCCATGTAAATGTTTTAAAGGTACAGGTTTGTCTGGTCTGGAATCCATACTATACCACAACAGGCTCCATGGGCTGAAAGACCTATCCTATGTCCTACTTTCCTAATGCAGATATGCTTTCCTTCTCTTTGATTCAGTGTTGAAAGACAAATCTGGCATAGAATAGCATCCATCCGTCCATAAGGAACCGACTGGACGGAAAATCTGATCGACTTTCAAACAGGGATGAACAAAAAGTGCTCACATCTCATGGAAGAATAATAATAAAAACAAATTTATGTGATCCAAATGCTCTGATCCAGAGATAGCAAAAAAATGCTTTGTATCTTTTCATAGTAGTGTGTCGTTCTCATTAAAATATTTGTTAACTTAAAAACAAATAGGAAATGGCTCTAGGCTTTTCTTTGGTGTCAAGACTGTAATCATCTTAGATTAAACAGAGTTTCAGGCTCAATTAAAACTTCCAGCACAAGGGAATTGTACAAAACCTTTCTGAACTTTGTACCTAAGTACTAAATTAAATTCACTTTGTTCTCTTATTTGAGAAATAAATGCATAATTTGCAATTATCTGAAATCTTTTTAAAAAATCTTTAATGTAATTGGAGAGGGGCAGAAATTATTCGTTTTTATATTAGAAATATTTAGTTGATGCTTGTTAGAATTTATTTGTAATACAGAGAACAATGTATTGAAGTATTTGATTACACATGCCATGTCTCAGCTTTAATTGCTCTACTGAGTCCTTAATCAGTTAACTTGCAGACATATTTTAACATGAAGGATATTGGGAAGTTGAATTGTGCTCCAAGACAAAGTTAATATAATTCACTTGAATAAACCCAAAATGTTTTAAAAGTGGCCATTGCTTTTTAATCTAAATTCAAACTTCAGTTCTGGCTTTTAGACTTGTCCTATTTTTGAGTTCACTAGTTTTTCAATTTTTTTTCATGAACAGTTCACAGAATGAATTTTCCTGGTGCAGGGAGGAATTTATTTCAGTCTCAGTGCAATGCTCCAGGATTTTCTGTGGTTATCTGGTTTGATACAACTTTCCCAGTTTTCTGTACCATTTTGATGTCCTTAGGCCCATTGCAAAGAGGCTTCCAAATAAATGGTGCCAGGATCCTGGTGTGAGCCAATGACTGGAAAAATAAAACTGATCGTGTTTAAGTGAAGGACAATTTGAAGGCCCAGGGACACAAGCAGAGTCAATTATGCAAGTTTTTCCATGTCTTCAGCTGCTCTTGTTTCATGCCTCATATCATGGTACAAGATTCTGCCAAGAAGTGGTCTTTACGCCTAGCCAATGTGGTAATATCCTGATTGTAACTACTGTGACTTGGTGGTATCTGCCACCTTTGTCAGTATGTGGTTCAAAGGAAGGGCTGTTTGAGGTAGTTTATTGCCACTGATCCTCCTTTGTCTGTACTTTGTCCAGGGCCTGATAGTTATGGGGATAACCACTCTCGAGTCTTTACAGAAGTGGCTCTGTTCTTAGTTAACAAGATGGGTTACTGCATGATAGCAATATGTACAGCTACTTACCATTCTGACATAATTACTAGGACTCTTGGGAGCTGTACAGGATACATCAGCTCCCTATGAAGGCTGATGACTCCACCCATAGACTGTCAGTAACATCAACAGAATGGATGAGTTTAGTGTAGCACAAACATCAACCCCTTCAGAGTCATTACATTATACTAAAGCCTACATCTGGATTGTGAAACTAACTCGAGGCAGAAAGATGCTATTTAACTGTTATGAAAGGTATAGTGTGTCTGAGATGCACTGTTACAGTCATGTGCCCTCAGAAAATAACAGCCTTTCCTTGCTTTTATTTCCTTTCTGTGGCCTATTCATTCAGGTACCCCTTTTAATATAAATTCCAGATAGGTGGTCTAAGTCTGTAGCCCTCTTGCTGGTTTGCGATACAGAGCGATACAGCATGGGTTCAATTTCTGTACAGGCTGAGGTTATCATGATGTCCCTGACTTCTCAACATTGCTCATTGCCTGATGCTTAGTGACCCTCAGGTAAAATATATGACTCATTATTTCTCTACGTGAGAGAGTGACCTATCATCTTCTGTGACTATGGTGGCATTTATTTTTCATCAGCAATGACCAATCACTGATGAACTGGCTGAATTCTTTATTTGTTAACCATGGGTCATTGTTGCTCATCACAATGTTGTGAATGTAGTAGGGGATAAAGTGTACTTTTAGGCATTTGACAAGCTCAGTGGGAGTCATCAAAGTCAACCAGTTCACCTTCCAGTAGTCAGAAAAGTAGTCCACAATAACAAAATAATCATCACCTGTTAGAGTAAAGAAGGCTACTTGCAACTTCATTCATGATCTGGGATTTCTTGTGTATTAGTAGCCCTTGCTTAACTTGGAACTCATTACAAGCACCATACTGGCTGATGTGGTCCTTCAGTTTGTGAACTGAGGGCAATTGTTGCTTATTACTGCTTGAACAATAGCAGTGTAAGCAGTGGGGGAGGTTACTACAGGTGAACTGGAGCTGGGGATGTGTATACAATGGGAGAATTGGCTGGCAACATGGAGCTGATTGGCCTGTGAAGTGGTAATCAATTGTTGATGACAAAGGCCTTCTGCCTGTCAACGTCTATGTGATTTGCTCCCAGATGGCTGAACAGGTTCTTCCCTCTGTAGTTAAAAGCACCTCAAACCTGAAGAAAGCCAGTTTAATTTCTCCTCATCAGTTGCCATAAGCAGTGGCTTTTAACTAATAAGTCAGAGAATTTATAAATGTGAACCATTGGCTCTGTGCCTCCTGGCAGCAAGTGAAATTACCTGGCAAAGCGAGTTCAAGGAGCACTAAGTCATAGCAAGCCAAAAGGATCACAGAGTTAGTTTTTCCATTCATTTGCTGGCTGTCGCTGGCTGGCCAGCATTTATTATCCATTCCTAGCTGCCTTGAGAAGCTGGTGGTGAACTGCCTTCTTGAACCGCTGCAGTCCTCCTGCTGTGGATTGATCCACAATGCTATTAGGGAGGAAATTCCAGGATTTTGACCCAGTGACAGTGAAGGAATGGTGATATACTTCCAAGTCAGGATGGTGAGTGGCTTAGAGAGGAAATTGGAGGTGGTGGTGTTCCCATACATCTGCTGTCCTTGTCCTTCTAGAAGGAAGTGGTTGTGGGTTTGGAATGTGCTGTCTGAGGATCTTTGGTTAATCTCTGCAGCGCATCTTGTAGATAGTACACACTGCTGCTACTGAGCGTCGGTGGTGGAGGGAGTGAATGCTTGTACATGCTTGTATAACTCATAGACTTATACAGCACAGAAACAGATCCTTTGGTCCAACCAGTCCATCTTGAATATAATCCCAATCTAAACTAGTCCCATCTGCCTGCTCCTGTTCCAAATATTTCCTATTCATGCACTTGTCCAAATGACTTTTAAATGTTGTAATTGTGCCCACATCCACCAACTCCTTGGGAAGTTCATTCCACATGGGAACCAATCTCTGTGTAAAAAAATTAACCTCTCATGCCTTTTTGAATCTCTTTCGTCTCACCTTAAAATGTCCCCCTAGTCTTGAAATCCCCAGGTAAAAGACAACTACCATTAGCCCTATCTATACCCTTCATGATTTTATAAACTTCTATAAAGTCACCACTCAGCCTCCTATGCTCCAGTGAAAAATAACCCAGCCTATCCAGCCTTTCTTTATAACTCAAACGTTCCATACCTGACAATATCCTGGTAAATCTCTTCTGAACCCTTTCCAGCTTAATAATATCCTTCCTATAACGAGGTGACCAGAACTATGGTTAAGGACCATTGACCTGCCTTCCTCATCTTTCCCTCTGACCATAACATTCATTTTTTGTGTCTGTCTGTGTGTATGTATAGGGGGGGTCTTATAAGAGGGTTAGAGTTCTAATTGATGGTTGTATATGTTGACCATTCATCATTGTTTAGCTAGAAACTATTTAAATGTAATTAGTAGTGATTCTCGCTATCACATGACTACAGGAAGACAGATTAAATTTCTGCTTCAAGCATGTTTTGAGTCTTGTACGTCTTTTCTTCAAAACCAAAATAGTTTTGAAGTTGAAGAAGACTCTTCTTTGGATACAAAGAACTGAAGTTCTTTTTGATATCTTTGCTCGTTGTATTTTTTCAATAAACTGCATTTATAACATCTGGTCCTAATTTCTTTGTACACATTTTAAATATTAAGTTAGATTTATATCATTTGAATATAATACTGTGAAGACCACAATATTTCCTTATCCTTCTTTCTGGTTGATCTTTTCTGTAATCTTTTCAATATAAGTATAACATTTCTGCATGCAAAATGAAACGCAATATTCTAAAATTTAAAAGGATTATCATGCTTAAACATCCCAATTTGCCTCTGTGCAAACCAAACAATTGTGTTTGACTGGATTTGCATCATAACTGGACTCCAAAGGTTTGTTCTGAACAATTGCATTGTAAAATAATCTCTGTACATACTTATACTGCACTGTTCTGACCTTTTTTTCTTGTTTAGTGGTATTCATTTTTCAAAGAATGATTTGTTGCATTGTCCAGACATTCAGTGATATGCCCACTATTTCATACAGACCTCTCCATCATTGTGCACTCGTGTCCAATATGTTTTAATTCATCTATAGGATATGGATAAAGCTGGTAGGGCCATTTCTATTTGCCCTTGAGAAGGTGACAGTGAGCTTCTTTCTTAAAATACTGCATTCTGTGTGGTAAAAGCTATTGGATACTGCTGTAAGGTAGAGAATTCTAATATTCTGACTCAGCAGCAGTGAAGAGTCAGCAATCTTTTTCCCCAAGTCCAGATGATACATGATTTTGAGGTGATAGAGATTATTACAGAAGGAACATTAGCAGGTTGCTTTGCTGTCTGCTGTAAATGACTCATATTGAACTGCTGTGCAAGAATGGTGGCGGTTGTGAATGTTTAAGTTGATGATTGGGGTGCCAATTACACAGTTTGCTTTGCCTTGGATTGTGATTAGGTACATGAGTTTTGTGGAGCATTGCTCATTCAGGCAAGTGGGTAGTATTCTTCACACTCCAGAACTGGGCTGTGTACATGGTGGTTAGACTTGGGGAGTTAGGAGATGGGTCATTTCCCACAGAATACCCAGCATTTGACCTGCTCTTTTAGCCACAGTATTTATGTGACTGATCCAGTTGTTACTAATCAAAATGCAATAACTTGCTTTTCTGTTCATGAAAATCTTAACTTGCCAGAAGTCTGCCCACAAGTGTGACTGATGAAAATTATTTTGAAACCTGAGTAAATGTATATCTGCAACAGTGAATCTAATTCTCTGCTGTTCTGCCTAGCAGATGGTGTGTCATCTGGTGGTTGGGATGGAGAGGCAAAATTCAATCCAGGTAATAGTCAATCATCTGTCCCTTACGAACCCTGCAGTAACTTCTCCCTATTGAATTCAATACAAAAGGGAAATTGATTGATTGATTGATTGTCACGTGTTCTGAAGTACAATGAAAAGCTTTGTTTACGAGCAGTACAGGTAGATCATCGTAAACAAGGATGTACAGATCAAAAAAACTTAGGCAGAGGCATAAAGGTTATATTGCACAGTGTGCGCGCTATGCGAGGTCAATCTTAGCAAGATTAGCGATATTTGAGGTTAGAGAGTCCATTCCTCAGTCTAATAACAACTGGGAAGAAGCTGTTCCTGAACCTGCTCATGCTTGCGTTCAGGTTTCTCTATCTTCTGCCTGACAGAAGAGGGTGTAGGAGATCATTACCGGGGTGTAATGGGACTTTGATGATGTTGGCAGCCTTTCCGCAGCAGTGAGGTGTGTAAATGAAGTCCATGCATGGAAGGTTGACTTTGGTGATGGTCTGGACTGTGCACATCATCTTCTGTAGTTTGTTAAGGTCCTGGACAGAGCAGTTGCCATACCAGGCCATTACACACCCAGACAGTATGCTTTCAGTTGTGCATCTGTAGAAGTTAGTGAGGGTCCTTACAGACATGCCAAATTTCCTGAGCTGCTTGAGGAAGAAGAGGTATTGTTGTGAGATAACAAGGTGTAGAGCTGGATGAACACAGCAGGCCAAGCAGCATCAGAGGAGCAGGAAAGCTGACGTTTCGAGTCTAGACCCTTCTTCAGAAAACAAAATGGAAGAAAAGGTATTGTTGTGCCTTCTTGACTGTTGCATCTACGTGGGAGGTCCAGGACAGGTTGTGGGTTATCATCACCTTGAGGAAATAGAAGCTCTCCACCCTCTCAACTTCTGTTCCATTGATGCAGATGGGGGCATGTTGTCCTCTTTTTTTAATGAAATGTAAGGTGAGGCAAAAATCCCCATCAGTTTATGGACATACCTGGACTTAAAACCCTCTGAAGGCAGAAATTGTGGAAATTACATTGAATTAAATTCACTGAACCTTTGGGACTCCAGAAACCACAGGCTGCAACTGAGCCAGGAAAAGGCTGGCTGGGGCAGACTGGGAAATATATAAGCCCGGGGGCAGATGTCTGGAACAGGGGTTAGCTTGCAGAAACTAAAGGAAGACCCCCATTCATGCCCCAGCTTAAACAATGGAAGCCAGACCGCGGGAAGCAAGCAACTTCGGACCTTCTGGAGTCTACAGAGGTATAAAACCATTCAATTTCTCAGGCACAGAAATACTGAACATTCCACACCATTGTGCTACATGTTAACCTGTTTCACCTTTAGATGTAAAGACGTTCACAGTACTATTCAATCTGAACAAATACCCATCCAAGGGAAATACTGGACATTCCAAAACCATTCACCTTAGTCAAAAAACCATTCGCACATACTCCACTGATCAGGAAGTTCATTCAGCCCTGAGAGGAAGAACAATAGCTCAGCAGATATGGTGGGTGATAAGGGGGGCCTGCAGTTGGGTACAACTGGAGACCCCGAGCCCAGCATGGCAAGAAAGAAGAAGAGAAGGTAGAGAAGGAAGGAGAAAGAGAGTGATACCAGCACTGTGATACCAGCAATGCGCCCTGATTCCAACATGGTGTGTGCTCTGAGGTGGGCTCTGCAAGGAGAGTTTGACAGTCCGAGCAAGAGCAGGCCCCGCTTGTGAAGGAAAGCAGCCCTTGCAACCACTGAACACCAACAACTAACCATGAGCCTCTACTCGACATCCAGAGACAACCAAAGGCATCCAGAAACACAAGACACCGACCGGGGCAACGCCAGCAACATCCACCACCATCCAAGACATGAGCCCGCTCGCAAGGACCACCAGATAAGAAAGAAAACCCAAGGTACCCACCAGGCCGGTCCCACGTGTCTAACCACATCAGCGGACGCCATTAGACTGACTGTAACTGGTACTTGCGGCCCTTTGCACAGTCCCAGCTACAGCAAGATACCACAGTCAAGAGCCAGTCAAAACCGTGCTTTCACACTGGGGTGAACCTAAGGTCATGGAGAGTCTCTCTGACCCAGCTTGGCTAGTCTTAGATAGGGGAAGGTGGGGTTCGGGGCTAACAGTGTAGGGCACCCCTCAGGAAGGGAAGTTGAATAGGACTCCGGGTCAGCAGGTAATTTCTCTCTCTCTTTCTTTCTTCCCTATTAGCATAAGTAACAGCCGCCCACTGTATCTATTTACCCACTGTATCAAGTCTTGGCTGCAAGGCTTAACAGGGGGTCAAGCTAATTAGGAGATGGGTCTTAGTCAGAGATAGGCAGGTTTTGAATTTTGATATTCACTTTCTTGTTTTCTGTAAATATATTAAATTTTGCTTGTGTTTGTTCAATAAAATCAGAGTTTTCTTTGTCTCTGAAGCATCTGCCTCCTGTGTTGTCCACCACACCACATTCCACTACATAAGCTCAGTGTCTGAACCAGGGAGCTGGTGAACAATAAACCAGGCAGCACTTCCCTACAGAAGTCAAAGGTCAGTTCTTTAGTTTTGCTGAGGTTGAGAGAGAGGTTGCCAAGAGTTTATACCAGGCAGTACCATTGATTGTCTTGTACCCCCTTCTCAAATATCATCCCCATGAATCTAGGTGTAAGATGCTGTATAAAATCAATGGGAATTTTATATGAAACAAAACATTTTAATTTATTAGAAAGAAGGTTGAAACTTTAGGTCAGAATCCAGGTATCAATTGAACTCTAAACTAGCCAATTTGAACGTATGCATTTGAGTTAATGTAAATATTTATGTATATGTGTGTAAATGAGCATCTTTGTTTCAGAAGTATATTTTTCACGATAAAATTGCAATGAAAGTTATTATATTCAGTTCCTAAAAAGAAAATTCATTAATTAAACAATAATATCCTTACAGAGTCATTTAAAGTATTAACTATTGAATATACTCCAAGACAACATCTCTGAGAAATGTTTTGCTAAGAGTTAAGTGTCTGGTAAAGCCAATGCATCATAAAATGAAATATTCACATTGGCTGAACCATATCTATATTCATGCATATGTATGCTTGAAATGGAACAATTAGGCGCTTAGAGGACAAAAGAGCTCTGACAGTGAATGACAACAAAAAACAAGTGAATGCTTAGAATCAGGACACTGGACACATCTTTTGACATGTATTTGAACCATATGGGTGTTGAAAAAATATAACATTTCAAAAACAATTAAGTTCTTACCCAGCCTGGCAAACAGCCAGGCTGTCATCTCCTTGAAGCAGGCTGGCTGGAACTGAAAGTATAAACATGAAGACTTCAATAGAAATCTATCTGTAAGTGATGCAGAAAAGGCAGTGCATGTCTTCTAGAATTTCTCTTCTGTGTAATTTTTATATCCTGCATAGGACATGCTGCCAACTCAACCTTTTGCTATTGAATGATTCAAGTCTACGTTTTGTTGTCAGAGTAATAATTCACAATATGAAAATTATCACTTTCAGATAAAGAGTGCTAAATGTCAGCGATACTTTGCCTTCACAATTCTATATTCTCCAAAGACTGGGACACTTTTGCAAAATGACAAGATCTGGAAAGTGGAGAGTTCAAGGCCAGTTTGCCTGCCAGGGAAAAGACAATGTCGTGATATATTAAACAGTCACAGGAAAAGCAGAAATGTTTGAAGAGTTGACGGAAGTTTGCTCATTCGATTAGCTGATACAGGATTGCTTGTCTTTCATTAATCCTGCAGTAAACAATACCATAGAATTCTGCAACATCAAAAATGAATGTGAAGTTAATCAATCTGTTAAGCTGGTATTGCCTGAGAGATACCAGTTAACTGGGAGACCAGAACTGTCTGGTTGTCTATTTAAAACCTGCTATTGGATCTTTTACGCCTACCTGAACTAGCAGGTATGGTTTTGCTTCAAAGTCTGAACCAGAAGACAGCAGTATTCCATCAGTTCTGTATGGGAGTGTCAGCCTAGTGGGCTCAAATCCTGGAGAGTGGTTTCAACCTATAATTTCTGACTCAGAAGTGAGAGCATCACAACTGAGCTGAGGCTGACTCCTATCCAAGACAGCCAATATTTACCCAGCAGGCCCCTAAATACTGATAATGTCAGTGCTGGGAAATAGCACGTTAGGTGGAATTTTCCCATTTTCATTTAAAGTGGTTTGTGGAATGAGATTCATGATGCCCTGTCTACCATGACTCTGAGCAACTTTTCTCGTGCAATCTTCTGCTCTTCACCTTCTCCATCATGTAGCTGAGCTCCTGGGTCCCTTTCAGTGGAATTGTACAGCCACAGAGCACGAAATGCTCTCCACTGCCAAAACTTCCTGATCTTCACACCACCAGTATCGTATTTAAAACCTAGCTGCACACAACCTCAGATGCTGCAACCTAGGACCTGGCCCTCACGTTGTGGTGCTTGACTATTATCACTGAGGACATGATCCATAGGAAAGGAAAGCTTGCTCCCCTCCTCAGGGACAAGGACTTGGATAAGTTGGTGGAAGGGGTTGTTGAGCGAACAGCAGTCAATTTCCTAGCCAATCATCACAGTGGGCCGAGCCAACCAGAACCTAAATTATAGCCGTGGTCAGTACCAATCCCAGATGAAGCAGGACGCCCAGCAGCTCAGGAAGATGGTCAGTGATCTTGTTCACTCTGCAAAAGTATGTTTCCACCCAATTCTCTCTGCTACTCACACTCGCAGAGTCACCACTTACTGTAACTTTGCCACTGCATACTCATCTCACCAAGGCAAATGGACTGTAACTCTCGCTAGACTATGCATCATGTCTATACAACAGCTCTTACCCACCCCATCCTCCCAAACTACATAATGCATCCTGTCCTCCACAATTACTGCTCACTGGGGATCCCTTGCCACCTCTTCTGCTCATGTATCATCACTAACTTCTTTACAATCAGTTCCATCATACGGAATCCCTCCCGTTGTCTCATTGCAGAAAATACTGCCCACTGCAACCAATCCCTAAACTGTAATTGAATGAATGCCTTGACTGACTGTGACAGTCCCCAAGACTGATTATAGTTTCCTTTTAACCCACTAAGGACTGTTCACCTTTGACTTTCACAGTGGCAGTATCTTTGCCACATAAACTGTTGGCGCATGCTGCTGATGTGATATTGATGTAGCACAATGCCCTACAGCAAAATATTCACCCCCTTGACTGTTCAGTGCTGCCTCAGTCACAAGCTGCCTCCCTGTTGCTCCAAGCTAAAAGAAATACAAGCCACAGAGGATGGCAGCATGTAGCTAAGCATAAAGTCCCTCAGAACTTAAAAAGCAATCTGACCCACACAAAGAGTGGCATCTCGTAAGTCAGTGATGAAATCAGGTAATGCAAAGAAGGAGGATGCTGGCTGCCACCAAGTAACAGCAAAGCGAATAAGCATTAAGAAAGCAAGCTAAAAGTCATAAGATGCATGAGATTTGTGTGTGCCCCTACATGCAGAGCTGGTTCACTGATGGCTCACTGATGCAGACGTTCCTGGATCAGCAGTTGAGGAGGATGGTCGCCATGGAGTATACAGGAATGTTATTGTAAACAAGGATTTGTATGATGGCTGCAGCAAATATTTGTTGCTAGGTATCCTCTCCCATTTACATGTCAAGAAAGTGAGCTGTCTGAGTTCTCAGGGAATGAGAAAAGATTTGGAAGTAGCATAGAAATAAGGAGCGTTGGGACCTCATTCAAATGCAAATAAATGGAAGTGAGGTAATTGCTGTTCAATGCTGAGATTTTTAAAACATCCTGTCAGACATATGGGAAAAATTGCAACATGTTTTGCTGATGTCGAGATTCAAAAATGTTGAATTCTAGCTAGTCGAATTAGTAAGTTTGTGGACTATACAAAGCTTGGTAGAGTTGCGGATATTGAGGAGGATTGTCAGAGGAAACAGCAGGATATAGATCAGTTGGAGGCATGGGCAGAAAAATGGCAGATGGAGTTTAATCTGGACAAATGTGAGGTGATGCATTTTGGAAGGTCAAGTACAGGTGGAAATTATACAGTGAAGGGCAGAACCCTTTGGAGTATTGATATGCAGAAAGATCTGGGTGCTCAAGTCCACAGATCACTGAAGGTGGCAGTGCAAATACATAAGGTAGTAAAAAAAGGCTTATGGCATGCTTGCCTTCATTGGAAGGGACATTGAGTATAAGGATAGACAAATTATGCTGCAGCTTTATAAAACTTCACTCAGAGATAGGAGGAACTGCTGATGCTGGAGTCTGAGATAACAAGGTGTAAAGCTGGATGAACACAGCAGGCCAAGCAGCATCAGAGGAGCAAGAAAGCTGACGTTTCGGGTCTAGACCCTTCTTCAGAAATGGGGGAGGGGAAGGGGATTCTGAAATAAATAGGGAGGGGGAGGGGAGATTTTGAAGCTTGTGAAGTCCGCATTGATACCATTGGGCTGCAGGGTTCCCAAGGGAAATATGAGATGCTGTTCCTGCAACCTTCGGGTGGCATCGTTGTGGCACTGCAGGAGGCCCAGGATGGACATGTCGTCCAAGGAGTGAGAGAGGGAGAGTTGAAATGGGTCATGACTGGGAGGTGCAGTTGTTTGTTGCGAACTGAGCATAGGTATTCCACAAAGCAGTCCCCAAGCCTCCGCTTGGTTTCCCTGATGTAGAAGAGGCCACATCGGGAACAGCGGATACAGTATACCACATTAGCAGATATGCAGGTGAACATCTGTTTGATGTGGAAGGTCTTCTTAGGGCCTGGGATGGGGGTGAGGGGGGAGGTGTAGGGGCAGGTGTAGCACTTCCTGCGGTTGCAGGAAAAAGTGCTGGGGGGGGTGGGGCTGGAGGGGAGTGTGGAGCGGACAAGGGAGTCACGGAGAGAGTGGTCCCTCTGGAAAGCAGATAAGGTTGGGGAGGGAAAAATGTCTTTGGTAGTGGGGTCAGATTGCAGATGGCGGAAGTGTCGGACGATGATGCGTTGGATCCGGATGTTGGTGGGGTGGTACGTGAGGATGAGGGGGATTCTGTTTTGGTTGTTATTGCGGGGAGAGGGTGTGAGGGATGAGTTGCGGGAAATGTGAGAGACATGGTTGAGGGCATTTTCGACCACTGTGGAGGCGAAGTTGCGGTCCTTGAAGAACGAGGACAACTGGGATGTACAGGAGTGGAATGCCTCAACTTGGGAGCAGATGTGGCGGAGGTGAAGGAATTGGGAATAGGGGATGGCCTTCTTGAAGGAAGGTAGGTGAGAGGAGGTGTATTCTATGTAGCTGTGGGAGTCGGTAGGCTTGAAATGGATATCGGTTTCCAGGTGTTTGCCAGAGATGGAAACAGAGAGATCCAGGAAGGGGAGAGAGGTATCAAAATGGTCCAAGTGAACTTAAGGTTGGGGTGGAAGGTGTTAGTGAAGTGAATGAACTGGTCGAGCTCCTTGTGGGAGCACGAGGCGGCGCTGATACAGTCATCGATGTAACGGAGGAAGAGGTTGGGGATAGGGCCAGAGTAGCTTCAGAAGATGGATTGTTCCACGTATCCTACAAAGAGGCAGACATAGCTTGGGCCCATGTGGGTACCCATGGCCACCCCCTTTGTCTGTAGGAAATGGGAGGAATTGAAGGAGAAGTTGTTAAGGGTGAGGACGAGTTCAGCTAAGCGGAAGAGGGTGTCAATGGACGGGGACTGGTTGGGCCTGCGGGACAGGAAGAAGCAGAGGGCCTTTAGGCCATCTGCATGGGGAATGCAAGTGTGGAGGGACTGGGTGTCCATGGTAAAGATGAGGTGTTGGGGACCAGGGAATTGGGAATTTTGGAGGAGATGGAGGGCATGGGTGATGTCATGGACGTAGGTGGGGAGTTCCTGGACCAAGGGGGAGAAAATGGAGTCGAGATAAGTGGAGATGAGTTTGGTGGGGCAGGAGCAGGCGGAGACAATGGGTCGACCAGGGCAGTTGGGTTTGTGGATTTTGGGAAGGAGATAGAAACGGGCGGTGCGGAGTTGGGGAACGATGAGCTTGGCGGCTGTGGGTGGGAGGTCCCCTGAGGTGATGAGGTTGTGGATGGTTTGGGAGATGATGTTTTGGTGGTCAGGGTTGGACCTCTCTGTTTCCATCGCTGGCAACCACCAGGAAACCGATATCCATTTCAAGCCCACCGACTCCCACAGCTACCTAGAGTACACCTCCTCTCACCCACCTTCCTGCAAAAAGGCCATCCCCTATTCCCAATTCCTTCGCCTCCACCGCATCTGCTCCCGAGATGAGGCATTCCACTCCCGGAAATCCCAGATGTCCTCGTTCTTCAAGGACCGCAACTTCGCCTCCACAGTGGTCGAAAACAGCCTTGACCGTGCCTCTCGCATTTCCTGCAAATCATCCCTCACACCCCCTCCCTGCAATAACAACCAAAACAGAATCCCCCTCGTCCTCATGTCCCACCCCACCAACCTCCGGATCCAACGCATCATCCTCTGACACTTCTGCCATCTGCAATCTGACCCCACTACCAAAGACATTTTTCCCTCCCCAACCTTATCTGCTTTCCGGAGGGACCACTCTCTCCGTGACTCCCTTGTCCGCTCCACACTCCCCTCCAGCCCCACCACACCTGGCACTTTTCCCTGCAACCACAGGAAGTGCTACACCTGCCCCTACACCTCCCCCCTCACCCCCATCCCAGGCCCTAAGAAGACCTTCCACATCAGTCAGATGTTCACCTGCATATCTGCTAATGTGGTATACTGTATCCGCTGTTCCCGATGTGGCCTCCTCTACATCGGGGAAACCAAACGAAGGCTTGGGGACCGCTTTGTGGAACACCTATGCTTGGTTCGCAACAAACAACTGCACCTCCCAGTCGTGAACCATTTCAACTCCCCCTCTCACTCCTTGGACGACATGTCCATCCTGGGCCTCCTGCAGTGCCACAGCGATGCCACACAAAGGTTGCAGGAACAGCATCTCATATTCCGCTTGGGAACCCTGCAGCCCAATGGTATCAATGTGGACTTCACAAGCTTCAAAATCTCCCCTCCCCTGACCGCATCCCAAAACCAACCCAGCTTGTCCCCGTCTCCCTAACCTGTCCTCCCACCTATCCACTCCTCCCACCTTAAGCCCCACCCCCATCTCCTAACTACTAGCCTCATCCCGCCCCCTTGACCTGTCCATCCTCCCTGGACTGACCTATCCCCTCCCTACCTCTCCACCTACACTCACCTTTACTGGCTCCAACCCTGCCTGTTTAATCTGCCTGTCTCCTCTCCACCTATCTTCTCCTTTATCCATCTTCTATCTGCCTCCCCCTCTCTCCCTATTTATTTCAGAATCCCCTTCCCCTCCCCAATTTCGGAAGAAAGGTCTAGACCCGAAACGTCAGCTTTCCTGCTCCTCTGATGCTGCTTGGCCTGCTGTATTCATCCAGCTCTACACCTTGTTATCTCAAATGTTGCATACAATTCTGGTCACCACACTGCTAGAAGAATGTGAATGCTTTGGCAAAGGTACAGAAAAGGTTTACCAGGCTGTTGCCTGATATGGGGGACTTTAGCTGTGAAGAAAAGGTTGGATAGACTGGGTTTCTTTTCACTGGAATGCAGGAGGTTGAGGGGTGACCTGAAAGAAGTTTATAAGATTGTGAATGACATGGATAGAGTGGAAAGTATGAGGCTTTTTCCCAGGGTGGAGGTGTCAGTTACTAGGGGACACAGGTTCAAGGTGCGAGAGGGGAAATTTAAAAGAGATGTGCGAGGCAAGTTTTTCACACAAAGGGTGGTGAGTACCTGGAGCACACTGCCAGAAGAGGTGGTAGAAACAGCCACAATAGCAGACGAATACATGAATGGGAGGGGAATACAGGGAAACGGATCCTGTAAGTGAAGACAGTTTTAATTTCGGAGGGCATAATATGTTGGTGCAGGCTTGGAGGGCCAAAGGGCCTGTTCCTGTGCAGTGTTATTCTTTGTTCTTTGTTCTCTTTGCATTTTCCCATCATTCTTGCCATTTCTCAAATTCTTTCCATTGTTTCACGTTTCTGTATCTGATGTTGAGGTAGGTGAGTTAACTCCCTGAAGTAAAAATGGCCCACCTGTATTTGTGCAGATCAGAGCAACTCATCAAAGGTCTCCAATGCAGCTCTGAGAATATAGATATATTTAGTGATCATCAGATACATTTGGGTACCAAGATGGAATCAAAATTGACCAGCAAACAGGAAATGGAGGGTCTGGGTGAGAGGCAGGTGAGGTGTGATGGGATGAGTTTCAAAGGATTCAATGCTGGAACAGTTACTTTTCATAAATCATCTTCAACAAGATACCAGAAGCTCTGTCTCAAAATGAATGACTAAAATAGCAAGTGACGTTCGTGCCACACAAATGCCAGGCTATGACCATCACCA